>NC_068424.1:18636501-19279834 GCF_023373465.1 Oncorhynchus keta | reverse complement strand
CTCTTATGGTAGATTTAATGAGAGGCTATGTCTTTTGTAGGCAACCGCATAAGAGCACAATAAATTCAAGAACTAGTTCTCCAGTGACCATGGTTACAGTATGATTATTTATTCCATATGATGGTCAAGATAATACTCTGTCTGGTAGAAATTGCTGTAAAGCCACGTAGCCTCCTGTACTGATTTTATTAGTTATTTTAATATTAAAATTCAGTTCTATAAGTGAATGGAAGAAATCATACATGAAACAATGAAAATATTGTTTTCATTTATTTTATTCAACCTTTATTTAACCAGGCAAGTCAATTAAGAACTCATTCGCATTTACGGTGATGACCTGGCAAGTAGTGAGGGGAAGTGTGGCGCTGAACAAATGAAAGTAAATTGTAATGAAAGAAATGTGCCTAATCTTGTTCTACTGTATATTAGTCATCAGTTTTCAGTGTTACATTCAAGTGAAACCAAAAAGTCTAACCTAAAGCTCAAAATATATTGTATAAAAAAATAAACCCAGTATAAGATATGTAAAATATGTTCTACAGCTCACATCCCCTCGCTAATGAATAGAGCTCTAATGAATAGAGCTCTAATGAATAGAGCTCTAGTGAATAGAGCTCTAATGAATAGAGCGCTAATGAATAGAGCTCTAATGAATAGAGATGTCACATAATAAATGAACCATTGACATTGCACTGAAGAACTATATAGGACTCATTTAGGATGGTCCCATGACTGATCTCTTATAAAATAAACCTTTTAATGTGTCCCCAACTTGTACTGGGTTGCCAGATAACCTTGGGCACAATCTTTAATGACAATACAGCATCATCAATAGACTTCCCCTGGTCGTCTCCTCTTGTAGTGTTCACTGACGGGTAGTCTTTGCTACGACTTCTAATTCCATCCTGAGTTCAACTAGCCATCTTCTTTTTTATATACTGTATTGGTTCTTGTGCTTTTTGATCTGACCCTGGTGTAGATATCCTGGGCCTGTATTCATAAAGCATCTCAAAGTAGGAGTCAGTGTTGATCTAGGATCAGTTTAGCCTTTTACATCATAATGAATATGATTATATGAACAGGAGGGACCTAATCCTAGAGAGGACAGTGATTCAGAGCTTCACGGTAAAACATATAGTTAGTAAGCAAGAGGAAATTGTTAGTAAAATGCTTGAGCAATGAGGGTAAAAGTTTAAGGTGCACTTACTGTGTAGCAACCTTTTTGATCAGATGTCAACCAAATCAGATTTAAAATGGAAAGGCTTTTTGCTATCGTCAAATGAAACCACTGAACTAAAATGGACATTATTGTGTACAAGGAGTACAACTTGACCAATCAGTAAAAGTAAATTCTGCATGATTTGGGATGTCTGATGTCTACTATTCCTCAAGGAGGGAGAATTGCACTAGAGTCAGTGTCAACAAGATAGGCAATCAAGGCTTACAGTGGAAACAATGATTTACTGAAAATGACTTGGAAAAGGCAATTGAATTACCTGTCAAATACAACTGTCCTAGTGTTAGACTTTATTGGCCATGTCGGGTATCCCTTACAGGATTACGAGTTTTCCAGTTGCTTGTCCATAGAATCAGCTGTAGTTATGCTGGAGATTGTCCATCAAAGTCATCCTGTCCATTATCATTTTTACAGGCTCCTGAAATGTCCAATGTCTGCTAAATGTACTGACCTCCTGTTATGCACTATTTACAGCAAGATGCAGTGCGTGCGTTCATGTGTGCGTGCATTTGAGGGAAAGAGAGTGAGATTGATTGAGCATTCCTGTACTCGCTCTCTGAGGAAAACCTTGTGTAAAGCCAGTTAACAGAAACACCCCATGAATGCATTGTTAGCGTGTCTGGGCAGAGGTTATGACATGGAGAGTGGCTGTAGACAAACCAACATTAGACAGAGACTAATTCTCATCCAGACGGCTTTGGAGCTGCCCTCTGCCAAGTGGGCGAGTGCAGCCGTCCCCATGAATTTAGCCTTAGAGGACATGAAGAGAAATGCAGTCCAAGGCCCATTCCTTGGGATGGATAGCTCCAGGTGTTCATGCCCAGCCTTGACCATGTACGCCCCTCTAGGTGAAGTGAGGCTAAGGGGCTGGAGCAGTCATCTAAAATCCTCTAACATGAGGGAACAAAGAAAGGATATCCTGTACCCTGTGCACGCATTCAGTAATGTTATAACTGAATGAAGAGGCTTTGTGGATTACATTTATACGAGAGATGACAGAAATTAATTTTGGGATGGGTTTAAAGAAAGGGACGCTCAATGAAAAGGGTGGTGCATCCTGAAATGACTTTCTCTACCAAGAGGGAGAGTAAAAAGCTTTAATGCACTGCTTGAAAGGAAGACCAAAATATGCCAGAGCTGAAGTTGTGGTCGATGAAGCACTTCACTCTGCCCCTTGCAATCATATTCATACCCTGCTTGTACAATCAATCCTCTCTCCGGATGGTATGTCAGCTAAATCCATCTCGCCCTCCTGGCTGCCCCCCAAAAACACTTCTCGGGTCGTTATCCCAGAATGGAGCAGCGAACGGTGATAAAGCTGACCTTCAATAACCTTTACAAATCAAAACCTGGAATTCCATCAGTCTTATTGTGTCGAACCAGAACATCCCAGTGATGCAAGATAAAAATATGTATCTGTAGCATCTTCCTGGGTGTGGCAGCTAGTTGCAGACATATGCTGTGTATGTATTTTAATGTCTTAAGTCCCAAACACTGAAAATCATGTTTTTCATCAAATTGGATGATATTTGGATGAAACCAGTTCATAGTAAGTTGAACCAAGTATAAAAAGTACTGTAGCTGGACAAAGTTCATCATAAAGTTACTGGTCCCCTCTCCTCATGTCAAATGAATTACTTCCAGGACTATGCAACGTCATGTAATATAGCGGACATTTGACATTTGGTAGCGATGTATAATCTTAACTAATTATAATATGTAATGCCTTAAAACCTTTATGACATGTGCACATCATATGGCTTTGCTTACAAACCGTAAAATAGCTCAAGCAGAACAATACTGGTAACTAACCCATTTTCTATATTTTTATTATCATTATTTGTAATTTTCACGCCAATTTCGTGATTATGATCTTGTCTCAGCGCTGCAACTCCTCAACAGGCTCGGAGGAGGCGAAGGTCGAGTCATGCGAAACATGACCCACAATGCAGCATTCTTAACATCTGTTCGCTTAACCCGGAAGTCAATCTCACCAATGAGTCGGAGGAAACACAGTTCAACTGACAAGCGAAGTCAGCCTGCAGGCACCCGGACCGCCACAAGGAGTCACTTGAGCGTGATCAACCAAGTATAGCCCCCTTGGCCAAACCCTCACAGCACTGGGCCAATTGTGTGTCACCCAATAGGGACTCCCAGTCACTACAGCCTGGGGATCAAGCCTCAGGCTGTAGTGACGACGCAACACTGCGATGCAGTACCTTAGACCGCTGTGCCACTCGGGGGGGACATCTAAGCCCTTTTCATTTGTGTTGTGACTGTTAGATAGCAAGCTACTTACCATGATGCAGGAAAAAACACACAATGTTGTAACTGGATGCCATAGTGTTAATTAAACATTACACTATTTTCCAAAGAATGAAGACTTCTTAAAGCAGTGGCTCATTTTCATTTTGGATAGACAGAACAGTTTAATGACTCTGACATGATGCCCGTGGCTCTAACTGTGGCTGTGGCTGCTTTGACTTGTGTACGGTATATTTTCTGATAGTCACTATATGGTTGTTGTTCTTCCAGCCCTTAGCCCCCTACATCGAGTCTGAGAACTAGCTAGCACACAGCTGGCACGAAGGAATGTTGTCCACAAAAGGAGTTGCAGTGTGTATCACAGGAGGTTGGTGGCACCTTAATTGAGGAGAACAGGCTCGTGGTAATGGTTGGAGTGAGTATGGTTTGATGCCATTCTATTTGCCTCGTTCCAGCCATTATTATGAGCCATCCTCCTCTCAGCAGCCTCCACTGGTGTGTAGAGAATTTGTAATTTACCCCTGAAAATCACATTTTGTCATTTCATTGTGTGGGTTGTTGTCTTAATTCATTAGGGCTAATCGCGATGATAAGAGGGGTTATTATTATTCCTCTTTCCATCTCCTTTAATCTTTCCACTATTATCAAGCGGTAATGATAGACATTTTAGAAAATTCAACATCTACTCTGTCTGCACAGCTTCCCAGGCAACCACCGCAGCAGGAATTCTGCGATACAAAATCAGCTTTCCAAAGGCAGAGAAGCAGGGATATGCTGTTAAGCCTGTGAAGACATAACCGACATACTGTAAGTCATAGTTATTCATTTCATGGGGCGGCAGCGTAGCCTAGTGGTTAGAGCGTTGGACTAGTAACCGGAAGGTAGCTCGAAGCTGTTCTTAACTGACTTGCCTGGTTAAATAAAGGTAAAATTAAAAAATTAAAACATTCAAAGCAATTAAGCATTTCAGGCACACACATTCCAAATACAAACAATGAAAAGTTTCACCAAAAAGTGCACAAACAAATATTTCAAATGGAGTACTTCAAAAATACCAGAAAACACATTTTAGAATGAGTAGATCACTACATAAACTAATTGATAGCATCATCATCATCGGAGGCCACGGAAGAGTTGTATGGCATTGAAGATTGCCTGGAGGGTTGTTAACACAGTGTCCAAAGAAGGGCCAGAAGTATACAGAATGGTGTCATCTGCGTAGAGGTGGATCAGAGACTCACCAGCAGCAAGAGCGACATCATTGATGTATACAGAGAAGAGAGTCGGTCCAAGAATTGAACCCTGTGGCACCCCCATAGAGACTGCCAGAGGTCCGAACAGCAGACGCTCCGATTTGACACACTGAACTCTATCAGAGAAGTAGTTGGTGAACCAGGCAAGGCAATCATTTGAGAAACCAAGGCTGTCGAGTCTGCCGATGAGGATGTGGTGATTGACAGAGTCGAAAGCCTTGGCCAGATCAATGAATGTGGCTGCACAGTAATGTGCAGCTCCTTTCCAATTTTGGGGAATCTCAGATGACACGAAAGAGAGGTTGAACAGACTGGTAATAGGGGTGGCAACAATTTCGGCAGATAATTTTTAGAAAGAAAGGGTCCAGATTGTCTAGCCCGGCTGATTTGTAGGGGTCCAGATTTTGCAGCTCTTTCAGAACATCAGCTGACTGGATTTGGGAGAAGGAGAAATGGGGAAGGCTTGGGCGAGTTGCTGTGGGGGGTGCAGTGCTGTTGACTTTGGTAGGGGTAGCCAGGTGGAAAGCATGGCCAGCCGTAGAAAAATGATTCTTGAAATTCTCAATTATAGTGGATTTATCAGTGGTGACAGTGTTTCCTATCTTCAGTGCAGTGGGCAGCTGAGGGGAGGTGTTCTTATTCTCCATGGACTTTACAGTGTCCCAGAACTTTTTTGAGTTAGTGTTGCAGGAAGCAAATCTCTGCTTGAAAAAGCTAGCCTTGGCTTTTCTAACTGCCTGTGTATGATGGTTTCTAGCTTCCCTGAAAAGTTGCATATCACGGGGGCTGTTCGATGCTAATGCAGAACGCCATAGGATGTTTTTGTGTTGGTTAAGGGCAGTCAGGTCTGGGGAGAACCAAGGGCTATATCTGTTCCTGGTTCTACATTTCTTGAATGGGGCATGCTTAGTTAAGATGGTTAGGAAGGCATTTAAAAAAAATAACCAGGCATCCTCTACTGACGGGATGAGATCAATATCCTTCCATGATACCCTGGCCAGGTCGATTAGAAAGGCCTGCTCGCTGAAGTGTTTCAGGGAGCGCTTGACAGTGATGAGTAGAGATCGTTTGACCGCTGACCCATTACGGATGCAAGCAATGAGGCAGTGATCGCTGAGATCTTGGTTGAAGACAGCAGAGGTGTATTTAGAGGGGAAGTTGGTTAGGATGATATCTATGAGGGTGCCCGTGTTTCCGGCTTTGGGGAGGTACCTGGTAGGTTCATTGATAATTTGTGTGAGATTGAGGGCATCAAGCATAGATTGTATGATGGCTGGGGTGTTAAGCATGTTCCAGTTTAGGTCGCCTAGCAGCATGATCTCTGAAGATAGATGGGGGGCAATCAGTTCACATATGGTGTCCAGAGCACAGCTGGGGGCAGAGGGTGGTCTATAGCAGGCGGCAACGGTGAGAGACTTGTTTTTAGAGAGGTTGATTTTTAAGTAGAAGTTCAAATTGTTTGGGTACAGACCTGGATAGTAGGACAGAACTCTGCAGGCTATCTTTGCAGTAGATTGCAACACCGCCCCCTTTGGCAGTTCTATCTTGTCTGAAAATGTTGTAGTTAGGGATGAAAATGTCACAATTTTTGGTGGTCTTCCTAAGCCAGGATTCAGACACGGCTATGACATCCGGGTTGGCAGAGTGTGCTAAAGCAGTGAATAAGTTAATCTTAGGGAGGAGGCTTCTAATGTTAACATGCATGAAACCAAGGCTATTTCTTTAACGAGGTCACCCTTGATCCAGCGCCGTAGGTGGGGATGCTGTGCGACCTGTCCATCCCAGGACCCCTGTCTGCCAAGTGTGAGAGATCTGACAAGGAGGCCATAGCTGGATTTGTATCCCGCTTCAATTTTGGGGATGACTGAAGCCAAGTGGATGACTGAAGCCTGCTTGATTGAAGCGGGGTACATGAGTCCCCCTCTCCTGCTCCCCTCCCCATCAATCTCTGTAGTTGGTTGCCTAGGTAATTCACTTTTATGTGATATAATATAACATTTTGTGACTTTGTATATTTGTTTTCAAGCATTCGGACAGGAGATGAGTGTTACAAATTGTACAAACCAATTGATCTTGCACACTGTAGAGGGGCTTATATATACAGTGGGGAGAACAAGTATTTGATACACTGCCGATTATGCAGGTTTTCCTACTTACAAAGCATGTAGAGGTCTGTAATTTTTTTTATCATAGTTACACTTCAACTGAGAGACTGAATCTAAAACAAAAATCCTGAAAATCATATTGTATGATTTTTAAGTAATTCATTTGCATTTTATTGCATGACATAAGTATTTGATCACCTACCAAACAGTAAGAATTCCAGCTCTCACAGACCTGTTAGTTCTTCTTTAAGAATTCCCCCTGTTCTCTAAGAAGCCCTCCTGTTTTCCACTCATTACCTGTATTAACTGCACCTGTTTGAACTCATTACCTGTATAAAAGACACCTGTCCACACACTCAATCAAACAGACTCCAACCTCTCCACAATGGCCAAGACCAGAGAGCTGTGTAAGGACATCAGGGATAAAATTGTAGACCTGCACAAAGCAGCTTGGTGAGAAGGCAACAACTGTTGGCGCAATTATTAGAAAATGGAAGAAGTTCAAGATGACGGTCAATCACCCTCAGTCTGGGGCTCCATGCAAGATCTCACCTCGTAGGGCATCAATGATCATGAGGAAGGTGAGGGATCAGTCCAGAACTACACGGCAGGACCTGGTCAATGACCTGAAGAGAGCTGGGACCACAGTCTCAAATAAAACCATTAGTAACACACTACGCCATCATGGATTAAAATCCTGCAGCGCACACAAGGTCCCCCTGCTCAAGCCAGCGCATGTCCAGGCCCGTCTGAAGTTTGCCAATGACCATCTGGCTGATCCAGAGGAGGAATGGGAGAAGGTCATGTGCTCTGATGAGACAAAAACAGAGCTTTTTGGTCTAATCTCCACTCGCCGTGTTTGGAGGAAGAAGAAGGATGAGTACAACCCCAAGAACACCATCCCAACCGTGAAGCATGGGGGTGGAAACATCATTCTTTGGGGATGCTTTTCTGCAAAGGGGACAGGATGACTGCACCGTATTGAGGGGAGGACAACCTCCTTCCCTCAGTTAGAGCATTGAAGATGGGTCGTGGCCGGGTCTTCCAGCATGACAACGACCCAAAACACACAGCCAGGGCAACTAAGGAGTGGCTCCATAAGAAGCATCTCAAGGTCCTGGAGTGGCCTAGCCAGTCTCCAGACCTGAACCCAATAGAAAATCTTTGGAGGGAGCTGAAAGTCCGTATTGCCCAGCGACAGCCCCGAAATGTGAAGGATCTGGAGAAGGTCTGTATGGAGGAGTGGGCCAAAATCCCTGCTGCTGTGTGTGCAAACCTGGTCAAGACCTACAGGAAACGTATGATCTCTGTAATTGCAAACAAATGTTTCTGTACCAAATATTAAGTTCTGCTTTTCTGATGTATCAAATACTTATGCCATGCAATAAAATGCAAATGAATGACTTAAAAATCATACAACGTGATTTTCTGGATTTTTGTTTTAGATTCCGTCTCTCATAGTCGAAGTGTACCCATGATAAAAATGACAGACCTCTACATGCTTTGTAAGTAGGAAAACTTGCAAAATCGGCAGTGTATTAAATACTTGTTCTCCCCACTGTATATATATATTTTAAGTTTATGGCTCAGGCTTTACTAATTCTTGTGAAGAAGTGTATCAGTAAACTGTATTCTGTAATTAGTTACAAAACAATAGAAATGCAGTTGTGTATTGCTGCTGTTTGTCTGATATTCAACAGTCCATTGTCAGCTCTGTTGACAATGTGAGAATTTTGTAGAGAAAATGTGGTGAGGTATACTATTTAGGGTGGGAATTACATGTGGCCCATTGTTTACCTTGTTACCTGGCAAACGACCACAAGGGTGTTTCAAAGACCTATCAGTCAAGGTGAGCTCACGGATATAAGCTCCCCGCCAACTCAGCCTGTTCTTTCAGCCTTCCTGATAGTTAGAGTTGAGAAAAAAAGGTACAATTCCTTAAATTCTGAGCATTTTTATAATGTAAAATATTATGGGGGATGTTTTGGTCTTTCAAACTAAATTTTTACTTGGAAATAGGATGACTGTGCAGGACCATGAAATCGAATGAAAAACTATGTGAAAACATCACAGCTCCCCTGTTGTGACTTTACTTTCATTAATATGATGACTGTTATTTATCGAATCAACTAACTATGTTCAACGTATTAATCATAACCTCTTTTCATATCATCATTCTGAACAGTCATAACCTCCTGCATCTGCAAAACCCCCAGCCTTACTTATGATTCAGTACTACTCAAATTGGTTTAATTATTTATTTACTAGCTAACGAAACGATAACACAGGATAACATACACACTTAATACATTAGGAAAAGGGTCCCTAGCAGACTGACACAATATGGTGGCTTTTTACACAACGACATGGAGAGCGAAAGAGACACTTATCGTTGATACATTTCAGACATTTTTCTCACAGTAATCATATACTTTGCACACGAACCGTCGCCCGTTTGGAGAAAGAAATCATTAATGTATTTATATGTGAATGCCTTCGTTCGCCGTTTATCTCTGACAGAGATTGGCCTTTCAAATCACTACAGTGATTTGAGAAGAGTAGTACAGTGGTCCCACTTAAATGAGCTTTTCTATATACTTTTCTTAGGACAGCTAATCAGATGTACCAGTGATTGTCTGAGAGGTGACCTGAGAGGTCTCTTCTTCAAATTGTGTTGGTATTCAGGGTTTAAACCACTTTGGGTGTGAGCTGCAGCTCGATGCCTTTCTGGTCTAAATGTTAATTTCTTTATCAATCTTTTATGGACTCTGGTCGACAGGAACTGTTCCGCCAGGCTGTGACACGCTCTCTGACCTCACTCGGGTCATGACTACTTACTATGCAACGTTTATATGAGACAATTATCTCTTATGGCTCCTAAAATCACATTCTCAACAAAAATACTTTCATAATTTTTCATATTTCATATACAACATTAAGGATGGAGACTTTGTACATGTAGTGTATATACTTTTCAAGTTCTAGTATTTCCATCATAACCTTTTTAATGACATCACAAAATAACAACCCATATGACATGATTATTCTTTAGATCCCCTCTGACCATTCCCCACATTCATATGTTAGAAATATTGTTCCAGTATTCACTTTTTGAACGTGTTACAGTTTCGGCGGGAAAAGTCTGTTGACAAAGTACATTCCTTTGGTTAATACTGGAGGGGGAGAGAGAGTCTTCTTCTTCTTTAATTTACAACTGGGTGTGAGCTGTTAACCTGGCCCAGTTCCCTCCTCCCTCTCTCTGTGGGTGAATGGGGGTCTGGTTGAGTTATTCATTGCAAACCTGAATCTGACCCATTCGGATCCTCACAGGACAGACATGACATCCCTTTAATGAGTCGTGGTGGGCCTTTTCTATATAACTGAAGAATGCCTTGCATTAATAGGAGCTCAGGAGAGCATGATTAAGAGACGACCAAAGTCGACAGTTTAGCTCCGAGAATTTTCTCTTTTGACCGGGTTTTTCAGAATGGCCCAATGAAGGATCGCTCACACAAGGTCACAGATGCCCCCACTGCACCCTACTTTGAAACCAAGTCAGAGAGAATGATGAGGGGCATGTAGATTCCCCATGCTGGCTGGCTGTTGTCAGGATTTGGCCAGGGTTGTTCCGGTTTTTGGTCACTAGATGCCCCCATTGTGCCTTTTGACCTTTTGTTTTCCCTTGATCCCCATTATTATTTGCACCTGTGCCTCGTTTCCCCTGATTATATTTAAACCCTTTGTTTTCCTCAGTTCTTTGCTCTGTGTTTGTATGTTAGCACCCAGCCCTAGTACTCTGAGAACTCTTGTTGATCCCGGTGGACTCTCTTGTGGAATTCTGTTTTTTTGTTCTTGTTTGTTTGTTTGTTTTTGAGTATCTTTTGAGGCTTTTTGTGCTATTCCTTCCACCTTGTGGATTTACCTTTTTGTCTTGGAGGATTACCTTTGTTCTTGTGGAATTCCTTTTGAGGTTGTGGAGTTACATGTTTTCCTGAAGAACTTCACTTTTTACTTCATTAAATACACCGTCTCAAGTACTGCTGTGTCTGCCTCATCTTCTGGGTTCTGCCGACTATTCGTGGCTCAGTTGGTTAAGTGACTGTTTCTCACTCCGGAGACCCGGGTTCGTAACCGGGTCCTGACAGCTGTGAGTGTGTTTTTGAGAGAGAGAAACTTAAATTGACTCAATGAGTGAAGACGTGTTCTCTGAAATATCACTTTTGTGCTTTTGAATCAAGTTATCAATCCCACTGTAGCATGTTTGTGTTGTATTCCTAATAGTACACACTGTTTTTGACAAATTAAGCACAGCAGGTTCAGACAGGGAACCCGAACCCGAGTGTTGGATTCATCTATGCATCATCCCTACGTCGCACCAATCATATTCTACAAACCACAGGATGTTGGTGGCACCTTAATCGGGAGGACGGGCTCATGGTAATGGCTGGAGTTGAATCGGTGGAGTGGTATCAAACACATGGTTTCCATTAACTCCATTACGGGCATTATTATGAGCCGTCCTCCCCTCAGCAATCTCCTGTGCTACAAAAACTCCCTACCTTAATATGGCGGTCTATTTAGCTGATCAGTTGACTCATTTATTCTCTGCTGCCTCTACTGCTGTTGGTCGCTCAATAGCATGTTGTTGCTATAGGATGCAGAACCCAGCATCCATGTTTGGATCTGTGTTTCCTTCCTGCCGGTGGGATTGGTATCTTACTCACTGCCTGTAGTTATTATTATCTTAATAACATGATGCCTAACGCCAAGACAACCTATTGCATGTATTGTAATCTTTCTAATAAATGGTTAAATGAATACATGGCGTTTTCTGTCTGAATCACTGATACTTTGTCAAAAACAGTGGTACAGAAACATTCTTATACAGTACATACAATCAGTGGTTATTTTATATTGTACTGAGTACTTCATTAAATTAACTTGTATGAAAAGGATATGATTGTTTTATCTGGGCACTATACAGTATACACTAATTAACTGCTCAATTCATACCTGTTCCTTAAGTTCTGTCACGTCTCCTAAGCAATTACTTTTTGTTGTTTTGTCTGTCTTCTATGCCCTTCCCTGTCAATTAAACAACTACTGTAACTGCAAAGATTAAATTAAAACGTTCCGCCAACCCTGATAACACTGTCACTATGCAATATTCAAAAACGCATCTTAAGACCAATGGGTAAAATAATATGTTAATTGTATAGATACTCCTAACAAAACCAAATGGTCCAAACTTCATGTCGCCATCATAATCCGTTCAAAAGTGATTGGAGTTTTTACCCTTGTGGGATGGCCAGAATAAAGGTGACTAAATCAATGGAGGCCAGAGGAAAAAATGGTCAAAAATCTGGAAAATAGCATTGCGTCAACTAGGCTGGATGCTGTGTGAGAATTAATGCGAACTGGCAGGCTCACCGTTGAACTCGTCATCTTTCTTCTAGAATCCAGAGGACATACAACAATATAGAGGTAAGATAGATATTGATTTTAAGACATGACATGTAGCATTTTCATATTTTAGTATACATGTTTCATATTAATATGAAATTCCTGTAAATGTTTCTAAGATTTCTCACACAAACAAGCCTATATCTGTGAAATGTCAAAGGAGCACTGAGTGTAGTGCAAGCTTTTTATTATATACATATTTTGTATATATATGTAATTCAGCTCAAGGCACTGATTTATCTTTTTGTGATGCGCGGAAACAACTTTTCAGATTACCACCACAACATGTAAAGTCTTCAAATTTCTGCGAGAAAGCGGCACAGCTCTGTCAACAGAGCTTGGTGCTTATTATCGAATGTATTAGATTACGACATCTGACCTTTTGGGTATAATGCTAGTGGTTAGAGCATGGGGCGGAAGGTAGCCTAGTGGTTAGAGCATGGGGCGGAAGGTAGCCTAGTGGTTAGAGCATGGGGCGGAAGGTAGCCTAGTGGTTAGAGCATTGGGCGGCAGGTAGCCTAGTGGTTAGAGCATGGGGCGGAAGGTAGCCTAGTGGTTAGAGCATGGGGCGGAAGGTAGCCTAGTGGTTAGAGCATGGGGCGGCAGGTAGCCTAGTGGTTAGAGCATGGGGCGGCAGGTAGCCTAGTGGTTAGAGCATGGGGCGGAAGGTAGCCTAGTGGTTAGAGCATGGGGCGGAAGGTAGCCTAGTGGTTAGAGCATGGGGCGGCAGGTAGCCTAGTGGTTAGAGCATGGGGCGGCAGGTAGCCTAGTGGTTAGAGCATGGGGCGGAAGGTAGCCTAGTGGTTAGAGCATGGAGCGGAAGGTAGCCTAGTGGTTAGAGCATGGGGCGGCAGGTAGCCTAGTGGTTAGAGCATGGGGCGGCAGGTAGCCTAGTGGTTAGAGCATGGGGCGGAAGGTAGCCTAGTGGTTAGAGCATGGGGCGGAAGGTAGCCTAGTGGTTAGAGCATGGGGCGGCAGGTAGCCTAGTGGTTAGAGCATGGGGCGGCAGGTAGCCTAGTGGTTAGAGCATGGGGCGGAAGGTAGCCTAGTGGTTAGAGCATGGGGCGGAAGGTAGCCTAGTGGTTAGAGCATGGGGCGGCAGGTAGCCTAGTGGTTAGAGCATGGGGCGGCAGGTAGCCTAGTGGTTAGAGCATGGGGCGGCAGGTAGCCTAGTGGTTAGAGCATGGGGCGGCAGGTAGCCTAGTGGTTAGAGCATGGGGCGGCAGGTAGCCTAGTGGTTAGAGCATGGGGCGGCAGGTAGCCTAGTGGTTAGATGTACAACTCCTAAACACCAGGTATGAATATGGAATTTCCATTGATTCAATCACTTTCTGCTATGTTTTGGTCAGTGGATGTTTGATTGCTTGTGAAGTATTTTCTTATTCGAGTTGCATGTAAGCTCTCGCCCACAGGAGTTTTTCAGGTCAAATCATTGGGGATGGAGGCCAGATGCGGAGGTGCTGATGTGAAACACAATGCAGTGAACTGTAGTTTTAAACATGGAATCCAAAGAACAATGCAGCTTTATGATAACAACATGCGTTCCGGCCAAACGTGCAAATGTTTGTGTGTAGTCTTCACAGGGAGACGAATGGAGGAGAGGCGAAAAGAGCCTGGATTGAAATGCCTGCCATAAGAATGTATTACTGTTGATCCTATTTGAGTCATGGATAGGATATTAGTGTTGTGTTACAGAGTGGGAGGCAATCCTGTGTTTCTGTTGAATAGTTTCTGGTTTGCTTAATATAAGGAATTTAATGTATAGTATTTACTTTTTAATTTTACTCAAGTATGACAATTAAGTAATTTTTCTACCAATGTACTTAAGTACATTTAAAGCTAGATACTTTTAGACTTTTACTCAAGTAATATTTTACTGGGTGACTTTCACTTTTATTTGAGTCATTTTCTATTAAGGTATCTTTACTTTTACTCAAGTATAACAAAACATTTTTTTTCCACCACTGCATTTAAAGCGATAGATCAACGATTTTACATAGAAAGATATTGTTTACTTGCCTTGAAAGCAGTCTATTAACAAGGAGCGGTTGTAATCCACACTGTGGTTTTGTTAAACTAGCCACTGCATACAATAACATAAGCAATGTTCAGTTTGTTTATTTACAATCCTTTCAACATATTTGCCTAATTCCATATTACCCCCCCAAATTTTATTTTTTAATTGACAATTAGCTACATACACTTGTTAGATTAAAGTATACCCTACATACTGGATAAGATGATAGCCTAAGAAGAACACTGTGAATAAGAGAGGTGAGTAATTTAGACATTAGAGAAAGCATCTCCCCCAACGAGGTTGGTACCTACTGCCTATGGGCAGACGAGTTAATTACAGATGAAAGATTCATCAGCTCGCCCTGACACCATGCTATTGCATTTATGAGCTGACAGAGAGACATATAGCACAGAATCTCACTAGTCAACACAGTGTGCAACTAGAAGTTAATTCATTGGCAAGTAGTCTATCGGTTAGAGCATTAGGGCCAGCAATAAAAAGGTTGCCAGTTTAAATCCCTGAGCTGGCAAGGTGAACAAATCTGCCAATGTGCCCTTGAGCAAGGTGCTTAACCCTAGTTGCTGTTGATAATGGCAGACCCTGGCTGGGACCCCACTCTCTGAGTGTGTCTCAGGGAGAGTTGGGATATAAAAAACACATTTACACATGCATATAATACATGTGTGAAATAGGACAAATATAAGCACCCACCAACTTATTATTAGATAGCTCAGTTTGAGGCAGTTGTCTAAATAGACAGATTATATTTTCTATGGTGGTCTCTATTTTCCTTGACAATAGCTAGTTTAATGGAAAAGCATCATGGGAAGCCTTCAAAGCCTAGGTTGTGGCTGCAGCTAACAGGTTCCACTACAGAGAGAGCATTAGAGTTAGCTATGTCACTGGAAGGGGAAGCCCAGCGAGTACTGCTGGACCTGCCTGAACAGGAGATGCAGAATCCCCAGGCTTTGGTCATCCGGTGCCAGCTGTGGTGAGGTGTAAGCCCGTGGAGCCACTGGGTGTTTATGTCACTGAGGTTTGCTATTTGGTGCGGAAAGGATATCCCCACTTCTCAGACAGCGTTGTCATGACCATTGCTACAAAGGCTTTCATCAGCTAACACCTCAGAGGACCAGAGACGCTAGAGGTGGCACTAATGAAGGCTCTGACCGTCCAGGAAGTCCTCAGAGACGTGCAGGCCACCTCAGCTGGGAGACCCCACTCCCAAACGTACCAGGTGACACTTCCAAGCACCCCACCTCGACTAGTGGCAGACAGAACCTCAACACGACGCCTACCCCAACCTGATGGTGGATCAACGAATGTGTCATGCCAATTTTGCTGCCACTGTAGCCAGAAAGACTACCAGATCAGATATTGCATCCTCGTGGAATCTAGAGCCACTCCAGATCCACAACGTTCAGGAAACGGGATGGGCCCAATGCAGTAGGGGAAAGACTGGGCTCCACACCAAAAACCCACCCACAGAGAGACTACCACTGGTGAATAGTGTCCGGCCTGCCCCCCCCATCATCTTCGAGCTGAGGTAATAACCTTTTATGGCTGTCCTATCATGAGTCTTGCGCCTTCCCCTGCTCCTACTACTGCTGCTGTGGTGCAACAGGTCGAGAGCCAACCCCACCGGTCCAACATAGCATCCCCAAGACACAATCGTTCCCACTGGAGCTCTCACAGAGACCCTCCAGACGCTAGTCCTATTGAAACCTTGACCTTTGGAAGCAGGAATCTCACCCCCATTAGCAGGCACTGAACCTGTGCCACCCCCCCAGTGTACAGCACCCTGTGGATGTGTTTACATCAGCCTACCCCATGCCCAGCCTGACTCAACTCCTTTTCCCACAGCCATCCAAACTGTGACCCCCCCAGGGGTCCTACATGGACTCATAAGCCACCTGACCAAGTGCCATGCCTTGCAGTGCTCACCCAGTCGGCCTCTATCCCCCCTGGTCACAGACTGCAGAGCTCGTCGCTGGTGAAGTGATTCAGTCAATTTGGGAGAAGAACTGCGAAGGCATGGAGCCAGAACAACAACTTTGCCTTTGGGATCTGCTGTTTGAGTTCCGCCACAGCTTCACCACCACCCCTGGAGATGTTGGGTGTACTCATCTGGTGCAGCACCGAATCAATACAGGCGACGCCAGCCCCATCTGTCAGCGCCACTGTCGCCCCCCAACTAGATAGCAGGCCATTGCAGATCAGAATCTGCAAGACATGCTCGCAACTGATATTATTGAACTCTCAGGCAGCCCCTGGGCCTTCCCAGTGGTGTTGGTCCAAAAGAAGGAAGGGACATGGAGGATCTGTGTGGACTACCGCCAGGTGAATTACATAACTGTCAAGGACTTCAACACCACTGTCCCGGATGGATGAGTCCATTGACTTGGTGGTGGGGTCCCCATGGTGCTTTGGACCTGTGGCAGTTCAAGACCATTCCGTTCAGACTATGCAACGCCCCAGCAACATTTGAACGTACTGGCTGGCTTGTCCCCTGAATGCTGTTTAGTGAACCTGGAAAATGTGCTGGCACATGGGCTGGACTTTGATGCTGACTTCGAGGCACTGAGGGAGATCTTGGAGAGGATCCATGCCATAGGCCTCAAGCTGCACCCTGCAAAGAGAGGTCACGTTCCTCGACCACAGAGTGAGCATTGATGGCTTCAAAACAATAGAGGACAAAGACGCTACAGTACAGGACTGGCCTACCCCCTGCGACATTCACATAGTAGGGGCATTCTTGGGCCTAGCCCATACAAACCCACAACAACACAGAAACTGGGGAACGTAACACACACACGACTGTGCCCGAACCAAAAGGGAATAAGTACAGTTAGTGGGATGATACTCTGTCTTGCTAAAGTCAAACTGCTTAAGCGCCAGATCCTTCCTCACACGGATACACACAACTCCACGGGTGAGGGATGATGTTTGAATAATATGAGTTGTTTTCGGAAACCTTTATGAGGTGTCAAAAAGATAAATTGTCAGAAGACTCACCGCCTTTTTTTCTAAATCACGAAATCTCTCGCCCACTGTCCCGCCATTTTAGGCAAATATTGAAGTCTTCATCCCCTGAGAGCCCTCCCTCCTTCGTGGGTAGTTCTGTGAAATGTGCTATTGTTCTGAGGGGAAATAACATTGGATAAATGGGAGCTTGAGGAAAATTGTATTCACAGGGAGCTCAGATTACAATTACAGTGTTAGACCTCCCCCATATTCAAATCGAATGACACCTCCTCACTCATCACGTACTGCCTTGGGCTACCCAATGCATCATAATGATTGTGTCAAGAGGCCTCGAGTTGATGATCCAAGAAAAGTTTGATACATTTGCTGATGTATTCCATTTCCCCTCAACTGTGCTGTATCAGCAGAAAAAAGTTTCCTTTTGGAAAAACAGTTTGCCAAAGAAGCAGTAGGCCATGCATAGCTTTATAGGGTTTTTAGGCTGGGGGGTTGAATTACATTAGGTAAGAAGGATGAATACAAAATGTCTTCCTCTCTTTGAATCCAGTTGCATGCAGTATTATACTGTTGTATGAGTCTATGTATGATAATTGTATTGTCCATAAATGATCATGTCCACAAATTATAACATTTAATCCAGGTTCATCTCACTGTCAAGTAACGAGAAGGGGAACCGCCATCACATGCATGCACGTGTGTACACACACACACACACACACACACACACACACACACACACACACACACACACACACACACACACACACACACACACACACACACACACACACACACGCACACACACACACAGTAGGTAGGAAGGAAGGGGCAATTAAAGCCAGAGTAGACTCAGACTCATTACTGTGCATTCACATTACACACCGGATGCATGGCACTGGATGGCACCACAGAGCTAATCTTTGGCTATGTGGGGGGAAAAGTATTAATTTGTCATACTTGAGTGAAAGTAAAGATACCTTAATAGAGTAAAATAGAGTAAAATTCTACTTGAGTAAAAGTCAAAGTATTTGGTTTTAAATAAACTTAAGTATCAAAAGTATATGTAATTTCTAAAATATACTTAAGTATCCAAAGTACAAGTATAACTAATTGGTATTTTGATCAATCAGATCAGCTCTCTAAAAGATCTGATGAGAAAATGGTCAGAAGTCCAATTAGTGGGAAAAAAATATCAGCATTAGGCTGCCTGTCTCAACGCAGCTTTTACAGTTACGGTGCCTTCGGAAAGTATTCAGACCTCTGGACTTTTTCCACATTTTGTTACATCACAGCCTTATTCTAAAATGTATTAAATAAATAAAAATTACTCAGCAGTCTACTGTACACACACAACCCCATAATGACAACACAAAAAGATTTTTAGAAAATGTTGCAAATTTTTTTGGCAATAAAAAAAAAAACGTAGTTACATAAGTATTCAGACCCTTTGCTATGATACTCGAAATTGAACTCAGGTGCATCCTGTTTGCATTTATCATCCTTGAGATGTTTCTACAACTTGATTGAGGGTCCACCTGTGGTAAATGTGGAAAATTCAATTAATTGGACATGATTTGGACAGACATACACCTGTCTATATGAGGTCCCTCAGTGACAGAATCCCTCCGAGACAGAATTGTGTCGAGGCACAGATCTGGGGAAGGGTACCAAAACATTTCTGCAACATTGAAGGTCCCCAAGAACACAGCGGCCTCCATCATTCTTAAATGGAAGAAGTTTGGAACCACCAAGGCTCTTTCTAGAGATGGCCGCCTCGCCAAACTGAGCAGTCAGGGGAGAAAGGCCTTGGTCAGGAAGGTGACCAAGAACCCGATGGTCACTCTGACAGAGCTCTAGAGCTCCTCTGTGTAGATGGGAGAATCTTCCAGAAGGACAACCATCTCTGCAGCTCCACCAATCAGGCATTTATGGTAGACTGGTCAGACGGAGGCCACTCCGCAGTAAAAAGGCACATGACAGCCAGCTTGGAGTTTGCCAAAATGCACCTAAAGACTCTCAGATCATGAGGAACAAGATTCTCTGGTCTGATGAAACCAAGATTGAGCTCTTTGGCCTGAATGCCAAGCGCCACGTCTGGAGGAAACCTGGCACCATCCCTGTCGTGAAGCATGGTGGTGGTAGCATTGTGCTGTGGGGATGTTTTCAGTGGCAGGGACCGGGAGACTATTCAGGATCGAGGCAAAGATGAACGCAACAAAGTACAGAGAGATTCTTGATGAAAACCTCAGGACCACTCAGGACCTCAGACTGGGGCAAGGTTCACCTTCCCACAGGACAACGATCCTAAGCACATAGCCAAGATAAAGCAGGAGTGGCTTCGGGACAAGTCTCTGAATGCCCTTGAAAGGCCCAGCCAGAGCCCGGACTTGAACCCGATCAAACATCTCTGGAGAGACCTGAAAATAGCTATGGAACAACACTCCCCTCCAACCTGACAGAGCTTGAGAGGATCTGAAGATTGGATTGGGAGAAACTCCCTAAATACAGGTGTGCCAAACTTGTAGCGTCAATCCCAAGAAGACTCAATGTTGTAATTGCTGCCAAAGGTGCTTCAACAAAGTACAGAGTAAAGGGTCTGAATACTTATTTAAAGTAGATATTTAAGTTTTTTTATATGTAATAAATTTGCAAACATTTCTAAAAAAAACTATTTTTGTATTGTCATTATGGGGTATTGTGTGTAGATTGATGAGGAAAAATAATCAGGCTGTAAAGTAACAAAATGTGGAAAAATTCAAGGGGTCTGAATACTTTCCGAAGGCACTGTACACTGAAGGAGAAGGAATCCTGACCTGTAGGCCAATGTGATCAGCCATGTGCATCATCCTGCTCCACATCGCTCCTCATTGCTTGTTAGCTTGGCAATTATTCCATTTAGCGAATTACTCCATTGTTCTAATCATGTAGTTGTTCCAGTGAACTTGACATTCAGGGTCGTGTCAGATGGGGATTCATGAAATGGTGGGCTGATATAGTTTGCTTTTCCCTAATGCATGAAACCTAGACATATGAGGATGTTTTAAATAGATAAATAAATAAACTTCAGATAAAATGTATCTATTTTCTCCGAACACATTCTTCTCTTGACAAAAAAGCCTTACATTAGGGGGTTGTGAAGAGTTCAAGGACACACTAAAAGTATTAAGCATCCAAAAAGCGGGATGCCATATGAGATGACAAGTCCCTCTTCACTTCCTCTTAAACATTTTACATTAGCAAAATGAGCCTGAATTGGAAACAGCACATTATCCTCTACCTGGTTTAATGAAACGAAAGCTGCGACTTGTAGATGGAGAATTAGTGAAGCGTTACACTCTACTGTGACCCTCCACTCCCCTGTTCTGAGCAGGTGACATGCTGATGACTCATCTTTGTGCTGCCGCTGTGGTGCACCATACCTTCCCTTCCACTGGCCCCCTGGGAACATGCCATCTCCAAGGTGGCCAGGAGACCTCCAGGCGAATCAAATTGAAAACACTTTGCACTCAAACTTAGTGACAATTTTTTTCTTCTTTTAAACATGAACCTGCAATGGAAATATTGCTATTATGTTAATATGTTTTAGACAAATTAGTAATTCCCAATGGAACTTTTGTTTGACTGGATGCCCATGTTAAACATTTCTGACCATTTTGTTGCAAAGAGATGTGGCTTGGAGCTCCCTCGCAGCCCTAAGAAAATTGCATTCCGCCTCCGGTGTGTAAAAGCCTACAGTAATATTGAAATGTAAGAATAGAATTAATTTGCCTCAGCACAGATGGCTAACTATTTTGCATCAGCATCCAATCAAACATGCCCATTTTTTAAATAAAATAATGATTACTGCATCAACCTGCTCAAATATAGCCTGTTCGTTGTGGATAAGGGATGCCAATGTCCCTCTAACATTTATACTTACAACACATACTCTCTGTGAAATTGAGAATGTTTCGTAGCGTTTCTGCTTACCTCTGGTATTCCATTTGCTGTAGACTAGCCTCCATGACCAAATCAGTGGTTTATTGTCAATTAAAAGTCCAATGCAGCCATTTTTATCTCAATATTAAATACTTTATGGGTGAGAATTAAGTACCATAATGTGGTTGTTTTCACAAATAGCTTCTTAGCAGAGAGAAATTTCTGAAGCAAATATTTTGCTAGGACTGTCTGGGGGTGGTCTGAGTGGGGAGGGAAAACTAAAAACTAGCTTTTGTTGCCAGAGAGGTATAACTAATTTACTGCCTGGTGATGTCACCAGGCCAAAACTCCATCCATCTAAAACAGGCTGAAATTGCAGGCGTTCTTTTCAAACAGCTCTTACACTAAAAGGGCATTCTCAACCTTATCACAATTTCACATTACTATTCCAAACTCATAGTGAGGAAATAAATAGAAAACTCAGGCAAATCATGTTTTCCGACTGCACAGGCCCTTTAAAGAAAGCGATCTGGGTTACAAAATGGCTAAGGGAGAGCAAGGTGTTCTTGGGGATAGCGTCTGGCCATTACACAACGGACACGGCTGCCTGGAGTCAGGATAAATCATAGTGAGATATGATACGCCAGAAAGACGCTTACGTAATGCTGAGCCATGGCCCTTGTGAACCCAGCTCACTCTGCTTTGCTAAACCAGGGCAGGAAGCTATGACATGCTGTCAATGAGATTTATATATTAATACCATAGCAAATTCAACAGATTACCTAAAGGGGGAAGCCATTTTCAAAGGCCCATTAGAAGAGATAATTATCTGAAGGGTTTTAGTGCCCTCAACATTTGATGAGCTGCAAGCGGAGTTAGTGTGATTGCCCTCAACATTTGATGAGCTGCAAGCGGAGTTAGTGTGATTGGTGGCCAGTGCCACCGTAAAAGCTTACAATTAGTGTTATATGAATAAATTAGGCTTGATGGGACCTAATACACGTTTTTTAATGATTGCATGTACTGTAAATTGGGTTGTCATTCAATTATTGCAGGGAGTAGAGAGGACATGTCATCATAGACACTGTTTAGTCAATTAAAAGTTGTTATTTTTGTTTATCAACTATCAGACTTCTTGCACATGTAGTTTTTAAAATTTATTTTTAAACTGATCAGTGCTAATCAGCGATACTGGTGCTTTGTGTCCGTTACCATGTACAGGAGTGCCTGTAGCCAACTAGCAGCCACAGCGCAATGATTTATAACTGAATCATTCTTAATACTTATTACAACTGACAAGCTACACACAATAATTATTTTACATAATGTGACAGTACATATACATGACCAAAAGTATGTGGACACCTGCTCAAACATCTCAATCCAACATCATGTGCATTAATATGGAGTTGGTCCCCCCTTTGCTGCTATAACAGCCTCCACTCTTCTGGGAAGGCTTTCCGCTAGATGTTGGATCATTGCTGCGGGGACTTGCTTCCATTCAGCCACAAAAGCATTAGTGATGTTGGGTGATTAGTCCTGCCTTGCAGTCAGCGTTCCAATTCACCCAAAAGTGTTTGAGGGAGTCAGGGCTCTATGCAGGCCAATCAAGTTCTTCCACACGGATTTCGACAAACCATTTATGTATCGACCTCGCTTTATGCAAGGGGCATTGTCGTGCTGAAACAAGAAATGGCCCCCACAAGCTCCCAACGAACAGTTATTGTGCTGACGTTGTTTCCAGAGGCAGCTTGGAACTCAGTAGTGAGTGTTGCAACCGAGGACAGACTCATTTTACGCGCTACGTGCTTCAGCACTCAGTAGTCCTGTTCGGTGAGGTTGTGTGGCCCACCACTTCGAGGCCAAGCCATTGTTGCTCCTAGACTTTTCCACTTCACAATAACAGCACTTACAGTTGACCAGGGCAGCTGTAGCCTGGCAGAAATTTGACTAACTGAATTGTTGGAAAGGTGCATCCTAAGACGGTGCCACGCTGAAAGTCACTGAGCTTTTCATTAAGGCCATTCTGCTGCCAATGTTTGTCTATGGAGCTTACATGGCTGTGTGCTCAATTTTATACACCAAACTTAAAGACAGGAAGCAAACCTAAATCAGAAAGCATTGTTTGTCCAGAAATCAAAATAAGGCAATTCAACTAAAGTGTTGACCCTCCACATCTCTCAAGAACACTGGGCCAGCCACTCTTAAATAACACCTGAACCTGCACAGGTGAAACACCTTGCCACTAACGAGATGGCAACCAGCACAGGTGTAACACAATAATCACTAACGAGGTGACACCAATCAGTGCGCTAATGAGCTATATGTGCTAAAGTCCAACATCAAAACAAAAATGGAAAAACTAAAACCTGCAGCATTACAAACTAATATGATCCCACTGTGAAAAGGGGAGACTCTCACAAACAAGATGGTGTTCTCCGACCCCCTCAAGTGTCACGGGACTCATCTGATGGTAACCCATACAAACAAATGGAATTATGGAGGTAGTTTTGTGTCCAAAAATCTAAAATATTTCCTGAGATTTCTTATATCTCCTAGATATAGGACAGACACTTCAAACTTATGGGCTATAGTAGTAAAAGCCAAATGTAATATTTAATTAAATAATTGTTTAATATATTTTTCTGATTTCCTAAAGGGGCCAGAACATTCAACATCAAATAGTTAAGTGATTCATAGTATAACCATCTTAAAATTCCATATGTTAGCTGAGTACCACTCTCCATATTGTCAAGCATATTTCTGGCTGCATCATGTTATGGGTATGCTTGTAATCGTTAAGAACTGAGGAGTTTTTCAGGATAAAAAAGAAACAGAATAGAGCTAAGCACAGGCAAAATTCTCCAGAAAAACCTGGTTCAGTCTACTTACCTCCACACACGGAGAGATTAATTCAGGACGGTTACCTAAAGCACAAGGTCAAATCTACGTACACTGGAGTTGCTTACCAAGAAGACAGTGAATATTCTTGAGTGGTTGAGTTACAGTTTTGACGTAAATCTACTTGAAAATCTATGGCCAGACCTGAAAATGGTTGTCTAGCAATGGTCAACAACCAATTTGACAGAGCTTGAATAATTTTGCAAAGAATAATGGGCAAATGTTGCACAATCCATGTGTGGAAAGCTCTTAGAGACTTGGGTGCGAATACTTATGTAAATGAGATATTTATGTATTTAATTTTCAATACATTTCCAAACATTGCTAAAAACATGTTTTCACTTTGTCATCATGGGGTATTGTGTGTAGGTAGGTGAGAAAAACATCTCAATCTATTTTGAATTAAGGACAATACACAACAAAATGTGGAATAAGTCAAGGTGTATGAATACTTTCTGAAGGCAGTATATGTATGAAGGTGTCCAACTTCAGTTGCTTGGTATGAGGCTTATGGATATATCTAGCGATGCGCATGATTTGATTTCATACACAAACTTCTTATAGGAACAAGACACAGAACCAAGTCCTGACCTCTGTGGACGCAGTTTGGCCGGGCCCCCTCCGACTCTTCCCATAACAATACTGACCACTCAAGCGCAACAAAAAAAGGATATACAAAGAGTTGATCAAATGAGTCCCTCTTTTCCCCCCCCCTGGGGAGTCTATTGAACATTAAGTCATTTAAACTGTGGAAAGAAATGACAGGAAACAGCACAAAGTTTTCCCTGTAGGGGAGCTGCCTTGCAGTGGTGTGGGCGTTTTCATCCATGTTGTGTTACTGGAATGGATTGGATTATCTCCTCTCTTCTCTCCCCGCTGCACTGTCTAGTGGTTTGTTCTGTTAGTTGTTGTCCCCATGGTGACGACCTGTGTCATGGTTGAATAGAATCCACAATGAATGTCCGCTTTGACATTTTTTTATCTCAACTTCAGAGTTAAAGATCGATAGATATTGTCCACTATAAGCTAACAAATTCATTTGACAGTGAAGTAGATGCTCTGACAGCTCCTCTTATGACCATATACAGTCATGACCGGAAATTGCTGGCACCCTTGAATAAATAAATAATACAAATACTGAGCTATTTGTATTATTGTATTATAAAAAAATAGGGCAAATTCTCTAATTTTAAACTAATACAATTACTCTAAGATTTTGTTTAACAAGTCATCTTTTCTGTTTATTTCATCCTTCTTCTGATGCCAAATCCACCACTGGTGTGTGTGGCCTAAGAGCTCTATAGGTTCATGTCATCTGACCATAGCACTGGTTCCAATCCAAGTGCAAAACTCCAGGAATTTACATTTGTTGGATGACGTGAAAATAGAGCTCTTTGGCCACACACACCAGTGGTGGGTTTGGAGTTGAAAGAAGGATGTGATAAGGAGAAAATAACCCCATACCGACTGTAAAATATGGTGGTGGATCTTTGATGTTATGGGGCTATTTTCCTTCCACTGGTCCTCGGGCCCTTGTTAAGGTCAACCGCATCATGAACTTTACTCAGTACCAGGACATTTTAGCCAAAAACCTGGTTGCATCTGCTAGGAGGCTAAAACTTGGTCCCCATCGTAAACCTGTGATTTGAAGAGGGCAATCCATAAGTGCAGGCGAAGGATATCAAGGATCTGGAAAATGCTGTATGGAGGAATAGATCCCAGCTAAATAATGTGTTCTCCAATCTGATAAAACATTTTAGATAAAGGCTCAGTGCCGTTATCCCCGCAAGGGGAGGGTGTCATATTGAAAACAGGGTTGCCAATAGGGGTTAAGTGCCTTGCTCAAGGGCACATCAACAGATGTTTCACCTAGTCAGCTCAGGGATTCAAACAAGTGACCTTTCAATTACTGGCCCAACTCTCTTAACCGCTAGGCTACCTGCTGCCTAGCATCATTTAACAATGTTTAGCATACTATGTACTATAACCTTGATTCTGACCCTAAACCTAACCCTAGCTCCTAACCCTTAACCTAATTCTAATTCTAACCCTAACACTAATTCTAACCTTAACCCTAAATAGCATTCGACCTTGTGGGGACCAACAAAATGTCCCCAGTTGGTCAAATTTAGTTTGTTTACTATTTTTGTGAGGCCTTCTGGTCCCCACAATAATAGTTAAACACACACACACACACACACACACACACCCACACACACACACACACACACACACACACACACACACACACACACACACACACACACACACACACACACACACACACACACACACACACACACACACACACACACACACACACACACACACACACACACACACAGCATGACTGGTTTCCTGCTTCCCAAGAGATTGAGTAGCTTAATCATATACAGGACAGTGTGATTTTCCTCTCATAGCACTGGAGGTTACAGGGGTCCTATTTACTTTACAAGCTGAGTAGAAATTATGATTTGTTATGTGGGTTCGAGGCCAGGGATGAGACCCAGAGTTGAGGGGAGTATGAGTATCGTGATGGAGCTGATATGACAGTAGAAACTCCATTATGTTTTACAAATCAAACAGAGAGAGAGAGGTCAGTAAAGACGAGGGAGACTGTAGAAACCCCACTATGTTTTACAAATCAAACAGAGAGAGAGAGAGGCCAGTGAGAATGATGGAGACTGTAGAAACTACACTATGTTTTACAAATCAAACAGAGAGGGAGAGAGAGACCAGTGAGAATGATGGAGACCAGAAACTCCACTATGTTTTACAAATCAGTCAGAGAGGGAGAGAGAGACCAGTGAGAATGA
Organism: Oncorhynchus keta; assembly: GCF_023373465.1. Lineage (NCBI taxonomy): Eukaryota > Metazoa > Chordata > Actinopteri > Salmoniformes > Salmonidae > Oncorhynchus > Oncorhynchus keta. Next base: position 19,252,874 of record NC_068424.1, on the reverse strand, counting down.
TGGAGACTGTAGAAACCACTATATTTTACAAATCAAATAGAGAGAGGCCAGTGGGGACGATGGAGACTGTAGAAACACCACTATGTTTTACAGGCCAGTGACAGTGCCCTGTTAAATAAGCACCAGATGGTGGACGATGAACCTCTTTTCTAAGAATATGATTGTAGCCATGGCCCTTGGGATCAACACATAGTAGAGCTGTCATATTGTTGCATACTCTTCTCACGCTTCAAAGTAGTAATGGAGTGGGCCTATTCTTAACACTATTCTTGAACAAATGGTCAATAACTCAACAGTCAGGGGCAGTAGGTAGCCCAGCGGCTAAAGAATTTGACCTGTCGCCGAAAGGTGGCTAGTTGAGAATGGAGCGGGGGGTTGAGAATGGAGCGAAAGACACATTTCTGTTGTTTACAATAACATATGGACAATAAAGTTGTACACTCATTCAATAGGCAATGCACTCAGAATTAACATCAATTTCAGGGTATGAACCAGGGAATGTATTATATGACACTCTGACCTGCATTGGAAGATTAAAGACGTGCTACAATTACACAGAACCACAGCCATAGAAATATAAATATTGGTTGTCCTCCCATCACCACAACATTTTTCAATGACCATATCATTCCCTGAGACAGTGTTGGAGGAAGATAAAAAATACCAACCGGACATTTTCTGTCACCTGGTATTTCCTGATAATAAAGAATTACTACTTTTGAGCTACTTTGTAACTACTTAACATGTTAGCTAACCCTTCCCCTAATCCTAACCATAACCTTTTAACCTAACCTTAACCCTAACCTTAACTCCTAACCCTAACCGCTAGCTTAGCTAATGTTAGGGTTAGCCACCTAGCCCCCTAGCTAATGTTAATGTTAGTCACAACAAATTGGAATTCATAACATATCATACATTTTTCAAATTCATAACATATTCGTAACATATTGAAGATCTCAGCTGGTTGTTGCATGGAGCAGCTTACAGAATTTAATGACACTGGTAGCTGGTAGGGTAGGAAAGATGTTTTCATTCATGATATCTACCAGTAAATGCTAGCTAAGGCAACAATGGGTAAGCAAACCAGGTAGTGAAAAACTTTGGTCTGAAGTCTTGGTTGAATCTTTGCAATGTTCAATTCAGTCATCATGCACTGTTTAAATTAACATTTCTAAAGGCTTTCCCAAAAAACCTTCCCAATGAAATGTTGACTGTGAAGAAGGCCTACCTGGGCAGAATTAAATCATGATGATTTTTATCAATCAGGATGGCATTTGTTTATAAAACACTCCCATCACATGTAGCCTACACTGTAGTCCTACGCTGTACAGTAGGCTACAGAAACACTGCTAGCCAAACTTTGTCTTGCTAGATGCAATATTTAATTAAAAGGCAAATACACCCTCCAAAAATGTGTTTTTTAGATTTTTCCCAGACCTCAAAAATGGTCTCCTGATGTGGTTTTAAGCATTGTGGTGGACTTAAAACATCACATTTGTGTAGTTTTTCTATAAAAAGTGTGATTTTGAGAGTGAAAACCTGAAAAAATACATTTTAAAGGAACAACAGGAAAGCAGAATTTTTCACAAAGGGCGCCTTTCCTTCGCCAGGCTGGCCGTTTGTGATTTAAAAAATGTTTTTATTAGAGTATACCCACTTCTCCAGTCACCACTATACCACTGGATGGATAGATATTTATCTAGATGTCCTCTGTTTGCTAATTACGTTTTGAATTCCTTTAGATGTAAAAGCTCAACAACGATAGTGTCCGTGTCTCTTCTCTCCGTGTCTCTTCTCTCCCCTCGAGCAGAATCCAAAAAATCTCTCCTGCAACAGCAAACCCAGAGTTCACAAGATTGGCCCAATAACGTAACAAAGGCTTCTCATTGGCTAAACCAAATCAGGCCATTCTAGTTCACATTAAACTTAAAGGTAGACTCAGCTGAATAATGTTTCCAAGAGCAACACTGGACATTTTGAGATGAGCGAGATGCAACACTTCGCTCTCACACAGTATCTGCGCATGTGCACGGGTTCGCGTCACGCTATTCACAGCATGATAGCCAGGGCACCATAACAGTGGAGAAATTGAGCCTTGCACTGAAACTTGAACACAAGTGGATCTTCCAGCAAGGCAATGACCCCAAGCACACATCAAAATCCACAAGAAATTATTAATTGACCCCAAAATCAAAATTTTGCAAAGACCATCTCATTCTCCAGACTTGAACCTCATTGAAAACCTGTGGTTTGAATTGAAGAGGGTGGTGCATAAGCACAGACGGAACGATATCAAGGAAATGGAAAGATTCTGTGTGGAGGAATGGTGAATGGGAAGAGCCATCCCAATGTGTTCTCCAATCGTATAAAACATTGTAGAAAAAGGCTCAGTGTGTCACGACTTCTGCCGAAGTCGTTGCCTCTCCTTGCTCGGGCGGTGCTCGGCGTTCGACGTCACCGGTCTTCTAGCCATCATTGATCCTTTTTTCATTTTCCATTGGTTTTGTCTTGTCTTCCCACACACCTGTTTTCTATCCCATTCATTACCTGTTGTGTATTTAACCCTCTTGTTTCCCCTCATGTCTTTGTCAGAGATTGATTTGTTGTCAGTGTAGTGTGATTGTTTGTATAGGTGCGCTTCGGGTCCTCGTACCCATGTTTTGTTTGTTTGTTTGTTTGTTTGTTTGTTTGTTTGTACATTTATTGTTATGGAGCATACTCTTGGAACTTTATTAAAAGACTCCATATTTATACTCCATTTGACTCTCCTGCGCCTGACTTCCCTGCCACCTATTACACCTATGCGTGACACAGTGCCATTATCCTTGCAAGGGGATGGTGCACAAAAGTTTTTTTTTAAATGGTGCCAATAATTCTGACACATCTTTTTGAAAACAAAAAAGTAATACTTGTTAAACAAAATCTCTTTCTCTGAGCAATTGTATTAGTATAAAATAATTTTCAATTTTTTTGGGAGCGTACAATTTAGCTCAGTATATGTTTTAATTATTTTATACAGTCTTTTTTGTTCATCTTTATCAAAGGTGCCAACAATTTCGGGGGTGACTGTACAAATGATAGATATAGTGCCTTCGGAAAGTATTCAGACCCCTTGACTTTTTCCACATTTTGTTACATTACAGCCTTGTTCTAAAATTGAATAAATAGGTTTTCTCCTCATCAATATACAGACAATACCCCATAATGACAAAGTGAAGACAGGTCTTTGGACATTTCTGCAAATCTCTGAAAAATAAAAAACAGACATACCTTATTTACATTGGTATTCATACCCTTTGCTATGAGACTCGAAATTGAGCTCAGGTGCATCCTGTTTCCATTGATCATCATTGAGATGTTTATACAACTTGATTGGAGTCCACCAGTGGTAAATTCAATTGATTGGACATGATTTGGAAAGGCACACACCTGTCTGTATAAGGGACCACAGTAGACAGTGCATGTCAGAGCAAAAACCAAACCATGAGGTTGAAGGATTTGTCCGTAGAGCTCCAAGACAGGATTGTGTTGAGGCACAGATCTGGGGAAGGGTACCAAAAAATGTCTGCAGAATTGAAGGTCTTCAAGAACACAGTGGCCTCCATCATTCTTAAATGCAAGAAGTTTGGAATAACCGCGGTCTTCCTAGAGCTGGCCGCCCGGCCAAACTGAGCAATCGGGGGAGAAGGGCCTTGGTCAGGGAAGTGACCAAGAACCTGATGGTCACTGTGACAGAGCTCTAGAGTTCCTCTGTGGACATGGGAGAACCTTCCAGAAGGACAACCATCCCTGTAGCACTCCACCAATCAGTCCTTTATGGTATAGTGGCCAGACGGAAGCCACTCCTCAGGAAAAGGCACATGACAGCCTGCTTGGGGTTTGCCAAAAGGCACCTAAATACTCTCAGACCATGAGAAACAAGATTGTCTGGACCGATGAATGCCAAGCGTCACTTCTGGAGGAAACCTGGGACCATCCCTACGGTGAAGCATGGTGGTGGCAGCATCATGCCGTGGGGGATGTTTTTCAGCGGCAGGGACTGGGAGACTAGTCAAGATCAAGGCAAAGATGAACGGAGCAAAGTATAGAGAGATCCTTGATGAAAACCTGCTCCAGGACCTCAGACTGGGGCGAAGGTTCACCTTCCAACAGGACCCTAAGCACACAGCCAAGACAATGCAAGAGTGGCTTTGGGACAAGTCTCTGAATTTCCTTGAGTGGCCCAGCCAGAGCCCGGACTTGAACACGATCAAACATCTCTGGAGAGACCTGAAAATAGCTGTGCAGCGATGCTCCCCATCCAACCTGACAGGGGATCTGCAGAGAAGAATGTGAGAAACTCCCCAAAGACAGGTCTGCCAAGCTTGTAGCATCATACCCAAGAAGATTCAAAGCTGTAGGACGTGCAGGTTTTGTACAGCACTTTGAGATATCAGCTGATGTAAAGGGCTATATTTGATTTGATTTGATTAATTGCTGCTACCGTTTTTCTTATTTTTAATACATTTTTGCTTTGTCATTATGGGGTATTTTGTGTAGCTTGATGAGAAAAAAATCAAATGTAATCAATTTCAGAATAATGCTGTAACTTAACAAATTGTGGAAAAAGTCAAGCTGTCTGTATACTTTCCGAAGGCACTGTATACTGTGTGTGCTGAATGCGTTGTGTAACTCAGTGAACATAAGATGCCATTTTTAATGTAATATATTGGCTGACATATAGATTTAGAACCCTCCATCTTACATAACTTTCCTTAAGACCTTTAACAATCATGAAGTTAACAATGTAGCACAACACAAATGATCATGACACACGCCTCTTTTCAATCATCATGGTTTCTGTGAGATAATGTTTGTACAATACACCGTCTTAGAGAAGTAATGGTTTACTTTTCGATGTAGACCTCAGTTGGAGTAGCACATGCAGTAGGATACCCTCTTTCAGGATATCTTTGTTATCGTGTCATGTATTCTACGTGTCATGTATTCTACGTGTCATGTATTCTACGTGTCATGTATTCTACGTGTCATGTATTCTACGTGTCATGTATTCTACGTGTCATGTATTCTACGTGTCATGTATTCTACGTGTCATGTATTCTACGTGTCATGTATTCTACGTGTCATGTATTCTACGTGTCATGTATTCCAGCAAAGCAAAAAGATCACATAACAAGCCGACTAAGAAAGCATTCACATCCTTCCCCATTGGTGGTTGATTTTCTTGATATGGCAAGAATAATCAGGGCTACAGTGCGACCATTTTACTCGCGTATGTGTCTAAATGTTCTGCTGTGTGAACTGGAACTTCTATTTAGGAGCACCAGTGGGCCTAGAGAAATGAAGGATTTGATCTTTATGACCTCATTTTTCATTGTGCTTGTAAAAACAATAGGTCAGCGTAGAGCCTTTACACTGCTGGATCTATGAAAAATGAATAATATACTATTTTATACGTTTCTTCAAATGTCACATGCTGTCTTTTCCCATTTCCAATTTGATGACTGTCACATGTACTTTATTCAAACAGCACCCAGTCTGTTTTTTTGATCAATATAAGAGCAATTGCTTGTCATTTTATTATGCCGGGCACTTTTCGCTTATAAACAAGCTTGATAAGCAGTCTCGCAGTATGAGTAGTATGAGCAGTATGAGCAAAACCAGATGAATCACCCTAGATGTAATAAAGGGACTCAGAAAGCACCAGAGAGACCAACGCAGAGCCTCTTGTGGGTACAACAAGACTGATTGTTACTGCTTCTAGAAAGGGAAGAAGTTAAACTATTCATCTGATGTTTGTAATGTTTTTGTTATGATATGACATCAGCAGCAAGTAATATGAACATGTTAAGATTTTAAAATCTACTGATATCTCCTAAACATACTGTCATTTGGCGGATAGCCCGACCGGGACTTAAAACCCGGTCCCTGAAACTGTCAGTCTTGATTAGGTTGTGATCTGGTATACCAAGGTTGCTGCAACACAATGAACAAAAAAAGGATACATCTAGAGTGGAAAGGGAAGAAAATGCTAATATTTCAGTGGACCCATGGCATCTGGTGTGGGATTTGATGCAATGTAGCCTATGGTTTCTGCTCCACTGCATCTCGTGGAATGGAATATTTATTTCCATCAAATCAGTGTCAAAGGTGAAAGGTAATAAGTTCATTGGTTGTTCTTCATGCTAATTACGTTTGAGCACTCTTCAAAATGGGAATTGTTAACCAGTCTTGAAAACAGTGTATTCTTGCATACATTGACTTGTTTCTCTGGAGGGATTTCACAAGTAGGCTGTACGAATAGGGAATATGTTCAAACACATTGCTCATAACCATAAAAAGTTTCAAAATGAAATGAGTGTAAAGAGTGTAATGAACATGGATCTTCTCAGCATCTAGTATTGCTATAAAGGTAGTCATTACAATACTACTCATAGGAAAGTCTTCAGACTTGACTAATAAAACAACATGCCACAACACATGGGAATACAATTGATCCAGCAGATATTGTATAACAATCTGCTCATCAGTACATTAGCATATTCACCAGGGTTGGGGTCAATTCCATTTCAATTCCAGCAATTCTGTAATTCCAATTCCAATTCTCTTCAATGCTTTTCAATGAGGAAAAATTGGAATTGCAATTTCGTTAACTTTCTAAATGACTGTAAATTAATTGACTCCAACCTTGATATTCACACCAATTGTTCATCATAGATAAAGAACGTACATCTGGTCTATTTGAATTCAGTTCACTTCATTAAGTAATATATGGCCTCATTACCCTTAATGATATTAGTATAATACCAGGACTCAGACCCCTAGTTCATGTTACAGCAGCAACATCTGGGTATAGCCTGCCGCCCTGTATCTGAAAACAGACATTCATTTTCTGGTTCAATAAGACAAAGAGATGTTTTGTGTTGCATCCTAATCAACAGCATGAATCTAATTGTGTATGACACACCATGACAGTTCTCTTCATATCTATGTCTTACCGTGTCTCTCAAAAGGGCCCCAGAAAGGTTAATGCATTCAATAGCCTGCTTAGTTTGAGTAAAACATTTAGTTGTATTCTTACTGGTGCTGTTATCAATTTTTATCTTCCCATGATTTAACCCTCTAGTGGAAAAAAGCCCTGCAATTATGTAGGCTTAATGTCATCCTTAGATGCACTGACGGCCTCAGTGTCTTTTTCTCTGACAGAGCCAGAGTCATCTTCTCATGGCAATGTGACCACAGAAAAACACTTTCAGTGGATACCTTTTATGTACATGTTCTGGCCTTTAACAGAGACAAGCATTTTAGCTCTAAATATACATGACCATCAGGTCCTATTTTCTCAAGATCCAGATCACGTCTTGGGACTGCGACCCCCTTGGTGTGATTGAAAGGCTTCCCTTCCAATTTGCTTGGTGTTGAAAATATCATCAGGCATATCAAGCTGAGAAAATAACATGGAGGCTGTCCCCTACGTAGCATATAGCAGCCAAGCATAAGTCACAGCTGTCTCCCTCTGGTTGTTTGGTCAGGTTTCAGTTGTCAAAACAGAGATAATCTTCAATTCAACGTCACTGAGCAGCTCAGATGGGATATAAGCCAGGGTGTGTTTGTTTGTGCTCTTGTCTACTGCAACATTTCCAATGCGTTCCACGCGTTTCTAATCTCCCTATATGTGTCGTTCGGCTGCATGTCCCTTGGTGCACTTCAAAGGACTCTTTGAAATTATATCCATGTATTTGTGGTCTCAAGCACGGGTGATGCTATGGATGTACATGACCGCAAAACAATGTGTCCTATCTGAGAATAGTTTCTGCTGTCTCATATTCAGGTAGACAGACTGGGTCATATAACAGATTGACATCAAATGCATTTGAGAAATCCAAGGTGTAACAATAGTCCTGTACTTTGAAAGTGTTTATAACACTGTCATGTATCACAGGAAAAATAGGCTAAGACTTGAACATGAAGGAATGGGGAGTGGGGACTGAATGCTGAATGCTGACTTAAGGCTGCCAGGCTTGCTAGGACAGACCAGATTTTAACTTCAATTAGCACTGATGTGAAGTGAGAGGTGTCAAGACCTTTGGGCCCAACAAGTGGCAGGAGTCCCTCGCCTGCCCCACCCAAATCCAGAGGCCCCTCCCGCTGTTCGGAGACCATCAACTGGCATTTTCTACAATAATTCTGCCTCCAGAAATAAAAGCTTCTCCCAAGTAGGTGTGACACCTACTAGCGTTGCCTGCTGCACTGCTGCTTGGATTCCACCTGGTTCACCATCTGCCCTGGCCTGTCTCCCCCTGTCTGGAACAGATACCCCCACTACACTCCCCCCTCTCTCACAAGCTTTCGCTCGCCTCCAGCACACATGGACTGTTGGGAGTGACGCTGAACTTACAATGGCTAGCCCCCAAGTAATTTTATATATATGTTTTCCTTGTGCATTTAGCTATTTTGCTATTTGCCTCATGATTCCTGCATGCTTTGTAGATGATGAACTTTCTTGTTTACCCAACCATGGGACAGACCATGTTTGTTTGAACACTCGGGACTCTGACTCTCTATTGGTTACACAGACTTTTGACCTCCTGTCCTATTCTAACCACCTCTCACTAGCTTTGTATTCATGTTACCTGATGAAATTGCTGTACAATATGATCTTGTTTCCATCTAATGCACATTCAAATGTCATAAATCAACACTTCAGAGCTCTCCCTGTCCTCTGCCATGCCTTGATTGTATTACTGCTGATGATATCTGGAAATGTGCATGTACACCGTGGCCATCTACTGTTGCTAGCCCCACTTCTGACTTGTGCTCTGATATCTGCTTCACTGATTTCTGCTCTCGTAAAAGCCTGTGTTTTCTGCACGTTAACACTAGAAGCTCATTGCCTAAAATAGATCAATTGAAAGTGTGGGTTCACAGCTCCAATCCAGATATGTTTGTCATTACTGAGACGTGGTTAAGGAAGAGTGTTTTGAATACTGATGTTAACCTTTCTGCTTATACCCTTTTTCGGTAAGACAGATCTTCCAAAGGTGGGAGAGTGGCAATCTTTACTAAGGATCACCTTCAGTGCTCAGTTGTCTCCACCAAGTCTGTCCCCAAACAATTTGATTTTCTGGTTGTAAGCATTCTTCTTTCAAATAGCTCTTTGATGACTGTTGCTGGGTGCTATCTTCCTCCATCAGCACATGCCTGTACCCTACCTGCCCTAAGCTCTCTCCTGGCCCCCTACATTAAGTCTGAATTTGTCCTGCTCGGTGACCTAAACTGGGACATGTTTAAACCACCTGACCAAGTCCTAAAGCAATGGGACTCCCTAAATCGTTCTCAGTTTATTACCAATCCCACAAGGTATGACTCCAAACACTCATAAAAGGCTACTCCCCTCAATGTTATCCTCACAAATAATCCTGATAGATATCGGTCTGTAATGACCTTACTGATCACTGTTTTACAGCCTGTGTTCATAATGGCTGCTCAGTGAAACGACCTGCCCTGATTTGTCATAGACGATTGCTAAAAAACTTTAATGAGAAAGCCTTCCTTCATGAACTGGCCTCTGTAAAATGGTATAGAATCAGCTCTGTCGAAGACGCTTGGACCTTCTTTTTTATATTTTCAGTGATATTGTTAACAAACACGCCCCATAAAGAAAAATAGAATTAAAAACAGGTTCAGCCCCTGGTTCGACTGTGATCTTGCAGAGTTACTCCACCTCAAGAATTGCATTTGTCTAAACTCGGCACACGCATACTCAGGCTGACTGGTTCTCGTTCAGGCAAATGAGAAATAAGTGCACTCAGGCTATCCAGAAGGCCAAAGTTAGTTACTTTAAGGAGCAGTTCTCTCTCTCTAGGTCTAACCCCAAGAAGTTCTGGAAAACGGTTAAAGACCTGGAGAATAAATCCTCCTCCTCACAGCTGCCCTTGTCCCTTAATGTTGATGATGTGGTTGTTACTGACAAGAAGCACATAGCTGAGCGCTTTAATCACAACTTCATTAAGTTGGGATTCCTATTTGACTCAGCCATGCCTCCTTGCCCGTCCAACATTTCCTAATTTCCCACCCTTTCTAATGCGACTAGCCCCGATGCTCCTCCCTCTTTTTCCCCTGCCATGCTACAAAGTTTCTCTCTGAAGGCGGTCACTGAGTCCGAGGTGCTAAAGGAACTCCTTAAACTTGAACCCCAAAAAACATCTGGGTCAGACCTTCTTCAAGGTTGCTGCCTATCATTGCCAAGCCTATCATTGCCAAGCCAATCTCTAAACTTTTTAACCTGTCTCTCCTCTCTGGAGAGGTTCCCATTACTTGGAAGCCACGGTTCGTCCTTTATTTAAAGGGGGATATCAAGCTGATCCTAACTGTTAAAGGCCTATTTTTATTTTGCCCTGTTTAACAAAGTGTTGGAGAAATGTGTCAATAATCAACTGACTGGATTTCTTGATGTCTATAGTATTCTCTATGGTATGCAATCTGGTTTCTGCTCAGGATATGGATGTGTAACTGCAACCTTAAAGGTCCTCAATGATGTCACCATTGCCCTTGATTCTAATCCACGTTGTGATGCTGTTTTTATTGACTTGGCCAAAGGATTTGATACGGTACACCATTCCATTGTTGTGGGCCGGCTAAGCAGTATTGGTGTCTCTGAGGGGTCTTTGTCCTGGTTTGATAACTACCTCTCTCAGAAAGTGCGGCGTATACAGTCAGAACATCTGCTGTCTCAGCCACTGCCTGTCAGTTGTCCCAGCTAAGGCGACTAATGCACTTGCCACAGAGGCCACACTTCAGAGGGAGTAGCTTTAGAAGTGTCACGACTGATAACAAGTTCAAACAGGTGCCATTAATACAGGTAACGAGTGGAGGACAGAGGAGCCTCTTAAAGAAGAAGTTACAGGTCTGTGAGAGCCAGAAATCTTGCTTGTTTGTAGGTGACCAAATACTTATTTTCCACCATAATTTGCAAATAAATTCATTAAAACCTACAATGTGATTTTCTGATTTTTTTTCTTCTCATTTTGTCTGTCATAGTTGAAGTGTACCTATGCTGAAAATTACAGGCCTCTCTCATCTTTAAGTAGGAGAACTTGCACAATTGGTGGCTGATTAAATACTTTTTTGCCCCACTGTATATTCACAGTAAACTTTAAGATGAGCAGATGGCTGATATCAGAGCTCTCTACTCACTCAGGAGCTAAATGCTTTTACTACATGGAGTTTTGGAAACAGAAGTGCCTTTACTTTTTCAGACAGCACTGTTATCACTTTGACAGAGTATCAGGTATGAAGGTAAGACCCAGATGCAGAACGCGTCAAATAAACTATATTGTCACGTTTGTTGAAATGAGTGGACCAAGGCGCAGCGTGCATAGAGATCCACATGTTTATTCAAATGAAACTCACCAACAAAAACAATAAACAGCAAACGAGACGTAATGACTGGAGTGCTCACAGGCACTACACAAAAACAAGATCCCACAAACTAAAGGTGGAGAAAAGTATGATCCGATAGACAGCTGTCTCTGATTGGGAACCATACCCGGCCAACAAAGAAATAGAAAAACTAGAATGCCCACCCAAATCACACTCCGACCTAACCAAATAGAGAAATAAAAGACTCTAAGGTCAACGTGTGACAAATAGTTTAATATTCCAACAGGGACAGGAAATAGACAGGTCAAGGCAGGCAGGGGTCAGTAAATCAGGGGTGGGGCAATGGTACCGGTAGTAGGCTGGTGTGTATCTCAAAGCTTGTAGAGAAGCAGGCACACTGCTGACAGCGCTAAAATGTCTGAGGTGAAGTTTTGTCATGTTTTAACTTTAGCTTTATCTGTTGCTGTTGCCAGGTGTCTCAGCCTGCCAGCTCTGCAGCTCCGAAGGAGGGTGTTTGACAGAGCAAGAGGAAATTCGAAATCAAATCAAATCAAATCTTATTTGTCACATACACATGGTTAGCAGATGTTAATGTGAGTGTAGCGAAATGCTTGTGCTTCTAGTTCCGACAATGCAGTAATAACCAACAAGTAATCTAACTATCAATTCCAAAACTACTCTCTTATACACAGTGTAAGGGGATAAAGAATATGTACATAAGGATATATGAATGAGTGATGGTACAGGGCAGCATACAGTAGATGGTATCGAGTACAGTATATACATATGAGATGAGTATGTAGACAAAGTAAACAAAGTGGCATAGTTAAAGTGGCTAGTGATACATGTATTACATAAGGATGCAGTCGATGATATAGAGTACAGTATATACGTATGCATATGAGATGAATAATGTAGGGTAAGTAACATTATATAAGGTAGCATTGTTTAAAGTGGCTAGTGATATATTTACATCATTTCCCATCAATTCCCATAATTAAAGTGGCTGGAGTTGGGTCAGTGTCAATGTCAGTGTGTTGGCAGCAGCCACTCAATGTTAGTGGTGGCTGTTTGACAGTCTGATGGCCTTGGGATGGAAGCTGTTTTTCAGTCTCTCGGTCCCAGCTTTGATGCACCTGTACTGACCTCGCGTTCTGGATGATAGCGGGGTGAACAGGCAGTGGCTCGGGTGGTTGATGTCCTTGATGATCTTTATGGCCTTCCTGTAACATCGGGTGGTGTAGGTGTCCTGGAGGGCAGGTAGTTTGCCCCCGGTGATGCGTTGTGCAGACCTCACTACCCTCTGGAGAGCCTTACGGTTGTGGGCGGAGCAGTTGCTGTACCAGGCGGTGATACAGCCCGCCAGGATGCTCTCGATTGTGCATCTGTAGAAGTTTGTCAGTGCTTTTGGTGACAAGCCGAATTTCTTCAGCCTACTGAGGTTGAAGAGGCGCTGCTGCGCCTTCTTCACGACGCTGTCTGTGTGAGTGGACCAATTCAGTTTGTCTGTGATGTGTATGCCGAGGAACTTAAAACTTGCTACCCTCTCCACTACTGTTCCATCGATGTGGATAGGGGGGTGTTCCCTCTGCTGTTTCCTGAAGTCCACAATCATCTCCTTAGTTTTGTTAACGTTGAGTGTGAGGTTATTTTCCTGACACCACACTCCGAGGGCCCTCACCTCCTCCCTGTAGGCCGTCTCGTCGTTGTTGGTAATCAAGCCTACCACTGTTATGTCGCCCGCAAACTTGAATATTGAGTTGGAGGTGTGCGTGGCCACGCAGTCGTGGGTGAACAGGGAGTACAGGAGAGGGCTCAGAACGCACCCTTGTGGGGCCCCCGTGTTGAGGATCAGCGGGGAGGAGATGTTGTTGCCTACCCTCACCACCTGGGGGCGGCCCGTCAGGAAGTCCAGTACCCAGTTGCACAGGGCGGGGTCGAGACCCAGGGTCTCGAGCTTGATGACGAGCTTGGAGGGTACTATGGTGTTGAATGCCGAGCTGTAGTCGATGAACAGCATTCTCACATAGGTATTCCTCTTGTCCAGATGGGTTAGGGCAGTGTGCAGTGTGGTTGAGATTGCATCGTCTGTGGACCTATTTGGGCGGTAAGCAAATTGGAGTGGGTCTAGGGTGTCAGGTAGGGTGGAGGTGATATGGTCCTTGACTAGTCTCTCAAAGCACTTCATGATGACGGAAGTGAGTGCTACGGGGCGGTAGTCGTTTAGCTCAGTTACCTCAGCTTTCTTGGGAACAGGAACAATGGTGGCCCTCTTGAAGCATGTGGGAACAGCAGACTGGTATAGGGATTGATTGAATAAGTCCGTAAACACACCGGCCAGCTGGTCTGCGCATGCTCTGAGGGCGCGGCTGGGGATGCCGTCTGGGCCTGCAGCCTTGCGAGGGTTAACACGTTTAAATGTCTTACTCACCTCGGCTGCAGTGAAGGAGAGACCGCATGTTTTCGTTGCAGGCTGTGTCAGTGGCACTGTATTGTCCTCAAAGCGGGCAAAAAAGTTATTTAGTCTGCCTGGGAGCAAGACATCCTGGTCCGTGACTGGGCTGGGTTTCTTCTTGTAGTCCGTGATTGACTGTAGACCCTGCCACATGCCTCTTGTGTCTGAGCCGTTGAATTGAGATTCTACTTTGTCTCTGTACTGACACTTAGCTTGTTTGATAGCCTTGCGGAGGGAATAGCTGCACTGTTTGTATTCGGTCATGTTACCAGACACCTTGCCCTGATTAAAAGCAGTGGTTCGCGCTTTCAGTTTCACGCGAATGCTGCCATCAATCCACGGTTTCTGGTTAGGGAATGTTTTTATCGTTGCTATGGGAACGACATCTTCAACGCACGTTCTAATGAACTCGCACACCGAATCAGCGTATTCGTCAATATTGTTATCTGACGCAATACGAAACATGGACAGACCTCAGCGTGGGAGCCTCTTGTTTAAGTTTCTGTCTGTAGGCAGGGATCAACAAAATGGAGTCGTGGTCAGCTTTTCCGAAAGGGGGGCGGGGCAGGGCCTTATATGCGTCGCGGAAGTTAGAATAACAATGATCCAAGGTTTTACCACCCCTGGTTGCGCAATCGATATTCTGATCAAATTTAGGGAGTCTTGTTTTCAGATTAGCTTTGTTAAAATCCCCAGCTACAATGAATGTAGCCTCCGGATAAATGGTTTCCAGTTTGCAAAGAGTTAAATAAAGTTCGTTCAGAGCCATCGATGTGTCTGCTTGGGGGGGGATATATACGGCTGTGATTATAATCGAAGAGAATTCTCTTGGTAGATAATGCGGTCTACATTTGATTGTGAGGAATTCTAAATCAGGTGAACAGAAGGATTTGAGTTCCTGTATGTTTCTTTCATCACACCATGTCTCGTTAGTCATGAGGCATACGCCCCCGCCACTCTTCTTACCAGAAAGATGTTTGTTTCTGTCGGCGCGATGCGTGGAGAAACCCGTTGGCTGCACCGCCCCGGATAGCGTCTCTCCAGTGAGCCATGTTTCTGTGAAGCAGAGAACGTTACAGTCTCTGATGTCCCTCTGGAATGCTACCCTTGCTCGGATTTCATCAACCTTGTTGTCAAGAGACTGGACATTGGCAAGAAGAATGCTAGGGAGTGGTGCACGATGTGCCCGTGTCCGGAGTCTGACCAGAAGACCGCTACGTTTCTCTCTTTTACGAAGTCGTTTTTTGGGGTCGCTGCATGGGATCAATTCCGTTGACCTGTTTGTAAGGCAGAACACAGGATCCGCGTCGCGGGAAACATATTCTTGGTCGTACTGATGGTGAGTTGACGCTGATCTTATATTCAGTAGTTCTTCTCGATTGTATGTAATGAAACCTAAGATGACCTGGGGTACTAATGTAAGAAATAACACGTAAAAAAACAAAAAACTGCATAGTTTCCTAGGAACGCGAAGCGAGGCGGCCATCTCTGTCGGCGCCGGAAGTTCCAATTGTTGTCACTGTGAGGTGTGCTGCTGGTGTAATTGCAAGGCATTATGGACAAATTCTAAATTGGGTGGTTCAAGCTCTGAATGCTGATAGGCTGACAGCCGTGGTGTATCAGTCCTAACAGTCCCTTTGGCAGGGCTTCTGACACATTTTCTCTGTCACATATAAAATAGGAACAACCCTAAAGGTATTGAAGTGTAAAGGGGGGAAAAGGGTATGCACAACAGCTATCAGACAATTTAGCTTAGATGACAATGTCAATGACCACTGAGGACCCAAAATGCATTTTCTGGTTGGAACTCTGAATAGAACTGGTCAAGACATTGAATCTAAGTCACAGTGATGTTTACATTACCTGCAGCTCATAGAGGATATTGGTCAGGATGCATATCCAAAAGGAGAGCGAGAGAGATGGTCTGTTCAGGATGCGTGTCCAAAAGGAGAGCGAGAGAGATGGTCTGGACATTTGAGCTTCTTTCCCCTTCAGATCCCAGCTGTAGCACAGCTCTAGAGCTCATGTCAATGGACTGCATATCCTCTTGACACAGAATGACTGTAGTCCCTGTATTAGACACATAGAAGAAAAGTTCAAGAATAAACCTTCAAATTTCAACTTTTAAGTTGAATTCCCTGAAAACCTACAGTGGCATAAAAAAATATGTGAACCCTTTGGAATTACCTGGATTTCTGCGTAAATTGGTCATCAAATTTGATCTGATCTTCATGTAAGTCACATCAATATATGAACATAGTGTTCTTTAACTAATAACACACGATTATTGTATTTTTCTTGACTATATTGAATAGGTAATTTAAACATTCACAGTGTAGGTTGGAAAAAGTATGTGAACCCCCAGGCTAATGACTTCTCCAAAAGCTAATTGGAGTCAGGAGTCAGCTAACCTGGAGTCTAATCAATGAGACGAGATTGGAGATGTTGGTTAGAGCTGCCTTGCCCTATAAAAAACACTCACAAAATTTGAGTTTGCTAATCACAAGAAGCATTGCCTGATATTTTTTATTTGTTTTTATTTTTTATTTCACCTTTATTTAAACAGGTAGGCTAGATGAGAACAAGTTCTCATTTGCAACTGCGACCTGGCCAAGATAAAGCAAAGCAGTTTGACACATACAACAACACAGAGTTACACATGGAATAAACAAACATACAATTAATAATACAGTAGAAAAATCTATAAACAGCGCGTGCAAATGAGGTAGGATAAGAGAGGTAAGGCAATAAATAGGCCATGGTGGCGAAGTAATTACAATATAGCAATTAAACACTGGAATGGTAGGGTGTGCAGAAGATGAATGTGCAAGTAGAGATACTGGGGTGCAAAGGAGCAAGATAAATAAATAACAGTATGGGGATGAGGTAGATTGGATGGGCTATTTACAGATGAGCTATGTTCAGGTGCAGTGATCTGTGAGCTGCTCTGACAGCTGGTGCTTAAACCTAGTGAGGGAGGTAAGAGTCTCCAGCTTCAGAGATTTTTGCAGTTCGTTCCAGTCATTGGCAGCAGAGAACTGGAAGGAGAGGCGGCCAAAGGAAGAATTGGCTTTGGGTGTGACCAGTGAGATATACCTGCTGGAGTGAGTGCTACGGGTGAGTGCTGCTATGGTGACCAGTGAGCTGAGATAAGGTGGGGCTTTACCTAGCAGAAACTTGTAGATGACCTGGAGCCAGTGGGTTTGGCGACAAGTATGAACGCGAGGGCCAGCCAACGAGAGAATACAGGTTGCAGTGGTGGGGCTTTGGGGCTTTGGTGACAAAAAAGATGGCACTGTGATAGACCGCATCCAATTTGTTGAGTAGAGTGTTGGAGGCTATTTTGTAAATGAGCTGAAAAGGGTTACAAAAGTATCTCTAAAAGCCTTGATGTTACTCAGTCCACGGTAAGACAAATAGTTTATAAATGGAGAAAGGTCAGCACTGTTCCTGCTCTCCTACGGAGTGGCCGTCCTGCAAAGATAACTGCAAGAGCACAGCACAGAATGCTCAGTGAGGTTGTTGACGAGTCTACGATACGTAAAACACTAAACAAGAATGGTGTTCATGGGAGGACACCACTGAAGAAGCCACTGATGTAAAAAAAAAACATTGCTGCACGTCTGAAGTTTGCAAAAGTGCACCTGGATGTTCCATAGCAATACTGGCTAAATATTCTGTGGACAGATGAAACTACAGTTGAGTTGTTTGGAAGGAACACACAACACTATGTGTGGAGAAAAAAAGTGCACAGCACACCAACATCAAAACTCATCCCAACTGTAAAGTATGGTGGAGGGAGCATCATGGTTTGGAGCTGCTTTGCTGCCTCAGGGCCTGGACAGCTTGCCAACATCGACGTAAAAATGAATTCCCAAGTTTATCAAGACATTTTGCAGGAGAATGTTAGGCTATCTGTCTGCCAATTGAAGCTCAACAGAAGTTGGGTGATGCAACAGGACAACGACCCAAAACACAGTAAATCAACAACGTAATGGCTTCAAAAGAAGAAAATACGCCTTCTGGAGTGGCGCAGTCAAAGTCCTGACCTCAACCTGATTTGAGATGCTGTGGCATGACCTCAAGAGAGCAGTTCACACCATTGCTGAATTGAAACAGTTTTGTAAAGAGGAATGGTCCAAAATTGACCATTGTGCAGATCTGATCCGCAACTACAGAAAACGTTTGGTTGAGGTTATTGCTGCCAAAGGAAGGTCAACCGGTTATTAAATCAAAAGGTTCACATACTTTTCCACCCTGCACTGTGAATGTTTACATGGTGTGTTCAATAAAGATATGAAAACGTATAATTGTTTGTGTGTTATTTGTTTAAGCAGACTGTGTTTGTCTATTGTTGTGACCTAGATGAAGATCAGATCAAATTTTATGACCAATTTTTGCAGAAATCCAGGTATTTCCAAAGGGTTCACATACCTTTTCTTGCCACTGTACCTGGATTTAAGGTACTAAATAAATAAACAGGTAGATATTTTGTGGTCAGCACAAGACATACATGCGCTCGGGAAGGAGTTGAGTCAACGGATACTGTGCTAATGTTGTCAATGCAGGTTTGATCGAATCCGGCTCTTTGTCTTTTTTCTCTATTTCCATCTCATCCATTTTGTCTCACTCCCACTATCTCTGTCTTTGCACCGCAGATCTCGTGTGTGTGTGTGTGTGCATGCATGTGCGTGCGTGCGTGTGTGTGTGTAATCAGGAGGAATGGCCAGATCAGGCTTGGCGTGTTGGCACCAGTATGTGTGTGTGGGAGGTAACTGGCAGGGATGGGTATATGAGGGGGAGGGAGACGTTTACCACTGAGTCACATCAACCAATCATTATCAAAGCTCAGATCAACGTTAAAGAAATGTCTAAACATTTTCTCTGATTCTTAATCCATGTAATTATCATCTTGTAACTAGTTTTGGACATGCTCATGTGTGACATCATAATGCTAATCTTACTGGCATTATTTCGTTTTGATAAAATCAAGTTGGTCAAGAAATCACATTATAATGGAAAAATATTAGGGGGGGGTGAAGAATTGGATCTTGACTTGTAAAGTATGGTTTGCCATTTTCTGTAAAACATCCCTCACAGAATTGTCCAAAATAACTATAACATTTGAAATAGATAGGGCTGCATTTAATGCTAATCCAGTTTAGAATAGCGATTGCATTGTGTGCAACACGTCTTCATGCTGTTTACTTCTCACAGACTGTCAAAGGGAAATGTATGGGATTGTTTCAGCTGGAAATGTAGTGAGTAATACAATATTCTTTGCACATTTCAATGCTGTTTTGCAGACAGAAAATGTCTGTTACCTGTATGTTTTTCAGATGTGTCCATTCTATTTACCTGCATGACAAAACTCTTTCACAACATCCCACTTTGTCCCACCACGTCATTTCACCATGGAAATGTGAGAAATATTTGGTTGAGATGTTGATCAATGAGATTTCAACCTTTATTCAGTCAATCAAAAGACAGCCAGAAGTTTGTTGAAATTCCAATGTGTTATCTTTGCGATCACTTTGCTCGAGATCACTTTTCTTCATCTAAAAGCACAATAAAATACAATTTGAAAAATAATGTTTGATTTTTGGTGCAGTTGTCATCTATATGTGTTATCACTGAGCTTTCAACAATTTAAACGTGCAATAATGTTCAAATGGGAATACAATGTCAGATATTTTATATTTATACATCAACTTAAGGTGTTATCACTGTGCTTCATCGAATATCACAACCAGATGACCTGGATTGCAGTTGAGATTACATTAAAGTACATGGTGCAAGTGATCAATGATGTTCAAGATTCTGCACAGATTATATTAACTCTAAAGAACCTGCGACCTTTGCATGTTATCTTGAAAATGCAAGCTTTCTATGATTACATTATTACCCTACTCCTAGGATAATTATTATTATTACATCATGTATGGTCGCATGACTGTAAGTCTCTTTTGATAAAAGAGTCTGCTAAATGGTAAATATGATTATATATATTACATAACAAGACATTTATAGTTACAGTAACCTCAATGTGGCTATAGATGTGTTACTCATTTTAAGCTTGAATAAATACGGTT
The DNA here is from genome assembly GCF_023373465.1 of Oncorhynchus keta. Taxonomy (NCBI): domain Eukaryota; kingdom Metazoa; phylum Chordata; class Actinopteri; order Salmoniformes; family Salmonidae; genus Oncorhynchus; species Oncorhynchus keta. Next base: position 19,232,945 of record NC_068424.1, on the reverse strand, counting down.
ACATTAGTTTGTAAGATACTGTAGCCTTAACTTTAGGCTATTTACCATATTACAAAAGTAATATTGAATTGTGTTTGGTTGACAATGCAAGCAAATATCAACATTTAAAGGAAATGTATCTTCTGTGCCACTAACTTTGTTAATTATTTATTTATATGTTGGCTTCACATCTCTGTCTCAACCAAAAATCGATGTTAAAGAATTTGACTAAATCAGATCAAACTTTATTTAAAGCGCATTTAAAGTATGATTTAATTTGACTTAGTCCTATTCTTTAACATAGATGTTTGGTTGAGATGGAGACATGAGCCAACATATCAATTATTAATTTGTAGACAAACTATGATTAAAGCCAGACTCAGTCAGTGGTACAGATGGAGCTATCCAAGCAGAAGATACATCTCTTTCAATATTGATATTTGGTTGTGTTGAAAACATTATTTTAGGTTGCGATGGAGATGTGAATCCAACATATCCACCAAAGCTTGAAACCCTAAGTCTATATGTGTTATCTATTTTAATTGAACCCTGGTTGAAATTAAACAATAGCTGTTGATGACTTCGCAAATGCTATATAGTGTAGGTCTAAATAGCATCACTGATGATATATGACTGATAAAGTATGGTCATATTTTGATATTATCATTATCACATTATGCATGCACATCTGCAGGCATGCTGCAAGGAGGCTTTTTCTAAGGAGCTTTTTGGATGACTACTGTATACATCCACAATGTCTTATGTAATACCATTAGAAGTTTTAGAAAAAGGAAAACATTTCACAAATTCTTGGAGACTTCACCTACCAACCATTTTTTTCTCAACACTCTAACCATGTCACACTGTCATTCCACTTATTTCACGATAAGCAATTTGATGATTTACTCAACATCAACACCCCAAGGAGTAGGCTACTACACACGCAATCCATAGCAAAGTTAATTAAGAAGTTCTACAAAAAGTCAATGTGGCAAATGGCCTTGATGTTTTCTCAGCACAGATCTTTTGTCCCTAATGTGCCCACAACCCAGTAATGTGCCCACAACCCAGTAATGTGCCCACAACCCAGTAATGTGCCCACAACCCAGTAATGTGCCCACAACCCAGTAATGTCCCACAACCCAGTAATGTGCCCACAACCCAGTAATGTGCCCACAACCCAATTTCTACCAGGTATTGGAGCGAAGGAGGCTCTCACAACGTTTCAATTAGTTGTATGGATTGGTTTACGCCTAACCTCCACACAAAGGGCATAGTAAGCACAGCCTATATTCAAACCCCACTAGTTCAGCTGTATTGAAGGGATCACATGGCGTTACAGGGTCCATATGTCACTCTATTGGACCTTACCTGTTCATTTAAAGGTGGGAGGGATGAAAAGTAATGAAAAATATAATTGTTTAACTTTGTAAAAGGATTGTTCTTTGACAATAAAGATTAGGCACCATGTGAGCGCTGCTCTGTGGGGGCAGGCCCCAGGAGAGGCAAGACTTTGTCTCCCATCGCAGAGGCCCGTCCTTGGGCTTAGTGAGGAACGCTTAGTAGGGACCTAGCATGGGCTGTGGCTGCTTAAATAAACACATACACGTCACACATGCAAACACACATATGGTCGTATGCACACACACACAGTCGGACACACACAAACACACAGCTTACACACACATCTCCCTCCCCAGGGCTGCTATGACGGAGAAGGTCATAAAGGGAGGTCCGGGGGAAAATTCCATCAATTTCCAGACGTCCCCAAAGAGACAAGCTTCTCATTTAGTGTAGCCCATTTCCTCTGGTATTGGACCGAAATAGTTATAGACACAAAAGATGGTTTTAGATTACACAAACCAAACCCTCTATGACCAAGCCGATGTCCAACCTAAGTTGGCAGAAGTCACGCTTGAATATCGATGCAATCCGTCCATCAGCTTTGACTGACACCTAGAACACTGTAAAGTTCACATGACCTCCTTTCATGAGAGGGGTAAAATATTGGCTCCACGTAGGCTGCCCATATTGGGCCGACGCGCCTTTGCTCTTCGGCTCCACATTGGCCCCCAAGGCATTGGCCAAGTGTGTCCCAGTGTATGCAGCCCATATCTGGCAGCCCTCACTTTGTCTGTCACAAGGCCATCTTTTCCCAGCAAACCTGCCCACATTGGCACGATGTGGGCCCAATGCGGGTTAAAACTTTGGACCCATGTAGGCTGCCCACATAGGGTCAATATGCCTTTGCTCATCAGATCCACATTACATTGGTAACCCGTTTATAATATCACTAAGGCACGTCAGGGGATTGTGGCGTTTCTCCAATATACCATGGCCAAGGGTTTTTCTTTATTTTTACTATTTTCTACATTATAGAATAATAATGAATACATCAAAACTGTGAAATAACACATATGGAATCATGTAGTAACCAAAAAAGTAGCCACCCTTTGCCTTGATGACAGCTTTGCACACTGGCTACTTTGAAGAATCTAAAATCTAAAATATATTTTCATTTGTTTAACACTTTTTTGGTTGCTACATGATTCCATATGCGTTACTTCCTTAGTTTTGATGTCTTCACTATTATTCTAAAATGTAGAAAATACTACAAATAAAGAAAAACCATTGAATGAGTAGGTGTGTCCAAACCTTTGACTGGTACTTGTATATAACTTAATTGTTTCTCATATGTCACATGCACTTAATTAAGTATTTTTGGTTGATGTCACACAACAGAACACTTAAACTGGTTTAACACTCTCAGTAACATTTGCACAAAAATAACTTGCAAAATTAGAACTTGAAGGTTATATCTGACAAATGATGATTCCAAGATAATTGGCTTTTAACTTCCCGACCCTCATTGATTTGAATGGTGTCGGCTATTTTTTTATTTTAAACTTAAGAACATGGATATTTGCAAACCATGCCCCAAATATTCTAATGGGCACCCGCCTCTACATTATAAAGTAGCTGGGCTTGGTGTGGGCTAGCCTGTGCTTGGCTTGGAGTGGGGTAGCCTGTGCTTGGCTTGGTGTGGGGTAGCCTGTGCTGGGCTTGGTGTGGGGTAGCCTGTGCTGGGCTTGGTGTGGAGTAGCCTGTGCTGGGCTTGGTGTGGGGTAGCCTGTGCTGGGCTTGGTGTGGGGTAGCCGGTGCTTGGCTTGGTGTGAGCTAGCCTGTGCTGGGCTTGGTGTGGGGTAGTCTGTGCTTGGGTTGGCGTGGTGTAGCTTGTGCAAGGCTGGTGTTGGCTTGTTGTGGCCTGCCTGTATTGGGCTTGTTGTGGGATTGCTGTTGTGGGAGCTAGCCCATTAGGGGTGAACCTACTTGAGAACAGCGGTAGTACGTCAGAAACCCTCGCGACCAGCTGTGGGGCTATTGTGTTTTATTGCGCGTCGCGCAACAGAAGCAGGATGCGGGTCACAGGTCAACCAAAACAACTGTATACTGTATACAGAGCAAATTTCCACAGGCTAAAAGCCCAATCAGTAGATAAGAGCAGCACATCCTTCCCATCGCCTACCAGCAGAGATGTGTACAAGGAGTTAAATAAAGCCCCATTGTGTAACACACAGTAAGGCAGCCACTTTCTCAATTTTCCAAGCAGTGAGAGTAAATATTTCCCACCAATAAAGAAAGAGGGATGAAATACATTTTGGAGTTCTTATCGATCTGGCAGATGTGGACGTGTCCTGTGTCTAGCGAGGTTGATGCTATGGGTGCGGCTGCTCTGAGGACTTTGATGTGTAGGTGCCCAACTGCAGTGGTAGCCTGTCTAACCAGACAGTGTTCAGTCTTAAGGGGGGAATGCTATTTCACCAGCAGTGGGTCTCACTCTGGACCAAGAGTGTGTGTGGGAGACAATCAAATGTAACAAAATAGCAGTTTACTTGTCTCAACAGCTGGCTCTCGAAGGTGTTACTCTATTTATTTTCATTGAAAGAATTACAGGAATTCTAGCAACCCCAATATTTGTCCAATTATCAGACATCTTCCTCTGCAGTCATTCTGAAACGCCTGTGTCTGCTACTTGGGGCCCCAGACTGCACCTAAAGCTAATAGGTCGTTCTCTTGAGGCTCAGAGCATAATAGCTTTTTAAATTGAATGTATTAATTGAACTTTGCAAATCAAAAATGCAATCAGTCTATACAATGAAGAAGAATATAAATCCAAAATTTAAATTAGTATAGATTTCATGAACTTAAATAAAAAGATCCCAGAAATGTTCCATAAGCACAAAAAGCTTATTTCTCTCAAATTTTGTTCACAAATTTGTTTACATCCCTATTTGTGACCAATTCTCATTTGCTAAAATAATCCATCCACCTGACAGGTGTGGCATATCAAGAAGCTGATTAAACAATATGATCATTACACCGGTGCACCTTGTGCTGGGGACAATAAAAGGCCACTCTAAGATGTGCAGTTTTGTCAAACAACACAATGCCACAGATGTCTGAAGTTTTGAGGGAACATACAATTGGCATGCTGACTGCAGGAATATCCACCAGAGCTGTTGCCAGAGAATTTAATGTCCATTTCTCTACCATAAGCCGCCTCCAATGTCGTTTTAGAGAATTTTGCAGTACGTTCAACCGACCTCACAACCGCAGACCATGTGTAACCACGCCAGCTCAGGACCTCCACATCTGGCTTCTTCACCTGCAGGATCGTCTGAGACCAACCACGGGGACAGCTGATGAAACTGTGGTTTGCACAACCGAAGAATTTCTGCGCAAGCTGTCAGAAACCATCTTAGGGAAGCACATCTACATATACGTCCTCACCAGTGTCATGACGTTGGCCTGGGGGTAGGTTTATGACAGACATAAATACCTCTTTCCCCCTTTTTCCTCTCTCTACCCTACTGATGTTACATTTGCAAACCCCTTTAGTTAACATAGAGATTCTGGGAACATCAGAAGGTGGGGGGAAATTCTATATTCTATATAAACTATATTCTGGTAATCTGACCAATTGAACATATGCGGTGGTACTGAATGAATATGTTCGGTTGTCATCTGAGACATTCTCATCAATGATAAGATGACATAAACTCTACAGTGGAAAGTCTACACATCAGAGTTATCGGATTCACATGGAATTGTTGTTCAATTTAAATGTTTGAATATGAAATTATTCGTGATGAAATGTGATTTCAGCTTCTAAAATGTGAGATTTGGGTTATCGTAAGGTAGGGCTCTGTGTAACGGCGTTCTTCGTTTGTAGAAAGAGAGTCGGACCGAAATGCAGAGTGGTGGTTACTCATGACTTTAATGAAAAAAGTGACACATGAAATAACTATACAAATACAAAAAACAACAAACGGAACGTGAAAACTAATACAGCCTATCTGGTGAAACTCCACAGAGACAGGAACAATCACCCACGAAATACACAGTGAAACCCCGGCTACCTAAATACGGTTCCCAATCAGAGACAACGAGAATCACCTGACTCTGATTGAGAACCGCCTCAGGCAGCCAAGCCTATACAACACCCCTACTCAGCCGCGATCCCAAATACTACAAACCCCAATACGAAAATACAATAACCCCATGTCACACCCTGGCCTGAACAAAATAATTAAAGAAAACACAAAATACTAAGACCAAGGCGTGACACTCTGCTCAATCAGTGGCGCGCCCCTGTGAAGGGACATGGGCTATAAAACTTTTCAAACACGCCCTCCTCTCCCTTCCTATATAAAGCTACAATATAACCTCCTGTTCCGAGGATGTGAGGGCGACAGTCCGATGTCAGAATGGTTCAGATAATAACACACACACACACAAACAAACACACACACACATACACACACACACACACACACACACACCTTTTTCTTTTGCACTGTTGGTTAGAGCCTGTAAGTAAGCATTTCACTGTAAGGTCTACCTACACCTGTTGTATTCGGCGCACGTGACAAATAAACTTTGATTTGATTTGAGATCTTAAGGTCCTGAGACACATGCATACACAGACACATTCTACACATACGCACACATGGATTTTGTATTGTAGATATGTGGTATATATGGGTTCGCACCCAGGCTCTGTCGTAACCGGCCGTGACCGGGAGGTCCGTGGGGCGACGCACAATTGGCCTAGCGTCGTCCGGGTTAGGGAGGGCTTGGCAGGTATAGATATCCTTGTCTCATCGCGCACCAGCAACTCCTGTGGCGGGCCGGGCGCAATGTTGCCAGGTGCACGGTGTTTCCTCCAACACATTGGTGCTGGCTGGCTTCCGGGTTGGAGGCGCGCTGTGTTAAGAAGCAGTGCGGCTTGGTTGGGTAGTGTATCAGAGGACGCATGACTTTCAACCTCCGTCTCTCCCGAGCCCGTACGGGAGTTGTAGCGATGAGACAAGATAGTAGCTACTAAACAATTGGATACCATGAAATTGGGGAGAAAAGGGGGTAAAAGGGGGTGAAAATTCAACAACAAAAAAAGAAAAGGCCTGCATACTCACCCATTGAGCCTGTTAGGGATGCTCTGGATCGACGTGTATGACAGCGTCTTCCAGTTCAGACCAACATCCAGCACAGCCATTGAAGAGGAGTGAGACAACATTCCACAGGCCACAATCAACAGCCTGATCAACTCTATGTGAAGGAGATGTGTCCCGCTGCATGAGGCAAATGGTGGTCACACCAGATACTGACTGGTTTTCTGATCCCCGCCCAACTTTTTTTTTAAAGGTATATGTGACAGATGCATATCTGCATTCACGGTCATGTGAAATCCATAGATTAGGGACTAATGAATGTATTTCAATTGACTGATTTCCTTATAAGTTCCTTAAAATCTTTGAAATTGTTGCATGTTGCGTTTATTTTATCTGAAAATAATCACTCCATTTGATATAGCTCATTCTGTGTAAGAGACATATCTATCTTCTATCTTCTAATGCACACCTTTGTCAAATACATGTCATAAAATAGTTTGAAATACTTGTGGTGCACTTGGTTTATCTTGACTGGTATGCAGGGTGGGCAGAATTTGCACTTTTGAGACTATTCCAATACTTCCATTGTATTGGGCAAGCTACATCTAGCACACCTCAACTATTTGAAAGTATTTGACATATTTTACAAAGGTAGCGACTTAAGTAGCAATATGTTTTTTGCTCGCACTCAGGTTTGGCCTTAGAAACAGCCTCCCTTTGCTCATTGTGAACTGGGAATAAGGGATGGACACACAAGTGGTTATGAGGTCAAAGGTCATTAATAATCTAAGTGCCTGGGACTTAGGAAACTGCGTCATGCGACGAACATACACATCGTCATTTACACATGGAAGTTCTCCAAATGAGGATCGTTTACAGAGAACATGTTTATGCTTCTGGCCCTCCCTCATATTTTTCCATTCTTATTTCACCCATCTCCGGATGCAAAGGAAAGACGTTTCCCGGTCGCTCGCAACCCTGTGAGTTTCACTGCAACAGAACTCTTTCAGCTGTGTGACGCTTTTAAAAGCAGGTCAAGAAAGTGATTTCCCCCTCAGTCGCTGATGTCACCATAGCAATGCATTAAAGGACTTTTGTGAAACTACAACAGACGATAGGAGAAAGGGTTTGATTTTTACAGAATGAGATTTGTCCATAAAATCGAGCAAAATGTCTGTGCACACGTTATAATAGGCAAGGCCAAAGTCGAATGTATATATATTTGTATTACTGAGTCTGTTTGATCAGATTAAATCGCTAAACTGTTGAACATACACTGTATGTACAAAACATTAGAACACCTTCCTAATATCCTAATTTTTCCCCCTCAGAACAACCTAATTTCGTTGGGGCATGGACTCTACAAGATGTCTAAAGCGGCCCATGTTGACTCCAATGCTTCCCACAGTTGTGTTAAGTTGGATGTCTGGAGTTGTTAGCTGGATGTCCTTTGGGCGGTGGACCTTTCTTGAAAAACACAGGAAACTGTTGAGCGTGAAAAACCCAGCAGCTTTGCAGTTCTTGAGACAAACTCGTGCACCTGGCAACTACTATCATACTCCGATCAAAGGCACTTACATCTTTTATTTTGCCCATTCACCCTTTGAATGGTACACATACACAATCCATCATGTCTCAAGGTTTAAAAATCCTTCTTTAACCTGTCTCCTTCCCTTCTTCTACACTGATTGAAGTGGATTTAACAAGTGACATCAATAAGGGATCATAGCCTTCACCTGGTCAGTCTGTCATGGAAAAATCTGGTGTTCTTAATGTTTTGTACACTCAGTGTATATTGACTGACCCCCTAATTTCAAACAAGGCAGTATAGCATCTGCATTGTTTTCTGTGAGCTCAACCAAACTTGGAATTAGAATTACAGACGAAAGATAAAACGCTGTCAGCCTGCCCAAGCAGATTCATCTCTTTGTTGAGTTGCAGATTGTTCCATCAAGCACAACGTTGTTAAACTGTCCCATCTCGTTTAGGATTTTCCGTTCCTTCCTGATCGAGAATATCTGCATAAATGTTCGATATCAGACTTGGCAGGGGTGATTGTGACTGCCCAAAGTAAGCCCTCTAATAGGCAGAGTTGTATTCAAGCACCATTTGAATTCAGTGGGAATGTGGTATCAGTGTTTAACAACAGTCTCAAGTAAGGGAGGATCAGAGAATTGTGTCCCCCTGACACACAGTCAGTACAACGATACATGCATCCTTCCTAATTTCGTTTCCAGAGAGGAAGTAAACCGCTCAGGGATTTCACAATGAGGCCAATCGTGACTTTAAAACAATTATAGAATTTAATGGCTGTGATAGGAGAACATTTAGGATGGATCAATAACATTGTAGTTACTCCACAATACTAACCTAAATGACAGAGTGAAAAGAAGGAAGCCTGTACAGAATAAAAAAAGAAAAAAATATGCATGCAATATCTTTGCATCAAGACACTAAAATAAAACGGCAAAAAATGTGGCAAACAAATTAACTTTATGAACTGAATACAAAGTGTTATGTTTGGGGCAAATCCAGCACAACACATCACTGACTACCACTCTTCATATTTTCAAGCATGGTGGTGTCTGCATCATGTCATGGGTGTGCTTGTCATCGGCAAGGACTTGGGAGTTTTTAAGAAAACAGAGTTAAGCACAGGCAAAATAAACCTGGTTCAGTCTACTTTCCAACAGACACTGGGAGACAAATTCACCTTTCAGCAATAAACTAAAACACAAGGCCAAATATACACTGGAGTTGCTTACCAAGAGGACATTGGCCTTCAGATCCAATACAATTAAGTACCTTACTGTGATTGCTTTCAATAAAAATGGTCAAAAAGAAACAAAAATTGTTTCTTAGCGAAGAGAAATTTCTCAAGCAAGAATTTTGCTCAGACTGTCTGGGAGTGGTGTGAGTGGGGAGGGGAAAACAGATAACTAGCTGTTCAGTTATTATACTGTAGATGACCATTGGCTTATAATACCTAATACCTAATACCTTGTAGAGCATGTCATGTGTTCCCCGTGCCCACATCGCTATGTTCAATATTAGGCTACATATACAGCAGTGGAGGCTGCTGAGGGTAGAACGGAACGGAGCAAATGGAATGGCATCAAACGCCTGGAAACCATGTGTTTGATGCATTTGATACCAGTCCACTGATTCTGCTCCAGTCGTTACCACCAGACTGTTCTCCAAATTAAAGTGCCACCAACCTCCTGTGATATGCAGCCAAAGCATGAAGTAGCTGGCAGTACATCTGTGTCAGTTTCTTTTCCTCTCTCTCTCTGTTTTCCTCTATTGAAATTGTTTGTCATAGAGCGATTGGACTAGTTTCTGTGGATGCGGACAGATTTTCAGCATTGTTTTTCGTTTGACAGTGCCGTGTATGCGTATCCTTCTGCCAAGCAGTGATGTGCCCTCCGATGAGTGAATACAATTTTAGGCTGGACTTTCCAGACTCCAACGGGGGGGGATTTGTAACTTCACCTTTAGCAGATTAATTAGGATTATTTAGCATTTATGCATTCCTTCAATTGTAATAAATTATAACTCATGTTTAATAAAAAGCCCTGTAAGCCTATACATGTCTGTTTTTTAAATTTATTTTACAACGCAAGTCAGTTAAGAACAAATGAGTATTTACAATGACGGCCTACTCTGGCCAAACCCGGACGATGCTGGGACAATTGTGTGTCGCCCTGTGGGACTCCCAATTACGTCTGGATGTGATACAGCCTGGATTCGAACCAGGTACTATAATGACACCTCTTGCACTGAGATGCAGTACCTTAGACCGCTGTGCCACTCAGGAGTCCAAAATATTTGCCTTACCTTACCTATGTGTTATAAAAGCCAATCCAACAACTTGTTAGGCTATATTGCAAGGGGAAATGACAAAAGTCAAAATGTGTTTTTAGATATTTTAGTAAATTAATTGGAAATTAAATACAGAAATATATCGAATTGAAGTATTCCCACCCCTGAGTCAAGACTTTGTAGAAGCACCTTTTCCAGCGATTACAGCTCAGAGTCTTTCTGGGTACGTCTCTAAGAGCTTTGCACACCTTGATTGTACAATATTTGCCATTATTCTTTCCAAAATTCTTCAAGCTCTGTCAAATTGGTTGTTGATCATTTCTCGACAACCATTTTCAGGTCTTGCCATAGATTTTCAAGTAGATATTAGTCAAAACGGTAACAAGGCCACTCAGGAACATTCACTCTCTTCCTTTTAAGCAACTCCAGTGTAGATTTGTCCTTGTGTTTTAGGTTATTGTCCTGCTGAAAGGTGAATTCATCTCCCAGTGTCTGGTGGAAGCAGACTGAATGTCAGGGTTTACCAGAATTGGACCCAGAAGCAGACCAGGACAAGGTGAGTATAAAGATGGTGAGTATTTATTAATCAATGAGAACGTGGAGGTAGATAGTTCCGGGTGGAGGAGCGGGCAGCGGAGGTGGGTTGATGGGAGTGGATAGGCAGATACAATGGATAACAACACACTGGTGACGAGCAGACAGGGATGGGGTATGACAGGGATGGGGTATGACAGGGATGGGGTATGACAGGGATGGGGTATGGGTTCTGGGTGGAGGAGAGGGCAGCGGAGGTGGGTTGATGGGAGTGGATAGGCTGATCCAATGGATAACAACACACTGGCGACGAGCAGACAGGGATGGGGTATGTCAGGGATGGGGTATGTCAGGGATGGGGTATGTCAGGGATGGGGTATGACAGGGATGGGGTATGGGTTCTGGGTGGAGGAGCGGGCAGCGGAGGTGGGTTGATGGGAGTGGATAGACAGATCCAATGGATAACAACACACTGGCGACGAGCAGACAGGGATGGGGTATGTCAGGGATGGGGTATGACAGGGATGGGGTATGACAGGGATGGGGTATGTCAGGGATGGGGTATGTCAGGGATGGGGTATGACAGGGATGGGGTATGACAGGGATGGGGTATGTCAGGGATGGGGTATGTCAGGGATGGGGTATGACAGGGATGGGGTATGTCAGGGATGGGGTATGTCAGGGATGGGGTATGACAGGGATGGGGTATGACAGGGATGGGGTATGTCAGGGATGGGGTATGTCAGGGATGGGGTATGACAGGGATGGGGTATGACAGGGATGGGGTATGTCAGGGATGGGGTATGTCAGGGATGGGGTATGACAGGGATGGGGTATGTCAGGGATGGGGTATGTCAGGGATGGGGTATGTCAGGGATGGGGTATGTCAGGGATGGGGTATGACAGGGATGGGGTATGACAGGGATGGGGTATGACAGGGATGGGGTATGTCAGGGATGGGGTATGTCAGGGATGGGGTATGTCAGGGATGGGGTATGTCAGGGATGGGGTATGACAGGGATGGGGTATGACAGGGATGGGGTATGTCAGGGATGGGGTATGTCAGGGATGGGGTATGTCAGGGATGGGGTATGACAGGGATGGGGTATGACAGGGATGGGGTATGACAGGGATGGGGTATGTCAGGGATGGGGTATGTCAGGGATGGGGTATGTCAGGGATGGGGTATGTCAGGGATGGGGTATGTCAGGGATGGGGTATGACAGGGATGGGGTATGGGTTCCGGGTGAATGGCTGTAGACAAAACAAACGGCGGTAAGTTAAAGACAAGCAAGACGTACAAAACAATAAAACAAAACAAACTTTATAAACTGGAGGCTGGTTCGTGGGCACAACATACTGTTCATGGCTAACGATCCGGCAGGGAATGGATGTCAGGTCAGAGCTTTTGAAGGGGAGAGGTGATGATCAGGACAGGTGTGCAGATTACTGATGGGATACAGGTGCGGGTGAACATCGATCTCCCAACAAGCTAAGTCGCCTGGCAACCAGACAGGGTGCGTTCCAGGACACCGGAAACACACTCCAGGACAGAAACACAGGCAAACACAGACTCAGGAAGCGGGATTCGTGACACTGAACCAGGTTTTCCTCTAGGCTTTTGCCTGTGCTTAGTTCCATTCTGTTTATTTTTTATCCTGAAAAATTCCCTGGCCCTTAAATATTACAAGCTTACCCATAACATGATGCAGCCCCCACTATGCTTGAACATATTGAGAGTGGTAATCAGTAATCTGTTGTATTGGATTTGCCCCCAACAAAACACTTTGTGTTCAGGACAAAAAGAGCATTGCTTTGTCACATTTTTACATTAGTGCTTTGTTGCAAACAGGATGCATATTTTGGAATATTTCTATTCTGTACAGGCTTCCTTCTTTTCACTCTATCATTTAGGTTAGTATTGTGGAGTAACTACAATGTTGTTGATCCAACTTATTATCTAACTTGTTAAGCACATTTTTACTCCATAGCTTTTTTAGGCATGCCATCACAAAGAAGTTTCTGCTTTTCATTGTTAATTCATTTGTAAAATATTCTAAAAACATAATTCCACTTTGACATTATGGGGTATTGTGTGTAGGCCAGTGACAAAACATCTAAATCTAATACATTTTAAATTCAGGCTGTGAACAACAAAATGTGGAAAAGGGGGCTTGTGTGGCTACATTTTTGTCCCCGTCCGCCTCAGTCTGACTATTGTAAACGCAAACTCACTGTACAAGAAAATGTCATTGCAACAAACTTTGTACAGAGTTGTTGGTAATGTCTTATCAGCAATTTTAAAGACTTCCCCTGTCAAAATATACAAACAAAGAAGCCCTTGAATGATAGAAAACAACACTATGGCAGCTTGGTGAAGTATTGACACTGTTTAATGTATGTGCCTGTCTGGTGGAGACTTGAGTGATGCTCTCGCTTGGCTGTCCAAGAGTGGCCAGACAGCTCGTTCTCTCTTAGAGGATACAGAATGGCGTCCGGGCCACGGTGTGACCCTAGCGTGACATGCTGTGGGGATATGGGTGACAGATGACTGCGGTGGTTGCCACTGACTGCAATACCATTGGGGATAGTGTTTATCTCCACCTCAGTGTCCAAGAAGATGGATAGGAAGAGGGATCTGGCCAGAATCAGACTTGGTACCAAACAGAAGTACAGTATATACTGTAAGTTAATATGCATGTGTGACATTGCCTACTACAATGTTTTTTATATTCTTATCATATTATCTCGATGTTGACGTGTCAAGGTCAAGATGTTACATCATCCCAATACAGATTTCACTTTGACAAAATATGTTGCTTCATCAGCACATTAATGTTTAATTAATAGAAACAACATTTCCATTCAGCTCCCAGCTATAATTATCAGGAATCGAGGTAAGACCCAAGTGCAGACTGTGTGAAGTAGCAATGTTTAATGTAACAACCGGGGCAGGCAAACGACAGGTCAAGGCAGGCAGGGGTTGATAATCCAGAGTAGAGGCCAAGGTATAGGATGGCAGGCAGGCCCATGGTCATGGACAGGCAGAGTATTCAGGCAGGTACAGGGTCAGGACAGGGTAAAAAACTAGGAGGACGAGAAACTGGAAAAAGCAGGAGCTGAGACACAAACCGCTGGTAGGCCTGAACAAACAAAACAAACTGGCAACAGACCGACAGAAAACACAGGTATGTGTGGGGAAGGTGAGCGACACCTGGATGGGGTGAAGACAAGCACAAGGACAGGTGAAACAGATTAGGGCGTGACAATAATGTAACTACGAGTAAACGTTGTTCACACAGGTTATGTGCTCATGATATTGGTCAATAATGTATACAGATGTTAAATGGGTGTGTTCCCGATTAAAATGTTAGAATTGTATTATAATATATGCACAACATAAAAGATTGTGCATGATAAATAAATCCAAATTAAACAATCCATACTAGCCAGGGGTGAGTTTCCATAAAGATCACACACACACACACACACACACACACACACACACACACACACACACACACACACACACACACACACAAATAAAACTCTATTAGAGAAACTGAAAATAATTGACCATTTCAATCTAGTCCAAACCAAAAGGATTATACAGCACATATGACCAGAACATTTTGTCTCCTGGAAACACATTTGTATTCATGATTTCCTCAGCATGCTTGACTGAGGAGCTTTACCTTTCATTTTAAAACATTTTGTCTGGTTTTTGAAGCAATATTCTATTACATCAAAGCATTGGCGAGCTAGCTATCTGCTATTCCACCGACAGCATGACTGTAAGAACACACTTTGATCCAAATGAACAAATGTGAATATATATGATTCAGTGTTAATAGTTTTTTTTCAAGTAATAATATAATAATAATATATGCCATTTAGCAGACGCTTTTATCCAAAGCGACTTACAGTCATGTGTGCATACATTCTACGTATGGGTGGTCCCGGGGATCGAACCCACTACCCTGGCGTTACAAGCGCCATGCTCTACCAACTGAGCTACAGGACCACACAAGTGAAATTACATTGAGCACATATCTATAGGGATTACATGCAAGGGGTATTATGTGTGGGTGGAAGAGCAGATAGTACCTCCTGTATATAGCCCCGTTTTTGTTATTTACTGCTGCTCTTTAATTATTTGTTATTCTTATCTCTAACATTTTTGGGGGATTTTCTTGAAACTGCATTGTTGGTTAAGGGCTTGTAAGTAAGCATTTCACTGTAAGGTCTAGCTATACCTGTTGTATTTGGAGCATGTGACAAATAAAATGTGATTTGACTTATTACATTTAATTAATGTGTTATCTTCGCACACAAAGATGGAATCGTTCCATTTCCATATCTGAAGGGGGTGAGGATATACTATAAATCTCTAAACCTAATTCTAAGAAACAAATACATTTTTTCTCTGGATTGCTTTTTCCTCTACTTGAACCCGGTTTTCCACTCAACGATGATAAAGTGGCCAATGAAGTTGCTGTCAGAGATGAGGGAAACCAGTGATTACCATTGACAAGTGAACGCAAATCAAAATCGTGGCCCTTCCACATACAACTGCTGGAGAGATGAATTCCTCCTGTAGGCAACTGGGACTGCACAACAGCCTTCCCTTACACAGAACAGCAGATTTACAACATAACCCCAGAGAGAACGTCTGAAATGGCTGTTGTGATAAAGGCGGCATCAATCACGATTACTGGAGAATAGATGCAGGGATACCACGGGTGCTGTGTGCCAGTTATGAGGGTAATGGTGGACGCTTCGATAAATGCATAAAGCTGCCAGTATAGTAGATCTCCCTGTCCAGGTGTAGTGATTTTAGAAGACGCACTGCGTCACTCAAAGAGGTCCATTGTTGTAATGCCATTTGGACCTGGCACTAATCCTATTACTATTTCCTTTTTCATTGAAAAGAAAAATACATTTTTATGTAATACATATTTATTTCATTCTACTATATTTTTAATTGCATGACCTATGAAATATACTGTTTATATACAGTTGAAGTCTGAAGTTTACATACACCTTAGCCAAATACATTTAAACTCAGTTTTTCACAATTCCTAACATTTAAACCTAATAAAAATTCCCTGTCTTAGGTCAGTTAGGATCACCACTTTATTTTAAGAATGTGAAATGTCAGAATAATAGTAGAGAGAATCATTTATTTTTGCTTTTATTTCTTTCATCACATTCCCAGTGGGTCAGAAGTTCACATACACTCAATTTGTATTTGGTAGCATTGCCTTTAAATTGTTTAATTTTAGTCAAACGTTTCGGGTAGCCTTCCACAATAAGTTGGGTGAATTTTGCCCATTCCTCCTGACAGAGCTGGTGTAACTGAGTCAGGTATGTAGGCCTCCTTGCTAGCACACACTTTTCCAGATCTGCCCACACATTTTCAATAGGATTGAAGTCAGGGCTTTGTGATGGCCACTCCAATACCTTGACTTTGTTGTCGTGAAGCCATTTTTGCTTCAGCAACATGTTAAGACATCAGTCAGGAAATGGGTCTTCCGTGGGTCTTCCAAATGGACAATGACCCCAAGCAAACTTTGGAAGTATGCTTGGGGTCATTGTCCATTTGGAAGACCCATTTGCGACCAAGCTTTAACTTCCTGACTGATGTCTTAACATGTTGCTTCAATATATCCACATACTTTTCCTCCCTCATGATGCCATCTATTTTGTGAAGTGCATCAGTCCCTCCTGCAGCAAAGCACCCCCACAACATGATGCTGCCACCCCCGTGCTTCACGGTTGGGATGGTGTTCTTCGGCTTGCAAGCCTCCCCTTTCTCCTCCAAACATAACAATAGTCATTATGGCCAAACAATTCTATTTTTGTTTCATTAGGCCAGAGGACATTTATCCAAAAAGTACGATCTTTGTCCCCATGTGCAGTTGCAAACCGTAGTCGGGCTTTTTTTATGACGATTTTCGAGCAGTGGCTTCTTCATTGCTGAGCGGCCTTTCAAGTTATGTCGATATAGGACTCATTTTACTGTGGATATAGATAATTTTATACCTGTTTCCTCCAGCATCTTCACAAGGTCCTTTGCTATTGTTCTGGGATTGATTTGTACTTTTCGCACCAAAGTATTTTCATCTCTAGGAGACAGAACAGGTCTCCTTCCTGAGCGGTATGATGGCTGTGTTCCCATGGTGTTTATACTTGCATACTATTGTTTGTACAGATGAACTTGGTACCTTCAGGCGTTTGGAAATTGCTCCCAAGGATGTCCCAGACGTGTGGAAGTCTACAATTTGTTTTCTGATGTCTTGGCTGATTTCTTTTGATTTTCCCATGATGTCAAGCAAGTAGGCACTGAGTTTGAAGGTAGGCCTTGAAATACATCCACAGGTACACCTCCAATTGACTCAAATGATGTCAATTAGCCTATCAGAAGCTTCTAAAGCCATGACATAATTTTCTGGAATGTTCCCAGCTGTTTAAGTCAACTTAGTGTATGTAAACTTCTGACCCACTGGAATTGTGATACAGTGAATTATAAGTGAAATAATCTGTCTGTAAACAATTGTTGGAAAAATGACTTGTGTCATGCACAATGGAGATGTCCTGTAATGACTCCAACCTAAGTGTATGTAAACTTCCGACTTCAACTGTATATATATACACTGCCGTTCAAAAGTTTGGGCTCACTTAGAAATCTCCATGTTTTTGAAAGAAAAGCAATTTTTTTGTCCATTAAAATAACATCAAATTGATCAGAAATACAGTGTAAACATTGTTAATGTCGTAAAAGTGTCACGATCGTTTAGGGGTGGATTGGACCAAGGTGCAGCTTTGCAAGCGTACATTTTCCTTTTATTAAATGTTTTATTTTATTTTTATTTAACCTTTATTTAACCAGGTAGGCAAGTTGAGAAAGCAGTTTGACACATACAACAACACAGAGTTACACATGGAGTAAAACAAACATACAGTCAATAAAACAGTTGAAAATAAGTCTAGAAACAATGTGAGCAAATGAGGTGACAAAAAGGCAAAAAAAAGTGAGTAAAGGCAAAAAAAGGCCATGGTGGGGAAGTAAATACAATATAGCAAGTCAAACACTGGAATTGTAGATTTGCAGTGGAAGAATGTGCAAGGTAAAGATAGAAATAATGGGGTGCGAAGGAGAAATAAATAAATACATAAATACAGTAGGGGGAGAGGTAGTTGTTTGGGCTAAATTATAGATGGGCTAATGTTGGGGAATAATCAGAATTAGTTGGTAACATAGGTAAGATGTTTTATATTCATCATATGTTTGTAAGTTACTTCTCATCAGAATGTTTATTTTTGTATAATACTGTGGCCGGGTTGCAGTCATCTGTTCTCTGTCAGGACTAAGTTACTTGGGCCGCAGAGAGGGGAGAGGTCAAGCGTGTGTCTCTTGGCTCCACAATGTCTGTGTTCCAGTCACTGTGTCTATGTGATCTTGTCAAGGAGGGGGTATTTTATATATGCCTGTTGATATGAGGATTTGTTTTACGGTTCTGAGATTGAGAAAATAATATAGTTTAGGAGACAAAGCTGAATGATAAATTATGGCCAATGCTGTCTGGCTATGTGTGTATTTGCTATAAAGGATCTTAGTTGCAATGTGTAAGGGACTCTCAGAGAATTCATTGATAGACACTGAATTGATCTGAGAGTCACAGGGTTGTGATGGAGCTCATGTAATTAAAGATGGACTTTATGATAACTCTGACTTGTGTGTTGTTTGCTCTCATGATTTGGTAAATACAGGAAATTTCCACGACACTATGTACAGGTGCAGTAATCTGTGATCTCCTCTGACTGCTGGTGCTTAAATCTAGTGAGGGAGATAAGTGTTTCCAGTTTTAGGGATTTTTGTAGTTCGTTCCAGTCATTGGCAGCAGAGAACTGGAAGGAGAGGCGGCCAAAGGAAGAATTGGTTTGGGGGTGACCAGAGAGATATACCTGCTGGAGCGCGGGCTACAGGTGGGTGCTGCTATGGTGACCAGCGAGCTGAGATAAGAGGGGACTTTACCTAGCAGGGTCTTGGAGATGACCTGGAGCTAGTGGGTTTGGCGACGAGTACTAAGCGAGGGCCAGCCAACGAGAGCCTACAGGTCGCAGTGGTGGGTAGTATATGGGGCTTTGGTGACAAAACGGATGGCACTGTGATAGACTGCATCCAATTTATCGAGTTAGGGTATTGGAGGCTATTTTGTAAATGACATCGCCGAAGTCGAGGATCGTTAGGATGGTCAGTTTTAGAAGGGTATGTGTGACAGCATGAGTGAAGGATGCTTTGTTGTGAAATAGGAAGCCAATTCTAGATTTAACTTTGGATTGGAGATGTTTGATGTGAGTCTGGAAGGAGAGTTTACAGTCTAACCAGACACCTAGGTATTTGTCGTTGTCCATATATTCTAAGTCAGAACCGTCCAGAGAGAGATCGGTTGAAGAGCATGCATTTAGTTTTACTTGTAGTTAAGAACAGTTGGAGGCCATGGAAGGAGAGTTGTATGGCATTGAAGCTTGCCTGGAGGGTTGTTAACACAGAGTCCAAAGAAGGGCCAGAAGTATACAGAATGGTGTCGTCTGCGTAGAGGTGGATCAGAGACTCACCAGCAGCAAGAGCGACATCCTTGATGTATACAGAGAAGAGAGTCGGTCCAAGAATTGAACCCTGTGGCACCCCCATAGAGACTGCCAGAGGCCTGGACAACAGGCCCTCCGGTTTCACACACTAAACTCTATCAGAGAAGTAGTTGGTGAACCAAGCGAGGCAATCATTTCAGAAACCAAGGCTATCGAGTCTGCCGATGAGGATGTGGTGATTGACAGAGTCGAAAGCCTTTTGGCTAGGTCAATGAATACGACTGCACAGTATTGTTTCTTATCGATGGTGGTTAAAATATCGTTTAGGACCTTGAGAGTGGCTGAGGTGCACCCATGACCAGCTCTGAAACCAGATTGCATAGCGGAGAAAGTATGGTGGGATTCGAAATGGTCGGTAATCTGTTTGTTGACTTGGCTTAGAAAGACAGGGTAGGATAGATATAGGTCTGTAACAGTTTGGGTCAAGAGTGTGTCCCCCCCCCCTTTGAAGAGGGGGATGACCGCAGCTGCTTTCCAATCTTTGGGAATCTCAGAAGACACGAAAGAGAGGTTGAACAGGCTAGTAATAGGGATAGCAACAATTTCGGCAGATTATTTTAGAAAAAAAGTTCCAGATTGTCTAGCCCGGCTGATTTGTAGGGGTCCAGCTTTTGCAGCTCTTTCAGAACATCAGCTGACTGGATTTGGGAGAAGGAGAAATGGGGAAGAAATGGGGAAGGCTTGGGCGAGTTGCTGTGAGGAGTGGCCCTGTCCAGGGGTGTCCTCGGATGGGGCCACAGTGTCTCCTGACCCCTCCTGTCTCAGCCTCCAGTATTTATGCTGCAGTAGTTTATGTGTCGGGGGGCTAGGGTCAGTTTGTATTATCTGGAGTACTTCTCCTGTCCTATTCGGTGTCCTGTGTGAATCTAAGTGTGCATTCTCTAATTCTCTCCTTCTCTCTTTCTTTCTCTCTCTCGGAGGACCTGAGCCCTAGGACCATGCCCCAGGACTACCTGACATGATGACTCCTTGCTGTCCCCAGTCCACCTGGCTGTGCTGCTGCTCCAGTTTCAACTGTTCAGCCTTATTATTATTCGACCATGCTGGTCATTTATGAACATTTGAACATCTTGGCCATGTTCTGTTATAATCTCCACCCGGCACAGCCAGAAGAGGACTGGCCACATAGCCTGGTTCCTCTCTAGGTTTCTTCCTAGGTTTTGGCCTTTCTAGGGAGTTTTTCTTAGCCACCGTGCTTCTACACCTGCATTGCTTGCTGTTTGGGGTTTTAAGCTGGGTTTCTGTACAGCACTTTGAGATATCAGCTGATGTACAAAGGGCTATATAAATCAATTTGATTTGATTTTGATTTGATTTGATTTGCAGTGCTGTTGACCGGGGTAGGGCTAGCCAGGTGGAAAGCATGACCAGCTGGAGAAAAATGCTTATTGAAATGTTCAATTATAGAGGATTTATCGGTGGTGACGGTGTTTCCTATCTTCAGTGCAGTGGGCAGCTGGGAGGAGGTGTTCTTATTCTCCATGGACTTTACAGTGTCCCAGAACTTTTTTGAGTTTGTGTTGCAGGAAGCAAATTTCTGCATGAAAAAGCTAGCCTTGGCTTTTCTAACTGCCTGTGTATATTGGTTTCTAGATTCCCTGAAAAGTTGCATATCACGGGGGCTGTTCGATGCTAATGCAGAACACCATAGGATGTTTTTGTGTTGGTTAAGGGCAGTCAGGTCTGGAGAGAACCAAGGGCTCTATCTGTTCCTGGTTCTAAATTTCTTGAAGAGGCATGCTTAGTTAAGATGGTGAGGAAGGCATTTTTAAAAAATAACCAGGAATCCTCTACTGACGGGATGAGATCAATATCCTTCCAGGATTAGATTAGGATTAGGTCGATTAGAAAGGCCTGCTCGCTGAAGTGTTTCAGGGAGCATTTGACAGTGATGAGTGGAGGTCGTTTGACCGCTTACCTATTACGGATGCAGGCAATGAGGCAGTGATCGCTGAGCTCTTGGTTGAAAACAGCAGAGGTGTATTTAGAGGGCAAGTTGATTAGGATGATATCTATGAGGGTGCCCGTGTTTACAGCTTTGGGGTGGTACCTGGTAGGTTCATTTATCATTTGTGTGAGATTAAGGGCATCAAGCTTAGATTGTACGATGGCTGGGGTGTTAAGCATATTCCAGTTTAGGACGCCTAGCAGCACGAGCTCTGAAGATAGATGGAGGGCAATCAGTTCACATTTGGTGTCCAGAGAACAGCTGGGGGCAGGGGGTAGTCTATAGCAGGCGGCAACGTTGAGAGACTTGTTTTTAGAGAGGTGGATTTTTAAAAGTAGAAGTTCAAGTTGTTTGGGTACAGACCTGGATAGTAGGACAGAACTCTGCAGGCTTTCTTTGCAGTAGATTACAACACCGCCCCCTTTGGCCGTTCTATCTTGTCTGAAAATGTTGTAGTTAGGGATGAAGATTTCAGAATTTTTGGTGGTCTTCCTAAGCCAGGATTCAGACATGGCAGATTGTGCTAAAGCAGTGAATAAGTTAAACTTAGGGAGGATGCTTCTAATGTTAACATGCATGAAACCAAGGCTATTGCGGTTACAGAAGTCATCAAAAGAGAGCGCCTGGGGAATAGGAGTGGAGCTATGCACTGCAGGGCCTGGATTCACCTCTACATCACCAGAGGAACAGAGGAGGAGTAGGATAAGGGTACGGCTAAAGCTATGAGAATTGGTCGTCTAGAACGTCTGGAACAAAGAGTAAACAGAGGTTTCTGGGGGCGATAAAATAGCTTCAAGGTATAATGTACAGACAAAGGTATAGTAGGATGTGAATACAGTGGAGGTAAACCTAGGTATTGAGTGATGATGAGAGAGATATTGTCTCTAGAAACATCATTGAAACCAGGTGATGTCATCGCATGTGTGGGTGATGGATCTGAAAGGTTGGATAAGGTATAGTGAGCAGGGCTAGAGGCTTTACAGTGAAATAAGCCAATAAACACTAACCAGAACCGCAATGGACAAGGCATATTGACATTCAGGAGATGCATGCTTAGTCAAGTGATCATAAGGGTCATCGAAAAATAAATAAATAAATGACACCGAAAAAACAACATAATACAAAAAAATACAAATACAAAAAAACGAACGTAAAGCTCCCAATCAGAGACAACGATAGACAGCTGCCTCTGATTGGGAACCATAACAGGCCAACAAAGAAATAAAAAAACTAGAATGCCCACTCAAATCACACCCCAACCTAAACAAATAGAGAAATAAAAAGGCTCTCTAAGGTCAGGGTGTGACAAAATTACTATTGTAGCTGTAAACGGCAGATTATTTGTGGAATATCTACATAGGCATACAGAGGGCCATTATCAGCAACCATCCCTCCTGTTTTCCAACGGCACGTTGTGTTAGCTAATCCAAGTTTATCATTTTTAAAGGGTTTAATGAGTAAGCCTTCCTTTGTGAACTGGCCTTTGCAAAATGACATAGAATCAGCTTTAACCTCTCTCTCTCGAAGATGCTTGGACCTTCTTTTTTGATATTTTCAGTGATATTGTTAACAAACACACCGCCATAAAGAAAATGAGAATTAAAAACAGGTTCAGCAACTGTTTCGACAGTGATCTGGCAGAGTTACTCCAACACAAGAATTGCATTTGGCGAAAGGCTCGGCACACGCATACTCAAGCTGACTGGCTATTGTTCAGGCAAATGACGTGCACTCAGGCTATCCGGAAGGCCAAAGTTATTTACTTTAAGGAGCAGTTCTCTCTCTGTGGGTCTAACCCCAAGAAGTTCTAGAAAACAGTTAAAGACCTGGAGAATAAATCCTCCTCCTCACAGCTGCCCATGTCCCTTAATGTTGATTATGTGGTTGTTACTGACAAGAAGCACATAGCTGAGCTCTTTAATCACCACTTCATTAAGTCAGGGTTTCTATTTGACTCAGCCATGCCTCCTTGCCCGACCAACATTTCCTCATTTCACACCACTTCTAATGCGACTATCCCAATGCTTCTCCCTCCTTTTCCCCTGCCCCGCTACAAAGTTTCTCACTGAGTCTGAGGTGCTAAAGGAGCTCCTTAAACTTGACCCCAAAAAAACATCTGGGTAGTTTAGACCCTTTCTTCTTAAGGTTGCTGCCCCTATCATCGCCAAGCCTAACCTGTCTCTTCTCCCTGGGAAGGTTCCCATTGCTTGGAAGGCAGCCACAGTTTGTTGTTTATTTAAAGGGAGAGATCAAGCTGATCCTAACTGTTATAGGCCTATTTCTATTTTGCCCTGTTTATCAAACGTGTTGGAAAAACGTGTCAATAATCATCTGACTGGCTTTCTTGATGTCTATAGTATTCTCTTGGGTATGCAATCTGGTTTCCACTCAGGATACGGATGTGTCACTGCAACCTTAAAGGTCCTCAATGATGTCACCATTGACCTTGATTCTAAGCAATATTGTGCTGCTGTTTTATTGACTTGGCCAAAGCTTTGATACAGCAGATCATTCCATTCGTGTGGGCCAGCTAAGGAGTATTGGTGTCTCTGAGGGGTCTTTGGCCTGGTTTGCTAACTACCTCTCTCAATGAGTCGAGTGTATAAAGTCCGAAAATCTGCTGTCTCAGCTACTGCCTGTCACCAAGGGAGTACCCCAGGGCTCAATCCTAGGCCCCACGTTCTTCTCAATTTACATCATCAACATTGCTCAGGCATTAGGAAGCGCTCTCATCCATTTATATGCAGATGATACAGTCTTATACTCAGCTGGCCCCACCCAGGATTTTGTGTTATATGCTCGACCACAAAGCTTCTTAGTGTCCAACTAGATTTCTCTGCCCTTAACCCTTGTCATGTGTTGCTGCCTTGCTATGTTGCTGTCTTAGGTATTTATGCAGTGTTGTGTTGTCCCTCTTGTTGTGATTTGTGTTTTGTCCTATATTTATATTGTATTTATTTCTTTATTTATTTTAATCCTGGGCACCCGTCCCCGTAGGAGGCCTTTTGCCATTTGCTAGCCTGTCATTGTAAATAAGAATTTGTTTTTAACTGAATTGCCTTGTTAAATAAAGGTTAAATAAAAAAAATTAAAAATAAATTAAAAAATCCTCTGCAGCAGAGGTGACTGTGTCTTCCTTACCTTTGGCGGTCCTCATGAGAGCCAGTTTCATCATAGCGCTTGATGGTTTTTGCACCTGCACTTGAAGAAACTTTCAAAGTTCTTGAAATTTTCCAGATTGACTGACCTTCATGTCTTAAAGTAATGATGGACTGTTGTTTCTCTTTGCTAATTTGAGCTGTTCTTGCCATAATATGGACTTGGTCTTTTACCCAATAGGGCTACCTTCTGTATACCACCCCTACCTTGTCACAACACAACTGATTGCCTCAAATGCATTAAGAATGAAAGATATTCCACAAATGAACTTTTAACAAGTCACACCTGTGTATTGAAATATATTCCAGGTGACTACCTCATGAAACTGGTTGTGTAACGGCTCTCTTCTATCTCCACCTCTGACGAAAATGCAGCGTGATGATGATTCATAATTTTTTAATGAAGGGAAAACTATACATACAGAAACTACAAAAACAACGAAATGAAATAACAAAAACCGAAACAGCCCTATCTGGTGCAAACACAAAGACAGGAACAATCACCCATGAAACACTCACAGAATATGGCTGCCTAAATATGGTTCCCAATCAGAGACAACGATAATCACCTGACTCTGATTGAGAACCGCCTCAGGCAGCCATAGACTACGTAGACACCCCACAAAACTCCTAAGACAAAAACACACCACAATAAACCATGTCACACCCTGGCCTGACCAAATAAATAAAGAAAACACAAAATACTAAGACCAAGGCGTGACAGGTTGAGAGAATGCCAATAGTGTGCAAAGCTGTCATCAAGGCAAAGGGTGGCTACTTTGAACAACCTCAGATGTAAAATATATTTGGCTTTTTTACGCTTTTTTGGTTACTACATGATTCCATGTGTTATTTTATAGTGTTGATGTCTTCACTATAATTCTACAATGCAGAAAATGGTAAAAAACTAAGAAAAAACATGGAATGAGTTGGTGTGTCCAAACTTTTGACTGGTACTGTTTAAATACACACACTACATGACAAAAGTATGTGGACACCTGTTCTTCGAACAGCTCATTCCAAAATCATGGCATTAGTATCTAGTTGGTTCCCCCTTTGATGCTATAAAAGCCTCCATTCTTCTGGGGAGACCTTCCAATAGATGTTGGAGCATTGCTGTGGAGACTTGCTTCCATTCAGCCACAAGCATTAGTGAGGTCGGCACTGATATTGGGCGATTAGTCCTGGCTTGCAGTCGACGAAACAGGAAAGGGCCTTCCCCAAATGGTTGCCACAAAGTTGGAAGCACAGAACTGTCTAGGATGTCATTGTATGCTGGAGCGTTTAGATCTCCCTTCACTGGAACTAAGGGGCCTCGCCCAAACCATGAAAAACAGCCGCAGACCATTATTCCTCTTCCACCAAAATATCAAATAAAAATCAAATCTAATCAAATTTATTTGTCACATACACATGGTTAGCAGATGTTAATGCGAGTGTAGCAAAATGCTTGTGCTTCTAGTTCCGACAATGCAGTAATAACCAACGAGTAATCTAACCTAACAATTCCAAAACTACTACCTTATACACACAAGTGTAAAGGGATAAAGATTATGTACATAAAGATATATGAATGAGTGATGGTACAGAACGGCATAGGCAAGATGCAGTAGATGGTATCGAGTAAAGTATATACATATGAGATGAGTAATGTAGAGTATGTAAACAAAGTGGCATAGTTTAAAGTGGCTAGTGATACATGTATTACATAAAGATGCAGTAGATGATATAGGGTACAGTATATACATATACATATGAGATGAGTAATGTAGGGTATGTAAACATTATATTAAGTAGCATTGTTTATATATGATAGTGATATATTTTACATCAATTTCCATCAATTCCCATTATTGAAGTGGCTGGAGTTGAGTCAGTGTGTTGGCAGCAGCCACTCAATGTTAGTGGTGGCTGTTTAACAGTCTGATGGCCTTGAGATAGAAGCTGTTTTTCAGTCTCTCGGTCCCTGCTTTGATGCAGCTGTACTGACCTCGCCTTCTGGATGATAGCGGGGTGAACAGGCAGTGGCTCAGGTGGTTGTTGTCCTTGATGATCTTTATGGGCTTCATGTGACATCGGGTGGTGTAAGTGTCCTAGAGGGCAGGTAGTTTGCCCCCGGTGATGCGTTGTGCAGACCTCACTACCCTCTGGAGAGCCTTACTGTTGTGGGCGGAGCAGTTGCCGTACCAGGCGGTGATACAGCCCGACAGGATGCTCTCGATTGTGCATCTGTAGAAGTTTGTGAGTGCTTTTGGTGACAAGACAAATTTCTTCAGCCTCCTGAGGTTGAAGAGACGCTGCTGCGCCTTCTTCACGACGCTGTCTGTGTGGGTGGACCAATTCAGTTTGTCCGTGATGTGTACGCCGAGGAATTTAAAACTTACTACGCTCTCCACTGCTGTCCCATCGATGTGGATAGGGGGGTGCTCCCTCTGCTGTCTCCTGAAGTCCATAATCATCTCCTTTGTTTTGTTGACGTTGAGTGTGAGGTTATTTTCCTGACACCACACTCCGAGGGCCCTCACCTCCTCCCTGTAGGCCGTCTCGCCGTTGTTGGTAATCAAGCCTACCACTGTAGTGTCGTCCGCAAACTTGATGATTGAGTTGGAGGCGTGCATGGCCACGCAGTCATGGGTGAACAGGGAGTACTGGAGAGGGCTCAGAACACATCCTTGTGGGGCCCCAGTGTTGAGGATCAGTGGGGTGGAGGAGATGTTGTTTCCTACCCTCACCACCTGGGGGTGGCCCGTTAGGAAGTCCAGTACCCAGTTGCACAGGGCGGGGTCGAGACCCAGGGTCTCGAGCTTGATGACGAGTTTGGAGGGTACTATAGTGTTAAATGCTGAGCTGTAGCCAATGAACAGCATTCTTACATAGGTGTTCCTCTTGTCCAGATGGATTAGGGCAGTGTGCAGTGTGGATCTATTTGGGCGGTCAGCAAATTGGAGTGGGTCTAGGGTGTCAGGTAGGGTGGAGGTGATATGGTCCTTGACTAGTCTCTCAAAGCATTTCATGATGATGGAAGTGAGTGCTACGGGGTGGTAGTCGTTTAGCTCAGTTACCTTAGCTTTCTTGGGAACAGGAACAATGGTGGTCCTCTTGAAGCATGTGGGAACAGCAGACTGGTATAAGGATTGATTGAATATGTCCGTAAACACACCAGCCATCTGGTCTGCGCATGCTCTGAGCACGCGGCTGGGGATGCCGTCTGGGCCTGCAGCCTTGCGAGGGTTAACACGTTTAAATGTTTTCCTCACGTCTGCTGCAGTGAAGGAGAGTCCGCAGGTTAATCTGCCTGGGAGCAAGACATCGTCGTCCGTGACGGGGCTGGTTTTCTTTTTGTAATCCGTGATTGACTGTAGACCCTGCCACATACCTCTTGTGTCTGAGCCGTTGAATTGTGACTCTACTTTGTCTCTATACTGACGCTTAGCTTGTTTATTTTGCCTTGCGGAGGGAATAGCTACACTGTTTGTATTCGGGCATGTTTCCGGTCACCTTTCCCTGGTTAAAAGCAGTGTTTTACGCTTTCAGTTTCACGCGAATGCTGCCATCAATCCACGGTTTCTGGTTTGGGAATGTTTTAACCGTTGCTATGGGAACGACATCATCAATGCACTTTCTAATGAACTCGCTCACCGAATCAGTGTATTGGTCAATGTTGTTGTTGGACACAATGAGGAACATATCCCAATCCACGTGATCGAAGCAGTCTTGAAGCGTGGAATCAGATTGGTCGGACCAGCGTTGAACAGACCTGAGCGTGGGAGCTTCTTGTTTTAGTTTCTGAAGCAACAAAATTAAGTCGTGGTCAGCTTTTCCGAAAGGAGGGCGGGGGAGGGCCTTATATGCATCGCGGAAGTTAGAATAGCAATGATCCAAGGTTTTACCAGCCCTGGTTGTGCAATCAACCTGTTGATACAATTTAGGGAGTCTTGTTTTTAGATTAGCCTTGTTAAAATCCGCTACATATAATATGCTAGGGAGTGGTGTGCGATGTGCCCGTCTCCGGAGCCTGACCAGAAGACCGCTACGTTTCCCTCTTTTACGACGTCTTTGTTTTGGGTCGCAGGCTGGGATCCATTCCGTTGTCCTGGGTGGAAGGCAGGTAGCGTTCTTCTGGCATCGGCCAAACCCAGATTCATCCTTCAGACTGCCAGATGATGAAGCGTGAGTCATCATTCCAGAGAACGCGTTTGCACTGATCCAGAGTCCAATGGCGGCGATCTTTACACCACTCCAGCCTACGCTTGACATTGTACAAGGTAATTTTAGGCTTGTGTGCGGATGCTCGGTCATGGAAACACATTTCATGAAGCTCAAGATGAACAGTTCTTGTACTGACATTGCTTCCAGAGGCAGTTTGGAGTGTTGCAACCTAGGACATACTTTTTTTATATGCTACGCATTTCAGCACTTGCCAGTCCCATTCTGTGAGCTTGTGTGGCCTACCACATCGCGGCTGAGCCGTTGTTGCTCCTATACGTTCCCACTTCACATTAACAGCAGGGCAGACATTTGACTAACTGACTTGTTGGAACGGTGCCACGTTGAAAGTCACTTAGCTCCTCAGTACGGACCATTCTACTGCCAATGTTTGTTTATGGAGATTGCATGACTGTGTGCTCGATTTTATACACCTGTCAGCAACGAGTGTGGCTGAAATAGCTGAATTCACTAATTTTAAGCCATGTCCACATACTTTTGGCCATGAGTGTGTGTATGTGTGTGTGTGTGTGTGTGTGTGTGTGTGTGTGTGTGTGTGTGTGTGTGTGTGTGTGTGTGTGTGTGTGTGTGTGTGTGTGTGTGTGTGTTTTTTTTTCTCCGGTAGCCTTACCTGCAACAGATATTAACCTTAAAGTCTCTACGATGTATAACAGCAAACTCCCCACACCCTGACCCACAGAGCAAGGTTTTTGTTGATTAACGTAACCTGGTTTGGTAGCTTGGTTAATGACAACATGTGTGCTGTGCTTTTAACCTAGTACACTACCCACCTGCTGCAACACTTTCTATTCAGGGCAAATAATGACACCAGACAGACCTTGAAGAGTGTGGCCATGGAACGAGTGTCAAAGCAAGGTGACAGGATAACACCAGGCTGTTGTGTGAACCTGGTCATGAGGACACAGGAAAGAAATGGTTACGGACACAGTGATTAACCAATGAGCTGAAGCTTGCTCAACCAGTGCCAGAGGAAAAGCCAGTCAGGCAGAACAAAACCATCATTAGGGACTATGAAAGGAAGAATGGTGTGAGATGTTCCTTGGTTTATAAAGTGTCAACAATAGCTGGCAGCATCTCCAGGCCCAGCTCTTGCTCCGCAGTATACATTGCTGTGGTGCGGTGAGTTTACTGTGGTACTTTGGAGATTCCCGAGAAGAAAAATGAAGTGTGTCGCTGAAACATTCCGTCTCCTTGACATCCAGGTCTCTGTGAGCTCACCAGGGCTCCGACCTGCATCCCTGTGGTTTCATGCCACATCGCTCAAATCACCCTGGATCAGGAGCAGGGGGCTCTCTGGACAACCTGAACAGCCAAATGTTAAACCAGTCCCCTAAACCATTCAGTGACATTTATAACAACAATAAAATAAATATTATAACATCCCTAAGCAATGTAGTGTACAGTACAGCCAGTCTTGACATTTTTGGCTTGTTTGGTTTAAAATGAAAACATAGAGTGGGTGATGGCAGATATTTCACGGTCTGGCTTTCCCACCTAAGCCATTGACCGTTTATGAAATTCCAGACTATTGCCGTGGTAGATGTCAAGCTCATGCTCAGTAAAGTACCGTTTACAGGTTTGTTGACTTTGAGCTGGCCAATCGTAGCACACATGAGATGAATTCTCTCACACAATATAAACTTGTTGAATGTGTCACATCTGCTCCTGCAACGTCCTCTACTGCTCAGCCTGTGTCTCCTTGATGTACTGCCACTCCCCCAGTACACTCTCCCCCTCCCTGTATCTCTCTCTCTTTGTGTGTGTGATTGTGTGGGCGGAGACAGGTGTGCTGGAGTCAGAGCAGATCCCCACCAGCTGCAACCTGTTCCATAATCAAGACCTCAAAAAAAACTCTGCCCTGCCAGTTCCACACTGCCAGATCGTAATCTCTGCTCAGTCAGTCTACTCTTCTAGCTGTTTGTTACTATTCAGATCCTGTTGTGCCTGTTTCCCTGCCTGACGCTGTTTTCCTCTCCACTACAGTTCTGCCCGCTCTGACTCTGGTCCCTGTCCCAAATCTCATCAACCTGCTACTGTCCTGGATTCCCAACTCTACTACTCCCAACTCTACTACTCCCTTGGAGTAAGCTGTTAGTAGCGCATGTGCCTCACCCTAATAATTTGGTCTATTTTCACTTCTAAATTTTGTCTAACGTTACTGTTCTGACACGGTGGTGGTGCTGCACATGTCGGCCATAACCTGTTTTTGAGAAATGTCATCAAATATTGTGAGGGGATTCATTGTCTGCTTATATGGGGGTGCCACAGGGTTCAATTCTTGGACCGACTCTCTTCTCTGTATACATCAATGATGTCGCTCTTGCTGCTGGTGAGTCTCTGATCCACCTGTACGCAGACGACACCATTCTGTATACTTCTGGCTCTCCTTTGGACACTGTGTTAACAACCCTCCAGGCGAGCTTCAATTACAACTCTCCTTCCGTGGCCTTCAATTGCTCTTAAATACAAGTAAAACTAAATGCATGCTCTTCAATTGATTGCTGCCTGTACCTACCCGCCTGTCCAACATTACTACTCTGGACGGCTCTGACTTAGAATATGTGGACAACTACAAACACCAAGGTGTCTGGTTAGACTGTAAACTCTCCTTCCAGACTCACATCAAACATCTCCAATCCAACGTTAAATCTAGAATTGGCTTCCTATTTCGCAACAAAGCATCCTTCACTCATGCTTCCAAACATACCCTTCTAAAACTGACCATCCTACCAATCCTCGACTTCGGCGATGTCATTTACAAAATAGCCTCCAATACCCTACTCAATAAATTGGATGCAGTCTATCACAGTGCCATCTGTTTTGTCACAAAAGCCCCATATACTACCCACCACTGCGACCTGTACACTCTTGTTGGCTGGCCCTCGCTTCATACTCATCTCCAAACCCACTGGCTCCAGGTCATCTCAAAGACCCTGCTAGGTAAAGCCCTCTCCTATCTCAGCTCGCTGGTCACCATAGCAGCACCCACCTGTAGCATGCTCTCCAGTAGGTATATCTCTCTGGTCACCCCCAAAACCAATTCTTCCTCTGGCCGCCTCTCCTTCCAGTTCTCTGCTGCCAATGACTGGAACGAACTACAAAAATCCCTGAAACTGGAAACACTTATCTCCCTCACTAGCTTTAAGCACCAGCAGTCAGAGCAGCTCACAGATTACTGCACCTGTACATAGCCCATCTATAATTTAGCCCAAACAACTACCTCTTTTCCTACTGTATTTATTTATTTTGCTCCTTTGCACCCCATTATTTCTATCTCTACTTTGCACATTCTTCCACTGCAAATCAACCATTCCAGTGTTTTACATGCTATATTGTATTTACTTCGCCACCATGGCCTTTTTTGCCTTTACCTCCCTTTCTCACCTCACTTGCTCACATTGTATATAGACTTATTTTTCTACTGTATTATTGACTGTATGGTTGTTTTACTCCATGTTTAACTCTGTTGTTGTACGTGTCGAACTGCTTTGCTTTGTCTTGGCCAGGTCGGAATTGTAAATGAGAACTTGTTCTCAACTTGCCTACCTGGTTAAATGAAGGTGAAAAAAATATGAGCCTTTTATTTATCCTACAGTTCTGACTTGGTGTACAGAGAAAATACTGTAGAGCAGCCGTTGTTCTGCATTCTGTCGCCATACATTTCAAAAGTGCTGAACACCTAGACTACGTTTAAAAAGGCAGTAAACAAGGCTGAATTCGTTGTTTCGCTGCCAGACAAGGCTCCGCTGATAGCCAGATGTAGCAGTGGTAAGGATTCACTCCATTGTGCTGGAAAGAAAGCTCTGCTGTTGGGACAGCTTTATTTAGGCCCTAACAGTTTGTGGGCACCGCTTGTCGCCGTTAAAGTGCAATTAATGTATTGTTTAGTGTTGTGTAGTGTCTTTGCTGGCATGCATCTAACAATAACAAAATTGGGGAGCCCCACCAATTTACATCCTTACTCCTAAACGTATTTAGGCTTGCCATAGCAAAGGGGTTGGATACTTATTGACTCAAGACATTTCAGCTTTACATTTGTTATTAAGTTGTTTCTAAACATAATTCCACTTTGACATGTTGGGCTATTGTGTGGAGGCCAGTGACACAATCTCAATTTAATCCATTTTAAATTCAGGCTGTAATACATCAAAATGTGGAAAAAGTCAAGGGGTGTGAATACTTTGTGAAGGCACTGCATACATACCTCCTGTAAGACCCTATGATCTGTGAAAACACAAAAGCTATTGATCTCACAAACGACAATTATTTACAATCTAACAGTTCCAAACAATCTATCTTAAAATGAACACAATCAGAGTGGTTTTGAGATATTCATATTCTTCATGTTGAATACATTCATGTGAAAATGTGTATTTCAGAATCTACACACACTCCATATGTTAGAGCACACTATAAGGACTATAATGACACCAGGATGTTGTCTGTGTCATGTACAGTTCAAAGATCATAGGGTCTTACAGGAGGCATGTATAGTTCTAAAAAGGGCCTAAAATGGCCAATTTCATCAGGATTTTCTCGTATGGTTTGTGATTGCGACAGAGCGTAATGAGAAGTAATACATCTCTTTATTGAATCTGGGCATTCGACAGGGAAAGGCAAGGTAATATTTCAGGCCGATAAACAAAACTGGGTCCCATTCAGAAGGCATGGAATGGGGGAAGGTTTGTTTTTAAACTGAGTATTGCCACAAGAAGGTCTTATTAGTCCATATTAGTTTTGTTTTAAAATTGTTTCCTCTTTGTTCCGTCTGAATGTGGCCCAGGTTAATCTACTACTCCCTATTACATATTTTAAGTCATTTTTAAGCCCGTTTTCAAGTTGGTAGACAGGATATTTAGGGCTTATATGGCCTGTTTTTATGACCGCACTTGGATTGTGTACAGCTACCTTGGTGTTCTCTATGGTTACTTGAACCATCATCAAACAATAAAAACAGGTGAGATGGTCTTCAAACAAACTAGGGAGCTTATTGCTTCGGGAACTAGTATGGCTTACTGTGCAGGGAGACTAGCTGGCGTAATGGCCAAGCCAATTTACTCCATGGTCACTTGGTAACACACTTTCATGAGATATCTATATGGCGGTAATGGAGGGATGCGACCCAGGGGGGTCTTCTATCCTCACCTGCTGTCTCATAGGACTCTGTCAAGATGGGGAATCATTTACTACGCGTGTACTGCAGTGGGAAGATTGCACTCTTGCAAGGTTTGCACCTGTTCATTTAAGAAGGGCTAGTATTCCTCTACCTTTTGTATTTATTTTTATGTTGTCTACCATTTTGAATGCAAGTGAGAACGGTTGAAACCAATGATATGTATTAACCCTAGAAGACTAACGGGCCGCTGTTTTGAAGCCACTTTGGTACTTCATTGTAAAAAAGATTTTGGAAGCTATACAAATAAATGTATTTATGCTTACATTCATTTCTTAAAGGTATATTCTATTTCAGATACCTTAACACATACTTTTAAATGATTTTATGTGATCTGAGCATAACAGTATGGTACTAGGGGGCAACTAGTCCCCCTAAGAACAATGCCTAATTGCTGACACAAAAAAATCAACATTTGGAAAAAATTCATGCTTAGGTCATGCTTAGGCAAATAAACTATAAAGGGAAATGGCTACAGTTGACACTTTTTAAAGTTATTTCATGAAATGTTGTTTTAAAAAAAGGGGATGCGTCACCGTTAATATCTGCTCTATGAGGAGATTTGATGTAAAGTTCCACTTTTTAACTCACCTGCACATTCATTTTCTTTTGTTTGTTACTTTTCCATATAATCCATTATGTACAATTGCACTAAATATGATTTGAATAATGCAAGCTATTAAATCCCAGCAGTCTTTAAAAGTACTTTCAGGAGCAAAAGGTTTTCAATAGTTTTAAATTCACAAAATATATATATAATATTGGAAAGGAGAATAATTAATCATATTTAATAACAATAACTTAACTAATTTAACTCAGTGTAATATTGATGTGGCAACTCTCTTATGCTCTGCTATTGCACTATCCTCATTTGTACCTGTAGGTCACAAATAAACCTATCCCCAGTAAAATTGGAGCACAACTCATGAGCCCACCTCCTGCACTGCTCACACCTAATCCAATCCCCACCTGTGACTGAAAACAGGGGGAGAGATGCCAATTGAAAACTCTCTTAAAAATGTAGATAGATATATGACATAAAATGCTGTGCATAATGGCTAAAAGGCTATAAAGTTGCATTAACTGTAAAACAATCAGTCACTAGTGGAAACATTTACAACCGAAATGAAGTAATTTTTTGTATGTATTTTACCTCAGACGATCTGATAGTAAGGTTGCTAGCTAGTACTCCTAGCAGCTTATGATAACTGGCTGGCTAGCATTTACGGCTAGGGAAGTTGCTAGCTAGCAAGTTAGTGTAACAGATGTGAAACAGCTAGCTAGTTAGTGGTGGTGCGCGCTAAATAGCTTTTAAACTACAGTAGCGCTAACTGGGCTAGTCATTGTCTAAATGACAGATACAAACACATTCATAACCATAAAGGGGGGGCGAGTTGCTCCCAACACATTCATTCAACATATTACTATTTATTACAAAAGTATCTAAAATTCTAACTCTCTAAACAAGTGGATTATTTAGGGTCCCTACTTATATTACTTTAAAAAATATATATACATCTACAACTTTTATTTAATGTAAAGAAAATTTATAAACTTACCACAATCGATTTGTTCAACAAGAACAGTGACAGCCAGGGAAAGTGTTGGGTAAATAATTTGGTGACATCTTGTGGGCTTCATCTAAATTACGGGGGGAGTTACCCCCTACTATCCTACCAACTTTACTGTCCCCACTACAACAAATAAATACTTAAATATGTGTAATTCTGTCCTTGAGACATTTTACTGAAATACTGTAGAATTCCATTCATTCCTATGGAGGACTACTCCTTCTGAGGAGTACCAATGTGGTGGCCGATGGATTCAAAGCCTCTCATTGGCCATTACATAACATCAGCAATCCAGGGTTTATACACATCATTGGTTAAAATATGTCAGCAATTCATCTCACTTTCCAGCGACTAGCTATCTGATTAAACTGAAAGTTCACACGTCTATTTTTTGTCAATTAAAGCGTCTGTCAGTAGGCCCTACATAAGAGAAAGACTATCAAATGCCACAGTTGCACAGCTGGCTACATCCATATTTGACATATGGGAACGTGGATACAAGCTACTGTATATTTCACCACAACCCCAAATTCATGAAGTCTGAAGTTTAGCGATAACATCCACGAAACAAAAAAATAGCATGGGCTTAGCTTCAGTGTGAACTCACGCAGCAGAGTGGAATACGCTGGGTAAACAATAAGGTAGTGTTCGAGGGCATTGAGCTTTAAGAAAATTCTCCTTTTGTACTTGTACTGTCAGGATGGAACACCTAAAATACAAATGTACACCACAGTTACCCACATATACCATGCATCTACATGGAATATAACTTCAAAGTAACTATACGAGTCTTAACTCATATTAGGCCAGTTTTCCTCTCACTACACAATTTAGTAATCGTTTTATAGCTATACATTATCTACATTTGCCATATGTGCAGTTGAGTAATTATTTTCTGAGATCTATGTAGGTGTATTAAATTAGAGTAATTGTATGGCATGAGGGCAACTTTATGTAACGCTAGATGTAAAACTTGATAACGATCAAAGCAATCCAGAGACTAAAATTCAGTACTGTAGAAATTAATTACACAAATCATTGAGAGCTGTGTACCAGCGGAGGATTTTACAATTCATAAATTATGTAAGTACTCCCACAGAGAAGGAGGAAAAGATCTAACTCGAATGTCAGGACATTTGACTCACTGCTAACTCTGGGGGGAGCACATTCAAAAGACTTGCTGGGATGATTCAATTGAATATCATTAGAAACGCAATCATAAAATGATGCAAGTCATTGCAAAATCCACATGAATAAGTCCAGCTGCCAAATGGAGCAGGTTGTGGTAACGAACCAACAAAAAAAAGCCCTGCTCATGAATTACATTATGAAATGAGCTCTGGAGACTCCCTGTGGACTGGCCAGTGTGCCTGAGAGGATGATTTGCAGGTTTGTAAACCATGTTTGTGTCTGTAGAATGCTTATCAGTGACAGATTAAATACTACAGACCACTCGAGTGCTGCTGAAGGATAGGGGAGGGTAAGGGTGAGGGGGTGAGAGGAGTTAGGGGGGGGGATGTCCTGTTAAGGTCATGTGCACTGGAGCAAGTTAGTGTGGGAAAGGGGAGGAGAGAGAGAGGGAGAGAGAGAGAGAGAGAGAGAGGGAGAGAGGGAGAGAGAGAAAATGAAAAGCAGGGCCTGTTGGAGGCCTCAAGGAGTCATGTTATAGGGACTCCGTGGGAATAGGGTGCTTACACGCACACACTCGTTTTTTCCCCCGCAGTTGGCAGCTTTTGGACTCTCTTCCTCCCTATGGTTCTCTCTCTTTATGGACCACACGTTTAACTTAACATTTTCATGAATCATTACTGTAACCTTTCATACTGTAACCATTCATATTTTCTACACATTGTAATCAACGACTGGAGGGTGGAGTGGGGGTGGGGGTCCCAAGGGGGGGTGGGTGGAGACATGCAAACTCTCAGAGCTGAACAGTGCCGTTGGCGGACCCAGTCATAACAATGCATGTATGAGGAAGTATGGCACTCTTTGCACTTCCTGTACCTCTTTTGGTTAAAATCATAGCCAGCCCATTTCCTTTAATTCTTCGCCGGCTCTGGGAAACAATTGTACATCCTTCCTGCAGTCCAACTTTTGTGCTGCAGTGGCACTGGCAAGTCATCCTTGAGGGCATGAACAATTGTCTTTTTGTTTGCGTCTTAAAACCTCATACAATGCCGGGCTGTTTTTTGTCATATAAATCATGCTTGTCTTGTCCCTCTTTGTTTATCCATCAAAATTATGATAATAATAATTTCTCATTGTACACTGAGTGTACAAAACATTAGGAACGCCTTCCTAATATTGCGTTCCATCCCCTTTTGCCCTCAGAACAGCCTCAACTCGTTGGGGCGTGGACTTAACCAGGTGTCGAAAGTGTTCCATAGGGATGCTGGCCCATGTTGACTCCAATGGTTCCCACAGTTGTGTCAGTTGTGGCTGGATGTTCTTTGGGCTGTCGTGTCGTTGCCTATCATTAAATGTGAAGACTGTATATTATCAAATGAATTCTATATGTGTGATTTAATTACGCGATTAAACTAATCATGTAACTTTAATTTACTAGGAAGTCCGGGCACCATGGGAACATGTTGTTTATAGAGTTTAAATTTCCCGAATATAACTCTTCAGATATTTTCATATCTTATCCAAACAGTCGCTTGTTAACTAAATTTACCTCACCAGTCTCATTACTGAACGTTGCAAACCCTTGGATATCTGCACGAAACCTAGCCTAGATCATGAATTAGCGATATACAGATTGTCTTAATTATTTATTTATTTACTAAGTAACTTAATCAATCACAGAATGACATAAACACACACACAAATAGTTCATACATCGGTTACTACATGATACAAAGAAAAAGTCTCTAGCGGACAAAACCGATATGATGGCTTGGTAGACAAAGGAAAGGGGTGGGGACCACTTCAGGGAAACTCAGAGGATTACTACACTGCTAATACTTTGAATATGAACAACTGCTCATTCGAAAAGTATTGCAATTTACATATTTACGAGTGTCTGCCTTTGTTGTCCCTCTCTGTGATTGCCGGTCAGTCTGCTGGATAGTCAGTCGACAGAGTCTCTGATTTGTCCACCAGAGATTAAAGTCGTAGGTTGTTAGAATGGATACTTCAGAGTACTATACGGGACTGTTCTTAGGATCGGATGCGTTTACCAGACTAAAGTATTTAAACAGTCTGAAAAATGGTTCTTTAGTTTGTAGATTTATTTGCCATTTCAATGTGGGGACCTCATCCCTACGTTTTTAATTCTTGCAGAGTTGCCAACCATTTCATCATGCAGCTACCGCTTCATGTTTTCTGATCTTGTCCTTTGATAGAGTTGTAGTTTGAACCACTTCACACAACAGCTTCACCCGGCATGTTTTGGTCTTGAGTGACAGCCATTCCACCGTGGGGACCTAATCCCGCCCTTATCTTGACTCTAGTTTAAATTGCCAACCATTTCAACATAGGTACGGCTTCATGTTTTCTGATCTTGCGTACATTTTGTCGGAAGTGGGTTTTATACTCTGTGGAAGAAGGGGCAGTTCCATGATGCCTAATGAGATGTCTGGTCACGTGGGCATGGCCACCGACTTCGTTAAACCCTTTTATATGAAGATAACTTTTCTCATGTGGTCCTTCTGTAGCACAGTTGGTAGAGCATGGTGCTTGTAATGCCAGGGTAGTGGGTTCGATTCCCGGGACCACCCATACGTAGAATGTATGCACACATGACTGTAAGTCGCTTTGGATAAAAGCGTCTGCTAAATGGCATATATTATATTATTATTATATTCATTTAGAAGGCAAACATCACATTACATCTTTTCACAAATAGTTTCATATTTACTCATTCATTTTATACAACATTCAGGTAGAAAACGAATAACTGAGGAATGTGCACTTCCATAGATACCGTTATCTTGTCCTACTGCCTTTCCTGATGTCACAAAATAAAACAACTTTGACAGGATTGTTCTTTAAATACCCATGGACCATTCCCACATTCTCACAAATATATTGTTTAACTATTCAAACTTTTTCAAACTGTCTCTCTGTGTTCCACAGTTTACATTCCAATCTCGAACACCATAGAGCATAGCGGCAGCGTATTTTACGACCGCCATAAAACAGCCGACTTCCCGCTCTCCCCCTCTACGAGAGAGAGCACGCTGTATAGCGGACCCACTGTAACCTGATCCTTCAGATCGTCACAGGAGAGTTACAACAGGGTGGTGGTCCATTCTTGATACACAATGGGAAACTGTTGAGCATGAAAAACCCAGCACCGTTGCAGTTGTTGACACACTCAAACCCCGTTCAAAGGCACTTAAAACTTTGTCTTGCCCGTTCACTCTCTGAATGGCACACATACACAATTCATGTCTCAATTGTCTAAAGGCTTCAAAATTTCTCTTTAACCTGTCTCCTCCCCTTCATCTACTCGGACAGAAGTGGATTTAACAAGTGACATAAATCAGAGATCATGGCATTCCCCTGGATTCACCTGGTCAGTCTATGTCATGGAACGAGAAGGTGTTCCTAATGTTTTTTACACTCAGTGTATATCACTTCGTTTGACATCCTGATGATCAGAGCTGAATGTCAACATCTTTAGATTCATATGTTTGTTTTGATCGCATAATAATGAAGAAATAGTCCCCATTTTATAAAGTGACTTTGTCTTAAATTGGAATATGAGGAACAGTGGTAGACAAAGTACCCAATTGTCTTTAGTAAAAGTACAGATACCTTAATAGAAAGTTACTCAAGTAAAGTGAAAGTCACCCAGTAAAATACTAGAGTAAAAGTCTAAAAGTATTTGGTTCTAAATATACTTAAGTATCAAAAGTAAATGGAATTAGTCAAATATATTTATGTACCAAAAGTAAAAATGTCATATTCCTTCTATTAAGCAAAGCAGATGGCACCATTTTCTTGTTTTTAAAATGTACAAATAGTCAGGGGTACACTCCAACACTAATCATTTACAAATAATGCATGTGTTTAGTGAGTCTGCCAGATCAGAGGCAGTAGGGATGTCCACGTGTTCACTTGATAAGTACGTGAATTTTCCTGTCCTGCTAAGCACTCAACATGTAACAAGTACTTTTGGGTGTCAGGGAAAATGTATGGAGTAAAAAGTACATTATTTTAGTGAAGTAAATGTAAAAGTTGTCAAATATAAATAGTAAAGTACAGATACACAAAAAAACTGAAGTAGTACTTTAAAGTATTTTTACTTATGTACATTACACCACTGATGAGGAATATGAACACCCCCCCCCGAATCCCTTCTGAAATGTTCATACAGCCTTGTTAGTAGCTTTGCCCATATGGTAATGTATCATACAGCAATGTTGAGTTTTACCTTGAAATTAACCTAAACGTCAGAACAGATTTTTTTGCGGATTTGACTGTTTAACTACATTTACACACTGAAATGTCAAAACAATATTATTTTGTTATGACTACAGTACTAAGGATGTTTCAATTGAATTGGAGTTACATCGAGATGGATGTAGTTTGAAGTAGAGGTAGGAATGGTTTCGAAACGGCAGAGGACAAAAAGGGGCAAATTGCCCTATGGACATGTTGATTAATAACCAAAGCATTGACTAATTCTAAGTAA
This sequence comes from Oncorhynchus keta, assembly GCF_023373465.1. Classification (NCBI taxonomy): domain Eukaryota; kingdom Metazoa; phylum Chordata; class Actinopteri; order Salmoniformes; family Salmonidae; genus Oncorhynchus; species Oncorhynchus keta. Next base: position 19,191,782 of record NC_068424.1, on the reverse strand, counting down.
TTTAATTCAAACATTAAATAGCATTACAGTAAATCATTCAATAGCTCCTCAATACCAAAAGCTTTCTGGCACAAAGAAATTCTCTCAAAACAAGTCCGTAATCTTGACAGTGATTTATGTTCCTATCGCCCATACCTCCCAGAACGACTAAACTGTGAAATTAAATTACAATTAGAGTGAGCAGAATTCCTGCTGAGGTTTCACCACATGAGCAGTGCGATCAGTGATAACAACTGTTGGGGCATTGCAATGACAACCCAGAGACAAGATAAATAAAGAAGTCAAACAACCATTTCACTTCAAGAAACAAACCAAGTTCTCTAGTCTCAGCGACACATATAGGGTTTGTTCCCATTCTATGGCCAAGCTTCAAAGTCAGAATTGCCTATATCATGAACATGAAAATTAGAATTGGCCTTAAATTAAGGTTTTGGTTAGGCATATGGTTAGGGGTGTGGTTAGGGTAAGTTAAATCAGGGTTGGGTAAAAATCAGATTTTTTGGAAAGAAATTGTTGTATCGGTCTTTGCAGCTTGAACTGATAGTGACAACACATAACAGATGAGGGAGCGTGAAGAAGGCCATGGTGCCAGGAACACTGCTGTTGAGAAAGAATGGCAGGCAATTAAGGGAGGAAAACTCAGGGTCTTTACAGTAGACGGCACTGGTACAGAAAAGTATTGTACATGTTCAGGTGTCAACTTGTCGGTGTTCTCCCATCGAGAAGAATCTTCACCAGAATATATAACCACAAGCTTAAATGGCGTCTGATAGGTGATGATGTTGAGGCAGTCCCTGGGCGTTTGTCCCTTTTTACACCAAGGATCAAAAATCCTGAATGTCTTGTAGCTCTGTGCCTTGAGTCCTTGTATATCTCTCAAAAGGGCTTGGACCGTCTCAAGCTAGCAAAATGGATTTAGGATGCATCTCCCTCAAAGGCGTTAAGTAGCTTCTTTTGGTCCATTCAATCCACCATAATCCTGAAATGACACAATGAACAAACAAAAGTTCCCTTCGTAGGTTCCCTACCTGTCTTCCCAGGCTACCTGTCTCACCCAATTCCCCCTCTGGGGATCAATAAAGTATTTCCAGTCAAGGAAGTTCATAGGTCTCTGGACAGTCACATTGCACAGCCACATGGGAACCAAACATACCAACATCTTAAGCCAGAATGTCGCTGCGCTTACTGCACCACACCACCAGCGCGATCATAGCCAGAGTGAGGAAGACAGGGATGAGGATGAGGATGGTGAGTGTGTCGTCTGGCGGGTCCACCAGGATCACCCTCTCCAGGGTGCAGTTGGAGAAGAAGTGCTTGTGGATGCGGATGATGTAGCTCTCCACCAGCGGGTTGGGCCAGTAGCAGTTGATGCGCCCGGCGTTGGTCTCTGTGCACAGCGAGAAGACGTGGTACTCACTGCGGAGAGAGCAGAGAAACACAAATGTTTAAAATAAACAGTCAGGTTGAGAAAGGGCTAGTACTCACCAAAGCCATAGAGATGTACATATATGGCTCTAGTACTCCCGGCCTAGAGCAGGGATTGACCAACCCTCCTCCTGGGCATGTATAGTAGGCTTTTGTTCCAGCCCTGCTCTAACAGCCCCTGAGCAGCTGATCAGTAGATTCAGGTGTTGTGGCAGGGCTGGAACAAAAGTAGCTGTCCAGGAGGAGGGTTGGCCAATCCCTGGTCCGGGTGGCAGAGGAACACAAAGTGTTTAGCCAATCAGAAGGCAGGAAATCTGGGGCCATGGATTAGATTGAAAATTATGTTCTCTGTATCTCCGTATTTATTTTCTATTTCAGGGGAGAAGAGATAAGGGGTCTACTTAGCAGATTTTGCATCTTAGCTGTTGCCATATGCACAGCTACTTAGTGTAATGAATAATCAGGGATAAAAAGGTGTGGATTCACCCACAGAGCATGACAGGTGTTTATTTCGCCTTCTGCGAAGGCAGGAATCGTGGTCACATGCAGGCAATGGTCATAAATAGGCAGGTGAAATAAAACTAGGACTGAAGGCTATAACTGGTTTTCACAAACGAATTAGGAAAAGGCTTAGTAGAGTCAAAACGAACAATACCTCAAAGGCACAAACAGAATGAACTGAACTAAATAAGGAGTACATTTTTGAAGACGTTATTTTTGGAGGCACGGTAGCGCTACTGTAGCTAGCAAAATAGTGTATAAGTGATTGCTAGCTACAGTAACTGTAAACCATTTTGGCTGGCTAGCTAATCATCATGGCTAACTGTGGGGCAAAACAATTCACTTATCTACATTTAAATGAACCACAATTGATAGAGCATTCATTAAGCACTGCTTAAGGATTTTCTAATTTATATGGTATGACACATTTAAATAGAGGATTTTTGAAGAATCTATGTAGTGCTTATGAATGCTTTATGAATGTGTTATAAAGCCCTTGTAACATTGTTTTTGTTCAAAGTATGTCACTTTGGAAACTGATGGAGTAGCCATATGCCATGTGTGTGCTCCTCATCAAGTTTACATCATTATCTACGAGTTGGACACAGGCTGCCTCATTAGGGTGCATTTCTGTATGTACTATGCCCTATAAACTGCACTAAAAGCAACCCATTATAACACACACAGTTTTTCTTCCAATATGACACAAATTACCTGCACTTCCCAGGCTTGTTACAGTACACAGTTAGGAGCTAAATGGGTGATTAGAGTTGATATAATAGCACTCTGGGTAACATGGGGTCCCAGCCATGATGCTTACCTAGCAAAACAGATCCTATCAGACCACATTAAGTCAAACTAGTCAAGACCAAAGTGGTTAGCTCTATATTTAACAAACATCAGTTTCCCCTCCTACGCCTTTCATACTAGCGGTGTGGTTTGACGTCAGCCAATCCCCATCATTGCTTTCAGACGACCTCCGCCTAAGTGCTGCAAATTGAATGAGTCTCGGTCAAGCGTGTAGACTGTGTCTCCATACGGACATAAGGGAGGCTGCTGTAAATGAATGGATTAATTGTATGGTAACTCTGGAATAGCTTTTTGGCTTGTATATTATTGTAAAAAAATGATGGTACAAGATGTTGACCCCAGACTGAAAAGTGATAGAATATGTGAAGTTACCATATATATTTAGCTGCGTGCTGTGTTATTTTCTTTTATAATTTAAAACTGGCAAAAGCTTAAAACATCATTAAAAGGACAAATACATTCTTATAAAAGCTGACTGTCTCTTGCTTAAAAATCCTTAAGAGTCTAAGCTGGGGGAAGGGGTTCTACTAAACTAACATATGGAATTGTTTTAAAATGGTCATACCAAGGATAATTTTGCTATTTGATTTGGAATTGTAGGACCCCTTAAGGTATCAAAACTATAAACACATTTTTCGGGGGATGACACATTGAATTTGACCTTACTGCTATTAGCTCATAGAAACACATTTAATAACAGCTTCATACATGGATAAACAGATAGTGAACAAAATAATCTGAAGGAAGTTTGTTCTGAAGTGTCTGTCCTATGTATGTATATACCTTTTTAAATTTTAAATTACATGTATTTAACCCCTTATCTTAGGAACAAAACTATCTCCATCTATGCTTCCATTGATTTTTTAAACTGGTACCTGGCTTCAGACTCCTTGTGAGGCTTGGGGGCATCCCAGAGCAACACCATCATGTTTGTGAGAGTCTCATCTTTCCATAGAGGGGTCAAAATAGTTTGTAGGCTAAACCATAAGGAACACTACAGACATTTTCATGAGAAGACCAATTTTCAGGATGTCTCATGGTCTGACAAACACCTTTATTTAACTAGGCAAGCTAGTTAAGAACAAATTCTTATTTACTATGATGGGCTACCCAGACAACGTTGGGCCAATTATGAGCCGCCCTATGGGACTCCCAATGCCCTGCCGGATGTGATACAGCCTGGAATCGAACCAGGGTCTGTAGGGATGCCTTAGACCACTGCTTCCACTTGGGAGAAGTAGTGGTGCTGAGGGTGCTGCAGCACCCCCTGAAAAATGTGAATTAAAAAAGGATATACATATATATATATATTTTTATTACACAAAAGTTGTGCACTGGGCCTTTACTAGCCTTCTGTAGCATTGGCAAATTTGTTTTCAAAATCTGCTGTGCTTCAGATAAATTAATAACTGGAAAAACTACATTATTTCCAGCAGCTGTACATTTGGTGCACGAGAAGAGCTGAGGCATATTTTAAATGTTTTCTCATAGGTATTTTCAGGCAAGGAAAATTCAAAGCTTCCCAATCGCAAAACAAAACCAAACCACAATGCCAACATTACAGGTCAACTTCACTGCCAAACATTGCCTGCACAAATATTGTTCAGAAATGGCCACAAACAATACTTTCAAGGAAAAAATGTATTTAATGAAGCCTCATACTCTTTATAAGGTCCATAAAAATGCTTCAGAAATCATTCATCAGCAAACAACACGCTAGGACCTTTTTATATAACAGTTTATGCTGGATAATATTGCTTATAAATAATTTGTGAAGTATCCATGTATTGCTTATGAAGACTTTATGAGTGTCCTAAAAAGGCTTTCTAAAGTGTTGATTATCCAATGGGATCCTGTGTTAGTGTTTTGAGTCCAACTTGTCAGAAACATAACAAAATATGATTATGTCTGATTGTGTAGTCAATGAGTCCATTAGGTTGTCAGAAGAAGCTATGCTGCAGACAAATTCTGCACCGCTCTTTAAAAAAAATGAATAAAGGATATGTACAGACAGGCATACTTGAGGGAGGAGAGGACATAAATCAAATCAAAGTTTATTGGTCACGTCCACAGGATGCACGTTGTAAATGGTACAGTGAATTGCATAGACTTTACAACAAATGTATCAGTGTCATCCAAGATGGATTTTTGCTGGATTTGTTTTGGATTTTGGTTGTTGAGGTCATTTGTTTTCGACCCAAGAGACAGTGGCATAGCACAGTTTTGCTGGATTTATGTAAACTCCATCAGACATCCTAAAAGGCATTTCATTTTTACAAGTATTGTCCAACAAGTGTTTAAAGGTCTTGATTGGCCTTAATTATAACACTACATTATTCAAATATGTAATACAGATCTCCAAACTTCTTTTTGTTTTGTTTTAGACCACTATTAAATGGTCCAGGGCTAATTTTGTTAGAATTTTGGCAAGTTTTTCTAGATTTAGTACATGAAACAACATTTAAAAAGCAAACATTATCCCTTAGGTCTAGCACAGCAAATCATTCAATTGTTTAAGCATATGTTGCAGAACAGTGACTAAAATATTTTTGCCTCTAAAAATGTAATTGTAATACAAACATTTGTTAAAATATGGAAAATGATTCATTTGAAAATCCCAATAAAAGCACTCTGACGGAGTTGATGTTTTGCGGAGTTGACAAAAATGGCATTTTACTTCTTCATTCAAGTGGTATACAGTAGCAATCCCAAGGGATCGACCTGGGACCTGGAGAAAAAAAACGGTTCCCTTCAAGTTGTGGTAAATTGATTTTATTTCCAACTCTCCTCTCCCTCCGTATGTCATCTGTGACTGGTACTGTAATTACCAAATTTTCTATTCTACTAAATTACACAGACAGTAAATTCTCATTGCGTTTGCAAATGGTCATTTGTGGCCACTAACATGCACTGTTGACCTTGAAGGAGCATCTGTTAGTTAGAAAGCAGACCAAGCCTGCTGATGATATTGTCCCTAGGCCTGCTGTTGATAATGTCCCTAGGCCTGCTGTTGATAATGTCCCTGTGTTAATATTCATTAGCAGTGGACGGCACCGTGCCTGGCATTCAGTCTCTTCTGATGTTCTGCCTCCTCGGCTGTCCCATTCTCTTGACCGTGGTGAGATTCAGATTTGCTCATTTGAATCAATATACAGATTTAGGATCTTAATTTGATCACCATGTTGTTGCAGGAAATGCAAAAATTCTAGCGTATTCAAGGTTTAAAAAGTCAACGTTTGTAATTTCCCCTTAAAAATAGCAGACTTAATATGCCCCAACCCCTACAAAAAATGTCCATTAATTATAATCCACACAATAATTCACATTTCCTGTTGCTGCAGGATACTGCTATGAGAAACTGGTCAAATGAAGATCTTATATGTGTAGATGGCCGTGCACTTTGGAGAGAGTTCCATCTAACTTACACCTCGCAGACATGACCGCATGCTTTGTTTCTCTCAGCGCAGAACATCAACGAGGACCAAAGGTCCTTCACTTTCTCTCATTCTATTTCTTTCTCTCTCTCTAAACAGAGCGCCACAGATTCCCTGGGGATGTCCATGAGAACACATATGTCTCATGAATAACTTGTTAACAAGTACTGTAAATATAATTTTCAAGCTGGTGTGTTTTTTTTAATACTTTGTTTTTACTGTAGGAACACAAAGAAATGAAAAATAAAGTAAAATAAAACAACAACAAAAAATATCTGTCAGTTGCAGTGCACTTCATACCTTCATCATCATATCTTCATATTAGTTACATTGACATTTTTTAATTAGACCCTTTCCAATTACGAAACCCATTTTTCCCAGGATTCTTGACCTCTCTCCTGTTCTTAAAGCAAAGGTCATACCATCCATGTGGTATATGTCTTCTACAATGTCTATCCATTGTGTCACTGTGGGAGGGTCTTTTCGTAGCCATTTCCTAGTGATAGACTTTTTACTGGCTGCCAGTAGGACCTTCAAGCTGGTATGTTTGGTAACGGATGTCTTGAAAATAGAAAACTTAAGCAATGTCTTGACAATACGAGCTACTGGACATAATATGAGGTATTGTACAAGGTACAGATGGGGAGGGAAGGGTTCGTGGAAATGGCTGTTACACCCTGTAAAGATAATTTGTCTCTCACATAAACATCTGGCCAGTTGGTAATAGACAGGTACCTAGATGGAAGCTTAAGTAATAGTCAAAGTTTGGACACCTACTCATTTCAGGGTTTTTCTATATTTTTACTATTTTGTACATTGTAGAATAATAGTGAAGACAACAAAACTATGAAATAACACATATGTAAACATGGGGCGGCAGGGTAGCCTAGTGTTAGAGCGTTGGGCTAGTAACCGGAAGGTTGGAAGCTCAAATCCCCGAGCTGACAAGGTACAAATCTGTCATTCTGCCCCTGAACAGGCAGTTAACCCAATGTTCCTAGACCGTCACTGAAAATAAGATTTTGTTTTTAACTGACTTACCTAGTTAAATAAAGGTTAAATAAAACATTTAAAAATGTAGTAACCAAAAAAGTGTTAAACAAATCAAAATATATTCTATATTTGAGATTCTTCAAAGTATCTGGGTCTTCATTTCCTGTGGTGGTCCTCATGAGAGCCAGTTTCGTCATAGCGCTTGATGTTTCTTGCGACTGCAGTTTAAGAAACTTTCAAAGTTCTTGACATTTTTCGGATTGACTGACCTTCATATCTCAAAGTAATGATGGATTACTGTTTCTATTTCCTTATGTGAGCTGTTCTTGCCATAATATAGACTTTTACCAAATAGGGCTATCTTCTGTATACCACCCTTACCTTGTCACAACACATTAAGAATGAAATAAAGTCCACAAATGAACTTTTAACAAATCACACCTGTTAATTGAAATGCATGCCAGGTCTACGAGATCGAACGGTCTAGTTTTCCCTTTTAGTTAACACTTAACACAAAACTCATCTTGTACACTGTTTTCAGAACATGTTGATTTGGAATTCTTTATCATAACCTTTGTTGTAGGTGCCGCATTCTTGCTTTTTTAGATTCTAATAGCTCATTCAGTTCCAGTAGTTAGTGAGACAGTGCAGGCCAGGAAGGTCCTCATGAAGCTGGTTGAGAGAATGCCAGGCGTGTGCAAAGCTGTCATCAAGACAAAGGGTGGCTATCTCAAATATAGAATATAGGGAGGTGACCAAGAACCCGATGGTCACTCTCACAGAGCTCCAGAGTTCCTCTGTGGGAATGGGAGAACCTTCCAGAAGGACAAACATCTCTGCAGCACTCCACCAATCTGGCCTTTATGGTAGAGTGGCAAGACGGAAGCCACTCCTCAGAAAAAGGCACATGACAGTCCACTTGGAGTTTGCCAAAAGGCACCTAAAAGACTCTCAGACCATGAAAAACAATATTCTCTGGTCTGATGAAACCAAGATTGAACTATTTGGCCTGAATGCCAAGCGTCACGTCTGGAGGAAACCTGGCACAGTGTTTCCCTACGGTGAAGCATGGTGGTGGCAGCATCATGTTGTGGGGAGGTTTTTCAGAGGCAGTGACTGAAAGACTAGTCAGGATCGAAGGAAAGATGAACTGAGGAAAGTACAGAGATCCTTGATGATAACCTGCTCTCTGAAGTGACATGAAAATAGCTGTAGAGCAACAGTACCCATCCGACCTGACAGAGCTTGGGAGGATCTGCGGTGAAAAATGGGACAAACTCCCCAAATACAGGTGTGCCAAGCTTTTAGCGTCATACCCAAGAGGACTTGAGGCTGTAATCGCTGCCAAAGACGCTTCAAAAACGTTCTAAGTAAAGGGTCTGAATAGTTTCATTTTTGTATTTTTTAAAATGACATTTGCAAAAATGTCTAGAAAACAGTTTTTGTTTTGTCATTATGGGGTATTGTGTGTAGATTGATGAGGGGGGTAAACAATTTCATCCATTTTCGAATAAGGCTGTAACATAACAAAATGTGGAAAAGGTGGATGTGGATATGCCTGTGGATGTGTGTGTCCATGTGTGTGTTTATCTGTGTGTGTGGACGGTTGAAGTGTGTTAGAGAACCATACTGGGTCAGCCAGCAAGCACAGGTGCCACTCATTGGTGAGGGGGAAATTATCAGTGGGCAGGCCCAGCCAGGCAAACAGCCCCCTGGATCTGCAATGCCAACTAGCATTTGGATGCCAATCGCCTGTTCATACACAAACAGCCAGATGCATGCATTCACACACAGAGTGGGCACTTTTTATTTTATTTTACTAGACTACCTACACTGCAATACAGTATTCTTTGATTTATCCTACAGTAGGTTTCTTAAGTCAACTTTTTAAGTAGGAAAACTGTTCTGAGCTTCCCCAAGACATTGTACAATAATTATTGTGCTGAAATTATCATTTTAGTGGAAATATGTTTTATTTTGGCTTTAATATCCAAATCTCAGACTGCCTCCAAAAGCAAAAAGTTTACCAACAGATAGAGTGGGGCTACACATGTTTTTCTGGCTGGAACTAATCCCACCTTTCCCTTCTCACACACACAGAAATTATACTGAGTGCCTTTAAGAACTGGATCAGTGAATTGATAGGACACTGGCTTGTTCTGATAAGACTGAAAGGGCAAGAGACGGCAGGGGAGTCTTTTACCTGATGAAGTGTGTTAAGTTGCACCAGTTCTGGGGATCCACGTAAGCCATCTCTCGCTTGAAACCCTCTCCACACACCTCCATCTCCCACAGCAGCTGGGTCTCGTTGCACAGAGCCACACTAGGCCTTCGTGGTACAGACTCAACGTTGATATTCTCGGTGGCTGCAGGACATAAAAAGGTCCAAATTACAGAAAGAAACATGACCTTCAATGTTCCACAGTAACATTAGCATCGTGTTCATTAGGTCAAGCAACAGAAAAAGTTCTACAACTGAAAATGAAAATTAGTGTCCAGATAGTCCCTCTCTGTTTTAGTCAGTTTTCTTTTCATTGCCTCATGAACACAACCCTGAAGTGAATATACTTCTGGCACAGGGTTTGTCAGAAGTCAGAAAATCTGATTTTTTTGTCAATTTTGACTATTATTGTTATCACAGCGTTAAAATGACTTATAAAAACATAAAAAGTACAGCATTTGTAAGCTGTGTTCCACAGTGTTTCATGTCTTCAGAAGGAGGATGTAAGCAAACCTTGCTTACCTGAAAATCCTCTTGTCATCCAAGAGTTCACTGTCAAAGACAAAATAACAGAGACTTGAAACAGTGTTAGTAGTCATGACAAAAGTCTCATTGAAGCATGACTTTTTGGGACCAACATTAAAGATGCAATATGCAGAAATAACTCTGCCATTTCCTAGTTTCTAAAATTCTAATAGTTTGCCTAATTTAAAATTGTGACAAAACAAGCAATGTATAGTGTAGAGAACCATTGTACCATCTAAATCACTCTGAAATATATTTTAAATTACCCAAAATATTGTATTTTCAGCTGTTTGAAGCTAGTGTGCAAAACCGAAAGTAAAAGATGCAAAAACAAAACTTAAGAATGGGAAACATAGAAAAAGTGCAAATAGAACAGATGTACCGCTTCTTAGACTTGCTTTCAATGAAAATGACTGATCGAGAACACAATTTTCTACGTGAATTTGGTCGGGTCGCCAAAAAAGCTACATATTGCAGTTTTAAACGTTGTTGTCAAAACACAACTGAAACATATAACATATAACATAAAACTGACAATTCTGACCTGCTGGCCCTTACCTTTCCCATTCTAAACACATTCTGGCTGACAAAAAAATTAAGAAACATGAATCCACAGTTTATGAAACAGTTGTGTGAGAATCGTTAATTGAGTAAATGATGGCAAGAAGAACAAATTCGTTAAAGAGTTTTCTGGAACAATGCCAAGCTGTCTGATGTCGGATGTTGTTGCTGCTGCTGTTGTCATGCACAAGCGCACACTAAATTCAGGGGGGAGGACCATGACTGCATGGCCATGCATGACTCCAACACTATCATCAAGTTTGCAGATGACACCACAGTGGTAGGCCTGATCACCAACAGTGATGAGACAGCCTATAGGGAGGCCAGAGACCTGGTCATGTGGTGCCAGGACAACAACCTCTCCCTCAACGTGATCAAGACAAAGGAGATGATCGTGGACAACAGAAAAAGAAGGACCGAGCACGCCCACATTCTCATCGACGGGGCTGTAGTGGAACAGGTTGAGAGCTTCAAGTTCCTTGGTGTCCACATCACCAACAAACTATCATGGTCCAAACACACCAAGACAGTTGTGAAGAGGGCACGACAAAGCCTATTCCCCGTCAGGAGACTGAAAAGATTTGGCATGGGTCCTCAGATCCTCAAAAGGTTCTAGCTGCACCATCGAGAGCATCCTGCCTGACTGGTTGCATCACTGCCTGGTATGGCAACTGGTCGGCCTCTGACCACAAGGCACTACAGAGGGTACTGTGTACGTCCCAGTACATCACTGGGGCCAAGCTTCCTGCCATCCAGGACCTCTATACCAGGCGGTGTCAGGCCCTAAAAATTGTCAAAGACTCCAGCCACCCTAGTCAATGACTGTTCTGTCTGCTACCACACGGCAAGCGGTACCGGAGCGCCAAGTCTAGGTCCAAACGGCTTCTTAACAACTTCTACCCCCAAGCCATAAGACTCCTGAACAGCAAATCAAAGGGCTACCCAGACCCCTCTTTTACGCTCCTGCTACTCTCTGTTTTTAATCTATGCATAGTACCTACATGTACATATTACCTCAACTAACTGGTGCCCCCGCACATTGACTGTGTACCAGTCCCCCCTGTATATAGCCTCCCTTGTTATTTTAATGCTGCTGTTTAATTATTTGTTACTTTTATATTACATTTTTTACTTATCTATTTTTTACTTAACACATATCTATTTTTTCTTCTTAACTTCTTAAAGCATTGTTGGTTAAGGGCTTGTAAGTAAGAATTTCACTGTAAGGTCCACACCTGTTGTATTCGGCACATGTGACAAATAACATTTGATTTGGAAGACAGCATTCATATAATGTTGAAGCTGAGGAGATGGATATAGCTAGTATCCCTTTGCACACTATCATGCTGACCTGAACCAAACCATGCAACGAAGGTGGATGTGTAAAAAGGCCAGCTCAGTACAGCTTGGTTTGTTTCTGCTTGGATCGGCTCAGTAGTGTGAAAAGCACTTAACTGTGTGCTGCGGTGGCTGTCTGTGGCAGTGGCTGTCTGTATCTCAGACAGAGTTCAGTGATAAGGGAAGGATAAAGAAATTGTGACTGGCACTGCTCAGAGCTCCTTTCTGTCTCTTAGGACACCTGTCGTCCTCTCGGCTGAACCTGTGCCCTCACCCCGATGGGGCTCTTTCTGATGAATATTTACTCCATCAGGAGTCCACCCCCTGCCGTGATTACTAATACAGCAATGTCGCATCTGACTCTCAGCGTATGGATAGGATAGGAGGTAGAAATTTTCTCAGAGCTTTTAATACAGTGTTTGTCAAATCTCTCCTTGTGGAGCCCCATATGTTTCACAATGTTGTTGTTGCCCTGAACTATCAGACCTGACTATCAGACCTGACTACCACACCAGACTAGAACACCTGACTACCACACCAGACTAGAACACCTGACTAGAACACCTGACTACCACACCTGACTAAAACACCTGACAAGAACACCTGACAAGAACACCTGACTATCAGACCTGACTACCACACCAGACTACCACACCTGACTAGAACACCAGACTAGAACACCTGACTAGAACACCTGACTAGAACACCTGACTACCACACCAGACTAGAACACCTGACTAGAACACCTGACTACCACACCTGACTAAAACACCTGACTAGAACACCTGACTATCAGACCTGACTATCAGACCTGACTAGAACACCTGACTACCACACCAGACTAGAACACCAGACTAGAACACCTGACTACCACACCAGACTAGAACACCTGACTAGAACACCTGACTACCACACCTGACTAAAACACCTGACAAGAACACCTGACTATCAGACCTGACTACCACACCAGACTAGAACACCTGACTAGAACACCTGACTACCACACCTGACTAAAACACCTGACTAGAACACCTGACTACCACACCAGACTAGAACACCTGACTAGAACACCAGACTAGAACACCTGACTACCACACCAGACTAGAACACCTGACTAGAACACCTGACTAGAACACCTGACTACCACACCAGACTAGAACACCTGACTACCACACCTGACTAAAACACCTGACAAGAACACCTGACTATCAGACCTGACTACCACACCAGACTACCACACCTGACTAGAACACCTGACTACCACACCTGACTACCACACATGGCTACCACACCTGACTACCACACCTGATTAGAACACCTGACTAGAACACCTGACTAGAACACCTGACTAGAACACCTGACTACCACACCTGACTAAAACACCTGACTAGAACACCTGACTACCACACCTGACTAGAACACCTGACTAGAACACCTGACTACCACACCTGACTACCACACATGGCTACTACACCTGACTACCACACCTGACTACCACACCTGATTAGAACACCTGACTAGAACACCTGACTAGAACACCTGATTAGAACACCTGACTAGAACACCTGACTAGAACACCTGACAAGCACACCTGACTTCCACACCTAATTCGTCTAGACTAAGGGCTTGATGATTAGCTGACAAGTTCAATCTTGTGTGTTTGTTTGACAGAGTGGAAATTGACAACCCTCTGCACCGTAACACAACATAATCCAGAAGCACCTTCTGGTTGTCGGGAGATGGTACTTGTAGCTCTCAGGAAGACCGTAGCGGTGCTCGGTTTTCAAATTCAGAGAACGGGGATCCCAGAGGAGACGATTGAGAAACGCTGCTTAGAGTGCATACACTACCACAGCACAGGATAAAGAGGGGGGAGAGGGTTGAGAAACACTGCTTAGAGTGCATAAACTACCACAGCATAGGATAGAGAGGGAGGAGAGGGTTGAGAAACACTGCTTAGAGTGCATACACTACCACAGCATAGGATAGAGAGGGAGGAGAGGGTTGAGAAACACTGCTTAGAGTGCATACACTACCACAGCATAGGATAGAGAGGGAGGAGAGGGTTGAGAAACACTGCTTAGAGTGCATACACTACCACAGGATAGGACAGAGAGGGAGGAGAGGGTTGAGAAACACTGCTTAGAGTGCATACACTACCACATCATAGGATAGAGAGGGAGGAGAGGGTTGAGAAACACTGCTTAGAGTGCATACACTACCACAGGATAGGACAGAGAGGGAGGAGAGGGTTGAGAAACACTGCTTAGAGTGCATACACTACCACATCATAGGATAGAGAGGGAGGAGAGGGTTGAGAAACACTGCTTAGAGTGCATACACTACCACAGGATAGGACAGAGAGGGAGGAGAGGGTTGAGAAACACTGCTTAGAGTGCATACACTACCACAGGATAGGACAGAGAGGGAGGAGAGGCGATATGGTTCAGCGAGAAACCTCCAATCCGACCTCATGCCATGTCGGTTGTTTGGCACTGGCACTGCCAAGTGTGGGACACACACATAATCAATCTTCTATCCCCCTCTCTGACCCAGCTGCATGTTACTCCCTCAATGAGTCTGTGCAGCAATCCTGTTACGTAGGAATTTGAAGCCCATTTTGCACCTCTTCAAAACCAGAGCATCACTGAATAGAGAATACACACGAGCACACTCTCTCTCTCTCTCTCTCTCTCTCTCTCTCTCTCTCTCTCTCTCTCTCTCTCTCTCTCTCTCTCTCTCTCTCTCTCTCTCTCTCTCTCTCTCTCTCTCACACACACACAAACACATTCGTTAAGTTTTCACCTCGATCGCTCTTTGTCTCACTCTCCCCCCATTTTCTTACAATGTTCCTTGTTTTTTACATCAAGTGCCAGTCTTATGCCCAAATTCAATCAATCACAGATAGGTAAACCACACTGCGGAATCACTCAAAACGGACAGTCTCGTAGACTTCGTCATTATTGGATATTGACTCAAAACCACAAATACAGTGTAAGCATTCTGAGGGAACCCACAGTTGTTTTTACTTGCTCTGTGATTACAAAAACTATGCTGTTTAGTTCAGTCTCACCCGGGGGATAACTACTCTAAATTTAGCAATTTCCTCCCGCAGGATATGTGTTCAAAGCAGAGGGGTCTGTGATCGCTACGTGTGATAAGTTCAAACGGTATCAAGGCATGACACAAATACAGAGTCGTCACAATGAGTGTTTTCACAAATCAGTCCCCCCCTCTCCTGACAAACCTTCAATATTATGTACATCCCAAACACAAAGGCATTCAGCTTCCCTTATACCCACACAGTGTTCCCCCACAATTGTATAGGTGGCTCAAGGCTCACTTTCTGCCCAGCTGAAAGAGTTTGGCTATTATGGGTTTCAATTGACAGTTTTAGTTTCTAGCGGGTCTGGAAATTGATATGGGGGCCTTTGCATCTCGTATGAAAAGTCTGGAAGGGAAACACAAATAACACACGGATAACAAACTGAAACTGATAACACACTGATAACAAACTGAAACTGATAACAAACTGATAACACACTGATAACACACTGAAACTAATAACACACTGAAACTGATAACACACTGATAACAAACTGACAACACACTGATAACAAACTGATAACTAACTGATAACACACTGATAACAAACTGAAACTGATAACACACTGATGGCAAACTGATAAACTGATAACACACTGATAACAAACTGATAACAAACTGAAACTGATAACACACTGATAACAAACGGAAACTGATAACACACTGATAACACACTTAAACTGATAACACACTGATAACAAACTGATAACACACTGATAACAAACTGAAACTGATAACACACTGATTACAAACTGATAACACACTGATAACACACTGATAACAAACTGAAACTGATAACAAACTGAAACTGATAACACACTGATGGCAAACTGATAAACTGATAACACACTGATAACAAACTGATAACACACTGATAACAAACTGAAACTGATAACAAACTGAAACTGATAACACACTGATAACAAACTGATAACAAACTGAAACTGATAACAAACTGAAACTGATAACACACTGATGACAAACTGATACCAAACTGATAACACACTAATAACACACTGATAACAAACTGATAACACAATGATGACAAACTGATAACACACTGATAACACAATAGAAAATGACTGAAGTAAAAATGAAAGTCACCCAGTAAAACCCTACTTGAGTAAAAGTCTAAATGTATTTTGTTTTAAATATACTTAAGTATAAAAAGTAAGTGTAATTGCTCAAATAAACTTAAGTATCAAAAGTAAAAGTAGAAGTAGAAATCATTTCAAATTCCTTATATTAAGCAAACCAGACGGCACCATTTTCTTGTTTTTTCAATTTACGGATGGGCACGCTCCAACCCTCAGACATAATTTACAAACAAAATGTGTTTAGTGAGTCCGCGAGATCAGCGGCAGGAGGGATGACCAGGGATGTTCTCTTGATAAGTGTGTGAATTAGACAATTTTCCTGACCTGCTAAGCATTCAAAATGTAAGTACTTTGGGGTGTCAGGGAAAATGTACGGAGCAAAAGTACATCGTTTTCTTTAGGAATGTAGTGAAGAAAAAGTATAAAGTTGTCAAAAATATAAATAGCAAAGTAAAGTACAGATACCCAAAACAACAACTTAAGTAGTACTTTCAAGTATTTTTACTTAAGTACTTTACATCACTGCTGATAACACACTGAAACTGATTACACACTGATAACACACTAAAAACTAACTGATAACACATTGATGACACACTCATAACACACTCAATGTCATGGAAAGCACTGTATCTGTAGAGGTTAATAAGGAAGAGGAAGGTATTTCACTCTTTCCCTCCTGTGTCACACTTCAGCGATGGTTTTGCAAACATATGCAAGGACCAAAATAACATCCAACAGTCAATGCAGCATGAGGTAGCTCTGAGCACACACCATGAATATGAAATCTCTCTGGTAAACCAAGCGGCCCAAGGCGACAACACACCGCTGAGCTGCCTGCATAACCATTTGATAGTGTCAGAGCACAGCCTTCCTTGAGGTAGATAGCGGAGGCTGGGGAATGCCAAACCCCTGCCACGATCAGTTTAAATGCAGCTTTGACTGTCACACTGGGTACACTGAATAGTTGACGGCTGTTCTTGTGGAAAGTAGAAAAAAATAATTTTCTTACTTTTATTTAACTATGCAAGTCAGTTAAGAACAAATTCTTATTTACAATTATGTCCTAGGAACAGTGGGTTAACTGCCTTGTTCAGGGGCAGAACAACTGATTTTTACCTTGTCAGCTCTGGGATTCGATCTAGCAACCTTTCGGTTACTAGTCCAACGCTGTAACCATTAGGCGACCTGCCTCTCTTATGGTGCCACTTTAAAAGAACAAGTTATAACTTCTTTATAGAGCATTCATAAGCACTCAATAGATGATACACAAATGATTAGAACAAGTCATACTACATAAAGATATAAAAGGTCCTTACGTCTGGTGCTTTGCCAAATGTGGCATAACGCTTTTGCCACGTTGTACTGCATAGCTATAGAATCTCATATCTACTTATGAATGATGTCTGAAACATCTATATAGGACTTATAAAGGGTTTATGAAGGCTTCATTAAGCCCTATTAAGTTCACGTCCGTTTACAGTTGGATCACTAGCTTTATGACCTGAAGAATGCATATGTGAGTTGAGGCTGTCGTCCATTGCGTGAGTTTGACAAAGACAGCGTGGTGTCTGTCTGCTGCTGCTTTGGGTGCCTTCATTTTTACTACAGCCTTGTTCCCTCTCACTTGGCAATAGGATGACAGGGTTTATGAGAAGCAGCAACTAGAAATCTGAAGTCTCACATTAACCAATGTGTCACGCCTTGGTCATTGTATTTTGTGTTTTCGTTATATTATTTGGTCAGGCCAGGGTGTGACATGGGTTTATGTTATTGTATTTTCGTATTGGGGTTTGTAGTATTTGGGATCGCGGCTGATTAGGGGTGTTGTATAGGCTTGGCTGCCTGAGGTGGTTCTCAATCAGAGTCAGGTGATTCTCGTTGTCTCTGATTGGGAACCGTATTTAGGTAGCCTGGTTTCGCTTTGTATTTCGTGGGTGATTGTTCCTGTCTCTGTGTAGTTTCACCAGATAGGCTCGGTCACTTTGGTTTTTCTTTTTTACTTGTTTTGGAAGAAGATAACGAGCGCCATTCTCCTTGCGGAGATGGTGCTAAATACATCAACACGGTCGGTCCCTGGGATTGGGCTGGCCAACACGATTCGGTTTGCTTGGAAGGAAAAGGAGTTGGAGCCTTTAGGACGGGAATCTTTTGGAAGGATAATATTGATGGGGATTCTAAAGCTGTTGGAGGGAGCATACGACGTGGCACTATATACAGAGGAAAAACACAATGATATCCTGAGAAGGGCAAGAGCAGTGGGAGGTGAGAGGCCGATGTGCCACTACGAAATAACAAGCCTGGCGAAGAATAACTTTAGGGTTGTAACTGTCAACATTT
The DNA here is from genome assembly GCF_023373465.1 of Oncorhynchus keta. Lineage (NCBI taxonomy): Eukaryota > Metazoa > Chordata > Actinopteri > Salmoniformes > Salmonidae > Oncorhynchus > Oncorhynchus keta. Next base: position 19,173,432 of record NC_068424.1, on the reverse strand, counting down.
ACAACCCTTACGTTAAGGACGAAGAGGTGAGAGCTTTTCTGGGGAGATACATGGATAACGTCTCCTCAGCAAGGCACCTCAAAGACTCCCTTGGGTTTTGGAATGGGAGGAGAGGCTTCCAGGCCCTCCTCAGAGAGGACCCAAAGGGACATGGTGGCTACCTCCATCCTCCTGCTATGTTCTCCCTAGGGGCTGACAGGGGGACGTTGTTTTATGCACGTCAGCCCCCATTTTGCAGGCGCTGTATGGCCTACGGTCACATATTCGCCTCGTGCAGTACAAGAAAATGCAGAGTTTGTGCATCTGAGGATCACGAGGCGAGGGATTGTGACAAGCCTAAGACGTGCCATGGGTGTGGCTCGTCAGCACACCTGTGGCGGGGGTGCCCCGCCCGTCAGAGGTCATATGCGTCTGCGGCTGGGGGGGGGAGCAGGGGCGGGGTATGGGGGAAGAAGAGGAGGGGAAGGAAGCACGCCTCATGACCAGAGTTCAGGTCCAGAGGGGAAGGCCACAAGGAAGGAGGAGGAGCAAGAAGCGGCGGATGGAAGAGAGAAGGAAACGGAAGGCACGGGAGTAGGAGAACCAGGAAAAGCGGAGGAAGAAGGCAACCGAGTGGAGGAGCATGAGAGAGAAGAAAGCGAGGCAGGAGTGGTGGAGAAGGAGACGGTGGAAGAGCAAGTGGACTGGGGGGAAAGTGCCCTGGTGGAAGAGATGAGGGGTATGGTGGAGGAGCTGGCGGGGGGGGGGGTGGTATCTCTCCACTGCCGTCATCACCAAAGAAGAGAATGAAGAGGAGGGTGCGATTGGCCGACAGTGAGAGGGAGGGGATGGCCAAGAGAGTGATGGGGGTGGGAGAAACCTCTGGGTTGCTGCTGGTTTCCCCAGGCCCTCAACTTCTGTTGGGTGGGGACACACCTAACAAGACTCAGGACTGGGTACAGGAGGAGGTGGGGAGTTTTTTGTTTGGGGACTCAGCCTCCCCGATTTTTTTCAAACCAGCTGCAACACTGGGGAGGGGGAGGATTGTGGGGGTAGACCCAGGGTGCAGGGCACCCCGGAGCCAAACACTATTCCTGCATCCTGGGATGGTGTGATGGAGGAAGAGGGGGATGTCGGGAGTACGGATGGTGTTCTCACCGGTAGATATGGAGCAGGGGAGCATCGGGTGAGTCTCCTGTTTTTTTGTTTTTTTCTGTCTGGGTTTAGAATTTGAGTGTATTACATGTTTTTATTTTTTCATGGGGTCTATTTTACTTTTGTTACTTTAAAAGTTAAGGGGTTTAAGGGATTTTGTTATGAGGAGGGCGGTTTTTAGTTATTTGGAGGGTGTGGGGTTCGATTTTTGTTTTTTACAGGAGGTTCACCTGAGGGATGGAGGGGATGTTAATAGGTTTAAGAGGGAGTGGGACAAGGGGGAGTCGGTTTGGGGTGTTGGGGGGGTGCACTCATCAGGGGTAGGGATTTTGTGTGGGCACAGGGAGGTAAAAGTGGAGGATTATTTTGTGGTAATGCAGGGGAGGGTTATAGGGGTGGATGTCACGATAAGGGATTGTAAATTTAGATTAGTGGTGGTGTATGGGCCACAGGTGGTGGCAGACAGGAGGGAGATGGTGGACTGTCTGACGCCCCTGTGTGTCACAAATAGGAAATTAGTGATAGGGGGGATTTTAATACAGATTTAGGAAGAGGGGGGATATCAGTGCAGGCGCCATTGCCAGGCTAATGGCTTGCCATGGTCTGGTAGATGGTGGTCTGCACACTACTCCGAAAATGGACAGTCCTACATGGCGCAACTCCAGGGGGGTTGAGCGGAGGCTCGACTATATTTTTGTACCCAGGTCTTTGGGTAAGTTGTCTGGGCGGCTGTTGCCTGTTTTCTTTTCAGATCACGACGGGGTGCTCCTGCAGGTGGGGTCGCCAGTCTGCCTCTTTGGTAGGGGGTACTGGAAGCTAGATCGGGATGTGCTGGAGGAGCAGGCTTTTGTTGACGGGTTTTATGGTTTCTTTTGGAGTCTTGAGGGCCTCCGGTCCATGTGCGAGGGGGTGTTAGAGTGGTGGGAATTAGTTAAGGTGAGGATTAGGGCTTTTATAATAGGGTATTGTAAGAGGAAAAAAAGGGAGGAGAGGAGGGAGGTGGATCGTATCCAAAGGTTAATTGAACTCGAATACGAGGCAGGCAACCTCGGCGGGTCGTTTGACTGGGAGAGATCCGCAACCCTAAAGGCGCAGCTCAGGGAGTTGCAGGAGCGGAAGGCTCGAGCTTTCCTGGAGCGTGCGCATAGTGGCTTTCTAGAACATAATGAGACTTGTTCTGCTATGTTCTTTAAGTTGGTTAGGGCAAGACAGAGTAGGAAGGTAATGCATGGTGTTAGGGAAGAAAATGGTAGTATAGTTAGAGAACCAGAGGATATGGTCAGGGTGACAACTGATCATTTCCAAGGTTTATTTAAGGAAAGGGAAATAGATGTAGAGCAGGGAAATGTGTTTTTAGAACACTTGTCCAGGCGGTTGCCGGAGGACATTAGAGAAGTGATCTAGGCCCAGATCTCACTAGAAGAGGTTGAGAGCGCTCTTAGGAGGATGGGAAAAGGGAAGGTGCCTGGGATGGATGGGCTGCCGGCTGAGTTTTATCTCAAGTTTTGGGGTATACTTGGACCAGTGGTCCTCGAGGTCTTGAAGGCCATCCTTGAGACGGGGTCCCGGGGGATCAATGGCTGTTGGTGTGCTGTCACTTTTATATAAGAAGGGGAAGTAACAGACCTTGGCAACTGGCGGCCGTTGACCATGCTGTGTGTAGATTACAAGCTACTTGCAAAGGTTTTAGCAGACCGGTTGCGCACAGCCCTTCCCTACGTCGTTCATGAGGATCAGACGTGCGGGGTAGAGGGCCGCTCTATTAGATGGAACCTACAGTTAATCAGGGACTCCATCGCTTGGGTTGAAGATAGAGGACTGCCTTTAATGGTAGCAGCGCTAGATCAGGCGAAAGCCTTCGATCGCGTGAATAGATCCTTTTATTCAGAGTGTTAGGTCGATTAGGATTTGGGGAGAAGTTTATAGGATGGATTCGTACATTATATGTCGGAGCGGGGTGCCGAGTTAGTGTAAATAGTCACTTGGGTGACGTTTTTGACCTCTCGTCTGGGGTCAGGCAGGGGTGCCCACTCTCGGCTCTCCTCTTCGTTCTGTACATGGAGCCTCTGGGGGCTGCCATTAGGGCAGACACAGGGGTGGAAGGCTTGCTGATCCCTGGAAGTGGTGGGCTGCGTGTTAAGATGACGCAGTACGCCGACGACACTTCCTTGCTGTTGTGCAAGGACTCGTGCCTGACAAGGTCCCTTGCCATCTTTGGGGATTTCACCTGAGCGTCGGGTGCAGTTCTGAACCATGCAAAGTCTTCCGTCAAGTTTTTCGGAAGATGGCGCGGTAGAACGGATGTGCCTGGGGGGTTATCTCTCTGTGAGGGGACCCTGAGGATTCTCGGGGTCCATTTTGAGACCTCTGGCTCAGCGACGCTAAACTGGAACATGCGTATCGCAGTGGTACAGAGGAAGCTAGCAATGTGGAAAGCTAGGTACTTGTCTTTTATGGGCAAAGTCCTGGTCCTAAAGGTGGAGGTGTTGCCGTCTCTTTTGTATTTGGCATACATCTACCCATTGCCGGCTTGTCTGAGGAGGCCTCTAGTGAGGCTTGTGTTTCAGTTTATGTGGAGTGGCAGGTGCGAGTGGGTCGCCAGGGCACGCATGATCTGTCCCATCGGGGTGGGAGGTAGGGGGATACCACATTTCCCCCTCAAGCTGGGCACAATTTTTGTTCCTTTCTTGTTAACGGAGCTTGCTCAGCCAGTGATACACCCGTCCGGTTACCTCCTGCGGGTGTTTTTCTCGTATCAGGCAAGAAGCATAATGGTGTGGTCTAACACGGGTCCTCGGGCGGAACAGCTGCCGTGGCACTTTGGTCATGCGGCCAAGTGGCTGCGTGCGCACCCTGAGGTTGAAGTTGCCCGAGTAGGTTTAGATCACAGGCACCTGTACGAGGAGGTCAGAAAGGCAGGGAGTCCGGCACCTGTAGTGGGTATCTTGGAAGTGGTCTGGGAAGGAGTGCAGGCGCGGGGTCTGGACAACAGGCTCAAGGACCTGAATTGGTTGAGCCTTCATAAGTGTTTGCCGGTACGTTCCATCTTGTACCGGTATAGTTTGGTGCAATCCCCCACCTGTCCAAGATCCTCTTGTGGCAGGGAGGAGACTGTGCGCCATGTCTTTTGGGACTGTGCCTTTGCCGGAGTACTATGGGCTAGGGCACGGGTGTTGTTAGGTTTGGTAAAGGGGGATTTTGTATTGACGTGGGCCAGGTTAGAGAGGGGTGTAGGGAGAGCGAGAGGGACGGATAGGGACAGGTTTCTGCTCTGGCTTCTCATGAGTCTCTTTAAACGGGGGCTGTGGGAAGCAAGGCAGAACATGGTGAAGACAGGGAGAGATTGGGGGTGGAAGGGATAGTGAGGAGGGTGGAAGGAGATTTGAGGGGAGGATGAAGAGGGAGGAGAGGAAGTGGGGGCAGCATGCTGCTCGGGAGAGGTGGAAGGGGGGTTTAGGGCTGGGTGTCATTTAGATTTGTAAGAGGATAGATTAGGGACGGGGAGATAGGGAAAGGTATTTTGTAGGGTGACGGGGAGGGAAGATGCTCCCCTGAGGTTTTGTTTGGGGTTTATGTTTAGTTTAATGAGTTAAATTAAAATACCATTATTTGAGTATGTATGTAAATTATGAGTTGTAAAGAATGAACGGTATTGAAGATAATAAATTATTTTTTATTTTAAAAAAATAGTCTGTAATAGGTTTCACGTTCCGTTTGTTATTTTGTATCGTTATTTCATGTGTCGCTTTTTCCAATAAAGTCATGAGTAACTACCACGCTGCATTTCGGTCCGACTCTCTTTCGACAAACGAAGAACGCCGTTACAGAATCACCCACCACACACGGACCGAGTGGCGTGGAAACAGGCAGCGATAGCTGGAGCAGCAAAAGGAAGATGTATTATTCGGAGAATGGACATGGGAAGACGTGTTGGATGGTAAAGGTTGTTACACTTGGGAGGAGATACTGGCCGAAAGAGATCGCCTCCCATGGGAACAGGTGGAGGCACTAAGGAGAGCAGAGGCAGCCGGAGATAGGAGCCGATGATACGAGGGAACACGGTTGGCAAGAAAGCCCGAAAAGCAGCCCAAAATAATTATTGGGGGGGGGCTTAAAGAGAGTATAGCTATGCCAGGTAGGAGACCTGCGCAAACTCCCTGTGCTTACCGGGGGGCTAGAGAGACCGGGCAGGCACCGTGTTATGCTATGGAGCGCACGGTGTTTCCAGTGCGGGTGCATAGCCCGGTGCGGCACATACCAGCCCTTCGTATTGGCCGGGCTAGAGTGGGCATCGAGCCAGGTAAGGTTGGGCAGGCTCGGTGCTCAAGAGCTCCAGTGCTCCTGCACGGTCCGGTCTATCCAGAGCCAACTCTCCTTGTTTATCGTGAGGAGCCAAGGAGGAGACCTGCCTGAACCAGAGCCGGTGTTAGACGTGAGCGAAGCAGAGACTGTGAAGGAGTTAATGGGGAAGGTGGAGTGGAGAGTAATGAGGGAGTTGCTATCTTGGTGCTTTAGGTACAAGATTCGTCCGACGGAGCGTGTCGGGGATTTGATGGCACCTGGGTCAGCGCTCCATACTCGTCCTGAGGTGCGTGTTAGTCGGCTGGTGAAAAATGTGCCAGCCTCACGCACTAAGCCTCCTGTGTACCTACCTAGCCTTGCACGTCCTGTGCCAGTCCTGCTCTCAGGCACTCCAGTACACCTTCACGGTCCAGTCCATCCTGTGCCACCTTCACATACCAGTCCTCCGGTAGCAGCTCCCCACACCAGGCTTCCTGTGCGTGTCCTCGATCCTGTAGCACCAGTTCCAGCACCACGCACCAGGCCTTCTGTGCACCTCGCCTGTTCAGCACAGCCAGAGCCTTCATTCCCTCCTGCGCTACTGGAGTCTCCTGTCTGTTCAGCGCTATCAGAGCCTTCCTTCCCTCCTGCGCTGTCGGAGTCTCCCGCCTGTTCAGCGCTATCAGAGCCTTCCTCCTCTACAGCGCTGCCGGAGCCTCCTGCCTGTTCGGAGCAGCCTGAGCTGTCAGTCTGCATGAAACAGCCAGAGCTGCCAGTCTGCAAGGAGTTGCCAGTCTGCAAGGTGCTGCCAGCCTGCATGGAGCAGTCAGAGCTGTCAGCCTACATGGAGCAGTCAGAGCTGTCAGCCTGCATGGAGCAGTCAGAGCTGTCAGCCTGCATGGAGCAGCCAGAGCTGTCAGCCTGCATGGAGCAGACAAAGCTGTCAGTCTGTTCGAAGCAGCCAGAGCTGTCAGTCTGCATGAAGCAGCCAGAGCTGTCAGTCTGCAAAGAGCTGTCAGTCTGCAAAGAGCTGCCAGTCTGCAAGGAGCTGTCAGCCTGCATGGAGCTGCCAGAGCTGTCAGTCTGCAAGGAGCTGTCAGTCTGCATAGAGCAGCTAGATCCGCCAGTCAGCCATGATCTTCCAGATCTTCCAGTCAACCAGTCTCTTCCAGATCTGCCAGTCAACCAGTCTCATCCAGATCTGCCAGTCAACCAGTCTCTTCCAGATCTGCTAGTCAACCAGAATCTTCCAGATCCGCCAGCCAGCCAGGATCTACCGGAGCCTACTACCTGCCTGAGCTTCATCTCAGTACTGGGCTTCCTCTCAGTACTGGGCTTTCTCTCAGTACTGGGCTTCCCCTCAGTTCCGGGCTGCCCCTCAGTGCCCCTCAGTTCCGGGCTGCCCATCCGGGAGTCCGCACCTTAGGGGGGGGGGTTCTGTCACGCCTTGGTCAATGTATTTTGTGTTTTCGTTATATTATTTGGTCAGGCCAGGGTGTGACATGGGTTTATGTTATTGTATTTTCGTATTGGGGTTTGTAGTATTTGGGATCGCGGCTGATTAGGGGTGTTGTATAGGCTTGGCTGCCCGAGGCGGTTCTCAATCAGAGTCAGGTGATTCTCGTTGTCTCTGATTGGGAACCGTATTTAGGTAGCCTGGTTTCGCTTTGTATTTCGTGGGTGATTGTTCCTGTCTCTGTGTAGTTTCACCAGATAGGCTGTAATAGGTTTCACGTTCCGTTTGTTATTTTGTATCGTTATTTCATGTGTCGCTTTTTCCAATAAAGTCATGAGTAACTACCACGCTGTATTTCGGTCCGACTCTCTTTCGACAAACGAAGAACGCCGTTACACAATGAGGTGTCTCTTGAGTAATATTCCTGGTTTACATTTGTACAGCAGTGAGTCAAAGGGCCAAATCCATCCATTAAATAGAGAAATTAAAACACAGCTTTTATAAGACTGGAGCTAGTACACCCTTGTCAGTCTCTCTTCCACACTACAAGGATATCATTCAGAAAGCTGAGAAATTCACTTGCATCCTGACTCGAAAATAAATCAAAATAAACAAAAGAAAATGCTGTTTCAAATTGAAGAGACAGTATTTGAATTAGTCGCTTCCTAGCAACCACATAATCCATTTTGTAGAAGTCTATTAGGGAAGCTATAGAACCAACATGCTAGGTTCGGAAAATAAAAATAGAAGCATAGCATTGTGCCACGTGCAGGGCCATCAAGCATAACACTTCTCATTGGGTTTTATCTTCATATGGGAACAATGCTGTGACTGTCAACACCTCCCCACATGCCCCCACCTCACCCCTCTATATGCCTGATATAGTCTTGTGGTTGAAACAATTAAGAACTTGTCAGTAGAGAATGTCGACTGAAGCATGAAATACAAAGATACAAAAAGGCTTCACCTTGTAGCGTTGCCATGTTCCTGAATTGCCAACTTGTCTGTCGTATAAACATTCTATACATAGAAATACACTTTACGCTGAGTGTGATGGAGTAGGGTGTAAATGCAGCTACTGCAAAAATGGAGTATGTAGCGGGGCTAATGTAGACAGTAAACAAGATGCACTATATATTCAAAAGCATGTGGACACCCCTTCAAATTAGTGGATTTGGCTATTTTAGCCACACCCGTTGCTGATAGGCGTATAAAATTAAGCACACAGCCATGAAATCTCAGTAGACAAACATTGGCAGTCGAACGGCCTTACTGAAGAGCTCAATGACTTTCAACGTGGCACCGTCATAGGATGCCACCTTTCCAACAAGTCATTTTGTCAAATTTCTGCCCTGCTGGAGCTGCCCCGGTCAACTGTAAGTGCTGTTATTGTGAAATGGAAATGTCTAGGAGCAACAACGGCTCAGCTGCGAAGTGGTAGGCCACACAATCTCACAGAACGGGACCGGCAAGTACTGAAGCATGTGGGGCCTAAAAATCGTCTGTCTTCGGTTGCAACACTCACACCCAAGGTCCAAACTGCCTCTGGAAGCAACGTCAGCATAAGAACTGTTCGTCGTGAGCTTCATGAAATGGGTTTCCATGGTGAAACAGCCGCACACAAGCCTAAGCTTGAGCAATGCGAAGCGTTGGCTGGAGTGGTGTAAAGCTCGCCGCCATTGGACTCTGGAGCAGTGGAAACCTGTTCTCTGGAGTGATGAATCACGCTTCACCATCTGGCAGTCCAGTGGACAAATCTGTGTTTGGCGGATGCCAGGAGAACGCTACCTGCCCCAATGCATAGTGCCAACTGTACAGTTTGGTGGAGGAGGAATAATGGTCTGGGGTTGTTTTCCATGGTTCAGGCAGACCCCATTGTTTCAGTGAAGGGAAATCTTAATGCTACAGCATACAATGACATTCTAGACAATGTTGTGCTTCCAACTTTGTGGCAACAGTTTAGGGAAGGCCCTTACCTGTTTCGGCAAGGCTGGTCCTTTCCTGTTCCGGGTGCGTAACATATCGTCAGTATGATATGTCCCACTACATCAGTGGTGTCAAACTAATTTTGCCCCGAGGGCCGCATTCGGTCTTCAATGAGGTCAGAGGGCCGCATTCGGTCTTCAATGAGGTCAGAGGGCCGCATTCGGTCTTCAAAGAGGTCAGAGGGCCGCATTCGGTCTTCAATGAGGTCAGAGGGCCGCATTCGGTCTTCAATGAGGTCAGAGGGCCGCATTCGGTCTTCAATGAGGTCAGAGGGCCGCATTCGGTCTTCAATGAGGTCAGAGGGCCGCATTCGGTCTTCAATGAGGTCAGAGGGCCGCATTCGGTCTTCAATGAGGTCAGAGGGCCGCATTCGGTCTTCAATGAGGTCAGAGGGCCGCATTCGGTCTTCAATGAGGTCAGAGGGCCGCATTGAACCTTTTTATGTTTCCTTACCATCAAAATTGGCAAGACATAGTCCTGTATCCACTGTATGGCTTTCATTACTGTGAATATTACCGAGCCGGACACAGTGAAGAATGTAGGTCCATTCTCATTTCTACAGTTTCCATTTGGTTTTAGTCATTTTAAAGTATATCGAGCTAATTTTTTAAAGATGATTATTTCATAAAGATTTTTGTTTTTACTCAAACTATCCACGGGCCATATGTTTGACACCCCTGCTCTATATCCTTCTTGATAGATTCCTCGTAATTAGCCAGGAACTCTTAATGGGAGACATTTCTCGGAGACCATATCCAGGCTTAATTAAAAGCGCTAATTTCTCAGATGTGATACTAATCTCCCAGTAATTTCCTTGAGGCTGCTAGAGGTTAACACAGGGCCAGACACCAAATGTAATCAGAAAATAACCAGTATGTACTCTGTTCGATAGCAGTTTAAGGTCATCTATCTGCAGGTGTCAAGACGTCATGCTTCGCCGGGCACTGGAGTCCACTTCACAAATGGAGCGAGGAGACTTACTCAGCCTCTCAAGTATAGCCTCAGCTGTCAAAAAATGATAACGCTACAGCTCCCTGTTCCCTTGGCATTATGGCTGTCTCTTTGCAGAGAGCAAGGCTCTTCGGCTCGATCTCAACTCACTGTATGCTTCTGTTGATGCTAAACATCATCAATGCTAATGTTGACCTATGGCGTTTCTATTAATTTCAAGTTGAGGTGGTCCTTTGAAGTTGCTCGAGCTCTGCGGCTGATAACTTGAAACAAACAGTTCAGCGGAGACGAAAATATCAATGAAGGCAAATGATCTGCTGGGATGCATGGGGAGGTGTCATATAGTGAGAGACAGAGACAGATTGAGAGGAGGGGGGGTGTTGGACTTGTCAAGTCCATGATGCAGTTCTAATCAAGTACATGGTTCCTATCATACATTGCATTGCATCGTACGTTACATTCAAACCACTCTTATGGTCTGAGGTCATTTGCAGTTCCTCAATGAATAAATTATGTCATAGAATGTGCTCATTGAAGTCAATTGCAAAAGGGAGTGTTTGTTTCAAATGAGATCATATTTGAGTACAGGTTGTCTGGGTGCAAAAAATACAGAGCAAAAATGGCGAGGATAAAGGTAACACTGTCACTTGTTTAACAAACTGGGACGTTTATCGATTCATTTTGGTTGATAATATTGACATTTCGGTCCTCGAAGACTTCATCAAAAATATAGAAGCCATTAGTGCAGGTAACTGAAACAGTCTGCTCTCAAATTTGCTATTGTCCAAATTGCTGTCATTAACTGTGATTTTAATAAATTGACTCTCACCACAGGCGCAGAAACTAGTATGCACCCTGTGTTACAGCAACAATGGGAGGATGTAGTTGTGATACTAACTTCGACTGGCCAAGGTTCCCCAAAGTCATTCTACAATCTATTTGAAGCTTGTCTGTCACTCATTGAAGTACACACCTCTTCCTGCTAAGGTTGTGCTCTAAAGGCTAAAAAGGCTGTCATTTAGTGCTGGCCATGTAAGTAAGCGACTTGTAAGTCGCTCTGGATAAGAGCGTCTGCTAAATGACTTAAATGTAAATGTAAATGTATGTCGGGATATATAGAGAAACTATCTATGTGGACTAGGATTGATATCTCTTGCAATTCATTCTCAATCAATAGATGAAAATTGGGGGGAGATTTGTTGAAAAACAAATCAATTACAATAAGCAGATGGCATCAATCCAGATTAAATGTTTTAGAACTGTACTATAGCTATTGCAATACATTTTACTTCTGTTATGTGGCCAACTTTGCATTCTTACTAAGCCAAATACTATACCAGCACATAACTCAAATATTCTATTGACATTTTTTTATGCATCATATACTCACAAGTTAGACTTATGCTCCCATACAGCCCAAGTCAATTGACTTAAATCCTGTTCCATGCCTAAAGTCACATAGTGTCTAAAGTCACATAGTGTCTAAAGTCACATAGTGTCTAAAGTCACATAGTGTCTAAAGTCACATAGTGTCTAAAGTCACATACTTTAAATGCACATTTTTCACTGTCACACTTTTGTGTTGAGATCAGTAATGGTATAAAAGAATGATACGCTACCAGAGTAGTGTAGCAATGTTCCCAGACCTGTCTTATTTATTGATTTGTACTTGGGAGAATTGGAGGGCTGGATTCCGTCATTTCAGCTTTGCAAGAGAACGTTGAAATGACCTCTGCTGTGATTTTAAAATTGTGCTGCTTATTTTCCACATAACTAGATTTACAACAAACTGGTCTCTGTTAAGACAAGGCAAAGATGTATTATTCATAACGACATCAAGATGTCATAGGAAATAAGTCCTACTTTAGTTGTCCTTTTAAAACCAGTATACAACCTGACCATGAAGTCTTAAGACATCATTGCAGCCAGTTTTGCCCGCTAATTACATAGGTTCAAAACCTATTGCTGCAAAAAGAGTAGATAACTAATTCAAGAGGACCAGTAAATCAAATCAAATCAAATCAAATTGATTTATATGGCTCTTCGTACATCAGCTGATATCTCAAAGTGCTGTACAGAAACCCAGCCTAAAACCCCAAACAGCAAGCAATGCAGGTGTTGAAGCACGTAAAACATCCATTCCCCACATTAATAACCAACATCGATGTTATAATCGTCTTCTAAGATCTTCTTAGATGACTTATACACATTAAACAGGCTTCATCATGAATGCTTTGATCAAAGCCCTTTGATTATTTTTATCACACATATCAAATCCCTTGGACAACATAATTCACATTTCAATCAGGCCACTACACCTTGGTGGAAGACAGGCATAAATCCAAATAGAAAATGTACCTCTGAGCATGGTGGGTGTGATCTTTTAAGTCAACTCAATCAACTTTACTTCAAATTAAACTGGGCAGACGTGATAACATCTAATGACTTAACACCACAAAATGCCCTAGACTGCCCCAGTCATTCGCCTAAATAATGAACAAAAGTACATATTATGAAATGATTCTTAATTGCTAACTGCTAATACATTTCTTCCATTTAGCCCCAAGAGGTTCTGAAGTATTAGACTACAGATTTAGGATCTTAATTTGATCACCCTGTTGCAGGAAAACGTTCCTGGATTGCAAATGTAAAACTTGTCATGTATGAGGTTTATAAAGGCTTATGAAGTTTGTAATTTCCACTTTGACTAGATGTTTCAAGTATCAACCCTTGTAAATTAATGTCAGTTAATTATAATCCAAATAATAATGACCATTTACTGTTGCTGCAAGATTATATTCCTGCTGTAGCAAACTGGTTCAAATTAGGACCCTACATCTGTACCTTGTGCACGACTTCTGCCCTGACTGAGGGAATGAACCACTAAGTGGACCAGGGGACAAAGGCTCAAGATTACATGGATGTTGTGGATTGGCAACCACAACCTCAATCCGAAGTCATAGGGTAAGGTTCAAAGTGGGATTGTGATACCGGGCCATGGGGATTGGATGAGAAAGTGGAGCGGAAAAGGCGACTGAGGATTGACACGGATGTTGAAGACAGAGAGAGGCTCTCTGGACTTCGCAAACAAAAGCAGGAAGGGGTTGTCATGAATGGCCATGTTGAAAAGGGACAGAAATAAACACTGCATAGCCGGGGGAAAGAGAAAGCCTGAATTAAAATCATGTGAGGGATGGTCACTCCAAGCAAGGAGGGACATTCCAAAGAGGCTATAGCATTAACCCATTCCTGTTTGGAGAGGAAAGTTCATGTAGGAGGTGTAGACAATGGGACACATGTAAACACAGATACCTGACCAAATATCTGAGGTGTATTTTCTCTATTTTAGCTTAAAAACATGTTTGGGTTCACATAATGATCATTTTCCTTTAACATCTAATTGTCTAGGATGGAATTGTTCTGAGAATGTCCCAGTTGAAAAAACATTGCAGCGACAATTATTCTCAAAAAGCCATGGAGATGTTGCTTGAACGTGCTGAGGATGTTTCTAGAACATCATACCTGACACCATTCCAATAATATTCAGACAGGATTAGATAATGTCATCTCACAACCAAATGGGAACGCTTTCCTTTTGCTAACTGAAAATACAATGGGTGTGTGACAACATCACCATGATCAGTCAATATTACCAATGCAGACTGTTGGTTACAGATAAAAAATCTTAAAATTACAACGTGGTGAATTGGCTGGAGCGGAGGCCTCTGAGCCACTCAATAAAAGCCCTTGAAATTTAAACTCATTCCAATATGAGGGAGAGAAAACCAAACAGAAAATAGAGTTGGGAAAAGTCACTGAGGCATTTAGTTGAAAGTCACTGCTTCAAGTCAACTATTCCATTCATGAAAAATGAAAAAAATATCCTCCAGCCCCCTTCTGCCTTCAGTTCTCTCCAAATACCACACATAATATGTCTGGCAGATATATATTTTTAAACAACACTGGTATTGCAAGGCAGTCTATTAGCACATGAACTTAATTAAATAATAAGAAAAAAATTAAATACCATTGGCATTCTAGCAGTTGCATGGCGACACAATACAATGACAATGCTTTAAATCCAGCAGAAGTATTGACGTACAAGGGACCCGTAAGTCAAAAGAAAGTTGTTTAGGGAGATTTCAAACAGTTGAGCTGGCAAGGCTATGGTTTCCATGAGAACCAGCATCGATATCTGTCTCCCCGTACAACTGTAAAAGTTCAAAGTAAAAGTAAAAGTATAAATCATTTTAAATGTCTTACATTAAGCGAACCATTTTTAAGACTTTTTTTATACGGATAGCCAACACTCAGACGTGTGTTTAGCGAGTACGCCAGATCAGAGGCAGTAGGGATGACCAAATATGTTCTCTTGGTGAGTGATAGCGACCATTTTCCTGTCCTGCTAAGCATTCAAAATGTAACAAGTACTTTTGGGTGCCAGGGGAAATGTATGGAGTAAAAATAACATTATTTTACTTAAGAATGTAGTGAAGTAAAAGTTGTCAAAAATATTAATAGCAAAAATGTAAAAAACATGGTACTTTAATTATTTGTACTTAAGTACTTTACACCACTGAATCTTATCTCTAAAACATTAATTTCCAGACACAGATTAAGCCTAGACCTAGACTTTAAAAAACAAGTTCAATGGCGGTTCGCTCTTCCGAAATGTCTTCTTTGTCCAAGACTAGGCGGAAACTGTGTCAGCCTTAGTAAGTCACAGCGCAAGAGTTAATTAATGGAAAGTCACCATTTTTGTAAGCCATGCTCATTTAGAAAATCTGTGTTAGTGCCAATGACCCTTGCCATGCAGGAGGGCAGCCCATTGCCAAAGTGGCTCTGTGACCTGCTGTGTATAAGAGTGATAGGAAGGGAGAAAAAGAGAAGAAAGTGTGTGCGTGTGTGTGCGTGTGCACGTGTGTGTGCGAGTGAGTGAGACAGAGGACACAGGTATGGCCACCCCATTTAGAGTTTGAAATCAGGCACAGAGAACTTACACAGCACAGCACTCCATTTCAGTACACTGTTAAAAAAACGTCCTGTTGTTTTTACTGTAACTTACTGGCAGCCAGTTACCTGTAGGTTACTGTAAAAATACGTACAGTATGTTACCGTAAATTCCAAATAAACTTTGATTTAACAGTACATGCCATCTACCCCCAAGCCATAACACTGCTAAATAGCCAGACTGGTAAATAGTCAATTAATGGTACCAAAACTATCTGCACTGACTCTTATCTTGCACTGACCCTACGCACACTCACTAGTCTATATATACACTCCACATACTCGTAAGTAAGCATTTCACAGTAAAGTCTACACAAGTTATTTTCAGCGCATGTGACAAATAACATTTGATTTGATTTACATTACTGAACAGTTTACATTAATGTACTGTTAAACCAACATGTATTTGGAATTAATGGTAACATACTGTACCTTTTTTTGCAGTAATTTACAGGTAATTTGCTGCTAGTAAGTTACTGTAAAAACAACAGGATTTGTTTTTACAGTGTACTTAAAACCCATTTTGAGGTACGAAAAATGGCAATGAGGGTTCACCTCAGTTTCAATTCACACAGAGTACTCTCTTCCAGACGTTCACACAATCCAAGTGAACGTACCCCACTTCCACATCACACAGAGACATGCAAACGAAACCTGGATTTATTCCTGGCCGACATATTCAAACTACTGACACACACACACACACACACACACACACACACACACACACACACACACACACACACACACACACACACACACACACACACACACACACACACACACACACACACACACACAACACAAACACACACACAAACACACAGACAAACACACAGACACACACACACAAACATGCATAAACACACACACAGACACACAAACACACACACAGACACACAAACGCACACAAACACACACACAAAGAGCATTCTACACTTTCCTTGGCTGAGCCACAACACTGTTCCAACTCTGCCCTCTTGCTGTGACCGTGGGAAGCCAAGCCAGAGGTCTGGCTTCCAACTGAGGGTTTCGCTCATCAGCACTATTACATTATCGGAGGCGGTGACCCATTAACAGAGCAGTGCTATTGATTGAGTGCCAACTCAAGGCGAAAGACACTGCTCATGCAAATACAGGAGCCAAAACCTGCAGAACTGAAGAGTCTAAGGCTTTTTCCTTGGTTACGGAATTTCGATGCCCCTTTATAGCCTAACCATTATTATCTGCTAATTCAAGTAAACAGACCTTACTCAGTGGAGCCATGCTAATTGTGCTGCAGCACTGATGTAATGACATACTCTTTTGTGAATACATTTTACAACATATAAATCATAGTCCCCCTGTGCCCCATACAGTTGGATACATGCAGCTTTTGAGGATACCATGCATGCATGTAAGAGGTCCCATTTGGGTTGTAAAACCTCAAAACCTGCCTTTGCATTTTCCACTATACATTGGCTATTTTGCGGGACTTTAGTATATCCCTGACCCATAATCTTTGGGCCTCAGCTTTGAATATAAGCTAGTGGGTATATGGAGGTGGGTTCCTGTCCAAGTCTCCCCCTGATGAGAGAATCAGAAAAAATCCTCCCCAAAGAAGAATTAATCTCATCACAGGGACAACAAAGTTTATCTTTGTAACATATGTTACAAATATAAACATGAATTTGTGGTAACTGAAAGATATTAATGATTGCTTGTCATTATAGACAATCGTATAGGCTGCATTAGCCCCTTTCAATCGACATCCATCGTCATCATCTGCTAAAGAAAAATTAAAGATATATGACTTTCAAAATACAGAAATAGAGCCGGCAGGATGCATTTTGCATCATATGATGTAAAACAGAACTTCCTTTGATGCAAAATCTATCATACCGGCTGTATTTCTGCATTATGAAAGTTATATATCTTGAAAACTTGATTGCTGACATGCAAAACATTTTGGGACTATATCAACAATGGACTAATGAAACAAATACCAAAATAACATTTTGGGGTGGAATTTTCCGTTAAAGAAATATTTTTTGAACAGCGTACTGGTATGGAGCTTCTTATATTGTTTAATGGATTCTAATGGCATTTTATCATAGGCCAACAGTAATTTACATATCCACCAGGGTCAAGAGACAGATGGTGTTAGGTTGGCTATTAACTATATTTGATCAAATATATGATGAAATTATATGAAATTCATGAAGTTATTGATCAACATCCCTTTTATTTCATATTTATTATCAGCCTTTTAAAAGATGATAGGTCATGCAACTAAAATGTCTTATTGGCTACAGAATGAACAATGACAGCAGATTTCAATCAAAAGGATCTGAGAATTATTTTAATGCATTTTTCATTAATTTATTCCATGATATGAACCCATTTAAAACAGACGCAACATGCAGAAAAATAGACTATTAAATCATTAAGAAATAGTTTATTTTAATATTCTAGAAAACTATCATAGACTACATAATATGCTAATAAAATACCATAGAATACTCACCCAAAATTCCAACAAGTAGAAGTCTCAACACAGCCAAAGGATGTGTATCCATCACGTCGTGAATAAAGATCCCACACACACGATTCAGAAGCATTCAATGAGATCTCAGGTGGGTGATGAATGTCTGTGGCAAACCATAATTATCCAAATTCACTGAAAGCACGCGCGCGCAAGTCCCTTCATGGTTCACGAGTCTGTCGTCACGCAAAATTGTCAGCCCGTATTTGAAACTTCGAACTCCGCAACACCTCCTCAATTCTGGCTCCTAATATCAAACCTCCACATGTGCTTTCCTGCACATCTCGTTGTTAAAATGACTTATGCGCTTCCTTGCATCCTTTCAGATGGAGGGTGGGAAGAAGGGAGGGAGAAAGGAGGAGAGAGAGGAAGGGAGAGGAAGGGGACGATCTATCTCATTCCATATGCTAGAAAGCATGACATTGGCAATTTAATATGAATGATATGATAACGATTTTATTGTATGACTCATTTACATTTTCTAATGGCTTTCTCGGCATTGTTGGGAAGGATGGTTAAGTAAGCATTTAACTCTTAGTCCACACCTGCTGTTTACGAAGCATGTGACGAAAACAATTGAATTTGATTTGAAGAATAAGACATTGTAAGCTTTTATAAATGCGTTATAGATGATTACATTTCATTTTATGTAGGATTATTAATTCTTGTGCAATGTTTTTGAATGCTTTAATATTTCTATACATGTCCATACATGAAAGTTATAAAGTATTACCACCTATACCTAAGGAAAAGTAGCCTAGTATAAAATAAAAACAACAATTTGCTTAGGGCCCCCAAAAGGCTCTGACTGCATGTGTGGGTATGGATGTGGGTACACAGACCCACAAGCCACTGTGGCCCCTCATGATGAGTTCCGATTTTTTTTTTGTCCCCCACCCCCATCAAAGTGGCCCATCCCTGATCTAGGCCATCTTCTACAATATTATGCAAACATTTTAACCTGTCAAATGCTATAATTCAAAGTAATGTATGAAAGATTAAATCCATAGCTTATGTTGGGAATATCAAAAAAAAAGACTTAAAACAATATCAAATTGTATAAAGTTTAGATATTCCTTTTCATAAAGATGAAAATGCTTTATTTGACTCAAGGATTACATCTAGGAAGAAAAGTAACCCGAGCACTATCTTAAGGATTTCCTGAGAAATGTCTCAGTGGGACAGTTTAAACTGAGAGGAGGGCTGGGGAGAGTGGGGAATGACGTCCCTTGAGAGGGCAAGAACGACATGTATGTCAGGAGAAGTGCAGTATTATCATAAGGAGACGTATACTTGGATTACGGAGGAGGAATGGAGGGAAAAAGAGAGGCTGAGGAGGTCTAAGAGAGAGAGGGAGGAAGGGGGTGAGCTTGAACTTGTAAAGAATTTAGGAAAAAAGGGAGATGGTTTGTTGAAGAAGAATGGTAGAAAGTGTAAGAAGTTCTTGGAGCCCAAGGCCTAGGATACAGATGAGTCTTTGACAATAGGAGTGAAAATTCTTGGAAAAAGTGGACCCTTGCCTTTTGGCCGGACAATTTGTACTTCAAGGGATGGAAACAGAGTTAGGTGCTGTGAAATCGGTGAAGGTAACCCAAAGTGGTTTTGTGATCATTGTTTCTGTTGGTCAGAGGGAACAGGCGCTCTGTATCAAACGGCTGGGGACAAGAGATGTGAAACGTTTTGCTCTCAAGAAAAGGGTATCATTGAAAGGAGTGATTACTAGGGTAGCGGTAAATGTGAAAGTGGACCAATGAAGAGGACCAATGTGATGCTCCTTGTTTGGTGCAACCCTGCGGCACAGACAGGGTGGCGAGTGGAGAAACAAAAAAGTAATTCTCTATTCTTTTGAGTTCTGATGTTGAGTCTTTTTCTGACAAAGTGATGTTAGGATATATCAGGTATCAAGTTGTTAAGGGGCGGCAGGTAGCCTAGTGGTTAGAGCGTTGGACTAGTAACCAAAAGGTTGCAAGATTGAATCCCCGAGCTGACAAGGTAAACATCTGTCATTCTGCCCATGAACAAGGCAGTTAACCCAGTGTTCCTAGGCCGTCATTGAAAATAAGAGTTTGTTCTTAACTGACTTGCCTAGTTAAATAAAGGTGAAAAGTACAAGCTTTTGTACTGAATACATTTTGTTGTTACAGGTGTCTAGCTTATAGGCATGTGGCATCTGTGTGGAGGAGGGAGGTTCCTAGGTGTGAGAAGTGTGCAGAAGGGCATGAGACAAAGGTACAGTTTACATACACTTAGGTTGGAATCATTAAAACTCATTTTTCAACCACTCCACAAATTTCTTGTTAACAAACAAGTCGATTAGGACATCTACTTTGTGCATGACACAAGTAATTTTTCCAACAATTGTTTACAGACAGATTATTTCACTTATAATTAATGCATATCACAATTCCAGTGGGTCAGAAGTTTACAGACACTAAGTTGACTGTGCCTTTTTAAACAGCTTAGAAAATTCCAGAAAATGTCATGGCTTTACAAGCTTCTGATAGGCTAATTGAAATAATTTTAGTCAATTGGAGGTGTACCTGTGGATGTATTTCAAGGCATACCTTCAAACTCAGTGCCTACTTGCTTGACATCATGGGAAAATCAAAATAAATCAGCCAAGACCTTAGAAAACAATTGTAGACCTCCACAGGTTTGGTTCATCCTTGGGAGCAATTTCCAAACGCCTGAAGGTACCACGTTCATCTGTGCAAACAATAGTACGCAAGTATAAACACCATGGGACCACGCGCCGTCATACCGCTCAGGAAGGAGACGCGTTCTGTTTCCTAGAGATGAACGTACTTTGGTGAGAAAAGTGCAAATCAATCCCAGAACAACAGCAGAGGACCTTGTGAAGATGCTGGAGGAAACAGGTACAAAAGTATCTATATCCACAGTAAAACGAGTCCTATAACAACATAACCTGAAAGGCCACTCAGCAAGAAAGAAGCCACTACTCCAAAACCATTATAGAAAAGCCAGACTACGTTTTGCTACTACACATGGGGACAAAGATCATACTTTTTGGAGAAATGTCCTCTGGTCTGATGAAACAAAAATAGAACTGTTTGAACATAATGACCATCGTTATGTTTGGAGGAAAAAGGGGGATGCTTACAAGACGAAGAACACCATCCCAACCGTGAAGCACGGGGGTGGCAGCATCATGTTGTGGGAGTGCTTTGCTGCTGGAGGGACTGGTGCACTTCACAAAATAGATGGCATGATGAAGAGGGAAAATTATGTGGATATATTGAAGCAACATCTCAAGACATCAGTCAGGAAGTTGAAGCTTGGTCGCAAATGGGTCTTCCCAAATGGACAATGACCACAAGCATACTTCCAAGGTTGTGGCAAAATGGCTTAAGGACAACAAAGTCAAGGTATTGGAGTGGCCATCACTAAGCCCTAACCTCAACCCTATAGAAAATGTTTGGGCAGAACTGAAAAAGTGTGTGTGAGCAAGGAGGCCTACAAACCTGACTCAGTTACACCAGCTCTGTCAGGAAGAATGGGCCAAAATTCGCCCAACTTATTATGGGAAGCTTGTGGAAGGCTACCCAAATTGTTTGACCCAAGTTAAACAATTTAAAGGCAATGCTATCAACTAGTAATTGAGTGTATGTGAACTTCTAACGCACTGGGAATATGATGAAGGAAATAAAAGCTGAAATAAATCATTATTTTTACTATTATTCTGACATTTCACATTCTTAAAATAAAGTGCTGATCCTAACTGACCTATGACAGGGAATGTTTACTATGAAGTGTCAGGAATTGTGAAAAACTGAGTTTAAATGTATTTGGCTAAGGTGCATGTAAACTTCCGACTTCAACTGTATGTGTAGGATTGGGTAAAGAAGCGATATGTGCTAATTGTAGGGGTGCTCATGGGGCTGGGGATCAGAAATGTCTGATGAGAGAGAGGCAAGTTGAGGTTACCAGGGTTAGAGTAGTGCAGAAGTTGTCATATACTGAGGTAGTTAAGAAGTAGAGGAAGATGGGTGAAGGGGGAGGGATACTGAAAGGAGTGGTGTGAGTAGTAGATCTGAACCAGTACAGAGGGATAGGCCAACAAGTGATATATGCTTCAGTAAGTTTGGATTTTTAGTGTTTACAGCAATGGTTATCAACTGTACTGCAAATCGCAGAAAATGTAGGTTGTGGTGGCAGCTGCAGAGAAGTATTTTGGTGTACGAGATTTGACGTCAGAAGAGTTACATTGTGTGTTGAGTGGTGGTGTCCTGTCCTTTCAGGCTGTTGGCCTGAGATATAACTAGATAGATTTAGTGGAGTAGGGTGGTGGGTTTTTAATTATTTTTTTTCCAATCAAAGTATAAGGGACTTATACTCCAGTCTAGTTGATGGCAGTAGTGCAACATTTATTGGATGCCAACCGCCGTTAAACCTCATCGAAGAAGAAAAAACGTCTCAATGCAGACAAATGAAATAGGAACTGAAAAGGAAAAACACTTGTTTCCCAGGGAAAGTATAACAGGGCTGTGTCATTGGCGCGCGGGCCAAATTGAACGTCACAACAACGCTTTTTGCTCTTAGCTACTCCCTAAAGAAAATATTTGATTTTTGTCAGTGAAAATAAAATTGATCATGAAGTTCCGAGCAAAAATGATTGATGTTGGTTGCCTTAACCATTTCACTCGTAAGTCTAACGTTAATAATATAATGTTGCTCTTGTGTAGCTAGCTAGTATTAAGCATTCATTGCTAGCTCGCTAATAACGTTAGCAGCTAGACTAACAATTTGAGCAAAGTCCTTCTCTAGGCTTCACATAAAGTTGAACAATTATACCAACTACTGTTACTTGCTAGCAAGCGTGTTTCACTTGCAAGATAAAATATATGGTTGGTGCGGGTGCTGTCTGCAAAGAAGTTGGCTGTTTACTAAACTAGCCCAAAGACACTGATACAAAGATTTGTATAACTAACGTTAACCCTCATCGTTCTAAATGTGGCTGATAGAACACAACGTTTGCCAAAGAGGATATACCATGACCAAACTTCTCTGACTCGGTTTTGGTTATATGGGATACGGTCTTTGTCAGAATGGACTTTTCGTGATAGAACACTTACGCAGTATGTTAGGTGAATTAACGTAGCAGGTAAGGGTAATTGTGTTCAGGTTGGTTAAAAGCAGCGGCGGGGGGGTCCTTTGCTCAAAGAGACGATATTTGGAAGATGACCTCGCGACTTGAGAGATTGCATGTTTATCAATTGAACCCTGAACCGACCAAGAGGTAAACAGGCAACTTCTATGCTTACGGACAGGGTTAGAGATGGACGGAACCCCTCGTGAATTTTCTCTTGCGAGTCGAACATGCAACACTTCGTAGCATTTTACATTTAACTTCTCCCCATCAGGTGTGGTGAATACCATCTCTAAACTAACGAAGACATGCATCCTGCGACTTACTCCAAACAACCTATATTTTGTACTGTCTGGTAAGGTAGCCAGCGGAGGAGTCGGCATGTGGTGTGAATTATCTCAGGTACATGCCCATGCAATACAATATGTCTATTTCTACCAATGAGTTGTACTTCGATTGCTCACACAATTACGTTTTTAATACTCTCAATTGTTATATGTAGGCCTATGGATTATGAATTGCACACTGTTGCTCATTATTTTAAATTTGGCATGTGAATGGAGCAGAACAGAAACTCCAAGGAGAGGTCAGTCTGCCTTTCCATTATATGGAAAAAAAAACTATTTTCCGAAAGTGAAATACTTTGTCTCTTCTCTAACATGTAGGCTCGGCATTCCGGAACAGTCCCACTCCAATCAAATCAAATAGTTTTTGTCACATTCTCCGAATACAACCTTGTCGTGAAATGCTTACTTACAAGCCCTTAACCAGCAATACAGTTTTAGGAAAATAAGAGTTAAAGTATTTACTAAATAAACTAAAGTTAATAAAATACAAGAGTAACAATAAAATAACAATAACAAGGCTATATACAGGTGGTACCGGTACCAAGTCAATGTGCGGGGGGTACAGGTTGTGGTAATGACCAGCTGACCAACAGCACCAGCTGTTATTGACAAACAGACCACCACCCCTTGTCTTATCGGAGGCAGCTGTTCTGTCTTGCCGATGCACAGAATACCCAGCCAACTGTATATTATCCATGTCGTTCATATCAAATCAAATTATATTGGTCACATACACGTGTTTAGCAGATGTTTTTGCGGGTGTAGCGAAATGCTTGTGTTTCTATCTCCGGCAGTGCAATAATATCTAACAAGTAATATCTAGCAATTTCCCAACATATACCTAATACACACAAATCTAATTAAGGAATGGGATTAAGAATATATACAAATGTGGATGAGCAATGTCAGAGTGGCATAGACTAAGATACAGTAGAATATTATAGAATACAGTGTAAACATATGAGATGAGTAATGCAAGATATGTAAACATTATTAAAGTGACTCGTGTTCCATTTAAGTGGCCAGTGATTTCAAGTCTATGTATATAGGCAGCGTCCTCTATGTGCTTGTGGTGGCTATTTAACAGTCTGATGGCCTTGAGATAGAAGCTGTTTTTCAGTCCAAGGTTTCTCAGTCCAAGCTTTGATGAGCCTGTACTAACCTCGCCTTCTGGATAATAGCATGGTGAACAGGCAGTGGCTCTGGATCTTTTTGGCCTTCCTGCGACAGCGGTCGCTGTAGGTGTCCTGGAGAGCAGGTAGTTTGCCCCTGGTGATGCATTGGGCAGAACGCACCACCCTCTGCAGGGTCCTGCGGTTGCAGAAGGTGCAGTTACCGTACCAAGTGGTGATGCAGCCCAACAGGATGCTCTCAATTGTGCATCTCTAAAAGTTTGCGAGGGTTTTAGGTGCCTCGACTCAGTGAAACATAAGATATTCGTTTTTAATATCCCGTTGGTAGGATAGTCTTGAACAAAGCTCATCCAGTTTATTCTCCAATCATTACAAGTCAGAATGTTGAAATGGTGATAACTTCATTTTAACTCACTTGACCGGTTGTCTGCCGATTTTTGTCCTTATGTTGACGGTAATCTGGGACAAAATATCCACAGGGAAGCGTTATCAACCTGCTGGTCGTTATATTGGTTTATCGCACGCGACAAACACTTGCACGATATGGCTGAGCGTAACCAAACCACAGACAGAACATTGTCCCACGCAATTAGCCTGCAAATTTCACAACCACTTCCAGCTGATTGCGGGGAAACGTGCTTTGGTCAACTACGTTCGGTTACATTCGGCTATTGTTTACATATTGTGCATGATGTGCAATGTGTCAGAAGATTGCAAATTCAAACCACAGAACCTACTGGCGAAGCAAAAAGTCAGCTAAACACTTTCCTGTGGATACCCCATCTCCACCTCCTAACAGCAAAACTAACAGCATGGACAACCTGTAAAGTAACTCTAAATATAATTTTATTCAACATTCTGGCTTGTAAGAGACTCTTGTGTTCACTGGTGTCTACTCTATACTTATCCAACAAGCCATTCTCGATTTGTGTTGTATTTGACCAGGCCAACTTCTTTGATGAGTATCAGCTGGAAGGTGTGGCGCCTGACGCTAATGAGATCTGCCTAGAGGTGACCCCCGAAAACCTTTCCAGGGCTCTGAGAACCTCTCAGAATGCCAAGTGTGTGAAGATCAAACTGACCAAGAAGCACTGTCCTTGTCTCACTCTCGTTGCAGAACTGGTAAGAGCTACAGCAATTATATCCAATGTGTCTGCTTCAAGGGAAAACTGTCAACACTCACTGGGCTGTGTTGATTATGATGTGTAATTCTGTTGACTATATTGTCCATGTTTGTAAGTGACTACTTTGACATGCCAAGCAGTCAGTCAGTCAGTAACACTTTTCTAACAAACGGGTTTATGTTTAACACCTATAAATGAAACTGTCTTAACCCCCCTAAAAGCAAGATGTTTGTGGTGTTAGGTTATAATTCTCAGAGTAAAACACTCAACGGACATTATGAAAGCTTAACCAAGTTTATTCTTCCCAGAAGATTAATACAGCTGTATTAGACAAAAAACGTTTTCACACAAGCACTGATATTTAGCTGTTTAACCTCCTACTCATCCGTACAAACATTGTTCTTTACTGCTAGGCAGGACACTAGTTATACGGCCATAAAGTTTTATTTCTCCCTTAAGGTGACCTGACCTCAACCCCTTTCCATCACTAATCCATGGCTCTCTCAGTTTATCAATGCCTGCCACATGTGATCGCTTCCCTGCACTCAACACATTCAAAGCTTAATTGCACACACTATATACCTTCCTTCTATAACCATTCAATTCTGGTGTAGACCCTCTAAGCCTCGGCACTCCATCAGTGACATGAATAAGTATATTTTCATATTCTCAGAACCCAACCGTGGCAGAGAAAATTTCTCCAGGTAGGAAATAACTTTGAGAGGAACCAAACTTCATAGACGCAGCTCATCCTCCTAGCTGGCTAGAAGTTTGGATACGTCAGAAGTTCAGTCATTTTATCTTTCCCTGCCCTCTTCTTCCTGTTAGCCAACACTTTCCAGCGTCAGTCGTGTTGTCACCCATGACATCCCGGTGGACGTGATACCCAGAAGGCTTTGGCACGACTTCAAAGAGCCCAGAATGCCAGACTTTGACGTGAGTACCAGAGCCACTCTAGCCTGGATCCCAGTCTCGTTCTGCCGAAGCCGACTAAAGCAGAACCAGACTGGCATCCAGGCAAGTCCTCTAAAGTAATGCCAGTTTAACACGTCAGGTGTACTGTTATTTAATTTGTTCTAATGATAACTATATCTAATGCTTTTCAGGTGAGCATATATTTGCCTCCACTGAAAACTATGAAAAATGTTGTGGATCGAATGAAGAATCTCTCTAACTTTCTGGTAAGAGACTGTTTACTATGAGCTCAGATAATTTTACACATGCCCCCAACATACTATGATATATTTGTTAAAATATCTTCAGTGTATGTTTAATATTTTAAATATAAAGGAAAACATTGTTTGGAAGTCACCGGTATGTCATGATGTCCTTTAAAGTAACGTAAAATAGAGCTGTTTGTAGATTGGATTATTAGCTTTCAATACAAAGTTGCGGTGCCCTCTGTCCTAGGTGATGGAGGCCAACCTGAATGGAGAGATGAACCTGAAGATTGAAACTGACCTGGTGTCTGTCACCACCCACTTCAAAGACCTGGGTAATCCTCCCTGGGGTAGGTGCATCCCCTTTACTTGTGTCGTGTGCATTAAGGCACACCGTAGAAAATCCTTTTTGAAAAAACTCATGTTAGCCATGGCAACAAACTGGAGCCTGTCTCAGGGCTTTTACTAATTTCAGTCTCGTCTCTCTTGGCCCCCCTCAGGTGACGATGGTTCTCAGGGGCGCAGTCAGAGCAGAGACCCTGAGGTCATGGCCCACACCCGCGTGGACATCCGCAAGCTGCAACAGTTCCTCGTGGGCCAGCAGGTCAACCCCAGCAAGGCAATGTGCAGTGAGTCTCATGGACTTTTTACTAATATTAACCACATTGACCAATCAATCAGCTCCTCTAATGTCAACGTCACCAACCCTGGTCCCAAAGACCCACAAGGTGATGCAGGCTTTTGTTCCAGCCCTGAAGTAACAGATTTTCCGCACAAAACGTGCATACCATGTAGCTCTTTAGGACCAGGGTTGGTGAAGATTGGACTATGCCATCTGATGACAGACAGAGCGCCTTGACTGTACCAGTGAGTTACTGTTGCATCTTCTGTGATGCTTTATCAGATTCATCACTATATTATGAGTAGTGATGTGGACATGAATTGTGTGAGTGAGGGAAAACAATTGTTAAGACTGAGTCATAAGAAAGATCCACTGATTGCAGATCACTGATGAGCATTCTATTATTCCCACCAGATATTGTCCACAAGAGGATCATTCATTTGATTCTACTACATGAAGACGTGTCTCTGCAATACTTCATCCCAGCGGTGGCCTAGCAAGACAAACGTTGTCTAACACAAAAGTCAGCTGAGAAGGTTTGTTTTCTTCAGGATCAAATTGGCCATCCCTCCTACTGAAGGGCTAGTGTGTAGGTATGTTTTTGATTCAACCCCATCGTAACACACCTCGTTCAGCTAATCTAGGTGCTAATGAGCAGTAGAATCAGGTGTGCTAGCTAAGGGTTGGAAAGAAAGCTTGCAGGACGGTAGCTCTCCAGGAGGAGGGATGGGTGATCCTAGACTACACATTCCATTCATTTGAGAAGTTGTGGTTGATTTAAGATGACATGAAAACATGTGAAAAGCTTGTAAAATCAACACTGCCGTCATGCACTTCCAAAAGTATAACTTATTCTCAGTGGAATTTCATCTTTAAAATGTAAAAGGTGTACTCTTAGACCTCGAACAAAGTTTGTATGTTATAGTTTAGTATTTTATGTAATACGCTTACAAATCTCAAGGCCTTAAATGTATTGTCTATGTATGTTGCTACTGTATTGCTGTAAATAGTTTAATAATTCCACTCAAGATGTAGCTACACGCTCAGCCTTCATGCATTGTATGTACTATTAATAAAACATTTTTTATTTTATTGTTAGAACACTTGTGTTATTTGTAGTGAAAAATGTGTTCAAGTCATTGCATATAGTAATATAGAGGTAGATTGAAGGATAGGGACACTTAAATGACCCCTTGCAAAAGATGTGCTTCCAGTCTGTACAATGCATGGTATCTTGTAATAGCATAGGCATAGTTTGTCGGCAGTTAGGTTGTGTTCGATAGTGCAACAAATTAAATAACCACAGGATTATTTTGCAAAGGAAATCATTTTTGTATTTTTTGGGTCCCTAGATTAATTTGAATTTGACTTGTTGTTTTTAGATGGTTGCGTACATAGTTGGTGCTGGACACACAGAAGGACCTTAGACATACACAAAGAGATTACTGGAAAATGGGAAATGCTTGTTTTTTATTTATTTTATTTAACCAGGTAGGCCATTTGAGAACAAGTTCTCATTTACAACTGCGACCTGGCCAAGATGAGGAAAAGCAGTGAGACAAAAACAACAGAGTTACTTACGCATGGTATAAAGAAACGCACAGTCGATAACAATAGAAAAATCGATATACAGTGTGTGCAAATGAGGTAAGGCAATAAATAGGCCAATAGTGGCAAAGTAATTACAATTTAGCAATTTACACAGGAGTTATATAACATACGCTAACCCAATTCCGTACAAATGTGAGTGAGTTTACGTTATGTGCAGATGAGGATGTGCAGGTAGAAATACTGGTGCGCAAAAGAGCAGAAAAACAAATATGTGGATGAGGTAGGTAGTTGGTTGGATGGGCTGTGTACAGCTGCAGCGATCAGTATCTTGTATGCTTTTCTAATGCTATTTAATGTGTTTGGATAGTGGTAACATAAGAATGT
This sequence comes from Oncorhynchus keta, assembly GCF_023373465.1. Taxonomy (NCBI): domain Eukaryota; kingdom Metazoa; phylum Chordata; class Actinopteri; order Salmoniformes; family Salmonidae; genus Oncorhynchus; species Oncorhynchus keta. Next base: position 19,144,662 of record NC_068424.1, on the reverse strand, counting down.
TTGCCAAGCAAAAAGGTAGCCAAAGTCTACAGTGGGAGAGTGCAGAGAAGAAACCAGAATTTCTTAAACTGACTGAACCAATCAAGTGTAATTTCTACTGAGTTCGGACCAACCAGGAAAACTTTTTTGTTTTGTTGCACATTATTAAGATGGTAGTTATTTATATGGTAGTACGGATTCGATGCTTTGGGTGATAGTTTGTGATTGTACATTTCTCACGTAGTGTTCAGAATATCGTATATTAATGTAATATATCCACGCTTTGAGTGAAATACTGTTTACTGCAGGTAATTTAGAAATGTGCATTCACAACTGTACGGGCGCGGTGTACGCTGGGAATTATTTTGAATATTCATGAGTCCATAAAACGAGTTCATTGGACAGTAAAATATATTAGTGAAATCCGAGTTGTTTCGTTAGTTGGGATAGATAGTGGATGGGTTGACATATTTCTTTTGGTCTAGTTATATTTTGTTAGATTGAGTTCAGGCAAATATTTTTTGTATATTCCTTTCTGATCATAGTTACAACTAGAAAGTATTACAAGATGAGTGATAATAGAAATATGTATATGCAAGTTACGAGAAACACTTCTGTTTTCCAAAAGACTAGTCAAGTTGTGTAGTGAGCAGGTTGGGGTCACAAATGTGGACTCTACGTAACTGACTGCGAACATTATGAATCGTTTACACCCACTACAATCGGACCAGTCAACTGCTGTTTATAGCGCCATAAGTATTTATATAGACATGAACAAATATAGTTTTTAATCATGGTTAGTGACATTGTAGAAACCTTATGCGAACAACATGTGTTCCACCATTGCAGTTAGTATAATGATTGCTCGCTGAAATATAAGCAATATTTTGAGAAATATTTTTTATGTTCTTTGTAGAAATTGGTAGTGCATTATGGGATATCCTAAAAAGCTAAAACCTCATTATTGTGTTGAATCTAATAGCAGGACGGACTGAACCAATCAAATTAATTCCCTGATTTTTAGGACACTATTTCCGAGACACGCAAATAGGAAGATGCTGTAATTTTAACTATTGAACGACACGTTAAGACTGACGTATACAATGTATCAGGCGCAATGATTTTACCATTATTAGCCACTCGGCGGCGCACCACATCCGTGATATTTCTGGAGAACATCGTTTCTACCGTCTCTGAAACTGGCATTGCTATCATGGGCTACAGTGCCGTGTCTTGAGTGCTGAGCAGTGGTGGAAAAAGTACCCAATTGTCATACTTAAGTAAAATGAAATATACCATAATAGAAAATGACAAAAGTAAAAGTCACCCAACAAAACAAGTCAAAAAGTATTTGGTTTAAAATACTCAAGTACAAAAGGTAAATGTAATTGCAAAAATATACTTAAGTATGGAGAGTAAAATTATAAATAATTTCAAATGTATTATATTAAGCAAACCAGACTGCACCATTTTCTTTTTTTCATATTTTTTAATTAAGGACAGCCAGGGGCATTCTCCAACATTCGGACATAATTTACAAAGCACGTGTGCTTAGTAAAGTACAGATACCCCAAAAAACGACTAAAGTAGTACTTTAAATTATATTTACTAAAGTACTTTTACACCAGTGGTGATGAGTCAAATTACAAATTAAAGTCTTAGGGACAGACTTTTGCTTTGTCTTGATTTTAAATTGGCTATAAAATAAATAAAAAATCTAAGTAGACCGTTCTGCTTCTGACATCTTGCATGCCTTGGATCCTGCTGCTCTGGTCTGGCCTCTTAATGCACTCACCAAACAATTGAAACAAGTGCAGCCTGTTACAATCAATAGACCAATTAAAAGGAAGTCAGAGACATGGCCTCCTCTACTGGGAAGCTAAAGACATGAGCTCCTCTAATTTGAACAAAAGTCCAATTTTGGGGGGGGTCTCTTAATATTGATAGTTTGACAAAGACGCCCGCCGATAGCAAGACACATTAATCTCACCGGAGAAAGCATCCGAGCGAGCAAAACGGCACCCCTATGTCTCAGTATGTGTAGATGGTTGGTAGAGTTTCTTTATAACATGTACAGGGTCGCAAATGTATTTTCGTGGTACAGTGACCTTTTTTTAAGTTCCAACAGTGCAGGTCAAAGAGAAGTAAATGAAACAATGCCTATTCAGCCAGCCGCTTAATGGTCTGGGAGTAGAAGCTATTAGCCATTCTTTCCGGTTTTTTCCATGATGCTCCTGTACTGCCCGTGTCTGAGTGATAGAAGCGGAGAGAATAGGCATTCCTGTTCATATGCATTCCTTTTGTCCAGGTGGGTGAGGGCAGTGTGCATTGCAATGGTGTTTACATCTTCCGTGGATCTGTCAGGGCGGAAGGTGAATTGGAGAGGGTCGGGGAGGGAGGAGGTGATGTGATTTTTGATTAGCCTCTCGAACCACAGCATGATGACGGAAGTGAGTGCTACGGGTCGGTAGTCGTTCAGTTACTTTCCCTCTTTTGGGTACGAGAATGAGAGTGGATATATTGAACCAGGTGGGGATAACGGCCTGAGCTAGTGAGAGATTGAAAACACAACAACTTGCTGATCTGCTCATGCTCCAAGGGCGCGGCTAGGGACGCCGTCTCGTCCGGCAGCCTTGCGAGGGTTAATAGGTTTCAATGACTTTACATACGTCCTCCGTGGAGACCGCAAGCTCATAGCCCTCGTTGTCCTCAGCCCATGTATCTTATTCTGTCTGGCCAAAAAAAAGTATGACACAAGATTTCTAGAGCTGTTGTGCAGGCTATGTGGGCGGGGCTATAGTTCATGACTAACTTGCAATCATATGAACAAAAACTCTAGGATGGGACCCTTTGATCTTCTTCTTCCCACTGAATGTGTTATGTAAGGCTGCCAGTCTCTTTCTCTTTACACAAATGAACATGTGAAATGTTGTGCCTGTGCTGATACAGTTGTGATGCTGGTCTACAGATTAACGATCGCCACTCAGTTGGAAACAATGATTATGATTGTGAATTATGAGCATGTTTAAATGAAAAGATTGCAAAGAGAATGTTTTTTAAATTAAATATTGTGAAGATAATTGATGCAAACAACCGTTCATATGATGCTTGGTATTTGACACAACATAAACAAGTCACAACGTGCTTCGTTTTAGTGGCCTTTGACAACAATTGTAGCGCAATCCATCAGCTTTAAACAGTGCTTTAATTCAATAATTAAGCTTGTGTTGCATTTCATTTGCTTAGTCTGGTCTCTCTCCTTCCCATCTCTCTCTCTCTTGCTGTGACTGGCAAAACAAGGCAAACTGCTGATGCACAACCACTTTTCGAACTTACACATTGTGTATTCAACTATTCTAACTCTCAACAGTAAATTGAGACCCTGGACATGTCCGAATACCCGTACTTGCATCCTAAATAGTATTCCATTTGAGTATGCGGAAGAATAACGTGTTATACTATGTGATATTTCGAAAATTGAGTATACTTTAAACGCCTGACTGTTGCACTAATTTCAGCTTTGACAACCGCTGATCAATTAGATATATAAAATAATGAATTTGGCCTTTACTACCGCATAGAAATGCACTGAACAACACATTTGTAGATGGCAACAAAAAAATAGTACACAAATGTAGAATAAGGAATACGGTTTTGAAGTGTCTGTCCTATATCTAGGAGATATAAGAAAGCTCAGGAAATATTTTGGTTTTTTTGGACACATTTAATCCCTTATATTTGTTGGCACAAACAAACTACCTCCATACTTATAATCTCCCCTTTCCATAGAGTCGTGATAATAGATTGTAGGCCAAACCGTTTGGACACTGCAGACAGGCAGGCAGGGACCTGAGAGACTGAAAAACAGCTTCTATATCAAGGCCATCAGACTGTTAAATAGCCATCACTAACATTGAGTGGCAGCTGCCAACATACTGACTCAACTCCAGCCGCTGGAAAAATTGATGTAATAAATGTATCACTAGCCACAATTAAACAATGCCACTTAATATAATGTTTACATACCCTACATTACTCATCTCATATGTATATACTGTACTCTATACCATCTACTGCATCTTGCCATCTTGATGTAATGTATCACTAGCCACTTTAAACAATGCCACTTTATATAATGTTTACATACCCTACATTACTGATCTCATATGTATATACTGTACTCTATACTATCCACTGCATCTTGCCTATGCCGTTCTATACCATCACTCATTCATACATGTTTTAATGTACATATTTTTATTAATTCCTTTACACTTGTAAAGGTAGTTGTTGTGAAATTGTTAGGTTAGATTACTCGTTGGATATTACTGCATTGTCGGAATTAGAAACACAAGCATTTCGCTACACTCGCATTAACATCTGCTAACCATGTGTATGTGACAAAACCGATTTTCAGGATGGCATAGACATAGGCGGTGAGGTGGATTGAGACGTAGCCCAAAAACTGATATCTCTAGCTTAAACTGGCATATTTTTTATTATTTTTTTATCCCTTTTTCTCCCCAATTTCGTGGTATCCAATTGTTTTAGTAGATACTATCTTGTCTCATCGCTACAACTCCCGTACGGGCTCGGGAGAGACGGAGGTTGAAAGTCATGCGTCCTCCGATACACAACCCAACCAAGCCGCACTGCTTCTTAACACAGCGCACATCCAACCCGGAAGCCAGCCGTGCACCTGGCAACCTTGGTTAGCGCGCACTGCGCCCGGCCCGCCACAGGAGTCGCTGGTGCGCGATGAGACAAGGATATCCCTACCGGCCAAGACCTCCCTAACGATGCTAGGCCGATTGTGAGTCGTCCCACGGACCTCCCGGTCACGGCCGGTTACGACAGAGAGAGTCTCAGAGTCTCTGATGGCACAGCTGGCGTTGCAGTACAGCGCCCTTAACCACTGCGCCACCCGGGAGGCCCAAACTGGTGTATTTTTATGGAGATTTTTTTATTATGTTACTTAGATTGACGCATGGGTGCGTCAATAGACTCTTAAGGATTTTAACCATATTACACGTTTGAAAAACTGAACCAAACCATATTAAAGGGGATACCTAGTCAGTTACGCAACTGAATGCATTCAACCCAAAATGTGTCTTCTTCTGAATCAGAGAGGAGCATGGGGCTGCCTTAATCAACGTCCGCGGCTCCTGTTGTTGTTGGGGATTAACTGCCTTGCTCAAGGGCAGAACGGCAGATTTTTCCACCCTACCTGCTCGGTTATTGGCCCAATGCTCTTAACCGCCAGGCTACCTGCCGATTTTGAATAATGCAATAATTCACAAGCATGTGCAGACATAAAGGGTTTATTTTCTTGTCTGTATGCTGCTACACTCATTACATTTTAGCTTCAGGACAAAAGCACTAACAGCATGTTGCTAACAGCATGTCTTCATCAAGTAACGTTAGCCTGTAAAAAATTAACAGTTAGGCCTACTATCCCTCTCATACGAATATAAAAGTACAGTAAGCCTAACTTACAACATTACAGCAAGTCAGGCTTCACTTTATCAATGCCTTGCAAATCATTCAGCCTATATGTGATGTGGTAAAATCAAACTGGGACTGAAATAGTTGCTATAGTATATAAGTGAATTCACTGGGAAGTGGCAACAAGCTGTTTTATATGAAAGTTTATACCTGCCACCCCAAAAAATGTATACATTGAAATGCCTCATGATTTGTCGACGCATATACAATTAATCTGTGCCTTAGTCTGATCAACTGCAGCCTATAACAACCACAGCTGCAGGTAGCCTAAATTCCTTCTGATCTGATCTGGGCCTGGTCAGGGGAAACAAAGCAATAACATCATGTATTTATAGCCTAAAATATGTACTTATAGACTAATATAAGCACATTTATTTGTGTTCTGAGAAAATGTGAATGTGGTCAAATTTGGTTTATATTCAAACTTTGAGTGATTACATAGGCCTTTTGAATCCAAAATGACTGAATGGAATTAATCATTCAACACAATAGTGATGACATACTGTACGAACAACTTTTTAATTACAGATACAAAGGTCTACATGTAACTGTTACAATATAATTCATACACTATCTATACAAAAGTATGTGGACACCACTTCAAATTAGTGCATTCGGATATTTCAGCCACACCCGTTGTTAACAGGTGTATACAATCGAGCACACAGGCATGCAATCTGATTAGACAAACATTGGCCGTAGAATGACCTTACTGAAGAGCTTAGTGACTTTCAACGTGCCACCGTCATAGGATGACACCTTTCCAACACGTCAGTTCATCAAATTTATGCCTTGCTAGAGTTGCCCCGGTCAACTGTAAGTGCTATTATATGTGAAGTTGAAATGTCTAGGAGCAACAACGGCTCAGCCGCAGAGTGGTAGGCCACACAAGCTTACAGAATGGGACCGCCGAGTGCTGAAGTGCATAGCACGTAAAATGAATCTGTCCTCGTTTGCAACACTCACTACCGTGTTCCAAACTGCCCCTGAAAGCAACAGCCTTTCAAATTAGGGAGGTGTTAAACAATGGAAGTGTTCATGAATTTACCTGCAAAAAAGCAGAGAACCATTTACACAGGTTATGTGATCTGTGAAAATGCCTGAATCATGACTAGGTCTTTAGGTGTATTCTAATTTGCAGTGTCTTTTTCAATCCCCTATGCTTTTCAGATGTACGAAAAAGCAGGCAAAAAGAAGCAGGCATGTTAAATTAATGGGATTTTGGTCTAAAGGATATCTCTCTCCGTCTCTCTGTCTTTCTCTCTCCATCCATCCCCATTTCTCTCTCTCTCTCTCTCTCTCTCTCTCTCTCTCTCTCTCTCTCTCTCTCTCTCTCTCTCTTTACGAATGCACGAACATCATGTGGTCCTGGCTTGGCGCTGTCGTCTCGTTGCTGAATCAAACAGCTTGGATCGTGGTAGGTGCTGTGTCACACAAGCAGCCACAGTTTACGTCTGTGCAATTTTAATGCGGCATCCACTCAGGACAGCATAGTGACTGTACGAACGTACTTGCGAGACACACCACTCAGAGAGAGACGCGCTACTTTATTTTTACCGACTTGACCTCGGGATATGATACAGAGCTGTTGCCAGGTTTTGAACCACTATTGCGCACGAATATATTGGATTTATTGTCGTGTGGAATAAAGACGCATATTTGAAAATGAACCCGCCGTGCGCGCGCTGTGGGAAAATTGTCTATCCGACAGAGAAAGTCAACTGCCTTGATAAGGTCAGATCACAATTTTAGGCAGTTGTCTAATCAGAATTGACTGCGCTGTATTTCAGGAGTCTGTTGGTAGATTTTTATACTTCGATTCAAACTTATCTTTGGCCACATAGCCTAATGTCACAAAAGAGTGAGTGCACTGCTACACACAAGACCAGATTATGCCAAAGTTTATAGGTGTATTATAGTAGCCTATCTATTGTAGCATACACTCTAAGAAAAAATCGTTCCAACAGGGTTCTTTGGCTTTCCCAATTGAATAACCATTTTGGGTTCTTCAAGGGGTTCTCCTATGGGGAAAGCCAAACAACCCTTTTAGCTTATGATAGGTTATAGATAGAAAAAAAAGTTGCTATGAGTTTAGGCCTATGAATCATATTGACATGACAAGGGGACGGAATAGCCTGCAAGTTTAGCCTTTATCCCCTGAAGGACATAGACTATTCAGATTTGCTCAATATGGAATGACTGTGAAATGTTCTTGAGTGTGATCTTTTCTTTTCACTAGATCAAAATATGAATGCTGATTTATGGTGGAATATAATAATACTAGTTCATGATCGTTTAATATTATTGCTGTCTAAATCAGACCTAGGTCTATACTAGGCTACAATCACTGCTACTACTACAGGTTAATTGTAAAAAGGTAACTTAGAAGTGAGCATCTTATGTCTGCTAAACCAACGGTATAGCCTTTATCTTGACCACTCAGCCCTGGGTCCTGCGTAACCCTGCAGGCCTACCCATTATCTAAACCACAAACCCTGGTCCTGCTTTATGGCCATATGGTATCAATGTGGCCCACTTTCTAAGGACATCACACATTACATCACATCATGCACATGCAATCAAACGGAACACATCACGGACATTGACTACTTTCGGTCACCTATCCAAGCAAATCTGTGGCCAAAACGCCAGTGGACAGTTGTAGCACAGGCGTATCTGCAACCAAATGCATGGCCTATTGTACAGCTCTGACACCTGCCACATATAGAGGCATATTCTTAGTTAAATTATTTGCTCAATTTGGAATCAGCAATTACCTCAGTTCCCGGAGGAGATGGCTGCCGTTTTACGGGTGCCTAACCAATTCTGCTATTGTGTGTTTTTTTTCTTATTTTGTACGTAATGTTTCTGCCACCGTCTCTTATGACCGAAAATAGCTTCTGGATATCAGAACAGTGATTACTCACCTCGTAGTGGATTAATATTTTTTTCTTTAACGAGTCGGACTGGATGAAGATTTTTTCTTTAACTAGTCGGACGCAAAGGATTTAGTTCAGACACCCAAATCATTCTCATGAAGAAGAGAGATATATCGGTGACATACAGTTGAAGTCGGAAGGTTACATACACCTTAGCCAATTACATTTAAACTCAGTTTTTCACAATCCCTGACATTTAATCCTAGTAAAAATTCCCTGTTTTAGGTCAGTTAGGATCACCACTTTATTTTAAGAATGTGAAATGTCAGAATAATAGTAGAGAGAATGATTTACTTCAGCTTTTATTTATTTCATCACATTCCCAGTGGGTCAGAAGTTTACATAACCTCAATTAGTATTTGGTAGCATTGCCTTTAAATTGTTTAACTTGGGTCAAACATTTCGGGTAGCCTTCCACAAGCTTCCCACAATAAATTGGGGGAATTTTGTCCCATTCCTCCTGACAGAGCTAGTGTAACCGAGTCAGGTTTGTAGGCCTCCTGGCTCGCACACCCTTTTTCAGTTCTGCCCACAAATATTCTATAGGTTTGAGGTCAGGGCTTTGCGATGGCCACTCCAATACCTTGACTTTGTTTTCCTTAAGCCATTTTGCCACAACTTTGGAAGTATGTTTGTGGTCATTGTACATTTGGAAGACCCATTTGCGACCAAGCTTTAACTTCCTGACTGATGTCTTGAGATTTTGCTTCAATATATCCACATAATTTTCCTGCCTCGCGATGCCATCTATTTTGTGAAGTGCACCAGTCCCTCCTGCAGCAAAGCATCCCCACAACATGATGCTGCCACCCCCGTGCATCACGGTTGGGTTGGTGTTCTTCAGCTTGTAAGCGTCCCCCTTTTTCCTCCAAACATATAAGCGTCCCTCTTTTTCCTCCAAACATAACGATGGTTATTATGGCCAAGCAGTTATATTTTTGTTTCATCAGACCAGAGGACATTTCTCCAAAAAGTACGATCTTTGTCCCCATGTGCAGTTGCAATCCGTATTCTGTCTTTTTTATGGCAGTTTTGAAGCAGTGTCTTCTTCCTTGCTGAGTGGCCTTTCAAGTTATGTCGATATAGGACTCACTTTACTGTGGATATAGATACTTTTGTACCTGTTTCCTCCAGCATCTTCACAAGGTCCTTTGCTGTTGCTCTGGGATTGATTTGCACTTTTCTCACCAAAGTATGTTCATCTCTAGGAGACAGAACGTTTCTCCTTCCTGAGCGGTATGACGGCGCGTGGTCCCATGTTGCTTATACTTGCGTACTATTGTTTGTACAGTTGAACGTGGTACCTTCAGGCGTTTGGAAATTGCTCCCAAGGATGACCAAACCTGTGGAGGTCTATACTTTTTTTTCTGAGGTCTTGGGCTGATTTCTTTTGAGTTTCCCATGATGTCAAGCAAAGAGGCACTGAGTTTGAAGGTAGGCCTTGAAATACATCCACAGGTACACCTCCTATTGACTCAAATTATGTCAATTAGCCTGTCAGAATCTTCTAAAGCCATGACATCATTTTCTGGACTGTTCCAAGCTGTTTAAAGGCACAGTCAACATAGTGTATATAAACTTCTGACCCACTGGAATTGTGATACAAGTGAGTATAAGTGAGATAATCTGTCTGTAAACAATGGAAAAATTACTTGTGTTTTGCACAAAGTAGATGTCCTAACCGACTTGCCCAAACTATAGTTTGTTAACCATACATTTGTGGAGTGATTGAAAAACAAGCTTTAATGACTCCAACCTAACTGTATCTAAACGTCCGACTTCAACTGTAGGTCGGGGTGCCTTGTAAGGATCTGACAGCAAGTGGGTAATCTGCCTCTACCATCAGTCCTATTTGCCAACCTACAATCATTAAATAACAAAATGGACGAGCTGCGATTACGAATTTCCTACCAACGAGACATTAAAAACTGTAATATGTTATGTTTCACAGAGTCATGGCTGAACGATGACATGGATAGCATAAAACTTGCGGGGTTTTTGCTGCATCTGCAAGATTATCTGTGTATATTTGTAAACAACAGCTTGTGCATGAAATCTAATATTAACGAAGTCTCGAGCTTTTGCTTGCCTGAGGTAAAGTATCTCATCATCAGCAGTAGACCACACTATTTATCAAGAGTTTTCTTCAATATTTTTGTAGCTGTCTATTTACAACCACAAACCGGTGCTGGCGCTAAGACCGCACTCAATGAGCTGTATAAGGCCATAAGAAAACAGAAAATGCTCATTCAGAGGTGGCGCTCCTAGTGGTCGGGGACTTTAATGCAGGGAACTTAAATCGGTTTTCTCTCATTTCTAAGAGCATGTTAAATGTGCAAGCAGAGGGGGGAAAACTCTCTAGACCACCTTTACTTCACACACAGAGTTGCGTACAAAGCTCTGATTCCTGCTTACAAGCAAAAACTAAAACAGGAAGCACTAGTGACTCGCTCAATACGGAGGTGGTCAGATGATGCAGATGCTAAGCTACAGGACTGTTTTGCTAGCACAGACTGGAATATGTTCTGGGATTCTTCCGATGGCATTGAGGAGTACACCACATCAGTCACTGGCTTCATCAATAAGTGTATCAATTACGTGGTCTCCACAGTGACCATACGTACATACCCCAACCCGAAGCCATGGTTTAAAGGCAACATCTGCATTGAGCTTAAGGGTAGCGTTGCCACTTTCAAGGAGCAGGACTCTCTATGCCTTCCGACGAACCATCAAACAGGCAAAGTGACAATACAGGACTGAGATTGAATTGTAATACACCGTTTCTGATGCTCGTTGGATGTGGCAGGGCTTGCAAACTATTACAGACTACAAATGAAGCACAGCCGCGAGCTGCCCAGTGACTCAAGCCTACCAGAAAATCTAAATTACTTCTACACTCACTTCAAAACAAGCAAGACTGAAGCATGCATGAGAGCATCAGCTGTTCCGGACAACTGTATGATCATGCTCTCCGTAGCCGATGTGAGTAAGTCCTTTAAACAGGTCAACATTCACAAGGTCGCAGGGCCAGACGAATTACCAGGACATGTACTCCAAGCATGCACTATGCACTGACCAACTGGCAAGTGCCTTCACTGACATTTTCAATCTGTCCCTGACTGAGTCTGTAATACCAACATGTTTCAAGCAGACCACCATAGTCCCTGTGCCCAAGAACACTAAGGTAACCTGCCTAAATGACTACTGACCCGTAGCACTCACATATGTAGACATGAAGTGCTTTGAAAGGCTGGCCATGGCTCACATCAAAACCTTTTTTACCAGAAACCCTAGACCCCATCCAATTTACATACCGCCCCAAAAGATCCACAGATGATGCAATCTCTATTGCACTCCACACTGCCCTTTCCCACCAGGACAAAAGGAACACCTACGTGAGAATGCTATTAATTGACTATAGCTCAGCTTTCAACACCATAGTGCCCTCAAAGCTCATCACTAAGCTAAGGAACCTGGGACTAAACACCTCCCTCTGCAACTGCATCCTGGACTTCCTGACAGGCCACCCCCCAGGGGGTAAGAGTAGGTAACAACACATCTGCCATGCCGATCCTCAACACGGGGGCCCATCAGGGGTGCGTGCTCAGCCCCCTTCTGTACTCCCTGTTCACCCATGACTGCATGGCCAGGAACGACAACAACACCTTCATTAAGTTTGCTGACGACTCAACAGTAGCCCTGATCATCCGACAACGATGAGACAACCTGTAGGGAGGAGGTCAGAGACCTGGCCATGTAGTGCCAGGATAACAACCTCTCCCTCAACGTGATCAAGACAAAGGTAATGATTGTGGGCTACAGGGAAAGGAGGACCAAGCACGCCCCCATTCTCATCGACGGGGCTGTAGTGGAGCAGATTGAGAGCTTCAGGTTCCTTGGTGTCCAACAAACTATCATGGTCCAAACACACCAAGACAGTCGTGAAGAGGGCACGACAAAGCCTATTCCCCCTCAGGAGATTGAAAATATTTGGCATGTGTCCTCAGATCCTCAAAAGGTTCTACAGCTGCACCGAGAGCATCCTGACTGGTTTTATCACTGCCTGGTCCGGCAACTGCTCGGCCTCTGGCCCGCAAGGCACTACAGAGGGTAATGTGTATGGCCAATTTCATCACTGGGGCCAAGCTTCCTCTCTACCAGGCGGTGTCAGAGGAAGGCCCTAAAAATTGTCAAAGACTCCAGCCTCCCAAGTCATAGACTGTTCTCTCTGCTACCGCACGACAAGCGGTACCGGAGCACCAAGTCGAATTACAAAAGGCTTCTTAACAGCTTTTACCCCCAAGCCATAAGACTCCAGAACAGCTAATCAATTGTCTACCCGGACTATTTGCATTGTCCCCTCCACACACACCTTCTTTTATGCTGCTGCTTCTCTGTTTATTATCTATGCATAGTTACTTTACCTCAACCTACATGTACATATTACCTCAATTACCTTGACTAACCTGTGCCCTGCACATTGACTCTGTAGCGGTACCCCCTGTAAATATCCTCGCTACTGTTATTTTACTGCTGCTCTTTAATTCTTTTAAAAAAAAAAAATTCTGTTTAACTTTTTAAAAACTTAACAAACAATGCAGTTAAGAAAAATAATTGTTAAGGGCTTGTAAGTAAGCGTTTCACACCTGTTGTATTCGGCACATTTGATTTGTTTTGATACGGTAACCTTTGTTGAATTCAGAAACCTTTCTTATTTTCTTTTTCACTTAATTGTTTAGAATCACTTCTCTTGGTTGTGGTCATAGAACTCTGGAATATTAGTTATGTCTCGGATGCCTTTCAACTAATGAAGGCACTTATTCATTCACAATTCTCAAATTTGAGCACCAGCAGAAGGCCAAACTTAATTGAAATATAATTTGTGTTTTCCTTTCCAGAATTGGCATAAAGGATGCTTCCACTGCGAGGTGTGTAAGATGACCCTGAACATGAAGAACTACAAAGGCTACGATAAGAAGCCCTACTGCAATGCGTGAGTACATTTGTTGCTTCAGTTATTTATACGCTTTGGTTTTAGGGCTTAAGTCAGTGGTCTCAAACAGTTTTGTTGATGAAGTGGCAGAAGTAGGGTATGAGCAGTGGGCATTAATGGGCAATGCATTTATAGTGGAGGTGATTTCCAATCCCGCTCTTGTGATAAGGTGGACCTGCCTGATACTATTTCGCTCTTGGCCATGAGGATATCTTCTTGGTCTAATGTTGTTGGGCTGGTGTGCGCGAGACCCAGGTTCGATTCCCACCAGTTCCACATGAACATAGAAAAAGGGAGTTGAGTCCAGATGAGAATTTCCTGACAAGACAGTGTTAGAGTACAGGAGAGGCCCATGTCTGTCCTCGTCTCCAAAGCCTGGTTAATCTACTAGTAATGTCAGGCTTGTTACATCTGAAACACACTCATAACATCCAGATGTGTCTGGCAAAGCTTTCAGATGAGAAATCTGAAGTATAGGCTGGAGACTGGCCTGATCCATAGAGCAACATGGCAAGTAGGGCCTTCTATAAGAGAGCACAACAAGTCTATTTCTGTCCCCCAGCATGAAAGCAGATGGAGGGCCAACGCTTTTGCCTGGTTTTCTGCTTTGCGTTTCTCTTTACTTCTCAGATAAACGTCCCTTAGCTTATTAGAGGCTCTTGCAGTAGCGCACAGAAGATTAATTCACGTGGACGGACGCATGCACGTACATGCGTGTACACACACACACACACACACACACACACACACACACACACACACACACACACACACACACACACACACACACACACACACACACACACACACACACACACACACACACACACACACACACACACACACACACTTACAGAAGTGCAATTACTGTCATTTACATTTAAGAGCACAGGACATAATACATTATTCGTTCTATTTATACCGTGGTATTGTTGAATACTCTTTTCTGATTGGCTTGAAAGGCATTCTAGAGCGATCATTATTTCCCTATAACACACAGTGTATTTGCATGGTAGAATTTTATGGCTATAGTTCCTTTTTAAACGTTTTATTTGAGCTGCTTTTGAAAGCAAAAGTCGAATTTAAAAAAGTTTTGTTATTTTCATAATAGCAAGCAAGAACTGTTTGTGTGGTGAACAAGAACTCGTTAGAGGTAACCAAGCACATGAGCTGTGGTTTATAACAGAGATAATCAATCGGGGCTCTATGCGTTCTCTAGAAAATAATGCAACTCCATTGAAAGTCAGTTCCTCTCCGTTAGTGCGTTGTGGAACACGCCTTCCACTCTGCTAGCGCGTTGTGGAACCCGCCTTCCACTCCGCTAGTTATGGAACACGCTTTCCGGGCGTTGTGGATCCCGCCTTCAACTCCGCTAGCACGTTGTGGAACACGCCTTCCACTCCGCTAGTTATGGAACACGCTTTCCGGGCGTTGTGGATCCCGCCTTCAACTCCGCTAGCGCGTTGTGGAACACGCCTTCCACTCCGCTAGTTATGGAACACGCTTTCCGGGCGTTGTGGATCCCGCCTTCAACTCCGCTAGCGCGTTGTGGAACACGCCTTCAACTCCGCTAGCGCGTTGTGGAACACGCCTTCAACTCCGCTAACGCGTTGTGGAACACGCCTTCAACTCCGCTAGCGCGTTGTGGAACACGCCTTCAACTCCGCTAGCGCGTTGTGGAACACGCCTTCAACTCCGCTAACGCGTTGTGGAACACGCCTTCAACTCCGCTAGCGCGTTGTGGAACACGCCTTCAACTCCGCTAGCGCGTTGTGGAACACGACTTCCACTCCGCTAGCGCGTTGTGGAACACTCCTTCAACTCCGCTAGCATGTTGTGCAACACGCCTTCAACTCCGCTAGCGCGTTGTGGAACACGCCTTCAACTCCGCTAACGCGTTGTGGAACACGACTTCAACTCCGCTAGCGCGTTGTGGAACACGCCTTCAACTCCGCTAACGCGTTGTGGAACACTCCTTCAACTCCGCTAACGCGTTGTGGAACACGCCTTCAACTCCGCTAACGCGTTGTGGAACACTCCTTCAACTCCGCTAGCGCGTTGTGGAACACTCCTTCAACTCCGCTAACGCGTTGTGGAACACTCCTTCAACTCCGCTAACGCGTTGTGGAACACTCCTTCAACTCCGCTAACGCGTTGTGGAACACTCCTTCAACTCCGCTAGCGCGTTGTGGAACACGCCTTCAACTCCGCTAACGCGTTGTGGAACACTCCTTCAACTCCGCTAGCGCGTTGTGGAACACGCCTTCAACTCCGCTAACGCGTTGTGGAACACTCCTTCAACTCCGCTAACGCGTTGTGGAACACGCCTTCAACTCCGCTAACGCGTTGTGGAACACTCCTTCAACTCTGCTAACGCGTTGTGGAACACGCCTTCAACTCCGCTAACGCGTTGTGGAACACGCCTTCAACTCCGCTAACGCGTTGTGGAACACGACTTCCACTCCGCTAGCGCGTTGTGGAACACGACTTCAACTCCGCTAGCGCGTTGTGGAACACGCCTTCAACTCCGCTAACGCGTTGTGGAACACGACTTCAACTCCGCTAACGCGTTGTGGAACACGACTTCAACTCCGCTAGCGCGTTGTGGAACACGCCTTCAACTCCGCTAACGCGTTGTGGAACACTCCTTCAACTCCGCTAACGCGTTGTGGAACACTCCTTCAACTCCGCTAACGCGTTGTGGAACACGACTTCAACTCCGCTAGCGCGTTGTGGAACACGCCTTCAACTCCGCTAACGCATTGTGGAACACTCCTTCAACTCCGCTAACGCGTTGTGGAACACGCCTTCAACTCCGCTAACGCGTTGTGGAACACTCCTTCAACTCCGCTAGCGCGTTGTGGAACACTCCTTCAACTCCGCTAACGCGTTGTGGAACACTCCTTCAACTCCGCTAACGCGTTGTGGAACACTCCTTCAACTCCGCTAACGCGTTGTGGAACACTCCTTCAACTCCGCTAGCGCGTTGTGGAACACGCCTTCAACTCCGCTAACGCGTTGTGGAACACTCCTTCAACTCCGCTAGCGCGTTGTGGAACACGCCTTCAACTCCGCTAACGCGTTGTGGAACACTCCTTCAACTCCGCTAACGCGTTGTGGAACACGCCTTCAACTCCGCTAACGCGTTGTGGAACACTCCTTCAACTCTGCTAACGCGTTGTGGAACACGCCTTCAACTCCGCTAACGCGTTGTGGAACACGCCTTCAACTCCGCTAACGCGTTGTGGAACACGACGTCCACTCCGCTAGCGCGTTGTGGAACACGACTTCAACTCCGCTAGCGCGTTGTGGAACACGCCTTCAACTCCGCTAACGCGTTGTGGAACACGACTTCAACTCCGCTAACGCGTTGTGGAACACGACTTCAACTCCGCTAGCGCATTGTGGAACACGCCTTCAACTCCGCTAACGCGTTGTGGAACACTCCTTCAACTCCGCTAGCGCGTTGTGGAACACTCCTTCAACTCCGCTAACGCGTTGTGGAACACTCCTTCAACTCCGCTAACGCGTTGTGGAACACGCCTTCAACTCCGCTAACGCGTTGTGGAACACGCCTTCAACTCCGCTAACGCGTTGTGGAACACTCCTTCAACTCCGCTAACGCGTTGTGGAACACTCCTTCAACTCCGCTAGCGCGTTGTGGAACACTCCTTCAACTCCGCTAACGCGTTGTGGAACACTCCTTCAACTCCGCTAGCGCGTTGTGGAACACGCCTTCAACTCCGCTAGCGCGTTGTGGAACCGACCTTCCACGTAGTTCATTATTTTCCATAGAACACATAGCCCCTCGTTGATTATCCCTTACATAAACCACAGCTCATGTTCTTGGTTACCTCTACCGAGCTCTTGTTCAGATCTGCAGGGAAGGGGTGTGTGTAAACCCTCTTACCTGAACAAGTGTGGGTCCGTTCAAGGGTCTGATGCTAGTGTGGAAGTATAGTGCAGTATGTTGACGAGGAACACCTCCAGCATTTCAACAACAGCATTTTAAAGTATATTTAATCTGCTGTCCTTATGTTGTTATTGATTGGGTTTCAATGTAGCCTTCATTTGAACAATATATAAAGCATAGACACGATCTATTTTGCTGTATTATCAGCACACGCACACACACAGTAGAAATGCCAAAAAAATGTTTTCAGCAAATATCTTGTTTGTCTGTTGCATGCTGCTTCAACACATTTGTTTAGAGTAATCCCCAAGAAAAGACTGCATTATAAATGTATACAGGAAAGCCTACCGAAACACAGCCTCTACACTCTGTCCTACCCTTGTCACACACCCAATAGCATTTAATTAATGGCTCCTTTGGGTGAAAATGACCTCTGACCCCTTAGGGCCATAAAACCATTTCCTCTCACTGGCTAATAGACTTGTAGAATAGGCCACCTATTTCATTATGATACTACACCTCTCCATAGCCTATAGAAGCCCTTAGTGTTCTGACTATATTCCCTATGTGGAATTTCCCAAATTCCTTAAGTGATATTCAGTATCCCTGATAGGAAGGTGTTCCTTAATGTGTTGGGGTGGTGCATTCTTTTAATTAAGCCCACCCCCACGGGTTCCAAACCTTGGGTCAGTTCCTCAAAGGTTCTTACAATAATCAATGTTCTTGGGACTCTCTCTCTCTCTCTCTCTCTCTCTCTCTCTCTCTCTCTCTCTCTCTCTCTCTCTCTCTCTCTCTCGCTCTCTCTCTCTCTCTCTCCTTCCTCAATTGCCCCGTCTTTTTACAGTGGGAAGATGAAAGAGAAAATTGAGGAAGGATTAGAAAAGCACATTGTCAGCATTGTGCTGGGATTCAGGCCTTCCCAACATCAACATGCTCAACCCTCTTAGGATTCTGTGTGTTATTTAGTGCAATTAATTTTCAGTCCTGTGCTACCTTCATTTACACATTGGTGCAGTGCTCATCTCTCTCTTTATTGCTCTCTCTCACTCTCATGCTCACTCTTTTGCTTTCTCTCACCCTTTCTATGTTGCTCTCTGTTTCTCTTTCAACATTTTGGGGAAAGGAATGCTACTTAGCCTTTGACCTCCCTCTCTTCCGGAGTCTCAGGACAGAATCTACAAAGTTGCATTAATGGAAACTTTTCCCACCTCTGTGTCTATGTGCTGTATCATAAGAGAAAACAGGAAGACTTTTGGATTCTCCAGTATCTCCCTCTATACACACATATGTTGTCAGATTTTTGGTCATGATACAGTAATACAGTTGTAATAAACTCTCAAATCTTACAGATTGTGTCTTGCATTTACATTTTAGTCTTATACCGAGCGACGTACAGTCAGTCCTGGGGTGGTATGATGAATCAAGTGAGACCCTGGAGTCACTCTGTGCAGCGTTCACCTCCGCTTAAAGTGGCAATCAGCAGTAGAAACAATAACAAAGCGTACTCCCCACCCCTGTTTTGGTAAAAAGCTGAGGGATGGGGCTGGAGAAATGTAACCAATCTCAAATTCATAGACAGAGCTATGGATGCAACGACTGACCATACATGATATAAAAATTATAGTTTAAACAATGTTTTGAGGCTATATAGTATGACAGTTAAACTAAGCTCGTGAGGCATTTCTAAGTTATGTTCTTCAAGAATCAATGGGTACATATTAGAGGTCGACCGATTATGATTTTTCAACGCCGATACCGATTATTGGAGGACCAAAAAAGCCAATACCGATTTAATCGGCTGATTATTTTTACATTTATTTGTAATAATGACAATTACAACAATACTGAATGAACACTTATTTTAACTTAATATAATACATCAATAAAATCAATTTAGCCTCAAGTAAATAATGAAACATGTTCAATTTGGTTTAAATAATGCAAAAACAAAGTGTTGGAGAAGAAAGTAAAAGTGCAATATGTGCTATGTAAGAAAGCTAACGTTTCAGTTCCTTGCTCAGAACATGAGAACATATGAAAGCTGGTGGTTCCTTTTAATATGAGTCTTCAATATTCCCAGGTAAGAAGTTTTAGGTTGTAGTTATTATAGGAATTATAGGACTATATTCCTGTATACCATTTGTATTTCATTAACCTTTGACTATTGGATGTTCTTATAGGCACTTTAGTATTGTGTAACAGTGTAGCTTCCATCCCTCTCCTTGCTCCTCCCTGGGCTCGAACCAGCAACACAACGACAACAGCCACCATCGAAGCAGAGTTACCCATGCAGAGCAACGGGAACAACTACTAGAAGGCTCAGAGCAAGTGACGTTTGAAACGCTATTAGCGCGCTAACTAGCTAGCCATTTCACTTCGGTTACACCAGCCTCATCTCGGGAGTTGATAGACTTGAAGTCATAAACAGCGCAATGCTTGGCGCACAATGAAGAGCTGCTGGCAAAATGCACAAAAGTGCTGTTTGAATGAATGTTTACGCGCCTGCTTCTACCTTCCACCGCTCAGTCAGATACTTAGATATTTGTATGCTTGTGTGCTCAGTCAGATTATATGCAACGCAGGACATGCTAGATAATATCTAGTAATATCATCAACCATGTGTAGTTAACTAGTGATTATGATTGATTGTTTTTTATGAGATAAGTTTAATGCTAGCTAGCTAGCAACTTACCTTGGCTTACTGCATTCGCATAACAGGCAGTCTCCTTGTGGAGTGCAACGAGAGAGAGGCAGGTCGTTATTGCGTTGGACTAGTTAACTGTAAGGTTGCAAGATTGGATCCCCTGAGCTGACAAGGTGAAAATCTGTCGTTCTGCCCCTGAACAAGGCAGTTAACCCACCGTTCCTAGGCCGTCATTGAAAATAAGAATGTGTTCTTAACTGACTTGCCTAGTTAAATAAAGGTATAAAAATATATATATATATTTTTTAAATCGGCACCCAAAAATACCTAATTAATCGGCCATTCTTATTCATCTGTCGACCTCTAGGACATATCATTAACTTATAAGTCCAAAAATGGATGTAACAACTGCAGATTGCCCCTTTTTAATAGACAATGCTTTGAGCTCACTGCAGGTCAAGGGAAAGCACACGGTCAATTATATGTCAGGGGAAGAGGGCATTTTTAATCTGCCATTCCTGGTTCTTTTGAAATAAACCTGTTTGACACTGTGCCCAGTTCATCACTAATATTTAAGCAGATTACTAATATTTAACTGCTCTTGTATTGCAGTGTAAAGGAAGGCTTATAGTCAGTCCTGCCATTTCCATCTTTTAAATACAATTTTCCTTCAAATATTTATATTCATATTTATTTTTCAGTTAGAATAATTAACAGTATGTTATCTGACGTCTGACAGCTCATTAGAAAGTGATGATGCAAAGATGTACCCCATTTCTGAGCCTTTCGTGTAGTGACATTTCGTAACGACTGCTATTGAAGGACTTGATAAATGCCCCAAAAGCTAAGTAGCATTTCAAATACACAAGATAAGAGGACGTTTCATTGTACTCAACACATACAGGGGTTGACAATGTTCTTTTGTCTGACAGAGACAGAGACAACGTCATTTGTCATGCAGACAAGAAATATGAGGGAAACTTATGTAACTCTCTGACTAATCTTTTATGAGATGACCCAGAACTGAAAAGCTGTGAAAAGGCATAGATCTAAAGCAGAGTATATTTTATAGAAGAAGAATGTTATGCATGAATAGTTGAAGAAACAAAAGCAAAACCATTAGTTATGTGTTGCATCAAAGCATGTCATTTGATAAGCCTCTCTGTCATAAAGGTTTACCTGCTGTCTTAACACAAAGGGTGCATCTTAATAGTCAAATGCGCTGCATCTTCTCCTCATCTCCTTGCCTCTTCTACAGTAATATCAAAGAACGGGACAGGTGAAAGTGATTTACAGGTCATTCAGTTCCATCGTTTTCTATATTGCTATCACCTAAACTGTCTTTTCAGATCAGTAAAGATTTATAGTTTTATTTTTATATTGTCATTTGCACAAGTAGGGGTGAAATGCCTTTCTTGCAAGTTATTTTCCCAACAATGCAATAATCAATATCAATATACAGTATAGTACTATACAATCAAGTAAAGTAGGACAAAAAAAGACGAGAAATAGAAATAAGAAGAACACAAGAAAAGTAAGTAAGCTATATACAGGGTCAGTTCCAGGGTCAGTGCCAATACCATAATAAATGTTGTAGCAGGCTCAAGGGAGTGGGGTTTCCACGTCACCAAGTTCAATAACAAAACATGCACCAGGAGCACAACTAGAATGCAAATAGGGAGTTTAATAGGTATTTTGGTACACTGGGTAAGAAGGAAGAATTCACCAATTACTTCCCAGTCCACACGCCGTTCTCGTTCCGTTCTCGAGGGGTAATCCTCACACTCGGGTCCTCAGCCAATCCGGTTCGGTGCACAAGGGGGGTAGTCCGACAGTCCAGGTCACAACGTGTAATCACACAGATATTGTTCTCTCTTCTCCCACTCTTCATAACGCACTTTGTTCTCTCCTTACTCTGCCACTTCGTGCAGGCTGCTTCCTCCTTTATCTCCAAACATTCCCTGGTTAAACCTCTCTGGGATATGTGGGATGGAAGCGTCCCACCTGGCCATAAGCCAGTGAAAATGCAGAGCGCCAAATTCAAATAAATTACTATAAAAATCAAACTTTCATTAAATCACACATGCAAGATACCAAATTAATGCTGAACTTGTTAAGCCAGCCAACATGTCAGATTTCAAAAAGGCTTTTTGGTGAAAGCAAACGATGCTATTATCTGAGGATAGCATCATAGTATACAGAGAGAGAAGCATATTTCAACCCTACAGGCGCGACACAAAACGCAGAAATAAAAATATGATTCATGCCTTACCTTTGACGAGCTTCTTTTGTTGGCACTCCGATATGTCCCATAAACATCACAAATGGTCCTTTTGTTCGATTAATTCCATCGATATATATCCAAAATGTCCATTTATTTGGCGCGTTCCAACTTGCGCAAAGGGAGTGCAAAATATCTCAAAAGTTAGACATTTCAAACTACTTTTGTAATAAAACTTTAGGTATTTGTTAACGTAAATAATCGCTAAAATTGAAGACGGGATGATCTGTGTTCATTACAGGAGGAAAACAAACTATAGCTAGCTTTCTGGTCATGCGCCCCTATCTAACAGTACACTTCAAGTTAACCTCGTGGCCAAACTTCTTCATTACACAAAGGAAAAACCTCAACCAATTTCCACTGTTCACATACAGTGGAAGCGGTAGGAACTGCAAGAAGGTCCCTTAGAAATCTGGATTCCCAATGAAAACCCATTGAAAAGAGAGTGACCTCAAAAAAAAACTCTGAATGGTTTGTCCTCGGGGTTTCGCCTGCTAAATAAGTTCTGTTATACTCACAGACATGATTCAAACAGTTTTAGAAACTTCAGAGTGTTTTCTTCCAAATCGACTAATAGTATGCATATCTTATCTTCTGGGGATGAGTAGCAGGCAGTTGAATTTGGGCATGCTTTTCATCCAAAATTCCGAATGCTGCCCCCTATCCTAGAGAAGTTAACAAACCACAGCCTCACCTTGTTGTGGCAGGAAGTCCATATACGGCTCGGGGGTGGAGCCAGTGGGCTGCAAGATATCTCCCCTCACCTCTCCCTGCGATCTGCCCCCCCCGGTCTGTTACGAGGGTGAAATGCCGTCCCAATAAGTAATACTTCAGCGTTTTCAGCGCCCACTTGATCGCTAGACATTCTTTCCCCACCGTGGAATATCTTTGTTTGCGCGATAACAGCTTCTGGCTAATGTACATGACTGGGTGTTCCTCACCTTCTTGTAGCTGTGATATGACGGCACCCACCCTTCAGACGCATCGGTCTGTACAAACATTGGTTGGAGAAGTCCAGGGTCACCAGCACGGGTCGAGAACACAGTGTTCCCTTTAGGTCCTGGAAGGCTTTCTCCGTCTCCTTAGTCCACGTCAAATGGGCAGGCAGACGGCTCCTGGTCAGATCTGTCAGGGGGCTGGCTAAGGGAGGCAAAGTGGGGAATAAATATCCAGCAGTAACTAGTCAACCCCACAAATGTGCGTACCTGCTTCTTGGTGAGGGGGCGGGGCCATTCCCAAATCGCCTTCTCTTTCTCAATCTGGGATTTGACACATCCCCTCCCGATCGTGTACCCAAGGTACCCTAGGTGCTGAGCCAACATCTCTTTGGGTTCGCTGTGATCCCCGCCTCCCGTAAGGCCTGCACTACTGTGCTCACCTGGTTTAGATGTGTCTCCCGCTCACTCGCATGGATCACAATATCGTCGATGTATGCCACAGTGTACTTCCGATGGGGTCGGAGAACCCAGTCCATCAACCTCTGGAAGGTGGCCGGGGCCCTGTGCAGTCCAAAGGGCAGCTTCTTGTAATGGAACCGACCGTCTGGGGTGGCAGAAACAGTTTTCTCCCATGCCTCGGGAGCTAAGGGCACCTGCCATTAACCCTTTGTCAGGTCAAGCGTGCTGATAAATCGGGCGGTCCTAGCCGTTCGATTAATTAATCAAATCGGGGCATGGGGTAAGTGTCGAACTTTGAGATTTCATTTACCTTTCTAAACTAATTTCAGAATCTAATGGTGCCGTCTGATTTTGTCACCAACACTAAGGGGCTGCACCACTCACTATTCGACTCTTCGATTATATCAGCTTCCAACATCGTTTTTACCTTGGTCCTGACAGCCTTTCTCCTTGCTTCCGGGATCGGCCTGGGATCGGCCTGTCAGGAAGTCCAGGATCCAGTTGCAGAGGGAGGTGTTCAGTCCCAGGGTCCCAAGCTCGGTGTTGAGCTGTAGTGCTACATGGGGGTAGTCTTAGAGTTCTTGGGAACAAAGAACTTGAGACGTGGGGATTACAGACTGGGACAAGGAGAGGTTCAAAATTAAAGTGAATATGCCTGCCAGCTATTCATGCGCATGCTCTGAGAACTCGCCCTGGAATACCGTCCGACCTTGCGAGTGTTGACCTGATTAAAAACCTTACTCACGTCTGCCTCGGAAAGCGAGATCACTCAGTCCTCTGGGTTGGCGGGGGGGCCCCATGCACAGCTCAGTGTTGTTTTTGTCGAATTGTGCATAAAATATTGAAATATTGTTGGGCAGATCACGGCTGGCTCTTCCTTTGTAATCCGTAATGGATTGTAGCCCCTGCCAAATGTGGCGGGCGTTGGAGCCTGTGTAATAGGATTCCACCTCGTTCCTATAGTGTCCTTTTGCTTGTTTGATAGCTCTGCAGAGTTATTAGCAGTACTTCTTGTACTTGTTCATGTCTTCAGTCGTAGCCTCAGAGTTGTCTGCGACAGCCCTGTGTGTGGTTGCCCTGTCCTTTAGTTTAGCACCAACCTCTGTGTCAATCCAGGGCTTTTGATTAGGAATGCTGAGATCCTTCTCTGTGGGGACAACGTTGGCAATGCAATTCTTAATGAAGCCAGTGAAGGAGGTGGTTAGCTCGTCGATCCAATCGACGGAGTCCCGGAACATATTCTAGTCAGTGCTAGCAAGCAGTCTTGTAGCATAGCCTCTGATTCTGAGGACCATTTCTCTATTGAGCGCATCATAGGTACTTCCTGTTTGAGCTTCTGCTTGAAGCTTCTGCTTGACTTTATATACGGTACTTTCAATGTGATGGGCTTTAACCATTGGTGTAAAGTACTTTAAAGTACTACTTAGGTAGTATTTTGGGGTATTGGTACTTCACTTTTTAGATATTTTTGACAACTTTTACTTCACTACGTTCCTAAAGAAAATATTGTACTTTTTACTCCATACATTTTCCCTGACACCCAAAGTACTCGTTACATTTTGAATGCTTAGCAGGACAGGAAAATGGTACAATTCACACGCTTATCAAGAGAACATCCCTGGTCATCCCTACTGCCACTGATCTGGCGGACTCACTAAACACATGCTTCATTTGTAAATGTTGTCCTGGCTATCCATAAATAAAATAAAAAACAAGAAAATGGCGCTGTCTGGTTTGCTTAATATAAGGAATTTGAAATGATTTGTGTTTTTACTTTTGATACTTAAGAATGTTTTAGCAATTACATATACTTTTGATACTTAAGTATATTTAAAACCAAAGACTTTTACTCAAGTAGTATTTTACTGGGTGACTTTCACTTTTACTTGACTCATTTTCTATTGACAATTAAGGTATCTTTACTTATGTATGTCAATTGGATACATTTTCCACCACTGGCTTTAACATTGCAGCTTGTTTCTGATGGGAAAGGTTGGTTAATTTAATGTTGTGATCTCCAGGCTAAATGTTTCAGTAAGGAAAATCATGTTTGAAATTTCAAAGTGGAAATTTCAAACTTCATAAGCCTTTTTGAACCTCAAATACGCATCACGTTTTACATTTGCTACATTGCAGGAAAGTTCTCCCACAACAGGGTGATCAAATGAAGAGCCTACATCTGTAGTGCAGATCTGAATATAAGATTTGGCCAAGAATGTCTAAGCTAATGTCAGGTCATCATCCTTACCGGCTACTCAGGTAGACCTAGTGGTGTAATTTAGAATAAGACTGCTCATGGAGGCCTATATGAATAAATGAAATCCTCCTCTGTGGCTTTCAAAGGAGAACAGAGACAATCATATAAACAATGTGGAATGTTAAATTCCATCATATAGAAAGTATATAGAATAGCATTTTTTTGTAAAATTATTCTGTTAATATAATAGCTAAGGTGCTTTTCAATGATGAGGATGCAGCCTTAATAGCAAATGACACCAATTTATTTGACCAATTTAATTTGACCCTTGCATTATGCTTATAAGGCTTAAAAGAGATTTCTCATGTTAAGTGATAAGAACCCTGCTTGGAGCCTCTCTCTCTCTCTCTCTCTCTCTCTCTCTCTCTCTCTCTCTCTCTCTCTCTCTCTCTCTCTCTCTCTCTCTCTCTCTCTCTCTCTCTCTCTCTCTCTCTCTCTCTCTCTCTCACTCTACAACTGCTGAGGTTGTGTTGTGCTTTAAGGGAAAGGATCTACTCAGCCAGCACCAAGGGCAAGATGGATTATTCAGTGAATGTCTTAGTTTTAACGTCTTATCGCTGAATAAAAAAAAGCCCCAAACAGCTTTTAATCACCTCGACAGCCGTGAAGACGATAATAGATCTCCCTGGCTCTCTCTTTGCCGTAAAGTAATTATCTTAAACTGTTTTTTATTTATTTATTTTTTATTATTTTTGGGGGTTAGATAAGCTTTAATATTGCACATATTGTGGCTTCCATCAAGGTAATTGCCTACGTAATTTCCTTTTGTAAATATATATTTGAATACATTTTCCTTTATTATTTTCCCCTAACCCTATCACCCCTCCCCTAATTGGAGTAAACTAATGGACAACAACACTTCGACTTCTTTCTTTTGTTTTTAGTCCCATCCTTCAGCTTCACTCAACCCCTCCCCCTCCAACCCCTCAACCCCTCCCATCTATCTCAAAACACCATCCAGTTTTGATTTCTATTTGCCATATATTTTTCTTTTTGATTTACTCTACCTGGTTTGCCTCAAGAAGAGTGAAAATAGTCAATCCGGGTAGCCTAAGAAAATATTTGTTTTAAGGATTTTGAAAAACAACATAATATGGCTTCTCCAAATGCACCATAGGTTCTCATTAAATCTGTGGGAATATATGTATTATGTACAGGCCATAAACAAAGTCTATAGATAAGAGTATATCCAGTTGCGATTTTTACATGTAAATCTAGGTGGGGCAAAAAAAACATTTAATGTGGAATGCATGCCAGCAAAGACACGACACAACACTAAACAATACATCAATTGCACTATACCACTGCTACACCTGGCTATCAGCAGAGCCTTGTCATGTGCCGTTCTTAGTGTTCTCCCTGTAGACCAAGTCAGAACCGTCAGATAAATAACGATGGCATATAAGCAGACAATGAAAGTTCTTACAATATTCAATGATTACATTTCTCTAAAACTGGTTATACTGTATGCTACATGTGCACCACCAAGTCAGAACAGTAGGCAAAATTAAGAGGGGAAAATAGACCAAATTATTAGGGTGAGACACATGGGCTACTAACTTCTTACTATACAACATACACATTTATGCAGCAGTATACAAGACATTTTTGGACTCACCTTGTTGTGCTGTGCTCACTTGAACAGGAAGGTGGTGCAGCAGTCCTTCGTGGGCAAATTTTGTCATCAAACTTTGTCATCAAAGTCTGGCATTATGGTGCTTTCAAGACAACAGGGAACTAAGAAGAAAAAAAAGGTTGAATGATGATGACGTCAGTGATTTTCAGGTCGTAGCTCTCGAAAGAGGCCCGAGTTCCCGATTTACAATTCCGAGTTGGATAAAAGTTCAAAAGGTTTTTCCCGATTTCCCAGTTGTCTTGAACACACTAAATTCAGATTTTGCAGTTCCGAGTCAACAGTTGTTTTGAGCACGGCACAGATCATGCTTCATTGACGGGCATTGGTCAATGTTGAATGTTTATAATTTTAAAATAGGAAAAGAGACCCTTAATGTTAGACTTGGGACCACACAGCCACTCCACTGAATAGCAGGCTAATGATTGCTTTGCAATGCTTGCAGTTAACCACAGATAACTTCCAAACCACTCATTGTTGAATTTGCGATTTACAACTTGTTGTGTAATGTTTATAGCCGATGAGCAACGATACGCATTATTTCTCTTCATATGACAAGGATTAAAAAGGATTTGCCAGTAGATTGTCGTCTTGATTCATGATGACTGCTCGCTAAGATTTTGAAAATATGATGTTGATGTGATCAGTCCAATCAAAGCTACTGTCGATATAACGTGATTTGACGTCATTTTATCTGTGGCCAATGACCTTGAGCCTTCTTGGATGGGCACTTCTAATGCTCTGGATAAGAGCGTCTGCTAAATGACTTAAATGTAAATGTCTATGGCAGCACCCATGGGGCTTGAATTTTCAAGCTCTACACTTAGACTTGACGGTGACGTATTGTCCCCATGAGTGTCAGAACACTGAGCCAATCACGGCGCAACGCACCATATTTTCTGCTGGCTTGCCCCACCACCACAGAAAGCATTGAGCTAGGCTGAAACACCTGCATTTTGGAGCTGCCCTACTCAAGAAAACAATAAAGATGCCATGTATGTGTCGTGTCTTTAGCTATGCCGGATTAAGTGATATGACATGCTATTCTATAAATTAATTTCTCCGTAATTAATATTACCTGATTGAGCTAATCATGTAAATGTAATTAACTAGAGAGTCGGGGCACCACAAAATAATATTATAGAGCTGTTATCTTCCGAAATAAACTCTTAAAAACCTAGTAATATTTTACATCAATAGCAGTCAATATTAATCGTCACCTTAATTCAGTCTCATCTGAAAGTTGTAAATTCTTGGTTATCTTCACAAACCCTGGCTAACAAGTTGAATCAGCAATACAAAATTGGGTTTAATTATTTATTTACTAAATACCTAACTAATCACACAGAATTACATATACAAAGAATGAACCATATCTTGATTACAAATTACATCATAAAGGAAAACGTCCCTAGCGGACGGAATAGATATGACAGCTTGTTAAGCAAAAGAAAAGGGGCTGGGTTTGAGTGAAAGAGCGGGAAGACTGAGGAACAAAGAGCAAAGCTGTGCTATCCTAAATACAATATCTTATGCATTCTAAATTAACGCCCATTTGGAAAAGAAAAATACAATAAATATTTACTCTGAGCTGCGCTTCGGTAGGTTGGTGGTAGATGGAAGGCCGTTTTGCCAACCGAGTCCTTTGTCCTTTGAAGAATGTATCTGCTGTTAAATTGGATACGTTGTAGTAACGTCGTTGTGTGGTAGACGGGATACTCTGCCTGTTCCTTCCTAACCTGTGTTTGCAGCTACTGTTGCTAACTCAACGGCTAGGAGGCATCACTTCGGTAGTGAATAAGAGTTCAAAGTTCATACCATTCGCTTACGCTGATGTTGGCTTCGTTCTGTAGTTATCATCTGAACCATTCTGACATCGGACCGTCGTCCTCACATCCACGGAACAGGAGGTTATATTGTCGTCAATGCTTTATAAAGGAAGGGAGAGGAGGGCGTGTTTGGAAAGTTTTATAGCCCATGTCCCTTCACAGGGGCGGGCCACTGATTGAGCAGAGCCCTACCTTATGAAAACCCAAATCTCACATTTTATATTTTTTTATTGTTTGCAAGCTGATATGTGACACGTATTAATGCCAAAATAACATGCAAATCAGGCTCTGCTAAAAATGTGGGGCTCAAAACAGAATGCCCTGAAAGACATGTTGCCACTGAGTATATCTGTAAAGATATTTAAGTGTATGTTCATACCCGAATGAAGGCTCTTTAACTGACAGCTCAGTCATATACTGTAAATACACAGCAAGGAGAAACTAGTGTATGCGACTTTCTTCTTCTTCATTTGTATAAGTGAAGGTTCTGAGATCTGCCTGTTTTTGGGGTCACTGCCGGGATGAGAGGCTGTTGTAGAACATATGGACTAGCACAGAGTATAGCTCCAGAACAGGCCTGTTGTGGGGAAAAGGCCCCCGGGGTGGACATGTGCCCCACCATTTACACAGACAGGGGGAGAATCACAGTCTGACACTGGTGCCATGGATCCACCCTGATTTGGGGGACACATGTTTTTTGGCTGTAAACCCGAGGTAAGATAATACATGTTAAGTGTAATATACAGTCTACAGTGAGGCTGAAACATAACTAAGGTCCATTATATTATGGCTCCTACTGTATAAAGTACAATCACAGCAGACAATGTAGAGTTGTTTCACAATACAGTGTTTTCAAGAGTAATCCTGCACTCCTACTTGGTGAAATACCACACAGGTAGTGTAACAAGGCAGGAAGAATACTCGCTGTAGTGTCCATGTTTTTGGGTGGTAGTTAGGAACATGGCTGCCAGTTTAAAAGTCCAGACAATGCTATTCTTTCGATACTCTGTGCAGCAACCTGTATAACAACACTTGGAGCTGACCCATGTTTATTTCCCCTTGGCTAAGCATCACACAACTGACGAGAAAGGTTCGCTTGTGAAAAAGTACAAAGAGACCATCTTGTACGGATGGATTTACCTGGACTAGACGACACGTCCTTGGAAGGTTTTATTTCAGCTGCTAGAAGTCACACAGTTTTATCAACACCTCTCCCATCAGGTGCCTATAGAGGGTGACTGGTCAGTGGAAAAATGTTGCTTCACTGACATGGCATTTTGAATGATGAATGTGAAAGTCATATGCCATACATGGGAGATAACAGCATTAGAATTGAAATAAGTTGTCTCAGCATGCAGTCACAGAACCGGCAAAAGAGGGGGAACACCAGAGAACACCAGATTCAGCCTGTCGGTGATAATTCACTCAGCATTGTTTAACAAGTTATGGACAATGGTGTCGTGGACATGCATTTGTGGCCATCTGTGGCTCCCTCTGTTATATCCCACCAGGCCAAGGTAACAGGAATTTGGAACCCCCACCAACCCCCGCCGCCCGGACATCAAAGCAACAATTTTTTCTCTCTCGCTCAGGAAACCAAACCAAAACAGTGCAGAATAGGACCAACCTAGTGCTACTGCAGACTGGGAGGGTCACCCACAGACAGCATTCTAATGCCACAGTAACATTTAAACAATGCCCTCCACATCGGTCCTCATAATACGCCAGCGTCAGAGCATTGTAAATCTCTGCCGTTTCACCCGAATAATAAGCAAACTTTTGATGTGAACAGGATGTCTCTGAGTGTATTATTGGAAACGGTGTCTGAAAGGACACGAGGGGTTATATTTAGGTCTGACGCGCATGTGAGAACAAAATGCTTCAGTCATGTAAATCAAGCAGTTTGGGATCGGTTTCTGTCTTACAAGGGGAATGCAAAGACCCATTTAGCATTTTGTAATTTACTCAGTGCTGTTTTTATTTATTTTATTCACCAGGGGTTATGAGCGCACACTCACGCAAAGCCTTGAAGTAGAAATTGATAACATTATCAAATGGAAGTGGTGCGTTGTGTAATTAGCTATAACACTTTTCCAGTGCCAATTATCAACAAGAGTAATGCATTGTTAGATTACAACAGAGAGCAATGCATTGTTAGATCACGACAGAGAGCAATGCATTGTTAGATTACGACAGAGAGCAATGCATTGTTAGATTACAACAGAGAGCAATGCATTGTTAGATCACGACAGAGAGCAATGCATTGTTAGATCACGACAGAGAGCAATGCATTGTTAGATTACAACAGAGAGCAATGCATTGTTAGATCACGACAGAGAGCAATGCATTGTTAGATCACGACAGAGAGCAATGCATTGTTAGATCACGACAGAGAGCAATGCATTGTTAGATCACGACAGAGAGCAATGCATTGTTAGATTACGACAGAGAGCAATGCATTGTTAGATCACGACAGAGAGCAATGCATTGTTAGATTACAACAGAGAGCAATGCATTGTTAGATCACGACAGAGAGCAATGCATTGTTAGATCACGACAGAGAGCAATGCATTGTTAGATTACGACAGAGAGCAATGCATTGTTAGATTACAACAGAGAGCAATGCATTGTTAGATCACGACAGAGAGCAATGCATTGTTAGATTACGACAGAGAGTAATGCATTGTTAGATTACAACAGAGAGCAATGCATTGTTAGATCACGACAGAGAGCAATGCATTGTTAGATCACGACAGAGAGCAATGCATTGTTAGATCACGACAGAGAGCAATGCATTGTTAGATCACGACAGAGAGCAATGCATTGTTAGATTACAACAGAGAGCAATGCATTGTTAGATTACGACAGAGAGCAATGCATTGTTAGATCACGACAGAGAGCAATGCATTGTTAGATTACAACAGAGAGCAATGCATTGTTAGATTACAACAGAAAGCAATGCATTGTTAGATTACAACAGAGAGCAATGCATTGTTAGATTACAACAGAGAGCAATGCATTGTTAGATTACAACAGAGAGCAATGCATTGTTAGATTACAACAGAGAGCAATGCATTGTTAGATTACAACAGAAAGCAATGCATTGTTAGATTACAACAGAGAGCAATGCATTGTTAGATTACAACAGAGAGCAATGCATTGTTAGATTACAACAGAAAGCAATGCATTGTTAGCAATGCATTGTTAGATTACAACAGAGAGCAATGCATTGTTAGATTACAACAGAGAGCAATGCATTGTTAGATCACAACAGAGAGCAATGCATTGTTAGATTACAATGCATTGTTAGATTACAACAGAGAGCAATGCATTGTTAGATTACAACAGAGAGCAATGCATTGTTAGATTACAACAGAGAGCAATGCATTGTTAGATTACAACAGAAAGCAATGCATTGTTAGATTACAACAGAGAGCAATGCATTGTTAGATTACAACAGAGAGCAATGCATTGTTAGATTACGCCAGAGAGTAATGCATTGTTAGATCACGACAGAGAGCAATGCATTGTTAGATCACGACAGAGAGTAATGCATTTTTAGATCACAGATGAGAAATATGCACATTGCTAATGGTCAAATGTCAAAATGCACATTGTTGGGTCCTCTTTAGCTATGTTACTTTTCATCAGTAATGGGGTTCTGTTTGACGGTAGCCTCTGCTCCTTGTCTCCTTCCATCAATCTACTGTACATTGATATTTAAAGGTACAATAGGCTGAAATCACTCCGCCATTTCCTGGTTACTAAAATTAAAATGGCTCGCATTTCTACATTAATTTGGTAGGGTCGCCCAAAAAGCTGCCTACTGCTCCTTTAAGAACTGGACAAGTGAAAATCTAATTCTAGACATCTTTCTATCAGTAATTTGATGAAGCAGAAGAAAGAGGAGATATGGAAAGAGGAAGACACTTTAGACAATTGAGAGACGCAAACCCAAGGTGTTGTGTTCGAGGCAGAGGTAGATGGGTTGCCAGATTTGTTTACAGTGAGCAGCAAGCTGATTCATGACTGAAGCTTGGTATCCCATAGACTCTCCTCACATATTCATCCAAAACACAGAGAGAGAGAGAGGCGAGTAAATGAGCCATCCTTGATAGATGGATGACCTGGAGACAGAGGGAAAGACAGACAGTGAGGGAGAGAGAGAGAGAGAGAGAGAGGGGGGGGGGGGGTGAGCTGTACCAATGTCAACAACAGCACCCCACATTGACCCTGACTCTTCTAATTAGACCACGCACACCTGGTTGGCAGCCATGTTTTTCTGCCCTGCTGGGAGAAGAAAATGTGTTATTGTGTGTGCAGAGGTACAAGAGAGACTTACAAGACCCACCCCAATCCACTCCACTCCTTCCCTGCCTAATAAACTTGTTTCTAAAATAGTCCCATTCAGCATACACACCAGTGAATTCTCAGGGTTGAAAGAGACGTGTATGAGTGAGCCGTTGCTACGGGAGACCATTTTCATCCCAATCATTCGTCACTTTGTGTTCATTTGAAAGTATACTTTAGTTCTACAGTGACTACCCACTGTGCACAGATGTCAAATCAACTTCAATTCCACGTTGGTGCAACGTAATTTTATTTAAATGACATGGAAACAACGTTGATTCAACTAGTGCATACCCAGTGGGTATGCACAATGGCAATCAACCATTGGTGACCCATCATTCAGGAAAATAATGAAGATAAATTATAACTAAAATGTATCGGTGCTCATCGGCCATTGGACATAAACATTACACAACAAGTTGGAAATCGCAAATTCAACTATGAGTGGTTTGGAAGGAATCAATCAAGCAATCACTAGCCTGCTATTGAGTGAAGTGGGTGTGTGGTCCCAAGTCTGGTTTTAAGGGTCTCTTTTCCAAGCTTAAAATAATTTTTTATAATTTTTTTTTTTTAACCTTTATTTAACCAGGCAAGTCAGTTAAGAACACATTCTTATTTTCAATGACGGCCTGGGAACAGTGGGTTAACTGCCTGTTCAGGGGCAGAACGACAGATTTGTACCTTGTCAGCTCAGGGGTTTGAACTCGCAACCTTCCGGTTATTAGTCCAACGCTCTAACCACTAGGCTACGCTGTCACCCCAATAAATAATAAACATCTAGCATGACTTCAGCCGTGCTCAAAACAACTGGAAACTCGGAACTGGGAAATCGGACTTCAGTGAGTTCAAGACAACTGGGAACTTGGGGAAAAACTAGCCCTGACTGGGAAAATACGTTTTGAACGGTCATCCAACTCAGAATTGCAAGTCGGCAATTCGGGCCTCTTTCCAGAGCTACAACCTGAAGATCACTGATGGCATCATTATTGTTTTGTTTTTTTAGAGTTCCCAGTTGTCTTGAAAGCACCATAAATCCAGAGAATGCCAGACTTTGTTGACAAAATTTGATGACACAATTTGCAGACGAAGGACCGGCGCACCACCTTCCTGTTCAAGTGAGCACAGCACAACAAGTCCAAAAATGTATTGTATTCTGCTGCATAAATGATGTAATATGCCAGGGAAATATGTATACTGTAGCTAAGAAAGTAATACTAAGTGTATGTTTTGTAGTAAGCTGTTAGTAGCCCATGTGACTCACCCTAATAATTTGGTACCGGTAATCATTGAATATTGGAAGAGCATTCATTGTCTGCTTGTATGCCCTCTTTATTTATCCTACATTTCTGACTTGGTGTACAGGGAGAACACAGTAAGAACGGCCCATATTTATTCTGAATTCTGTCGCTGTACATTTCAAAAGTGCTGAACAAATAGTTACAGTTGAAGTTTACATACACTTAGGTTGGAGTCATTAAAACACGTTATTCAACCACTCCACAAATTTCTTGTTAACAAACTATAGTTTTGGCAAGTCGGTTAGGACATCTACTTTGTGCATGACACAAGTCATTTTTCCAACAATTGTTTACAGACAGATTATTTCACTTATAATTCACTGTATCACAATTCTGTATCACAAGGCTACCCAAAACGTTTAACCCAAGTTAAACTATTTAAAGGAAATGCTACCAAATACAAATTGAGTATATGTTAACTTCGGACCCACTATGAATGTGATGAAAGAAATCAAAGCTGAAATAAATCATTCTCTCAACTATTATTCTGACATTTCACATTCTTAAACTAAAGTGTTGATCCTAACTGATCTAAGACAGGGATTTTTTACTAGGATTAAATGTCTTGAATTGTGAGTTTAAATGTATTTGGCTAAGGTGTATGTAAACTTCCGACATCAACTGGAAATTGTCTATGTCCGTCCTAGCGAAATGACGGATTCCCTCTTATTCGCTCGTCGTCCCCTTATGCCATAGTTCGTACATCTCAATTGTCAGTAGAAACCACATTTGTTTAAGCAAGTCTGCCATATCAGCTATGTTTTTTTAAAGGCAGTAAATGAGGCTGAATGAACTGTTTCGCTGCCAGACAAGGTTCCACTGATAGCCAGGTGTAGCAGTGGTAAGGTGTTTGGACTACTGTTGGGACAGCTTTATGTAGGCCCTAACAGTTTGTTGGTGCAATTAATGTATTGTTTAATGTTGTGTAGTGGCTTTGCTGGCATGCATCAAAAATATATATTTAAAAAATTTTGCCCCACAAAGATTTACACGCTAAAATCACCACTGCAATCAACTATCTGTATGCCTCTTCATACAATTTTACATCTGGGCCATTAACTGGGTTGGTAAGCAACCATGGTAATAATCTCCTCTTTGAGGCCAGTTTTGCTTCCGCTGTCAGGATTATCAATCGATCACTCATCTATAATTTGTGACTGTTCTCCTGCAGGTCTGGTAATCAATTTTCAATGTCCAGCTCTGGTTTACAGATGCATTGCAAAGTCCAACATTAAACACTAAGTATCATCCAACCCAGCTTTTAAAATCATAAATAAGAGCTTGGGCATAATGACATGTTAATGCCTTGTTGGCTTCCATATCTCCCCTTGTGGATAAGTAATATGCAGTGCATTTGGAAAGTATTCAGACCCCTTCACCTTTTCCACATTTTGTTACGTTACAGCCTTATTCTAAAATGGATTCAATTGTTTTTGTCCCTCATCAAATCTTCAGACAATACCCCATAATGACAAAGAAAAAACATCTCCACAGAGGAACTCTGGAAATCTGTCAGAGAAACCATCGGGTTCTTGGTCACCTCCCTGACCAAGCCCATTCTCCCCTGATTGCTCAGTTTGGCCGAAGGGCCAGCTCTAGGAAGAGTCTTGGTGGTTCCAAACTTCTTCCATTTAAGAATGATGGAGGCCACTATGTTCTTGGGGATCTTCAATGCTGCAGACATTTTTTGGTACCCTTCCCCAGATCTGTGCCTCGATACAATCATCTCTTGGAGCTCTATGGACAAATACTTCGACCTCGTGGATTTTGCTCTGACATGCACTGGTAACTGTGTGCCTTTCCAAATCATGTCCAATCAGTTTAATTTACCACAGGTGGACTCCCATCAAGTTGTAGAAACATCTCATGGATGATCAATGGACACAGGATGCACCTGAGATCAATTTTGAGACTCATAGCAAAGGGTCTGAATAGTTACAGTTGAAGTCAGAAGTTTACATACACTTAGCTTGGAGTCATTAAAACTCCTTTTTCAACCACTCCACCCACGCATTTCTTGTTAACAAACTATAGTTTTGGCAAGTTGGTTAGGACATCTACTTTGTGCATGACACAAATAATTTTTCCAACAATTGTTTACAGAGAGATTATTTCACTTATAATTCACTGTATCACAATTCCAGTAGGTCAGAAGTTTACATACATTAAGTTGAATGTGCCTTTAAACAGCTTGTAAAATTCCAGAAAATTATGTCATGGCTTTAGAAACTTCTGAAAGGCTAATTGACTTAATTTGAGTCAATAAATAGGAGGTGTATCTGTGGATGTATTTCAAGGCCTACCTTCAAACTCAGTGCCTCTTTGCTTGACATCATTGTGAAATGAAATCAGCCACGACCTCAGAAAAAAAATTGTAGACCTCCACGTCTGGTTCATCCTTGGGAGCAATTTCCACACGCCTGAAGGTACCACGTTCAACTCTATGGGACCACGCAGCCGTCAAACCACTCAGGAAGGAGACGCGTTCTGTCTCCTAGAGATGAACGTACTTTGGTGCGAAAGGTGCAAATCAATCCCAGAACAACAGCAAAGGACCTTGTGAAGATGCTGGAGGAAACAGGTACAAAAGTATATATATCCACAGTAAAACGAGTCCTGTATCGACATAACCTGAAAGGCTACTCAGCATGGAAGAAGCCACTGCTCCAAAACCGCCAATAAAAAGCCAGACTACGGTTTGCAACTGCACATGGGGACAAAGATCATACTTTTTGGAGAAATGTCCTCTGATCTGATGAAACAAAAATAGAACTGTTTGGTCATAATGACCATCGTTTGGAGGAAAAAGGGTGAGGCTTGCAAGCCGAAGAACACCATCCCTACCCTGAAACAAAGGGGGTGGCAGCCCAGTTCACGGACCAGGATGTCTTGCTCCCAGGCAGACTAAATAACTTTTTTGCCCGCTTTGAGGACAATACAGTGCCACTGACACGGCCTGCAACGAAAACATGCGGTCTCTCCTTCACTGCAGCCGAGGTGAGTAAGACATTTAAACGTGTTAACCCTCGCAAGGCTGCAGGCCCAGACGGCATCCCCAGCGGCGCCCTCAGAGCATGCGCAGACCAGCTGGCCGGTGTGTTTACGGACATATTCAATCAATCCCTATACCAGTCTGCTGTTCCCACATGCTTCAAGAGGGCCACCATTGTTCCTGTTCCCAAGAAAGCTAAGGTAACTGAGCTAAACGACTACCGCCCCGTAGCACTCACTTCCGTCATCATGAAGTGCTTTGAGAGACTAGTCAAGGACCATATCACCTCCACCCTACCTGACACCCTAGACCCACTCCAATTTGCTTACCGCCCAAATAGGTCCACAGACGATGCAATCTCAACCACACTGCACACTGCCCTAACCCACCTGGACAAGAGGAATACCTATGTGAGAATGCTGTTCATCGACTACAGCTCGGCATTCAACACCATAGTACCCTCCAAGCTCGTCATCAAGCTCGAGACCCTGGGTCTCGACCCCGCCCTGTGCAACTGGGTACTGGACTTCCTGACGGGCCGCCCCCAGGTGGTGAGGGTAGGCCCCACAAGGGTGCGTTCTGAGCCCTCTCCTGTACTCTCTGTTCACCCACGACTGCGTGGCCACGCACGCCTCCAACTCAATCATCAAGTTTGCGGACGACACAACAGTGGTAGGCTTGATTACCAACAACGACGAGACGGCCTACAGGGAGGAGGTGAGGGCCCTCGGAGTGTGGTGTCAGGAAAATAACCTCACACTCAACGTCAACAAAACTAAGGAGATGATTGTGGACTTCAGGAAACAGCAGAGGGAACACCCCCCTATCCACATCGATGGAACAGTAGTGGAGAGGGTAGCAAGTTTTAAGTTCCTCGGCATACACATCACAGACAAACTGAATTGGTCCACTCACACTGACAGCGTCGTGAAGAAGGCGCAGCAGCGCCTCTTCAACCTCGGCTTGTCACCAAAAGCACTCACAAACTTCTACAGATGCACAATCGAGAGCATCCTGGCGGGCTGTATCACCGCCTGGTACGGCAACTGCTCCGCCCTCAACCGTAAGGCTCTCCAGAGGGTAGTGAGGTCTGCACAACGCATCACCGGGGGCAAACTACCTGCCCTCCAGGACACCTACACCACCCGATGTTACAGGAAGGCCATAAAGATCATCAAGGACTTCAACCACCCGAACCACTGCCTGTTCACCCCGCTATCATCCAGAAGGCGAGGTCAGTACAGGTGCATCAAAGCTGGGACCGAGAGACTGAAAAACAGCTTCTATCTCAAGGCCATCAGACTGTTAAACAGCCACCACTAACATTGAGTGGTGAGCCACTTTAATAATGGGAATTGATGGGAAATGATGTAAATATATCACTAGCCACTTTAAACAATGCTACCTTATATAATGTTACTTACCCTACATTATTCATCTCATATGCATACGTATATACTGTACTCTACATCATCGACTGCATCCTTTTTTTAATACATGTATCACTAGCCACTTTAACTATGCCACTTTGTTTACTTTGTCTACATACTCATCTCATATGTATATACTGTACTCTATATCATCGACTGCATCCTTATGTAATACATGTATCACTAGCCACTTTAACTATGCCACTTTGTTTACTTTGTCTACATACTCATCTCATATGTATATACTGTACTGTATGCTGCTCTGTACCATCACTCATTCATATATCCTTATGTACATATTCTTTATCCCCTTACACTGTGTATAACACAGTAGTTTTGGAATTGTTAGTTAGATTACTTGTTGGTTATCACTGCATTGTCGGAACTAGAAGCACAAGCATTTCGCTACACTCGCATTAACATCTGCTAACCATGTGTATGTGACAAATAAAATTTGATTAGATTTGATTTGATTTGGCAGCATCATCATGTGGGAGTGCTTTACTGCAGGAAGGACTGGTGCCCTTCACAAAATAGATGGCATCATGAGGGAGGAAAATTATGTGGATATATTGAAGCAACATCTCAAGACATCAGTCACAAAGTTAAAGCTTGGTTGCAAATGTGTCTTCCAAATGGACAATGACCCCAAGCATACTTCCAAAGTTATGGCTTAAGGACAACAAAGTCAAGGTATTGGAGTGTGTGTCCGTGCAGGCGTTGGTGTGGGGGTCCATTTTTGATAGAGGTCATGCTAGTTAGTGCATATTTGGATGGTTATATACCACTGTTCCTAGGCCGTCATTGAAAATTAGAATTTGTTCTTAACTGACTTGCCTAGTTAAATAAAGGTAAAATAAATGTTTTTAAAAAGTAAGCTATATATATATATATATATATGTCTATATGTCTGTGTTCAAGCCAGCATGAAAAGTATATGTGTGTGTGTGTGAGCAGTGTGCCCTCATGCTTCGTTTGAACTGACTTTTGCACTGTTTTCTATTTCCTGGGTTAAGAATCCCTCCCACAGCAAAGGGCAGCAAGCCAAGTCACCGTATCTTTCCCTCCTCTTAACGATCCCATTTCTCTGGATCTGTCCTGAGCCAAAACATTATGCATTCAACGTTATTTTACAAGGTCAGCTTGAGAACGTTCTCTTTCTGAATAACAACCTGGGAAAGAGTCGCAGTGGAGAGGAGAGGGGTGGAATGAGCCAATTGGAAACTTGTGTAATGAGGCAGGAGAAAGTGACAGTTGTGATTTTCACTGAAATACCTATATTAGATACTATACTGTGTCCCAAACCTCTCCTCAACTACCCCCAGTTGTTAGACTTATTTGATCTGTTGCAGAACTAACACACTAGATTCCCCTGGTCATCAAGTCATGAATTGGCTGAATCAGATGGGCTCGGACTGGAATACATGAAATAAGTGGAATGGCTGGGGGAGCTTTGTTTTCATTTCCCATCACCTATTGGAAAAACTCCTTGTACATCTGGCCCTTTGACTTAGTAGACCTTAGAGACCTGATTTGAAGCACACCAAAACAAGAACCAAATGTTTGATTCCTACTGTGATGTTTTGTATAGAGGGCATGCAGTTGATGTTATAGGCCACACCTTGCTCCCCAGACAGGGGCTATGCTGGGAGGTTTAACTAGAAGTTTGAATGTGGTTGGAACTTGGCGTTTCTTGATATGCCACATTTGATTACTTTTTCATATTTTACTGTTTTTGCGACGCAAGGACACACAAAGCAATCTGTTTGTTTAGTTGTTTCAGATGTAGCGGAAGTAAAAGCATTGTTAGCATAGCGAGTGGATGTGCTTTGGCCTGTATATTCCTGTCTTTATACCCAGGTTGGTCCTTATTAAGAGGTTACCTGTGCTCAGCTGTTGTGGCAACACGTATATAACAGAGGTTATTTGTGCTCATTTTGTTGTGGCAATCACATATTTCTTTCAAGGTCAAACTGATTGATGTCTCCATTCTGCTACCAGATGGGAAAAAATGAACACGGTCAGAACCTCAAAGTAAATGAAATACAAACAGGGAAAAAAATGGGGGATCTCACATTCCAGGAGGTTTTTTAATTCGGTAGTCCAGGGATAAATAGCTTATTGTACCTTTCTTTTTTATTCTGGCCAAGGAAGAGGTACCTTGGCTGCCGAGCGAGTGTATGACATCCCACAGAGTGGGCCTTTGTTTCAGGGGATTGGGTTGCGCCGCCCAAACAAAGTGTCCAGCGTTGTCAATGGAGACTGGGGCCACTGAAGTGTAACTCTAGGCCTGGAGAGGGGGAGGTAGAGGCAGCTAAACAGAGGACCTGTAGAGGACAGAGCTCCCACACATACTTATACACACAGGCCACCCACACATACACTCTCTCCTCTCCCCAGGTCTTTTAGCTGTCTATGCCCAAGAGACGGTAACCAAAGCCGCACATGAAACCTTTCTATGAGCCTCCGCTCCTGTGACAGAGAGAGAGAATGCTTGTTTTGAAGGCACTCTACCTACAAGTTTGGTTTTCCGGAATAGTACCACTGGGACCAAGTTATTTGCCTGTCTTTCTTGACGTCTTTTAGATGCCCTGTGGCAGGACTATTCAACTCCTGGCCTGAGGGGCCATACCTCTAATGAGAAGCTGATTGAGAGCCGTGACATAAACAGAGTGGTGTAGTGACTGGTTCAGACCTGGGACACCAGGTGCGTGGTGATAAAAAGAACAAGCAGCAGTACTTGGAACCTCGAGGCCAGGAGTTAAACAACACTACTGACATCTCATTTGTGTTACCAGTGGTGAAAATTAGCTGGAAATAGAGGACGAGAAACAGAAGAGTCGATGCACTTCATTGGTCCTCTTGTTCCTCATCCTCCCTGTATTGTGTAGCTCGTCCCCTAGAGACGTGTTAAGGGATCTCAACAGATTGTTTCCAATAAGTAATTGTTGTATGGAAAGTGATGTTACATACTGACAGACTTTATTAGGGTCACCAATACACAATAACAGTGGTAAAGCCTTCCATAGATATGTCTTATCCGCAACATCACACTGAAAAGCAGTGGCTCTTTTGGGTGGCTATCTTGTTTGAGTTGACCTAGGCTGTGGTTAACTGTGTACTCCCATGGGGCTGCCTGTCTATGTATTTTCAGACAGTGATGATTCTGTAATATTAGTGTGAGGTCAGTATACTGTACTCTAGTGAAGCATTGTAATGTTATTATGAGGTCAGTACACTGTACTCTGGTGAAGCTCTATTAGTGTGAGGTCAGTATACTGTACTCTGGTGAAGCTCTAATGTTAGTGTGAGGTCAGTAGACTGTACTCTGGTGAAGCTTTGTAATGTTAGTTTGAGGTCAATATAGTGTACTCTAGTGAAGTTTTGTAATGTTATTGTGAGGTCAGTACACTGTACTCTGGTGAAGCTCTATTAGTGTGAGGTCAGTATACTGTACTCTGGTGAAGCTCTATTAGTGTGAGGTCAGTATACTGTACTCTGGTGAAGCTCTAATGTTAGTGTGGGGTCAGTAGACTGTACTCTGGTGAAGCTTTGTAATGTTAGTTTGAGGTCAATATAGTGTACTCTAGTGAAGTTTTGTAATGTTATTGTGAGGTCAGTACACTGTACTCTCGTGAAGCTCTGTAATGTTAGTGAGCTCAATATACTGTATTTTAGTGATGCTCTGTTAGTGTGATGTCAGTATACTGTACTCTGGTGAAGCTCTGTAATGTTAGTGCGAGGTCAGTAGACTGTACTCTGGGGAAGCTCTATTAGTGTGAGGTCAGTATACTGTACTCTGGTGAAGCTCTGTAATGTTAGTGTGAGGTCAGTAGACTGTACTCTGGTGAAGCTCTATTAGTGTGAATTTAGTATTCTGTTCTCTGGTGAAGCTCTGTCATGTTAGTGTGAGGTCAATATCCTGTACTCCTGTGAAGCTCTAAGTGTGAGGTCAGTATACTGTACTTTAGTGAAGCTCTGTAACGTTAGTGTTAGGTCAGTATACTGTACTCTAGTGTAGTTATTTTTGTGTGAGGTCAGTATACTGTTCTCTAGTGAAGCTATATTAGTGTGAGGTCTGTATACTGTTCTCTAGTGAAGCTATATTAGTGTGCGGTCAGTATACTGTTCTCTAGTGAAGCTCTGTAATGTTAGTGTGAGGTCAATATACTGTACTCTAGTGAAGCTATATTAGTGTGAGGTCTGTATACTGTACTCTAGTGAAGCCATATTAGTGTGCGGTCAGTATACTGTTCTCTAGTGAATCTCTGTAATGTTTGTGTGAGGTCAGTATACTGTACTCTAGTGAAGCTCTGTAATGTTAGTGTGAGATCAGTTTACTGTACTCTGGTGAAGCTCTGTAATGTTAGTGTGAGGTCAATATACTGTACTCTGGTGAAGCTCTGTAATGTTAGTGTGAGATCAGTTTACTGTACTCTAGTGAAGCTCTGTAATGTTAGTGTGAGGTCAGTATACTGTACTCTAGTGAATCTCTGTAATGTTTGTGTGAGGTCAGTATACTGTACTCTAGTGAAGCTCTGTAATGTTAGTGTGAGGTCAGTATACTGCACCCTAGTGAAGTTGTATTAGTGTGAGGTCAGTATAATGTACTCTTGTGAAGCTCTGTAATGTTAGTGTGAGGTCAGTATACTGTACT
The DNA here is from genome assembly GCF_023373465.1 of Oncorhynchus keta. Classification (NCBI taxonomy): domain Eukaryota; kingdom Metazoa; phylum Chordata; class Actinopteri; order Salmoniformes; family Salmonidae; genus Oncorhynchus; species Oncorhynchus keta. The sequence continues at coordinate 19,100,565 of NC_068424.1, read as the reverse complement.
CTGGTGAAGCTCTGTAATGTTAGTGTGAGATCAGTTTACTGTACTCTGGTGAAGCTCTGTAATGTTAGTGTGAGGTCAATATACTGTACTCTGGTGAAGCTCTGTAATGTTAGTGTGAGATCAGTTTACTGTACTCTGGTGAAGCTCTGTAATGTTAGTGTGAGATCAGTTTACTGTACTCTGGTGAAGCTCTGTAATGTTAGTGTGAGATCAGTTTACTGTACTCTGGTGAAGCTCTGTAATGTTAGTGTGAGGTCAGTATACTGTACTCTGGTGAAGCTCTGTAATGTTAGTGTGAGATCAGTTTACTGTACTCTGGTGAAGCTCTGTAATGTTAGTGTGAGGTCAATATACTGTACTCTGTAATCTGTTAGTGTGAGATCAGTTTACTGTACTCTGGTGAAGCTCTGTAATGTTAGTGTGAGATCAGTTTACTGTACTCTGGTGAAGCTCTGTAATGTTAGTGTGAGATCAGTTTACTGTACTCTGGTGAAGCTCTGTAATGTTAGTGTGAGATCAGTTTACTGTACTCTGGTGAAGCTCTGTAATGTTAGTGTGAGATCAGTTTACTGTACTCTGGTGAAGCTCTGTAATGTTAGTGTGAGATCAGTTTACTGTACTCTGGTGAAGCTCTGTAATGTTAGTGTTAGGTCAGTATACTGTACTCCAGTTAAGCTCTGTAATGTTAGTGTGAGGTCAGTATACTGTACTCCAGTTAAGCTCTGTAATGTTAGTGTGAGGTCAGTATACTGTACTCCAGTTAAGCTCTGTAATGTTAGTGTGAGGTCAGTATACTGTACTCCAGTTAAGCTCTGTAATGTTAGTGTGAGGTCAGTATACTGTACTCCAGTGAAGCTCTGTAATGTTAGTGTGAGGTCAGTATACTGTACTCCAGTTAAGCTCTGTAATGTTAGTGTGAGGTCAGTATACTGTACTCCAGTGAAGGTCTTGACTCATCATCTCACATTGCTCTCTTTGTTTTTCTGAGGATCGTATGAGAGGGGAAATGGTTCAATGGTTTATTCAAATCCCAATTCTCTTTTGCCGAAACAGCAGCTATTCTTCCTGGGGTCCACACAAAAACATAGAACATGTCAAGAAGCAATACACTGATAGACAAGAACAGTAACACATTTAAAATGCAACAAGATGACAATTTTAGCAAATGTTCTTTCTTACTCAGAATAACTTACAATGTACCCTTATCACACCCACAATCTTTGTTTAATGTCTAACACATTGAGCAATGTGGATATGCTAATAGTCAGGGGCTTGAATTTGTACTTTAGTGGTAGAATAATGTCCAAAATGGTTGCTTCCACAACGTCATTGTTAACAGACATCTATTCAAATTCCCTCTCCCATCCTATAGCTGCTCTCTGCTCTCCAGTGTGGAAATCTTATGAACAGTGGCGACTAAGTGACAAAGCCTGTCGTGTTTCTTTACAACACAAGTTAGCTCTTGCTGAGTGAGTGTTCTGTGCGGTCGGTAGGGTCATACTGAGGTCATACTGAGGGGTCTGGTATTTTGGACAGGTAGCAGGAAAACACATTGATCAAATTCTGTACCTTGTAAGTAGGAAAACCACAAAAGAAAGGTTGATGGGTATATTGGCAGCAAAACCCTTCGAGAGAGATGGCAGGGAATGAGGCTGAAAGAGAATGGGAAGCAGAGCCCCTCAAAACACCAAGAGCTCCAGTTTAGTGGAGTGGTCAAACTGTGCCGCTGAATATCCTCTCAGCACTGTTCTGAATGACAGCTCTCCAGCCTTTTAAGGAGTTGGTATTTTATCAATAGGACAGCCAGTTGGGGCCTCCGGGTGGCGCAGTGGTTAAGGGTACTGCAGCGCCAGCTGTGCCACCAGCGACTCTGGGTTCGCGCCCAGGCTCTGTCGTAACCGGCCGCGACCGGGAGGCCCGTGGGGCGACGCACAATTGGCCCAGCGTCGTCCGGGTTAGGGAGGGGTTGGCCGGTAGGAATATCCTTGTCCCATCGCGCACCAGCGACTCCTGTGGCGGGCCGGGCGCAGTGCGCGCTCACCAAGGTTGCCAGGTGCACAGTGTTTCCTCCGACACATTGGTGCGGCTGGCTTCCGGGTTGGATGCACGCTGTGTTAAGAAGCAGGGCGGCTTGGTTGGGTTGTGTATCGGAGGACGCATGACTTTCAACATTCGTATCCAAAACAATTGGATACCACGAAATTGGGGAGAAAACAGGGTATACATTTTTTTATTAAAAAATAATAATAATAGGACAGCCAGTTGAAGACTGGAGTAGGGAGTGTAAGCAGGGGGTCAGATTTGAACCCACGCCGGCACTGTTACGTGTGCATTCTGAGCGCAGCGGCACTGATCGCTAGACCATTGAGACTACGTCGCTCTACTGTTTTTAAGACCTGGGAAACCCATCTGTAAAGAACCTGGTACGGGAGTTGTAGCGATGAGACAAGATAGTAGCTACTAAACTATACCACGAAATTGGGGAGAAAACAGGGTATACATTTTATTTCATTTTACATTTCATTTTATTAAAAAATAATAATAATAGGACAGCCAGTATCTGGCCCTCTCTCTCTCAGTACTCTGTCCATCTCTCTCACTATCTCTCACTATCTGTCTGTCTCTCTCTCTCTCTCTCTCTCTCAGTACTCTGTCCATCTCTCTCACTATCTCTCTCTCTCACTATCTGTCTCTCTCTCTCTCTCTCAGTACTCTGTCCATCTCTCTCACTATCTCTCACTATCTGTCTCTCTCTCTCTCTCTCTCTCTCAGTACTCTGTCCATCTCTCTCATCTATCTCTCTCTCTCTCTCTCTCTCTCTCTCTCTCTCTCTCTCTCTCTCGTACTCTGTCCATCCCTCTCACTATCTCTCTCTCAGTACTCTGTCCATCTCTCTCAGTACTCTGTCCATCTCTCTCACTATCTCTCACTATCTGTCTGTCTCTCTCTCTCTCTCTCTCTCTCTCTCTCTCAGTACTCTGTCCATCTCTCTCACTATCTCTCACTATCTGTCTGTCTCTCTCTCTCTCTCTCTCTCTCTCTCTCTCTCTCTCTCTCTCTCTCTCTCTCACTATCTCTCACTATCTGTCTGTCTCTCTCTCTCTCTCTCTCTCTCTCTGTCTCTCTCTCTCTCTCTCTCTCTCTCTCTCTCTCTCAGTACTCTGTCCATCTCTCTCACTATCTCTCACTATCTGTCTCTCTCTCTCTCTCTCTCTCTCTCTCTCTCTCTCTCTCTCTCTCTCTCTCTCTCTCTCAGTACTCTGTCCATCTCTCTCACTATCTGGCCCTCTCTCTCTCAGTACTCTGTCCATCTCTCTCTCTCTCTCTCTCTCTCTCTCTCTCTCTCTCTCTCTCTCTCAGTACTCTGTCCATTTTACTCACTATCTGGCCCTCTCTCTCTCTCTCTCTCTCAGTACTCTGTCCATCTCTCTGTTTTTGATGTTCTCTCTAGACTCCCATGTGTACAGTCGGGGACCTTTGCCAGCTCCCCCTGGCATCCTTAGTCACAGCCTGTGAGGAGTGAAGTGTGGTCAACCACTTCATCCCTTCATCCCTCCATTATTTCCTACCTCTGTCCCTCCCAGGCAAACACATTCAAGGGCCCTTCATCCCCTTCCAGCATCTTCTCAAACACAGACACAGATCCAGCCTCCTATTTCCTCACTGGACATGGGGCATATCAGAGGGATAGTTTAGGTGTGATTTCCATGAACCCTAACCAACCAAAGACTTTTACTTGATGTTTTCATCATACATTCATTTAACAATACGCTTTATTGAACCAATTTGCACTTTACTTGGGCCAAACATGCAATCTTGAAGCTCAAGAAGACCAATATGTTTGTGTTTGATTTGTTTGTTTGTTTGTTTGTGCGTGTGTGTGTGTGTGTGTGTGTGTGTGTGTGTGTGTGTGTGTGTGTGTGTGTGTGTGTGTGTGTGTGTGTGTGTGTGTGTGTGTGTGTGTGCGTGCGTGCGTGTGTGTGTGTGTGTGTGTGTGTGTGTGTGTGTGTGTGTGTGTGTGTGTGTGTGTGTGTGCGCGCAGTTTGCTCTTTTGCTTTGAGTTGTCATTCCATCATTCAAACCAAAAGGCTGTGGTCAGAGCCTAGTGTTTCCCATGTAACAGTGATATGTTTCTCACCTTTGTTCAGGTCATTCAAAGTTTCCCTTTTTCAATGTTGTCATCAGGTCATAGCTGAACTTTCAGCTTTTAGACTTTTCAATAGGCAATTGTTTTAGCAAGTATTGCCTGTGCCTGTTAAGTCCTATTCACATTCTACATTTTCTATTCTCAACACAGTGTATATCTGGGCTTTTGGGGAATGTTTATTAGGAGCATTTTACTTGATGATTGTTCTTAAAAGTTGTCCATATGCCAATAGGACTCAGTTGTTGTAATTGTGGGTCTGAAAAGCTAGATCCTTTGTGAATAACCAAAATGTAGGAGACAACCTTGCACTCAAATATACTTGACACTAACTTTTGGGGAATCAATTAGCAGACTTCCTACTTTAACGTTAAGGATGGTAAACATGAAAATGCCTCCATTCTTTGCCATTAGATTATAAGACAAAATAATTTGTGCAAAGGAGAAGAATTGTCTTCTCATAGCAGTAGTTCAATATTCACATATGTACCTCCCTACCTCTCTCCAGGCACTACCCCAAGCAGTCCTTCACCATTGTGACTGACACTCCAGAGAACCTGAGACTGAGACATCAGAGTGAATTGCAGAGCCAGGTGAGATGGCCTTCAATTTTTGTGTATGTTGTCAAATTCACATCATTTTCAGGTGCTGGGCTGGAAAACACATTGTTAAAAATGGGGGAACTAGAGGATCCAAACTTCTATGTCGTCACAGAGGTGTAATATGCCACAGCAGTGAAACACCATTCCCATGTTTTGCTCCTTTACTATACCTCCCTTTCTGCCTGTATCTGGCTGTCAGATTCCTAACTCGCCTGTACAGGGACACACAGCCAGGGCCCATCTGTCAAAGAAACATAGACACACTGGGTGTCTGTCCACATGCCAGTCCTTTGGCTCAGAACACAGCCAAAAGGAAGAGACAGGAACGTCAAAGAGAGGGAGGGAGGGAGGGAGGGAGGGAGGGAGGGAGGGAGGGAGGGAGGGAGGGAGGGAGGGAGGGAGGGAGGGAGGGAGGGAGGGAGGGAGGGAGGGAGGGAGGGGAGCTCACTAACAGGATCTGTCTGATTTGTTTTACCCTGAATCTCTAGTCTACAGAGAGCTGTATTGCTTTCATTCTGCAGTCATAAACACTGCGGATCATCTAAAGGCATCAAACATGTGTCTGAAGACACGGATAGCGTTATATGTATTCACAAGCAAGGCTCTCAGCTCTCTCTGTAATGATGAACTTCTGACTATCAGAATCATCAAGGTACTCTCATCATCCTCTTCATACAGATTATTGGATCGTATAACTTGTATTAATCATCAGCAGCTTCCATTCCCCCACTCTCACATAGACTCATGTATCCATAGCCACTGATCAAATGATGTACTCTATAACTACAGATCATTTGATTGTTAGTTACTTATACGTGCCATTTAGCACAGGCTTTTATACTTAGTGTCATACAGTAGTGCGTGCATACATTTTTGTGTAGGTGGCCCCAGTGAGAATCGAACCTACAATCCTGATCTTGTCATTTCCTTGCAACTGAGCCACACACAATCACTTTGCTGTATGTCAACATTCATCCAACTGTATCAGTGCATTAGGGTTTATTGCACACACACACTGTAACAACCAGTGGATAGGAAAATACCATCTTGTCTTTGTTTCACACACAAGCAATCCATTCTTTGGCCTGTTTTTTGGAGCACATTCTCAAAGGCGGTGGCGCGTCAGTAATTTGGTTATTTAAGCTTGAAGCAACTAATCTAAGGGGCCGAAAGGGCTCCGGCTCCACTGGAGATTTCCCTGATTAACCTATGGTTCTATTTACATGGCCCCAAAGAGATAGGATCAAGTGTTTAAAAAGATTGTTGTTGGAATATCTATTTTAACATTCCTACTCCTAATTTCGAACTACACCAGTAATTGTTTCTACCTGTTTCTTTTCGGTGCATCACAATCTTTTTTTAATGTTTTTTTTAAGGAGAACAGAATTCCGATCTCCTTAGGTATTTTTATTATTTTGATGACAGGATATGAGCAGAAGCAGGGAGGCAAAGTAGAGGGAGCATGAGGCTAATGCGGGGATCGGTAGAGACTCTGAGCTAGAAAATGGTATATCAGAGTCTCTATGTGACCAGTAGAGACTCTGAGATAGAAAATGGTATATCATACACTGCAGTTGAGGAACAATGGGAAAGTAATTCTTCTTTTGAAAGTTGATACAATTGTAACCCCACTTTTGGGAAAATGGCCCTTGAATGTTTGGTACACCTACTGGAGAGCTCTTCTTTGTCTAAACCCAATCAGTATCGTTCACATCCTCTTAAGACTCCATCCATCTCTTTAAGGATTCACATATGAGGCCATGTGCTAAACAGAGTGAGTAGTTTAGTAAACAACCAAAGATGTAGACTAGTGGTAGCCTACAATAAGGAAAAATTCCAGGTAAAAATACGCTACCTGTCTAACTTGAAGAAAAAAATATATAAAAAAATATTAAAATACCTGGCTAACTCGATGGGTAATGTAATCATCATGGCAAAGTAGAGTCTTTTGTTCAGACATGTAGCTAAACAATAAACCGACATAATCCCACCTCATACTACTACCAATACAAACATTGTCAAAGCTGTAGTATGACTCTGTAGGTAGCTAAAGCTAACCAACCAGGTTCAATGTTAGCTAGCTAACATTAGGCTATACTAGCAATGCAAATGGATTTTCTGATTTGAATAATATTAGTACACAGATGATACACGTGACTTTAGTTAGCAACCCGGAAGGCAAACTTTCGCTAGTTAGCTAACAGTATGCTTTAACTTGCAATGAAAACGACTTTCTGACTAAATTTGAAACTTATATCTATAAATGTAGCTAGACTCTTACCCTTATACATGGTTGAACGCTCACGGCAGACTGGAACCATTTAACTCTGTTTTGTTTGTAGCTATATCTTTTTTTGGCCAGCGTTGTATCAAGTCACTCAGGTTCACACTGACCGTGGCATGTGCAGAAAGTAGCCCGTCACTTTTTCCAACTGTCCAATAGTGCCTGCTATATTCAGGGCATCAATGTTGTTGAGAAAAGTAGCAAAACTTTTGTAGTTCTCGATGGCTAACGTTATATCTTTCAAAAACGGCACAGTAGAAAGGACTATCAACACATACTGAACACATACTGAATAGCTCACGTTATAGACAGAAGCATGCTACATGGCAGACCAATCCAAACTCATCTCCCATCAACCCATCCATTATCTCAGCCAATCATGGCTAGCAGGAAGGTTCCTGTCTTTTTCCATGGCTAAACCAACTATGCTCATAATTTAATGTTTTTATTTGTATTTACGGAAAACAAGTGTTTTATTAAGGCACATGAAACTTAAGAAGGCATTTCTGCCCAAAAACGCATTTTGATTAAAAAAATACATGTTTACAATCAAATGCCTCTCCTGTGAAGTAGTGATGTGCAACATACACCTAGTTTCCTGAAGCGAGACACAACCTAAATTCGGTGACTAATATTTGGTGTGATATTTGCTGTAACTTGGGCCTACACTAGAAAATCAGACAGCCTGTTAAGTGAGGGTGGAGAGATGAGGACACTGTCAGAACAAGTTGTCTTCTATGTCAGGGGCACAGTCATACAGCACTCCCTCCCTCTAAGTTAGGCTCTCTAGGTATGACTGTTAGCTTTAGCCTGAAACTGGCTCACATCTGGGTCATTTCTAGACACAACATGTCAGCCTTTCTGGTGGAACGCCCATTGCCCTAGAGGAGTCGGTCAACAATGTCTGACTCTTATGTCACCTTTCACGCTTGATTTCCCTTGTTTTTTTCTCCTTCTTCTCCTTTGTTGTAGCCTGAACAACAATGCAGACATACTGTACAAAATAGACAACATTTTGGGGCATGTCTGGCAACTGAACATTTTCATAAAACATACTATAAATCACCATCGTCTGAAGCTGTCATGTTTGGTAGCATGTTTTGGCAGCAGATTGTTGGTTCACTGAGGGACAGCTTTCCACTCAGTGGTCTCCAGAAGGAGTCAGGCTATGTCCCAGGCCAGGTAGAGGGGCATCTCTGTCTCTGTCTCTCTCACACACACACTCTCACTCTCTGACACACACACTCTCACTCTCTCTCTCACACACACACACACACACACACACACACACACACACACACACACACACACACACACACACACACACACACACACACACACACACACACACACACACACACACACACACACACACACACACACACACACTCACTCACTCACTCACTCACTCACACTCACACAAAATATAGATGTCTATCGAACACTCCAGTCTCTCACTGACAGAACTAGCTCTTGCACATTGATTGTTCATCCTCATTTGTGTTTTGTCCTATGAGTGTGTTGTGGCATCGGTGCCTTCACTCCTGATGCACTTTCAGCTTTTGTCTGTTAACTGGCCTGGGATAATCCTCCCTCTCTGTCCCCCCAGAGTGCTGTCCTAACTGGCTCAGTGACCCTGACACAGTCACTGAGATCATGTTGGCCCCTGCTCATTATTGTCTGGCGTCCAAGCACCCCCACAATGGCCGTGCAGTTGCCCCCTCTGTTACCAGATGGTCTGAGATTCTATGTGTCAGAGAAACCATATGAGGTAGCCATGCCCCCCTCTACAATCAGCCCACAATTCTTTGCAAACCCAGTCAGTGATACCTACTCATATCGATCACTGTCCTCAAACCCAACTGAGGACATCCTCAGTGTAGAGCAACAGCCAGGTCTGTGTGTATTATTGCCGGCTCTCTCTGCACCAGCCATGGATGCTGTAATAAAAGGAACTGTGATTACCTGACAGTGTAATTTACCATCAGAGATTTACTAGAGTAATTTACCCCGGCGTCTCTCTTTCTCTCTCTCTCTCTCTCTTTCTCTCTGTCTCTCTGGTGGTCAGTGTGAGTGAGTGACTGTGCTTATCGACTATCACGGAGGAGCAAAGCAATGCCTTTCTCACCAGATCCATTCTACTGTTGTTTACCACGTACAGCACCTGCCCTAGAGCCACAAATAAACACAAGCCTCTTCACACCAATTGAGATGCTCTGTTAACGTATCTACCTGTCTGTTTCCATCAAAGTACACTGGTACACTATGAAACGTCTGCATAATGGATCTATTATATAATGTACATCTGTACATCACAGGAGGTTGGTGGCACCTTAATTGGGGAGGACGGGAATGGTATCAAATACATCAAACATATGGTTTGTGTTTGAAGCCGCTCCATTCCAACCATTATTATGATCCGTCCTCTCCTCAGCAGTCTCCACTGCTGTACATCACTTTTCAGTGAGTCAACCAGCAGAACCCAGAGCTGAGAAGACTGCTGGATTTAATTCATATGGTTTTGGATGTGTAACAGGGTGGCTAACCCTAGCTCTTGGTGAGCTTCTAGCTACTTGTAGTAGGTATGCAGGCTTTTTCTCCAGCCCTGCTAAGTATGCAAGCTTAGTGGAACGAACTGCCTCTCGTCCCAGCCATTCCCTTGTGCTGTCTGAGAACCTCTTCCAGTCCCTCAGCCAGAAACATGAACGTCTGGGATATTTATCAACCTGTGTTTCTCTAGCTTTAATTTGACATGCTAATGATATGAGTCATAAATCACAGGTTGAGCCTTACATAACAGTAGCAACAATAGACTATTAATACTGAAGGACAGAATATCGCCACTGATAGGCTACTTTGAGAGAAATCAGCTGAAACGTGTACATTAAAGCCTCTTGGGTAAACTGATCAATTAATAACCCATTCTGTCCACGAGGTTTACACTCTTCATTATTGTAGGGCTCAGTAGCCTAGCTCTGTCTGTTCGTGTTTGTATGAATTATACAGAAGGGTCTAAAATTATTGACACCCTTGATAATGATGAGTAATAATGACTCTATAAAATAAAGAAATCAAATACTGAGCTCTACTGTATGCACTGTTGTTGAAATCATATTATTTTATACTAATACAATTGCTCAGAGAAAAAGATTTTGTTGAATATGTAATAATTAATTTGCTCAAAAGGTAGGGGTCAAAATTATTGACACCCCTAAAGATTATTATAAATAAAGTAGGGAAATCAAAATAAAGTAGTCAAAAGTTTAGTATTTGATCTCATATTCCTAACGCGCAAGCGCAATGACTACATCAGGATTCTGACTCATTTGTAGTTTTTGGTTGTGTTTCAGATTATTTTGTACCATATAAAATAAATGGTAAATAATGTATTTTGGAGTCCATTTTATTGTAAATAAGAATAGAATATGTTTCTAAACACTCCTATGCTAACCTCCCATGTTATTGTTAATGGTGAGAGGTTAGCATGTCTTGGGGGTATGATATAAAATGCTAACCTCCCATGTTATTGGTAATGGTGAGAGGTTAGCATGTCTTGGGGGTATGATATAAAATGCTAACCTCCCATGTTATTGGTAATGGTGAGAGGTTAGCATGTCTTGGGGGTATGATATAAAATGCTAACCTCCCATGTTATTGGTAATGGTGAGAGGTTAGCATGTCTTGGGGTATGATATAAAATGCTAACCTCCCATGTTATTGGTAATGGTGAGAGGTTAGCATGTCTTGGGGGTATGATATAAAATGCTAACCTCCCATGTTATTGGTAATGGTGAGAGGTTAGCATGTCTTGGGGGTATGATATAAAATGCTAACCTCCCATGTTATTGGTAATGGTGAGAGGTTAGCATGTCTTGGGGGTATGATATAAAATGCTAACCTCCCATGTTATTGGTAATGGTGAGAGGTTAGCATGTCTTGGGGGTATGATATAAAATGCTAACCTCCCATGTTATTGGTAATGGTGAGAGGTTAGCATGTCTTGGGGGTATGATATAAAATGCTAACCTCCCATGTTATTGGTAATGGTGAGAGGTTAGCATGTCTTGGGGGTATGATATAAAATGCTAACCTCCCATGTTATTGGTAATGGTGAGAGATTAGCATGTCTTGGGGGTATGATATAAAATGCTAACCTCCCCTGTTATTGGTAATGGTGAGAGGTTAGCATGTCTTGGAGGTATGATATAAAATGCTAACCTCCCCTGTTATTGGTAATGGTGAGAGGTTAGCATGTCTTGGAGGTATGATATAAAATGCTAACCTCCCCTGTTATTGGTAATGGTGAGAGGTTAGCATGTCTTGGGGGTATGATATAAAATGCTAACCTCCCCTGTTATTGGTAATGGTGAGAGGTTAGCATGTCTTGGAGGTATGATATAAAATGCTAACCTCCCCTGTTATTGGTAATGGTGAGAGGTTAGCATGTCTTGGAGGTATGATATAAAATGCTAACCTCCCCTGTTATTGGTAATGGTGAGAGGTTAGCATGTCTTGGGGGTATGATATAAAATGCTAAACTCCCCTGTTATTGGTAATGGTGAGAGTTTAGCATGTCTTGGGGGTATGATATAAAATGCTAACCTCCCATGTTATTGGTAATGGTGAGAGGTTAGCATGTCTTGGGGTTATGATATAAAATGCTAACCTCCCCTGTTATTGGTAATGGTGAGAGGTTAGCATTTCTTAGGGGGTATGATATAAAATGCTAACCTCCCCTGTTATTGGTAATGGTGAGAGGTTAGCATGACTTGGGGGTATGATATAAAATGCTAACCCTCCCCTGTTATTGGTAATGGTGAGAGGTTAGCATGACTTGGGGGTATGATATATAATGCTAACCTCCCCTGTTATTGGTAATGGTGAGAGGTTAGCATGTTTTGGGGGTATGATCTTTCATCCTCTAATGCTCTCACTCATCCTTATTCATGATTTATTCAGGACTATACGCAATCATGGTAGCATCCACATTCATGTTGTGTAGTGTTTATGTAGTGTTTAGAAACATACTCATTTCTTATTTTCAAATACAAAACATTTGACTACTTTATAAGATTCTTTAGGGGTATCAATAATTTTGACCCCTACATATTTTTGATTTTTGTATTTCTTGATTTTTGTATTAACACAAAATAATATAATTTGTAATAGGTAGGTAGGGGTAAAGTGACATGAAGCCTTGACTAACAGTAGCCTAGCGGGTAGGAGCGTTGGGCCAGTAACCAAAAGGTTGCTGGATCGAATCCCTGAGATGACAATCTGTTGTTCTGCCCCTGAGCAAGGCCGTTAACCCACTGTTCCCCGGGTGCTGATGACGTGGATATCGATAAAGGCAGCCCCCCCCCGCACCTCTCTGATTCAGAAGGGTTAGGTTAAGACACATTTCAGTTGAATGCATTCAGTTGTACATCCCCTTTTCCTTTGCTTTTTTTACAATCCTATATAGCTAGCAGTCTAGTGATGTATGAATTATTCCTAGTGTGCCCTTGACAAAGTATAATTATTCCACACAATAAGATAACGATCAGGTGTGCCACATTAATACTTTATGTAAGAGCTTATGTCATGATATGAGACTTCAAAGTGTTGGAGAATAAAGCTCTCAAAACTCCAATAGTCAAAGATGAAGGTTTAATTAGAATTCTAATTTGCGTTTAATATGTTCCCTACACAAAGCTATTGTATAGTGTGGGTATCTACAAGATGAACGGCTTTGAATCAAGAATAATTTTGTCGGAATTGTTGTCTTGCTCTTTAGCGATGAGAGGGACTACAAAACAACTGTCCTTTTAAATATTTTCGGAGATTAAATGGAACCAAGAACAAACCTAAACTAACCAGCTTATTTCCAAACAAAACACTTAATTTGTTTTAGACCAGCATCTTTTTACCTTGGTATCTTCAGTTCAAAACAGCAGGCTCTCTTTCTCATCACAATACGTGTCAGACTATTGTGTTGCAGCTTAGAACCACCGTGGAAAGGAAGGATTTTCAAATGGCAAAGTATTACGACTAAGTCGTTTTTCAAATCTCATCCCTGTCTCTTGTTTCAGGTGAAATACAAAAAGGACTTTGAGGATAGCAAAGGCAGAGGCTTCAGCATTGTATCTGACACACCAGAGCAACAGAGACTGAGGAAGACACAGGAGCAGATCAGTAATGTATGCTTCTGTGTGGTCACTTCCTCTATATCCCCTGGTCTCCATGGTTACCCCTCCTTCCTCTTCCTGTCCTTGTTACCTCATCACACCCCTGACCTTAGTGTGGGTGTCCTGTTTGTACTGCTGTGGGGTGTCTGTCAATGTTACGTAATGTGGAGGAATGGAGGAGAGGAAAGTGTCTGAACTGTGTGTGTGTGTGTGTGTGTGTGTGTGTGTGTGTGTGTGTGTGTGTGTGTGTGTGTGCGTGCGTGCGTGCGTGCGTGCGTGCGTGCGTGCGTGCGAGCAAGAGAAGTGGTGCGTGAAACGCTGGACGAGTGTATGAATCAGAGGGTGCATTTTGGTCACTGAGCAAAATCACGGGTTTGCACAACACACAAACACACACACTCAACATACACTCAACATACAGTATGCTCCTCTCTCTCTTTCTTCTCTTATCTGGTCCTATCAACTCATAATCTCTCTTCTGTATCACAGACTGACTACATTGAAATAATACACGTACTGAATGTCTACCTTTCCATAATGACACCCACACATGCACACACTACAGTACTGGTAAGTGCACGAGGGGCCTTCACACGGCCAGCCTCAGTTTATGTAGATGACATATAACAGTTAAGCGGTGCCAGTGAACATCCCTGTGCCAACCCCTCGACTCAAGAGTATGCTGAGACCAAATGTGCTGCCAAACGAATTCAACACTCCTATCAGGTGAGAAATCTACCTCGGGTGCATCTCAATAGTCTAATTTGGCTTCCTCTCCTGTCCTCGTTTCCTTTATCTGCTACATAAGACAGTGTGGGTGAATCCACATGGGGGATTCCTACTAGGGAGGTCCTACTGTCAAGTGTTTTCACATCAGTTCAAAGTAAAGGAGACAAGGAAAGGACACTGCTTTAGACTGATGGCATTGTCTTGAGTCCCCTTTAAATACAACACACTAGGGGCTCTATTCAGTCCTTGGCGCTGAAGATCCGCTTCATAGCACGATTAACAGTTAAAGGTAATGTTCCCACCATCGCTGAGACTTCACTCATGGTAAACGCTGCATATGTCAGAAATTACCTTTACATTTTAATGCAGGTCTTCCGAGATACTAAAGTGATACGGATTGAATCCAGACCTTACTCTTCTACATACTGTATGTTATGTGTCTAACTAATTCCACGGAGGGCTGAGTGTCGATCCTCCCTTGTACTATATTGATGAAATAAGGTCACTGATCAGTTAGGAACTCCCCTCACCTGGTTGTCTAGGTCTTAATTGGACACACTGAAAGGAGAAACCAAAAACCAGCAGACACTCAGCCCTCCATGGAATGAGTTTGTCACCCCTGTTGTATGTGCTCTCACCATATCTGATTTTAGTGCCCACAGGTCCTCCAGGGGGAGGATAGGGTTACGGGCACCATCGTCCCAGATGTGGCACATTAACCACTGCTGATCCAGGTAAGCGACCCCCACTCACTGCTCAGGGTCAAGTCGTCTGACTGTGTGATTGCATTATTCCGCTGTGTAAACCCACCCGTAGAGTATTACCGTGGATACACCTACCTCCTTCATTAACTAACACATCAGAGCACACGTGGAGGGCACTCTAAAACCAACGCTTGGTTCTGTTACCAGGAGGACACTCTGAACCCTATAGGAAATTCTTTGTTGTTATGTTATTTTTTACTCTAAAAAGTGCTATCAGAGAGGAGCATATGAATGCTGCTAGTCTAATCCAAATACCAGCCTAATAAATCTTTATTATACAACATCTATTAAATGCCTGTGTGTGTGTCATCTAGCACTTTTGGCAGGTTTTCAGGGCCTAAAAGCATCGTGCCAGAGCATGAGACATCTATCCTTCTGCTAATGCTACATTACCCTCAGGTTTAGGTGCTAATGCTAGTTAGTGGCTAATGCTACATTACCCTCAGGTTTAGGTGCTAATGCTAGTTAGTGGCTAATGCTACATTACCCTCAGGTTTAGCTGCTAATGCTAGTTAGCAACTAATGCTACATTAGCCTCAGAACAACATGTACACGGTTGACTTGTATATGAATGGTATAGTACTGAGACAGGGTTGAATGCCTTCTGTTTCTGCATCATGGCTAGTATGACGCTAAGAATGCAGAGCGGAGGCCCCCCAAAATACACACCCACTGCCCCACTTCTACCGCACTGGCCCAGAATCCTCTGGTGTGGTTTTCAACCACATCTGGGTTGTTACGGGCTCTTTTTAGCTGCACCACGCCTACCAGCCTTACCCTGTTATCAAATCCCAAATAACATGGAAAAACATGCATGGGGTTATTTATACAAACAGTCTTCCCATATGCATCAGCAACTTCATCATACATACAGTTGAAGTCGGAAGTTTACATACTTAGATTGGAGTCATTAAACCTCGTTTTTAAAACAATCCACACATTTCTTGTTAACAAACTATAGTTTTGGCAAGTCGGTGAGGACATCTACTTTGTGCATGACACAAGTAATTTTCCAACTATTGTTTACAGACAGATTATTTCACTTATAATTCACATAATTGGGTCAGTGGGTCAGAAGTTTACATACACTAAATTGACCGTGCCTTTAACCAGCTTGTAAAATTCCAGAAAATGATGTCATTGCTTTAGAAGCTTCTGGTAGGCTAATTGACATAATTTGAGTCAATTGGAGGTGTACCTGTGGATGTATTTCAAGGCCTACCTTCAAACTCGGTGCCTCTTTGTTTGACATCATTGATTTCAAATCTTTGTTTGAAATCAAAAGAAATCAGCCAAGACCTCTGAAAAAACTGTAGACCTCCACAAGTCTGGTTCATCCTTGGGAGCAATTTCCAAGCACCTGAAGGTACCACATTCATCTGTACAAACAATAGTACGCAAGTATAATCAGCATGGGACCATGCAGCCATCATACCGCTCAGGAAGGAGACTAATGTACTTTGGTGCGAAAAGTGCAAATCAATCCCAGAACAACATCAAAGGACCTTGTGAAGATGCTGGAGGAACCAGGTACAAAAGTATCTATATCCACAGTACAACGAGTCCTATATTGACATAACCTGAAAGACTACTCAGCAAGGAAGAAGCCACAGCTCCAAAACCGCCATAAAAAAGCCAGACTACGGTTTGCAACTGCACATGGGGACAAAGATTGTACTTTTTGGAGAAATGTCCTCTGGTCTGATGAAATAAAAATAGAACTGTTTGGCCATAATGACCATCATTATGTTTGGAGGAAAAGGGGGGAGGCTTACAAGCCGAAGAACACCATCTCAACGGTTAAGCAGGGGGGTGGCAGCATCATGTTGTCAGGGTGCGTTGCTGCAGGAGGGACTGGTGCACCTCACAAAATAGATGGCATCATGAGGGAGGAAAATTATGTGGATATATTGAAGGAATATCTCAAGACGTCAGTCAGGAAGTTAAAGCTTGGTCGCAAATGGTTCTTCCAGATGGACAATGACCCCAAGCATACTTCCAAAGTTGTGGCAAAATGGCTTAGGAACAACAAAGTCAAGGTATTGGAGTGACCATCACAAAGCCCTGACCTCAATCCCATAGAAAATGTGTGGGCAGAACTGAAAAAGCATGTGCGAGCAAGGAGGCCTACACACCTGACTCAGTTACATCAGCTCTGTCAGGAGGAATGGGCCAAAATTCACCCAACTTATTGTGGGAAGCTTTTGGAAGGCTACCCAAAACATTTGACCCAAGTTAAACAATTTAAGGCAATGCTACCAAATACTAATTGAGCGTATGTAAACTTCTGACCCACTGGGAATGTAATGAAAGAAATAAAAGCTGAAAGAAATCATTCTCTCTGCTATTATTCTGACATTTCACATTCTTAAAATAAAGTGGTGATCCTAACTGACCTAAGACAGACCTAAGACTTTTTACTTTGATTAAATGTCAGGAATTGTGAAAATGTATTTGGCTAAAGTGTTATTATTATATTATTATATTATATATATATTATTATTATATATTATATTATTATTATTATATTATATATATAAAGTGTATGTAAACTTCCGACTTCAACTGTACACGGATATGCAGTAGCTGTTTTGAATTATCCCTAATTTGAAAATAACTGGATAGAAATCCCTTTTCTGTTGCGTTGATTTTGGGACTCATTTTCCTTTTAATCTAACCAGAAAATATCATTTTATTTGGGATTGGTTGTTTATGTTAATGCGGTCCATAGGAGGGGTGCGAGTCCCACTCTAAAGGCTGTCCCATCCCTGTTTCCCTCCTAACCTTCCGGTTACTAGTCCAATGCTCTAACCACTAGGCTACCTGCCGCCCCACCTGTGCGAATACAGGATGAGTAAATTATGAATAAATACATTTTAGCTATTGTCAAGATCATGTTAAAAAAAAAAACATAAGGTGACTTATTGTAAATCAAGGATTTTAGTTCTCATACTGCATCCCCAATTTACTGCTAACGGACCGAGGCAGTGGATTTGCAATCAGTACTTTATAAATAGTGCTGACGTGATGTATCAAAAGCACAGGCTTTTGTGGCTCTGATGTAAAATGTGACTAAATGGAAAGTAGCGATAGTGTTCACAGGAGGTGAAGTGCAGCAGTGACCACATGATTGGCCCTCAGGTATGTTTGTTTTGGATTTTTCTGCAAGCGATGTTGACAGAGCTTCAAAGGAGACAATGGGTCGAATTTTATCTCGAGATTTTGGCTGTTTGGTCCCCCTTTGAAATGGTTGAGTGAACTTAAACCAGCATCTGACACCCTACTAAAAAAACTAATACAAATCATTTTGGCCCATGCCACCCTGTTCATGCTACTGTATGAACGGTCCTGTTCATGCTACTGTATGGATGGGCACACTATTCAGCCCAAACCTCACTCCACAATGTAAAGTCCAAACCTGAGGTTTTGTTTTCTTCTAAATACTTTGAGCATTTTAATGGAGCCTGCCTGGAGTGCCAGATGGTAGGGAGTTGCACATTTGGGACCATTCCATTGATTCCAGCTCAATCTGGCGAAGCTAAAGTGTTTAAAAGAAAACAAATACAGGTTGAACCCAGTTTTCGTGCAACATCATTGTCTTCAAAAATGACCCTCTAAAGAGCAGTGCATATTGTGATCCACATTACTGAAACCTCATTACCTCCAACATATAATCTGCCATAGCGACCTGCAGTTCTATTTAGGCGAGAAGTCTAATGAATGACTTTCACAGTCAATGTGGTGCTCATCTATCTCGGGAATGTCGTGTGTCACAGGAGAACCCAACCAGAAACCTACAAGACTTCTCCTCTCCAATCCTAAAGGACTGCTAAGATGTTATTTGCTCCATAGTACTACATTTCAATGAACTCTAATTGATTGACACTAATTGATGGTTGAATTGCTACAGTCCACACCCTTGGCTTCTCTGGGTCGTATGAATAACTCTGTCAGCGATGGAGAAAGCTTTAGGTCACTGACAGTACTCTCAACTGTAAATGAAAATTGATGAGCTGGCAATATCATCCCAGACTACCGTTGCTGGTAGTCGTGGCAGAATGGTAAAAGTCTGTTTCTATTAGATTAGACGGTGGACAGGGATGACATATGGCTGTCAGTGATTGTTTTTCCACTGTAATAGCCTCAAATGTGTGGAGGACCCCAAAACATGCACATCTCTTGCTGTTTCCTAGAATCTTGTTTGTACTGATTGCAGAGTAGAAGTTGTGCATAGGTGGGTGGGCATGAGGTAATGAGGGTGATGACTGATTTCAGTCAGAAAAACTTAACCCTTCACAGTATCCTATAAATTGACATTAAAACCCTCTACCCGGGGGTTTATTATGGATCCCCATTAGTTCCTACCAAGCAGCTACTCTTCCTGAGTTCCAAACACATTAAGGCCCTTACATTACATCTAAAACAGTATATCATATAACATTATTACACCATGACATGTTTAAAATACCAAATGTATAATACCACCACACAACAATTTTACTAATAGCCATTGCATGCTCTACAAACAACGTTGAATTGTTTTGTCCTTTTTGTGTGTGTTCAAAACCCCTAACTTTTTCCCCCTGACACACTTACTCAGAAGTAAACACATTGGTTTCAGTTCCTCTCAGGTGAACCAGAGAAAGAAAAGTATTGTATAGCAGAAATTCATTCACATATCCATCTACACAGCGAAACGAGCATTATACAACTCAGGGGTGTCAAACATACGGCTGGCAGGTGGTTTGAGCTAAAAGGTGAAGGCTCTTTTGTGTTGAGGCTGAATAAAGGTGAGGGCTCTGCTACCACAGCTCTGCTCAGTGCCTTTGAGATAAGAGCCCAGGCACATGACCGCATGCAGGAAGAATAGGGCCTTCTTTAACTGACTTCCCATGGACGACCTCTCTGCTAATAGGGAGTGCTGTTGCTAGAGCTATTGACTGGCACACTGCGGTTCTACAGGATCTAGTTTTAAAACAGGCATTCTTCAGATTAGAATGTTAATGTGTTATATTTATTTGCTATCTCTTTGACTTTTCTGTGTAATTTAAATGGCTAGAAGCCAGGGCATTGAGAGCAATGCGAAACAACTTGATTTCTTTGTTTACTCCATGTGTAACTCTGTGTTGTCTGTTCACACTGCTATGCTTTATCTTGGCCAGGTCGCAGTTGCAAATGAGAACTTGTTCTCAACTAGCCTACCTGGTTAAATAAAGGTAAAATAAAATAAAATTTTAGAGAACTGTAATTTACTGTATGCTGACGACTTTGCACCTACAAGTGAATTTCCTCACATTCCATCTTGGCAGGATACATAATAACAACAAGTGCTGCTTGTTGCAACATGAGTCACTGGGCCAAATTGAATTTCCTCACTGTAGACTCACTGGTATCAAGATTTGGTTCCAAATGGGTCTGTAATCTAGTTAAAGCTATCTAGCTTTCTTTGTGCCATACAAACCCAATGCTACCCTATTCCACTACATATAATAAGAGGAGAAAACCTCCCACAGGACTGGTGCCTAAAGCCCTATATTTAGGGGTCAATTATGGTAATAGTCAGGTCTAAATTAGGGATATTGAATGTTAACGCCAATTAATTGTGTCCTGCATCCAATCAGCTTGTTTGGAGACTGAGTGGGAGGACAAGAGTGTAAAGCGCTCTGGTAATATTATTCTCATGCCAACTCCTCCATATCTGCTTTATTGGCCTCAACTTTTCACTCCTCTCCACTGGTCTCTTCATTCTGTCATGGTTACCCATAAGGTCAGGCCAGTGAAGGTTTTTTGTAAGGTTAAAGGTTGAAGGTTAAGGAGGGTGTTGCCTTTTTGGACTTGCACTTGTTATCTCAAATAACAAAAATACTTTTGTTATTAGAGGACACGTCTGGATTGGGACATTCCATCCAGTGTGCAACACCTTTCCTGAACCTCCTCACCCTCCCACCCTTAAGACTGGCCCTCTGATTCACATGTACGGCATCACCATTGATAACGCCCTAAGTGGGGTCTAAATCGGGAAAGTGGGGATGATAACGAGTACCCAACATAGAGTCAAGAGGGAGAGTTGAGGCAGAAAACGAAATCCTTCCAGAACAGCGTTTTGACTCTTAGGCTGGCCACATTTACATTACCTGCCTCAAAACCATCTATTTTGTGTGTTTTACTGTTTTCTTTACCCAGAAGTCACCTAGATGGAAGAAACTTCAGAGGAAACGGGCAGCTTGATGGAAGAAACGTCGGGAAAAGCTCTCACCTCGATGGAAGAAACGTCGGAGGAAACGGTCACCTTGATGGAAGAAACGTCGGGAAAAGCTCTCACCTCGATGGAAGAAACGTCAGAGGAAACGGTCACCTTGATGGAAGGAACGTCGGAGGAAACGGTCACCTTGATGGAAGGAACGTCGGAGGAAACGGTCACCTTGATGGATGGAACGTCAGAGGAAACGGTCACCTTGATGGAAGGAACGTCGGAGAAAACAGTCACCTTGATGGAAGGAATGTCAGAGGAAACCGTGTCGGGAGAAGCAGTGGTGGTCAAGCGTGCTACAGGACGAGTCACCTGGATGGAAGAACCATCGGAGGAAACGGTGCTGGGAGAAGCAGCGGTGGACGAGCATGGCACAGAAGGGGCAGTCGAGGTGAGAACGCCAGTTGGCGTTGCCCCGGCCTGTGTGTCTTTCTGATGACCTTGGCACAGACTGGCATGCTTTTCTAAAGCTGTGGGGGGATTTATACCTACTGTAGCTATGTGCTTTGTTCTCCTGTCAGGCCTCGACTGCTAAGCCCGTCTTGCGCAGACCCAGTGTGCATGTCGCCAGGAGGTGCAGTGTTCTAGCAAGTGACGTAAGTAGAATTCATCCTCTGTGTTCTCTAATACAGCCTGTTGTAATTGTGTGAAGTTGTGGCAGGATTCACTGCAGTGTCCAGTAATGGGTTATAGCCACCTGTAAAGGATTTGGAGGAAAGCCCTTGAGGGATTTAGTCATGCCTACACCACAGCACCACAGATGAAGAGGCTTGTTGGCCAATCTGGGGATAATTAATCTGGACTGAAATGAGAGGTTGGACCCTTTTTTGTGCTCAACACCCTTAGGAGATAGAGATTACTATGGAAGCTAAGCTCAAAAAGAGGTGAGTCTGGCGTCTGAAGGTGTCCTAAAATAGCTATTTTGGATTTCAGCTGCTTATCATTCAGAAGACCCCGCCCCTTCATTTTTCCTCTGGTAATATGGAGAAAAAACGTGAGGGCGGGATGACTGGTTAAAGAGATTTGCGATTGGCCATTTGAATGTTTCCCTGTTGTCTGTCAACATAATAAACCAATTATTTTGCACCATGAATCTGCATAATTACTTGTTAACCATCTGTGATGTAGAATAATTCCGACAAGTCTCAAAGTGCTCTCTAATTATCACACCCACCACTTAGTGGAGATAAAACTTTTAGCAACTGCTGGCCATACAATTTCACACGAGCGGAGAAGCACTCTGGCTATTTGAATACTTTTGGCAGGAAAAAATTAATTTGTGGAAACATGATTATAGGACATAAATAATGAACATTCTGACACTACAGTATATTACTTCCGCGTAGTTTTATTATATTTCATGTTTTCTTTTCCTCTCTCTTCAGTGTCTGAGTCCCCTAGTTGAATACATGGAAAGACCTTCTCTATTCCCCCCTGTTCTGGAGATGTAGAAGCTTTTTTTTGCCTGACTTTTTGCTGGTAAAATGTAGAAGGTCAAATATATGCCCCCATTGTAATGCCATGCCAGTGGTTGGTACAGTGTCCAAATGGAAAAGCATTGATAAGCAGTATCAGCCAGAGGAACAATTGTCTAGCTGAGCTTTTGTCTGCTTCATGCTGTAGCTACAATAGACACTGTAACACAACCGGTACAGTCAGACAACGTGCCAAGCAGACCCATACACTTAAGTTACTGTATTCATTAGTAATGAGCTCTTGGTGCACGGTCACCCATATAAAGTGCCTTATTAGTTTATTAGCTTCCAACTGGCTCATTCATCCACTCTCCTCTCCCTTGTAACTATTCCCCAGGTCGTTGCTGTAAATGAAAATGTGTTATCAGTCAATTTACCTGGTAAAATACATGTGTCATTACCTAATTACTGTAGCTTGCAATAAGCTTATTTTCAACCATTATGAGGCCCAACATATCAGCTGTCATCCTACAGGTTTTAACCCTCTGCAGACTGTAACTATGTGCTTTGTCCTCCTGTCAGGCCTCGGCTGCTAAGCCCGTCTTGCCCGAACCCGGTTTTGCCAGGAGATGCAGTGTTCTGGCAAGTGACGTAAGTAGGATTCATCCTCTTTGTTCTTTACAGCCTGTTGTTTTTGTGGGAGAATGTGGCAGGATTGGCTCAGTGTCCAGTAATGGGGTGTAGCCACCTGTAAAGGTTTAGGAGGAAAAGCAGCCTGTGTAGATAACGGTATGCTTTGTATCGACCTGTATTTTACTGTTTGTCATAACCATGTTATTAAAATAATAAAGTTGTCCTTCAAATATAGTGGGTGGTGGTGGGCCTAAGAAAGAGAAAATAACAAAACATAACACTGCTACCTGCTACCCTGTAGGTGAAATACAAGGAGGGCTATGAGAAATCCAAGGCCCAGAACCTCTTCATCCCCGATGTAGAGTTTCAGCATTCCAAGAACATCAACGCTTTCATCTCTGAGGTGAGTTGTGTGTTGTTGACGTCATTCTCTGTCTATGTCTCTCTCTCGCTCTTCCCCTCCCCCTATCTCACTCTCTCTCTCCCCTGTCCTTGGCACCTTGGCAAACCGCAGAGACACAACACATTCCTCAGCGCTGAGCTTTGTCATGCCAGTCACAGTGTCTGTCAGCCCTGTGATAGAAAGGTATTGTTTTGGTGCTCTACTTGTGGATAGACTGTCCTGTCTTTTGTTAACAGGCCCTAGTTGCACTTTTAAAGTGCATTCCGCTTCTATCAACACACACATTCATAACACACATATGAATGTGTGTAGATGTGTGTACATACATCATGCACATAAACAGACAAAAAACAGTTTGACTGAATAAAACTCACATCAATATTCAACACGGATGCTTCACCTTAAGATCTCACAAGCTTAATATATTCATATAATGTGACCTTTCACTGTGAAAAAGGCTTGGCTGGTCTTTTAAACATGGATAGAAGCAAAAAAATAATTTTACGCTTGGTCCAACATCCTAAAAGCATTAAAACAGTAGTGCACATTTCCTCTGGTTATTTCCTTATCATTTTTTAATAAAAAAATAAAAGATGTGCCCCCTTTACCTCCAATTTCGTGGTATCCAATTGTTTGTAGTTACTACAGTGGGGCAAAAAAGTATGTAGTCAGCCACCAATTGTGCAAGTTCTCCCACTTAAAAAGATGAGAGAGGCCTGTAATTTTCATCATAGGTACACTTCAACTATGACAGACAAAAACAAAACAAAAATCCAGAAAATCACATTGTAGGATTTTTAATGAATTTATTTGCAAATTATGGTGGAAATAAGTATTTGGTCACCTACAAACAAGCAAGATTTCTGGCTCTCACAGACCTGTAACTTCTTCTTTAAGAGGCTCCTCTGTCCTCCACTCTTTACCTGTATTAATGGCACGTGTTTGAACTTGTTATCAGTATAAAAGACACCTGTCCACAACCTCAAACAGTCACACTCCAAACTCCACTATAGCCAAGACCAAAGAGCTGTCAAAGGACACCAGAAACAAAATTGTAGACCTGCACCAGGCTGGGAAGACTGAATCTGCAATAGGTAAGCAGCTTGGTTTGAAGAAATCAACTGTGGGAGCAATTATTAGGAAATGGAAGACATAATAATGATAATCTCCCTCAATCTGGGGCTCCACGCAAGATCTCACCCGGGGGGACCTAGTGAATGACCTGCAGAGAGCTGGGACCAAAGTAACAAAGCCTACCATCAGTAACACACTACGCCTCCAGGGACTCAAATCCTGCAGTGCCAGATGTGTCCCTCTGCTTAAGCCAGTACATGTCCAGGCCCGTCTGAAGTTTGCTAGAAAGCATTTGGATGATCCAGAAGAAGATAGGGAGAATGTCATATGGTCAGATGAAACCAAAATATAACTTTTTGGTAAAAACTCAACTCGTCGTGTTTGGAGGACAAAGAATGCTGAGTTGCATCCAAAGAAGACCATACCTACTGTGAAGCATGGGGGTGGAAACATCATGCTTTGGGGCAGTTTTTCTGCAAAGGGGCCAGGACGGCTGATCCGTGTAATGGAAAGAATGAAGGGGGCAATGTATCGTGAGATTTTGAGTGAAAACCTCCTTCCATTAGCAAGGGCATTGAAGATGAAACGTGGCTGGGGCTTTCAGCATGACAATGATCCCAAACACACCGCCCGGGCAACGAAGGAGTGGCTTCGTAAGAAGCATTGCAAGATCCTTGAGTGGCCTAGCCAGTATCCAGATCTCAACCCCATAGAAAATCTTTGGAGGGAGTTGAAAGTCTGTGTTGCTCAGCAACAGCCCCCAAACATCACTGCTCTAGAGGAGATTTGCATGGAGGAATGGGCCAAAATACCAACAACAGTGTGTGAAAACCTTGTGAAGACTTACAGAAAACGTTTGACCTCTGTCATTGCCAACAAAGGGTATATAACAAAGTATTGAGATAAACTTTTGTTTATTGACCAAATACTTATTTTCCACCATAATTTGCAAATAAATTCATAAAAAATCCTACAATGTGATTTTCTGGATTTTTTCTTCTCATTTTGTCTGTCATAGTTGAAGTGTACCGATGATGAAAATTACAGGCCTCTCTCATCTTTTTAAGTATGACAACTTGGACAATTGGTGGCTGACTAAATACTTTTTTGCCCCACTGTATCTGGTCTCATCACTACAACTCCCGTACGGGCTTGGGAGAGACGAAGGTCGAAAGCCAAGCGTCCTCTAAAACACAACCCAACCAAGTCGCACTGCTTCTTAACACAGTGCACATCCAACCCGGAAGCCAGCCGCACCAATGTGTCGGAGGAAACACCGTGCACCTGGCGACCTGGTTAGCGTGCACTGCGCCCGGCCCGCCACAGGAGTCGCTAGTGCGCGATGAGACAAGGATATCCCTACCGGCCATCCCCTTCCTAACCCGGCGACGCTAGGCCAATTTGTGTCGCCCCACAGACCTCCCGGACCTCACGGCGGCCGGCTGCGACAGAGCCTGGGCATGAACCCAGAGTCTCTAGACCACTGCGCCACCCGGGAGGCCCTTTCCTTATAATTTTAAGTCGTTTTTTGTCGTAAGCACTTTGTCATTTTAGACTATGTTCATAAACTATGACACAGGTATGTTTTGTGTTTGTGCATTTGTCTTAGCATGGATACTAGTAGGGATTATTTGTATTGTCTTTCCATCTCTGTTATGTTTTAGACCAAGTACAAGGAGGAAGGAAAGTTGGAAACAGCAATGTGTCTCTACTCAGTGCTTCCAGAAACAATGGCGACCCAACACGCCAGAGAGGCCTCCGAGCTACAGAGTGAGGTAGTGATCACACCAAACCTCCTTGTTATTTCAGCCTCTCTGACTTAGCTACACAGAAGCGTTATAGAGTGTAATTGCTTGGCTGAATATGTCCAGCCTGATCATCTTGAGCTTGAAGTCACCCTTCACAGTAATTCCAAAACGGGTTGTTATTGTAAAAGATAATGTGTGCTCGAAGATTTACCTGGCTTAAGGTTGAATACGTTCAGTCGATAAATATGTTAAATGCCACTGAAACACTTTGGCATCAGATAAATAACAAGGATTACAGTAGATATTAATACAATACTAACTTGGTCTTTTTCCAGATCAAGTACAAAGGGAATGTGAAGACGGAGATATCCACTTCTCTCTACTCACTGCTCCCGGAGACCCTTGAGACTCAGTTTGCGAAGGAGCATTCGGACATGCTGAGTGAGGTGAGAACTTTTCCCACTTCTGACACCATTTGGTCAAATTGAGAACGAACGACATTCAAATCGTATATCATCCACTTGAGTGGCTGACGCATCAACCACAGTGCCAAGAAAATTCATTCACTTAGCACTGGTCTCGCAATGTGCCTAGGAATGGCAGCGTTTTTGGAATGTGCTTGTTTCTTTTCCAGAGCAAGTACAGAGAGGAGGGGAAAAGGGAGATCTCCAGCAGCCTGTACTCGCTGCTTCCAGACACCACTGAGATGCAGCTCTCTAAAACAGTGAAAGAGTTCCAGAGTGAGGTAATTATCACCCTCCTCTTCCTCTTCTTCCTCCGCTTCCTCTTCTCATCATGAGGAGGAAAGATTTAACGATCGTATGGTAGCTCTAATGTTACGCACATGGGGTCACTGTATAAACATTCTTTAACATTCTCCCTTTACTGATTGGCCAACCCGAGATGGCCAGTGGCAAAGACGTCCGGGTACCTAGCCTCCACGGTCTGATGGGCAATGAACTGAGTCTACTTCCCAGTCAGACTGTTAGCTACCATTCAAATCCCATGACCCCAGGCATGATCAATATACCACTGCCAGTATTAAACACAGCCTAGAGTGGTGAGACCAGAATACAATGAGTCAAGCAGTAAAAACCAACTGACGCTATTTCTCTTGTGTTGCAGAACAAGTACAGGGAGGCAGGGAAGAGAAGGCTGTCTACTTCCATGTATTCCCTGCTACCAGAGACCATGGAGATTCAACACGCCAAAGAGGCTTCTCTGCTACAGAGTGAGGTATTCTAACTTCAGTTCACTTCATTGGCCTTATTGAGGAACGTGTCTTAAGTGCAAAGGCAATCATCATTTATAATCAACATTTACAAACAACATGGACATTGATGACGACACAAGGTCACACCAACAGCCATAGACAACAGTACGAAAATGTGAGGCGAGGGGAGGCGTGTTACGGTGTAGGATCAGTCCTAGTGTGTCCGCACCTTTGAAAAGAATGGAATTAAAGGCTCTAGCCCTTTAAAAGTGTGTTTAGTGTGATACCCGCCTAAACCCAAGACAGTCAATGCCCTCTACTCAGTACATTTGAAAGAAAATGTTGAAGTGTTGAACCTGAATTCAATTAGAACGTTGTCATTAGTTGCTGTTCTCTGTGTCTTCCTTTTCAGATGAAATACAAAGAGTTAAGCAAAGGTACTCTGTCCTCCCTCTACTCTCTACTCCCAGAGACCACAGAGATCCAGTTTGCCAGAGAAATGACAGAGATGCAGAGCGAGGTGTGTATTCATTTGTAAAGTCAGGGAAGCATTTACTGCAACTACAGTCTCAGAGCTATTTCAAGATTTAGAACACCCCAAAATAAAAGTTTGTGAGATGTTTTGTGTACCTCAGAAGTGGTCTAAAGTTAAGCTCAGCCTCAGTCAATATTACATGTTGTGCAGATTGAAGCTTGCTTATTGTCTATGCCTGGGTTTTAAAAATTGAGTATTTTTGCATTGTCATCCTTCAGAACAAATACAAAGAAAGTGGCAAAAGGAATTCCTCCAGTTGCATTTACTCTCAACTAGCAGAGACCCCTGAGACCCATTTTGCTAAAGCTGTGTCAGAACTCCAGAGTGAGGTATGGACATCAAGAACACATTTACATTTACATTTAAGTCATTTAGCAGACGCTCTTATCCAGAGCGACTTACAAATTGGTGCATTCACCGTATGAGATCCAGTGGAACAGTCACTTTACAATAGTGCATCTAAATCTTAAAGGGGGGTGAGAAGGATTACTTATCCTATCCTAGGTATTCCTTAAAGAGGTGGGGTTTCAGGTGTCTCCGGGAAGGTGGTGATTGACTCCGCTGTCCTGGCGTCGTGAGGGAGTTTGTTCCACCATTGGGGGGCCAGAGCAGCGAACAGTTTTGACTGGGCTGAGCGGGAACTGTAATTCCTCAGTGGTAGGGAGGCGAGCAGGCCAGAGGTGGATGAACGCAGTGCCCTTGTTTGGGTGTAGGGCCTGATCAGAGCCTGGAGGTACTGAGGTGCCGTTCCCCTCACAGCTCCGTAGGCAAGCACCATGGTCTTGTAGCGGATGCGAGCTTCAACTGGAAGCCAGTGGAGAGAGCGGAGGAGCGGGGTGACGTGAGAGAACTTGGGAAGGTTGAACACCAGACGGGCTGCGGCGTTCTGGATGAGTTGTAGGGGTTTAATGGCACAGGCAGGGAGCCCAGCCAACAGCGAGTTGCAGTAATCCAGACGGGAGATGACAAGTGCCTGGATTAGGACCTGCGCCGCTTCCTGTGTGAGGCAGGGTCGTACTCTGCGGATGTTGTAGAGCATGAACCTACAGGAACGGGCCACCGCCTTGATGTTAGTTGAGAACGACAGGGTGTTGTCCAGGATCACGCCAAGGTTCTTAGCGCTCTGGGAGGAGGACACAATGGAGTTGTCAACCGTGATGGCCAAATGTTAGGTAACACTTTACTTGAACGCTATTACTTACATAAGGACGTCATAGCCCATACATATCACATTCATAAGCAATGACATAAGCCTTTCATAATTGTATATGTCAAAAACAGCATAATAAAAAAAATATCAACTTGCGGTTGTTGGCATTTGACGTCAGCGTTTATGAAGTACTTATATACTTGTGGTATGTGTGTTATGAATGTGTTATGAATGTGTTATGAATGTGTTATGAAAGCCTTATGTAGACCCATTTCAATGGTCAATTTGGTTCATTGTATATTTGGTCCTTTTAAAGGGAAGTCTTTTTTAGCTTGTCCTGAGATATCTGTTATTGTTTTCGTGTCAGATAAAGTACAAGAAGGCAGTCAAGAAGGGAGTTTCTAGTTTTCTCTAGTTTTCATTTGAGGTAACCAATGTTTTCATGTTTCCTTTATTCCAGCTAAAGTACAAGGAAGGACTGAAAAAGGACACCTCCCCCAGTTTTTATTCTACGCTGCCCGAAACAATTGAGACTAATTTTGCGAAACGACAATCAGCAATGCGAAGTGAGGTAAAGAATATGTCTGTGTGTATATGCTGTTAGAATACACAGGGAGTACAATGTGCATTCTCACAGAATGACTACATAAAAAAGGGAAGGTTCTTTTAAAAAGAAATTGCCCTGAGTAGAATCTCAGATAAATCATGAACAATTTAATTCAATCTGTCATGTATTTTAATTTGTGAATCAGCGGTTGGAAATGTTTTACATCGCCTCTTCATTATCCAATTTATCAACAACAAAAAACAGAAGGAGTATATTTCTTGATGATTCACAAGGATTTGTAGCACTTTGTTGCATCGAGTGATGTAAAAAAGGATTCATAAATAAATGTTATTGATTTATCCTCCACTCTTTTTAAGTTCAATCATGTTGACTCAAATTATTTTCCACCATTTTGTAGAAAAAGTATAAAGAGGACAGGAAGGAGAACTCCTTTAGCCTCTACTCTCTGCTCCCGGAGACACCAGAGACCCAGTTTGCAAAAGAGGTCTCCGACTTACAGAGCGAGGTAATTTCACAGCACAGAAGGCCTATGACTCATAGACATGAGTCACTGAATGATTAGAAGAATTTGGTGTAAAACTTTATCATACCGTTCATGAATAATCCATTGTAAATACTTATACATAATAATGCTTATTCATTGTACATGTTTACAAATAATGAAATACTTATTTATAGTTTATAAATACTTAAATGCTAATTAATTTAAGTTATTAGAAAGTATTACAGAAATGTATCATGAACTTCAGAGAAGGTTTAAGAAGATTCAGGATCAAGAAACACATATCTCCGTGTCTCCTCCTTCAGCTCAAGTATACAGAGGGGGGGAAGGAGAAGATCTCGACAAGCCTGTATTCTCTGCTTCCGGAGACCACAGAGACCCAGTTGGCCAAGCAGATGTCTGAAATGCAGAGCGAGGTGAACATTCATTCCAAACAAAATCTAACTTTCGTTAAAGTTAACTTTACACTCGTCTGCACAAGGGCCCTGCAATGTGAATTGATAGTTTTATTGTGGTGTTGCAGACCAAGTACAAGGAAGTGGGCAAGAGGGAGGTGGTCACTTCTTTGTACTCTCTACTCCCTGAGACCAAGGACATCCAGCACGCCAAAGAAGCGTCCCTGTTACGGAGTGAGGTACTATATAGCATTTAGAATTCATTTTCACCATATTTATTTTACCTAGCCAATACTTTCATATCTACACAAGTGCCTAGTTTGAGATCATTGAATGAGTGTGAATACAGACTCATCTCTCTGTGTTTCTCAGATCAAATACAAAGAGAGTGGAAAGAAGGACATCTCAACCTCCCTCTACTCTCTACTCCCAGAGACCACAGAGACACAGTTTGCCAGAGAAATGACAGAGATGCAGAGCAAGGTGGCTGGACATTTAGTTCATAACTTCTGTTTTGGGCGCTTTTCTGTATAATGATTGAGAATTAACCAAAAAGGTAGAATCATTATATATCACAAAACGTTCCTTTTTTCCAGAATAAATACAAAGAAGAAGGAAAAAGGCGTATCTCCACGAGTGTGTACTCTCAGCTTCCAGAAACCACCGAGACACAGTTTGCGAAAGCTGTATCTGAACTTCAGAGTGAGGTTAGCAACTATTATCCCTTACAGTTAAGGGGTCATTTTCTTACATCTTTGTTCCATTTAGAATGATGGCAATGCCAATCAAAATTATACAGATCCTTGAGTAAATTCATTGGAAATAAATACATGAATACAATGCTGAGTCTTTTTTCCTCAATTTAGATGAAGTACAAAGAAGCAGGGAGGAAGGGAGTTTCTAGTTCTCTCTACTCCACCTTACCAGAAACAATGGAGACCCAGCATGCCAAAGAGGCTTCCCAGCTACAGAGTGAGGTAGAGTATAAACAGTAATGGGGAGTACTGAACTACATGTAGTAAGAGGTTCGTAACTGGCTGCAGGAAAGTCAGGTGCAGGAGAGCAGAACTGGGTAACAACCGGAGCAGTTTATTAGGCAAAACAAACTGCACCCAGAAACAACAAAATACGGGTTGAAATAACCTGTCGCAAACCAGTTAGCAATGCACAAACACTTTACAACCAACAATTCCACACACTGACATGGTGGGAACAGAAGGTTATATACATGTCACGTAATGAGGGAATGTAAACCAGGTGTGTGGGAAAACAAGACAAAACAAATGGAAAACGGAAGGTGGATCGGCGATGGCTAGAAGACCGGTGACGTTGACCGCCGAACGTCGCCCGAACAAGGAGAGGTACCGACTTCGGTGGAAGTCGTGACACATGTACACTACCGGTCGAAAGTTTTAGAACACCTACTCATCCATTACTCTTGTTTCTTGGGCCAAGCAAGTCGCTTGTTCTTATTGGTGCCCTTTAGAAGTGGTTTCTTTGCAGCAATTCGACCATGAAGGCCTGATTCACACAGTCTCCTCTGCACAGTTGATTTTGAGATGTGTCTATTACTTGAACTCTGTGAAGCATTTATTTGGGCTGCAATTTCTGAAGCTAGTAACTCTAATGAACTTATCCTCTGCGGCAGAGGTAACTCTGGTTCTTCCTTTCCTGTGGCGGTCCTCATTAGAGCCAGTTTCATCATAGCACTTGATGGTTTTTGCGATTGCATTTGAAGAAATGTAATGTCTTAAAATAATGATGGACTGTTGTTTCTCTTTGCTTATTAGAGCTGTTCTTGTCATAATATGAACTTGGTCTTTTACCAAATAGGGCAATGTTCTGTATACCACCCCTACCATGTCACAACACAACTGATTGGCTCAAACGCATTAAGGAGGAAAGAAATTCCACAAATTAACTTTTAACAAGGCACACCTGTTAATTGAAATGCATGCCAGATGACTACCTCATGAAGTTGGTTGAGAAAATGCCAAGAGTGTGCAAAGCTGTCAGCAAAGGGTGGCTACTTTGAAGAATCTCAAATATAAAATATTTATTTGATTTGTTTAACACTTTTTTGGTTACTACATGATTCCATATGTGTTATTTCATAGTTGTGATGTCTTCACTATTATTCTACAATGTAGAAAATAGTAAAAATAAAGAAAACCTTGGAATGAGTAGGTGTGTCCAAACATTTCACTGGTACTGTACTTGCAAGCTTGGTAAATTATATTTTCATCGTTTCTTTCTCAACACTGGTATAAAGCTATACTGTACTCACACATACTTGCAATCTCACACATATGCTATTTATTACTCAGTATTTCTGACTATTTAGCTGGTACAGAAAAATGGTACATAAAAAACATATCTATAAATATAGAGTACATATGTTTTTTATTGTCACAAACACTGGATAGGTGCAGTGAAATGTGTTGTTTTACAGTTTCAGCCATAGTAGTACAGCACCCCTGGGGCAAATTAGGGTTAAGTGCTTTGCTCAAGGGCACATCGACAGATTTTTCACTTTGTCAGCTTGAGAAATCGAACCTGCGAACTTTCGGTTACTGGCCCAACGCTCTAACCGCTATTGCCTTATTATTGGCTATATGAGTAGAATTCAATTAGACTCAAAACAATGTTTTCATGTAATGTTTCCTTTATTCCAGCTAAAGTACAAGGAAGGACTGAAAAAGGACACCTCCCCCAGTTTTTATTCTACGCTGCCCGAAACAATTGAGACAAATTTTGCGAAACGACAATCAGCAATGCGAAGTGAGGTAAAGAATACATATGTGTGTATATGCTGTTAGAATGCACAGTATGCAGTATGGGCTCCCGAGTTGCACAGCGGTCTATGGTACTGCATGTCAGTGCTAGATGCGTCACTACAGACACCCTGGTTCGAATCCAAGCTGTATCACAACCGGGCGTTATTGGGAGTCCCATAGGGTGGCGCACAATTGGCTCAGCATCGTCTAGGTTTGACCGGTGTATGCCGTCATAGTAAATAAGAATTTGTTATTAACTGACTTGCCTGGTTAAGTAAAAAATAAATTAAATTAAATACATGTACAATGTGCATTCTCACAGAATGACTACGAGTAAAATAGTTATTTGATTGTTTATTTAAATTTGCTCTGAGTACGATCTCAGAGAAGTCATAAATATTTTGATTTCAGGATATCAAATATTTTAGTTTGTTGGTCAGTGATTAGAAATCTTTCTTGTCGCTTCATATCCAATTTATCCAAACAACTACATGTATAAGTGAACCTTTGGGGAGGCTTTTGTGTGGGAAGCAAACACATAAGTTATTCTCACTGGTGTTTGGCAATGATTTTGTGGGCTGGTCTCAACTATCTCTGGTTCATAAGCTGTCATCTTCATTTCTATTATACCAGATCAAGTATAAAGAAGATACTGAGGAGAACTCTATCAACCTCTACTCTCTGCTCCCCGAGACAGCAGAGACACAGTTTGCAAAGCAGATGTCTGAAATGCAGAGCGAGGTAAATATCTGTTTAAAATCACCAAACATCAACATGGGCTGAATACAGTTCAAACTCGAGTTATTTTACCGTGAAAATCTCCGGTTGATATCAATTCATTGATTTGTAAAAATATGATTCTCAAAATGTGATTTTTTCTTTTGTAAATAACTGAAGCCAGAGAATGAGAAATTCCCTTTCAGAGAGAAACACAGAAAAACCTTTATCCGTCTGACAAAAAAAAGCCTTTTAGTCAGAGATTACCTGTATGTTTTTATTATGTCTACAAAAGTAGCAGTGTCTTTTCAGTGGTGTAAAGTACTTAAGTACAAGTATGACAATTGGATACTTTTTCCACCACTGTCTTTTGTTGCTGTTGTTTTCCAGACAAAATACAAAGAAGCAGGGAAGAAAGAGGCCTCCACTTCTCTCTACTCCACCTTACCAGAGACTTTGGAGACCCAGCACGCCAAAGAGGCTTCCCAGCTACAGAGTGAGGTAAGAACATGGGCTGCCCATCTGATGTCTGTACATGACATTTTTTGTCATAACAAATTCAGAGGAAACCCTTCCTGTTACTGACAAACATCCATTAAATCAGTTTCAAACATCAGTGTGCCTGTCCATCTAATGGAATAAAGCCTGAGCGTTCTAAGATGAGGCAAATCTCTACCTGTGTTATTTGAGTGCTCCAATGCCTTTACCATAAATACCTACACTATTGGAAGTTTCTTTAGGGTAAGCCATAGTTTTTATTCCTGTCTTTGTTGTTGAGCAGCAACTCTCCTACTTTACTTTGTTTGCTGAAGCACGGAGGCCTACCTCAACTCACATCCTTACTTTGTTTTCCAGCTGAAATACAAAGGTGAGAAAGTCTTCTCTGGTTCGGCTTACTCTCAACTACCTGAGACGATGGAGACAGAGAGAGCTCGGGAGCTCACTGAAATGCAGAGCGAGGTTAGCATGAATGCTCCTGGCATTAACATAATGTTGTTATAGTCATTCTGTTTGCAACTTCCATTGGCACTCCACATTTCTTCAGACATAAGCCAAGTTCAGAAACAATTCCCCTGGGCACTTGATGTAGTTCTAAAATAAATAGATAAGTATAAGCAATAAGGTAGCAGCTCTACCTTTCTGTCTTTCTAGGTGTATTTTATACCATATTTCTTATACCTATCCAATACTTTCATATCTATACAAGTTTCCTAGCTTGAGATCATTGAATGAGTGTTAATACTTACTCATCTCTCTCTGTTTCTCAGATCAAGTACAAAGAGAGTGGAAAGAAGGACAACTCAACCTCCCTCTACTCTCTACTCCCAGAGACCACAGAGATACAGTTTGCCAGAGAAATGACAGAGATGCAGAGCAAGGTGGCTGGACATTTAGTTCATAACTTCTGTTTTGGGCGCTTTTCTGTATAATGATGGAGAATCACCCAAAAAAGTAGAAAGTTTATACACTATATAATCAAAAGTATGTGGACACCCCTTCAAGTTAGTGGATTCTGCTTTTTCAGCCACACTCGTTGCTGACAGGTGTATAAAATCGAGCGCACACCCATGCAATATCCATAGACAAACATTGCCAGTAGAATGGCCTTACTGAAGAGGTCAGTGAAGTTCAACGTGGCACTGTCATAGGATGCCACTTTTCAGATCATTCGGGTTTGTCTAATTTCTGCCCTGCTAGAGCTGCCCCGGTCAACTGTAAGTGCTGTTATTGTGAAGTGGAAACGTCTAGGAGCAACAGCGGCTGGTAGGCCACATAAGCTCACAGAACTGGACCGTCGAATGCTGAAGTGCGTAGCGTGTAATAATCGTCTGTCCGCGGTTGCAACACTTACTACTAAGTTCCAAACTGCCTCTGGAAGCAACGTCAGCACAATAACTGTTTGTCGGGAGCTTCATGAAATGGGTTTCCATGGCCGAGCAGCCACACACAAGCCTAAGATTACCATGCGCAATACCAAGCGTCGGCTGGAGTGATGTAAAGGTCCCTGCCATTGGACTCTGGAGCAGTAGAAACACATTCTCTAGAGTGATGAATCACGCTTCATCATCTGGCAGCCCGACAGACAAATCTGGGTTTGGAGAAAGGAGGAGGCTACCTGCCCCAATGCATAGTACCAACTGTAAAGTTTGGTGGAGGAGGAATAATGGTCTGGGGCTATTTTTCATGGTTCATGCTAGGCCTCTTAGTTCCAGTGAATATTAACGCTACAGCATACAATTACATTCTAGACAATTCTGTGCTTCCAACTTTGTGGCAAAAGTTTGGGGAAGGCCCTTTCCTGTTTCAGCATGACAATGCCCCTTTGTACAAAGCGAGGTCCATACAGAAATGATTCGTCGAGATCGGTGTGGAAGAACTTGACTGGTTTCACAGAGCCCCAACCTCAACCCCATCGAACACCTTTGGGATGAATTGGAACGCCGACTGCGAGCCAGGCCTAATCGCCCAACATCAGTGCCTGAACTCAATAAGTGGCTGAATGGAAGCAAGTCCCTGCAGCAATGTTCCAACATCTAGTGGAAAGCCTTCCCAGAAGAGTGGAGGCTGTTATAGCAGCAAAGGGGGGACCAACTCCATATTAATGCCAATGATTTTGGAATGAGATGTTCGATTAGCAGGTGTCCAACTACTTTTGGTCATGTATTATATATCATAATACGCTACTTTTCCTTTTTCCAGAATAAATACAAAGAAGAAGGAAAAAGGCGTATCTCCACGAGTGTGTACTCTCAGCTTCCAGAAACCACTGAGACACAGTTTGCGAAAGCTGTATCTGAACTTCAGAGTGAGGTTAGCAACTATTATCCCTTACAGTTAAGGGACAATTTTCTTACATATTTGTTCCATTTGGAATGATGGCAATGCCCATCAAAATGGTATAGATCCTTGAGCAAAGTAATTGGAAATGAACACTGAATAAAATGCTGAATCTTTTTTCCTCAATTTAGATGAAGTACAAAGAAACAGGGAGGAAGGGAGTTTCTAGTTCTCTCTACTCCACCTTACCAGAAACAATGGAGACCCAGCATGCCAAAGAGGCTTCTCAGCTACAGAGTGAGGTAGAGTATAAACAGTAATGGGGAGTACTGAACTACATGTAGTTCAACTAGTAATTTAAATGCATTTTGCAGTACCTTGGTGATAGTTGAACTAAATTAAAATGTGTTTATTTGTCAGGGGCCATGTACAATATGCCATTGCACCAGATTTAGATAGATAGCAAGTTTCCATCTGTAGTCCCTGGGCAGAAAACAATCAACATCATTACATCATTACAATGCTACAATACAAAACACTATTCAAATATCTCTATATATAAAACATTGAAAAATACAATAGACAATATAATGCTAATATTACATCAGAGTTTAAATGTGCCTTTGTTCTACAGTATCTGACATCTTAAGAGTCTGAATGTTTTAATGTTCACATGACTGGTTTGCCTTTAGCCACTTTTTCAGATTTGCCTTGAAGCTAACAAAGGTACTGCACTCTCTCACACTGGTTGGCAGGGTGTTCCATAATCTGGTTGGCAGTGTTTTCAATTGTTAACTAGATGGTAACATTACAAATAAAGTTGTGGGGCTTGCTTGAACTTTTTACAAGTATTTTTGTGATAATGGAAGAAGTTGTGGTTGTGGTCAGTAGTTGTGTGGTTTTGGTCAGTAGTTGTGTGGTCAATATTTGTGTGGTTGTGGTCAGTAGTTTTGTGGTTGTGGTCATTAGATGTGGTCAGCAGTTGTGTGGTTGTAGTCAAAAGTTGTGTGGTTGTGGTCAGTAATTTTGGTCAGTAGTTGTGTTGTTGTGGTCAGTAATTGTGTTGTTTTGGTCATTAGTTGTGGTCAGTAATTGTGTTGTGGTTATTAGTTGTGGTCAGTAATTGTGTTGATGTGGTGAGTAGTTTTGGTCATTAGTTGTGGTCAGGAGTTGTGTTCAATAGTTATTGTGTGGTTCAATAGTTGTGTGGTCAGTAGTTGTGTAGTTGTGATCAGTAGTTTTGGTCAGTACTTTAGTTCAGTAGCTGTCGTCAGTAGTTATGTGGTTCAGTAGTTGCATGGTTGTGGTCAACAGTTGTAGTCAGTAGTTGTGGTTCTGTGGTTGTGGTCAGTAGTTGTGTGGTTTTGGTCAATAGTTTTGGTCAGTACTTTAGTTCAGTAGTTGTGTGATTGTGGACAGTAGTTGTGGTCAGTAATGGTCAGGAGTTGTGTTCAGTAGTTATGACCTGTAGCTGTGTTGTTCTGGTCAATATATGTGGTCAGTAGTTGTGTGGTTGTGGTCGATGTCTAAACTACAGTTGTTGCGTATGAACTGAAAGTGCAATGAGAAGTGATTGGGTGAAATATGAAGGGACTGAACGGTGGCAGTGGTTGTGTTAGGCAGCCGTTGCTAGGCAACAGGTGCCTTGGCTGGCCTGCTCCCTCCATGGCTTAAACCAGTGTGAAAAACATGCTAGCATACAGTACAATTGTGCTTTAATACTTAATATATACTGTATATTTATTGCACACAGCTCCAATCTAGTTGTGTTGGTCATTACTGAGACGTGTTTAAGAAAGAGTGTTTTGAACACTGATGCTAGTTTTTCTGGTTATAACTTTTTTCGGCAAGACAGATCTTTCGAAGGTGGTGGAGTGGCAATCTCTACCAAGGATCACCTTCAGGGCTCGGTTGTCTCCAAGTCTGTCCCCAAACAATTTGATTTGCTGGTTTTAAGCATTCAACTTTCAAATAGCTCTTTATTGACGGTTGCTGAGTGCTATCATCCACCGTCAGCACCGGTCTGTACCCTAAATGCCCTAAGCTCTCTCCTGGCCCCTTATACTAAGTCCTGCTAGGTGACCTAAACTGGGACATGCTTAAACCACCTGACCAAGTCCTAAACAATGGGACTCCCTAAATCTTTCTCAGATTATTACCAATCCCACAAGGTATGACTTCAAACACCCAGAAAAGGCTACTCTCCTCGATGTTATACTCACAAATAATCCTGATAGGTATCAGTCTGGTGTTTTCTGTAATGACCTTAGTGATCACTGTTTTACAGCCTGTGTTCATAATGCCTGCAGGGTGAAACGACCTGTCCTGATTTGTCATAGACACTTGCTAAAAAACTTTAATGAGTAAGCCTTCCTTCATGACCTAGCCTCTGTAAATTGGCATTGAATCAGCTTGATCCCCTCTGACAAAGTCGCTTTGAAATT
This sequence comes from Oncorhynchus keta, assembly GCF_023373465.1. Classification (NCBI taxonomy): domain Eukaryota; kingdom Metazoa; phylum Chordata; class Actinopteri; order Salmoniformes; family Salmonidae; genus Oncorhynchus; species Oncorhynchus keta. The sequence goes on along the minus strand of NC_068424.1, from coordinate 19,061,273 downwards.
ATTTTTTCACATTTTCAGTGGTATTGTTAACAAACACGCCCCCATAAAGAAAATGAGAATTAAAAACAGGTTCAGCCCCTGGTTCGAACGTGATCTGGCAGAGTTACTCCACTTCAAGAATTCCATTTGGTGAAACGCTCGGCACACGCATATTCAGGCTGACTGGATCTCGTTCAGGCAAATGAGAAATAAGTGCACTCAGGCTATCCAGAAAGCCAAAGTTAGTTACTTTAAGGAGCAGATTTCTCTCTGTGCATCTAACCCCAAAAAGTTCTGGAAAACAGTTAAAGACCTGGAGAATAAACCCTCCTCCTCACAGCTTGACAAGTCCCTTAATGTTGATGATGTGGTTGTTACTGACAAGAAGCACATGGTTGAGCTCTTTAATCACCACTTCATTAGTCAGAAGTCAGAATTCCTATTTGACTCAGCAATGCCTCCTTGCCCGTCCAACATTTCCTCATCTCCCACCCCTTCTAATGCGACTCGCCCCAATGCTCCTCCCTCTTTTTCCCCTGCCCCGCTACAAAGTTTCTCCCAGCAGGTAGTCACTGAGTCTGAGGTGCTAAAGGAGCTCCTTAAACTTGACCCCCAAAAAACATCTGGGTCAGATGGTTTAGACCCTTTCTTCTTTAGGGTTGCTGTCCCTATCATCGCCAAGCCTATTTCTGACCTGTTTAACCTCTCTCTCCTTTCTGGGGAGGTTCCCATTGCTTGGAAGGCAGCCACTGTGCATGCTTTATTTAAAGGGGGATATCAAGCTGATCCTAACTGTTATAGGCCAATTTCTATTTTGCCCTGTTTATCAAAAGTGTTGGAAAAACTTGTCAGTAATCAACTGACTAGCCTTCTTTATGTCTATAAAGAAGGCTAGTCTGGTTTCTGCTCAGGTTATGGATGTGTCACTGCAACCTTAAAGGTCCTAAATGATGTCACCATTGCCTTTGATTCTAAGCAATGTTGTGCTGCTATTTTTATTGACTTGGCCAAGGCTTTTGATACGGTAGACCATTCCAGTCTTTTGGGCTGGTTAGGGAGTATTGGTGTCTCTGAGCGGTCTTTGGTCTGGTTTGCTAGCTACCTCTCTCAAAGAGTGTAGTGTATACAGTCAGAACATCTGCTGTCTCAGCCAGTGCCTGTCACCAAGGGAGTACCCCAAGGCTCGATCCTAGGCCCCACGCTCTTCTCAATTTACATCAACAACATAGCTCAGGCACTAGGAAGCTCTCTCATTCATTTATATGCAGATGATGCAGTCTTATACTCAGCTGGCCCCTCCCGGATTTTGTGTTAAACGCTCTCAAAAAAAGCTTTCTTAGTGTCCAACAAGCTTTCTCTGGCCTTAACATTGTTCTTAACACCTCCAAAACAAAGGTAATTTGGTTTGGTAAGAAAAATGCCCCTCTCCCCACATATGTGATTACTACCTCTGAGGGTTTAGAGCTTGAGTTAGTCACCTCATACAAGTACATGGGAGTATGGCTAGACGGTACACTGTCCTTCTCTCAGCACAGTAATGGGGGTATATATATGGGAGTTTATATATGGAGTGTGCGACTCTTTATTTTTATAGTTTATTCTCCACACCAAATCATTTTTCTGTGTGTGCACCAACTCATGTTTTTTATTCTAATAGGCTAAATTACACATTCTGTTAAATTATGATCTAAAAGGGATCTGTCTTGCAATATGTCGTTTATGACATTTCAGATTTTCGTATAATACTTTTGTCATTTGGATGTAGTGAACTACTTTTTTAAAGTAACTTTAATTAAGTAAACTATATTTTCCTTAAGAGTAGCTTTAGTGTAGCATGGTAAATTATATTTTCAGAGTAGCTTTCAAAACACTGGTATAAAGCTATACTGTACTCACACATACTTGCAATCTCACACATTTATCTAGTATTCAGTATTATTGACTATTTAGACTGTACAGAAAAATTGTACAATAAAAATGTCCTGTATATATATATATATATATATATAGTACCGGTCAAAAGTTTGGACACACCTACTCCTTCCAGGGTTTTTCTTTATTTTTACTATTTTCTACATTGTAGAATAATAGTGAAGACATCAACTATGAAACAACACATATGGAATCATGTAGTAACCAAAAAAGTGTTAAACAATCCAAAAAATATTTAATATTTGAGATTCTTCAAAGTAGCCACACTTGGCCTTGATGACACCCTTGGTATTCTCTCAACCAGCTTCATGAGGAATGCTTTTCCAACAGTCTTGAAGGAGTTCCCACATATGCTGAGCACTTGTTGGCTGCTTTCCCTTCACTCTGCGGTCCAACTTATCCCAAACCATCTCGATTGGGTTGAGGTCAGGTGATTGTGGAGGCCAGGTCATCTAATGCAGCACTTCATCACTCAAATAGCCCTTATACAGCTTGGGCGTGTGTTTTGGGTCATTGTCCTGTTGAAAAACAAATGATAGTCCCAGCGAGCGCAAACGAGAAGGGATGGCGTATCACTGCAGAATGCTCTGGTAGATATGCAGGTTAAAGTGTGCTTTATAATTGGTTATTAGTTGGCAATTAAATGTGTCTGAAAAAAATGTTTTTGTGTGATGTTTTCTTTATTCCAGCTAAAGTACAAGGAAGGGCTGAAAAAGGACACCTCCCCCAGTTTTTATTCTACGCTGCCCGAAACAATTGAGACAAATTTTGCGAAACGACAATCAGCAATGCAGAGCCAGGTATATGTGTGTATATGTGTATATCCTGTTAGAATACACAGCATGTATGTACAATGTGCATTCTTGCATAATAACTACAAGAACATTACAATCGCAGAGAAATCATGAATAATTTGATCACATATTTTGGTTTGTGGGTCAGTGATTAGAATTGTTTAATGTTGCTTCATAACCAATTTTTCTAAAACAACTATAAATTAACCTTTGGGCAGGCTTTTGTGTGTGAAGCAAACACATAAGTTATTCTCACTGGTGTTTGGCAATGATTTTGTGGGCTGGTCTCAACTATCTCTGGTTCATAAGCTGTCATCTTAATTTCTACTATACCAGATCAAGTATAAAGAAGATACTGAGGAGAACTCTATCAACCTCTACTCTCTGCTCCCCGAGACAGCAGAGACACAGTTTGCAAAGCAGATGTCTGAAATGCAGAGCGAGGTAAATATCTCTTTAAAATCACCAAACATCAACATGGGCTGAATACAGTACTAACTTCAGTAATTTACCGTGAATCTCCAATTAAAATCAATTGATTGATTCGTACAAAATGTGATTCTCAAAATGGGATGTTGCCATTTGTCGATAACTGAAGCTAGATAATGAGGAATTCCCTTTCCAAGAGAAACACAGAAACCTTTATCCTTTTACTTTATCGATATTCATGTACAAAAAAAATATATTTTAGTCAGAGAATAACTGTATATTTTTATGTCTCGAAAAGTAGCAGTGGCTTTTGTTGCTGTTGTTTTCCAGACAAAATACAAAGAAGCAGGGAAGAAAGAGGCCTCCACTTCTCTCTACTCCACCTTACCAGAGACTTTGGAGACCCAGCACGCTAAAGAGGCTTCCCAGCTACAGAGTGAGGTAAGAACATGGGCTGCCCATCTGATGTCTGTACATGACATTTTTTGTCATAACAAATTCAGAGGAAACCCTTCCTGTTACTGACAAACATCCATTAAATCAGTTTCAAACATCAGTGTGCCTGTCCATCTAATGGAATAAAGCCTGAGCGTTCTAAGATGAGGCAAATCTCTACCTGTGTTATTTGAGTGCTCCAATGCCTTTACCATAAATAACTACACTATTGGAAGTTTCTTTAGGGTAAGCCATAGTTTTTATTCCTGTCTTTGTTGTTGAGCAGCAACTCTCCTACTTTACTTTGTTTGCTGAAGCACCGAGGCCTACCTCAACTCACATCCATTACTTTGTTTTCCAGCTCAAATACAAAGGTGAGAAAGTCTTCTCTGGCTCGGCTTACTCTCAACTACCTGAGACGATGGAGACAGAGAGAGCTCGGGAGCTCACTGAAATGCAGAGCGAGGTTAGCATGAATGCTCCTGGCATTAATATATTTGCGTTATAGTCATTCTGGTAGCAACTTCCATTGGCACTCCAGATGTCTTCAGACATAATCCGGGTTCAGAAACAATTCTCCTGAGTACAGTGCCTTCAGAAGGAATTCACACCCCTTGACTTTTTCCACATTTTTTTGTGTTACACCCTGAATTTAAAATGTATTAAATGCAGATTTTGTGTCACTGATCTATACACAATAGCCCATAATGTCAGAGTGGAATTTTGTTTTTAGAAATGTTCACAAATTAATAAAACATGAAAATCTGAAATGCCTTGAGGCAATATGCATTCAACCCCTTTGTTATGGCAAGCCTAAATAACAAGTCACATAATAAGTTGGACTCTGTGTGCAATAATAGTGTTTAACATCATTTTCGAATGACTACCCCATCTCTGTACCACACACATACAGTACAATTATCTGTAAGGTCCCTCAGTCAAAGTGAATTTCAAGCACAGATTCAACCACAAAGACTAGGGAGGTTTTCCAATACCTGGCAAAATAGGGCAACATTTGGTAGATGGGTGAAAGAAAACAAAAAGCTGACACTGAATATCCATTTGAACATGGTAAAGTTATCAATTAGACTTCGGATGGTGTATCAATACACCCAGTCACTACAAAGATGCAGGCGTCCTTCCTAACTCAGTTGCTGGAGAGGAAGGAAACCGCTCAGAGTTTTCATCATGAGGCTAATGGTGACTTTAACACAGCAACAGAGTTTAATGGCTGTGATGATAGGAGAAAACTGAGGATGGATCAACAACATTGTAGTTACTCCACAATACTAAACTAATTGACAGAGTAAAAAGAAGGAAGCCTGTACAGAATACAAATATTCCAAAACATGCATCCTGATTGCAATAAGGCAACAAGGTAATACTGCAAAAAAATTGTGGCAAAGCAATTCACTTTTTGTCCTGAATACAAAGTGTTATGTTTGGGGCAAGAATACAAGGAATGTTCCTGAGTGGCCAAATTACAATTTTGACTTAAATCTACCTGAAAATCTAGGGCAATACCTGAAAATGGTTAGCTAGCAATGATCAACAACCAATTTGAGAGAGCTTTAAGAATTTCAAAAGAATAATGGGCAAATGTTGCACAATCCAAGTGAGGGAACATTGCTTTCTGGGTTTGAAGAGCTCAAGACCCAGAAAGCAAAGTTTCATCTAAGCTGTGCCAGGCCACGCGAAGAGACGCAAGAGATTGAACTTCACTGAGTTCACCACATTAGTTTGCACTATACAGATCAATGTTTTTTTGTGATCAAATCGACATTATATCAGCCCCTTTTCATTGCAACAAACCAAAACAAATCTAACTTTGCAAGACTGAGTCTGTGATTTTGCTGTAGGCAGAGCCAGAGCACAACAAAGTCAAATTTGGGCAGGTAGCCCATGAGGGGTCTTTCAATCACCCCGAGTGAATGAATGCACTTTTTTCAGAACAGTTCAGATCAGAGCCGCGTGTGAACGTTTGTTGATATTCTTTGCTAGTTAGCTAGTTATTAGCCCAGTTATGGAGACGTTTAGGGCAGCAATGGGAACTTAATGCTTCCTGCAAGAGCACAAAATGTGTCGGCTACATTTCAAGCTGTCTTTGAAAAGGGAGTCAGGTAAAAAACTTTTGTCTTAATTAAATGAGGCAGTGTTGTATTTTGAGACAGGCTAGAATATGCAAATAAGCCAATAGGCAGAGGGGTACCCTATATAGTCTAATTCTCTGTATGGTAATAATAATACATTTTATTTTGTAAAGTGATTTATTGCATCATACAACACAATACTATGCAATTTACAGTCACTTTAATTAATGTCAAGCCCTTCATAATGTAAAAATGTATAGGCTACTGTAGGCTATATCATAGAAATAAAAAGCTATTTCCATGTGAAAATGTTATGGGATTTGCGGCATTGGTTTTGTTGGTAGGCCTACATAATGCTCAAATAGCCACGATAGCCTATTGGCTAAAACTGTAATGGTACAGCCTCAGTGTTTACTCTAAACGCGAGCCGGAAGTTGCACAAAACTTTCACAACATTCAAGTTTCCACTCACAAGACCAAAACTTAGCTCAGTGCCCCAAAACATTAGAGGGAACATTGCCAGAAAGACTCACAGCTGTAATCGCTGCCAAAGGTGCTTCTGCAAAGTATTGACTCGGGTGTGAATACTTATGTAAATTAGATATTTCATTTTCATCTTCAAAACATTTGCTAACATTTTCAAAAAACATGTTTTCACTGTGTCACTATGGGGTTTGTATGTAGATGGGTGAGAGAAAATAATCTATTTAATCCATTTTGAATTCAGGCTGTAACACAACAAAATGTGGAAAAAGTCAAGGGGTACAAATACTTTCTGAAGGCCCTGTATCCAATACTTTCATATCTACACAAGTGCCTGGATTGTGATCATTAAATGAGTGTTAATACAGACTCATCTCTCTCTGTTTCTCAGATCAAATACAAAGAGAGTGGAAAGAAGGACATCTCAACCTCCCTCTACTCTCTACTCCCAGAGACCACAGAGACACAGTTTGCCAGAGAAATGACAGAGATGCAGAGCAAGGTGGCTGGACATTTAGTTCATAAATGTTTTGGGAGCTTTTCTGTATAATGATGGAGAATTAACCAAAAAGGTAGAATCATTATATATCACAAAACGTTCCTTTTTTCCAGAATAAATACAAAGAAGAAGGAAAAAGGTATATCTCCACGAGTGTGTATTCTCAGCTTCCAGAAACCACCGAGACACAGTTTGCGAAAGCTGTATCTGAACTTCAGAGTGAGGTTAGCAACTATTATCCCTTACAGTTAAGGGACAATTTTCTTACATGTTTGTTCCATTTGGAATGATGCACTGTAATGGAAAACTGTAATTTATGCAGTATTTGGGGAATTATCAACAGTAAGTTACTCTGAAAATGTGGGTGAGGAAATAATTGCTGTATTTCGAATGGTACTGTAATTCCACCCCACAGAATAAAGTACTGTATCTTTGAAGCTCCAAAAACCTTTTGACCATTAGTGGGTGCATGGTATTGTTGTTTCTGGCTCATGTTTTGAGGCATGCCTTGTAAGAGGCTATTTGTTGCACCCCTGAGTGAGAATACTGTACCAATTTAACTCCTATGTGTTTATAGTGCCCCATTCATTTAAAATGTATAGGGGACAGATTGGGGTGGTTGAGCCTTAAATGGTTGAGCATTTTGCCATGAGCTTTTGGTCTGTTTCGCTGCTCGTATGGAAGCCTTTTTTAAGGCCTCTAGAAGTGTAAGTGATATAAAACACCGTATATGAATTCAAATGCTGTAACATGTAAACACTTTACCTAGTAGCCAACCTGCTTGTACCTTGTGATTACAGTAAAATACTGTGAAATACAATCTTTACCCTCAATGAATGTCATTCATCCATTCATTTATTTATGAATTCCAATTAAGGCAGCATTTACTATTTTACAGTATAATATAGTCAATTTTACGTTATTGTACTTAGTGTCATTACACAGTACTTGCTTTGATATCATATTTATATTACAGTAAGTTTACTGAAATATGAAATACAGAATTTGACTTGCCACTGAGGTGCCTGTAAGTTTCTTTCAAATTCATGATAACCTCTTTACGGTTTTGCATTGCCCATTAAAATGATACAGATCCTTGAATAAAGTCATTGGAAATAAATTCTGAATAAAATGCTGTATCTGTTTTTTCTCAATTTAGATGAAGTACAAAGAAGCAGGGAGGAAGGGAGTTTCTAGTTCTCTCTACTCCACCTTACCAGAAACAATGGAGACCCAGCATGCCAAAGAGGCTTCCCAGCTACAGAGTGAGGTAGAGTATAAAGACATACTGTATTCACAATTACCTGCATATAATCTCACACATATAATATATATGTAGACTATTTAGAATGTAGAAAAGAATGATGGTAGTACAATCAAATAGCCTGATTTCATGAAAGAGATGTAACATACATAGTAAATGTACACTGAGTCTACAAAACATCAAGAACACCAGCTCTTTCCATGACCCAGACTGACCAAGTGAATCCAGGTGAAAGCTATGATCCCTTATTGATGTCACTTGTTAAATCCACTTCAATCAGTGTAGATGAAGGGGAGGAGACGGGTTAAAGAAGGATTTTGAGACAATTGAGACATGGATTGTGTATGTGTGCCATTGAGTGTTTTTGAACTACCTATGGTAGTAGGTACCAGACACACCGGTTTGAGTGTCAAAAACTGCAACGCTGCTGGGTTTTTGACGTTCAACAGTTTCCTTTGTGTACTAAGAATGGTCAACTAATCAAAGGTGGCACAACTGTGGGAAGCATTGGAGTCAACATGGGCCAGCATCCCTGTGGACCACTTTGGACACCTTGTTGAGTCAATGCCCTGACGAATTGAGGCTGTTCTGAGGGCAAAAGGGGGTGAAACTCAATGTTAGGAATGTTTTCCTAATGTTTGGTATACTCTGTAAATTCAAGACACTGAAATTAGTGTGATATGTTATGTTTGGCATGGTTGCATAAGACAGAAGGTTACTTAATTAAGGCAAAAACAAAAGCAGGTGGGTGGGATGGGTGTATAATGCAAACGTCTAGCAACCCAAAGGTTGCTTGTTCTAATCTCGTCACAGTTAACTTTAGCACTTACTACTTAGCATGTAAGCTAACCCTTCCCCTAACCATAACCTTAACCTTTTAACCTAACTCATAACTCTAACCTTAAACCGAACCTTAACCCCAAACCCTAACCCCTACCCCTAAATCCGTAACATTTACATTTACATTTAAGTCATTTAGCAGACGCTCTTATCCAGAGCGACTTACATATTTTACAAATTGCAATTCATAACATATCATACGAAATGGCTGATGGACATCCGCAAATGAATACATACCATACGAAGGGTAACATATCATACTAATTGGAGTGTCCCAAATGTACTTTTACTGCGGTACGTTACGTCTACCCATGAGTCCAGATGAAATGAAAAGGGAAACCTGTGGAAACCAGGTGCTTTATTAATGCTATTTATGTGCTATTACATTTATCTCAAAACAATGTTTTCATGTGATGTTTCCTTTAATCCAGCTAAAGTACAAGGAAGGACTGAAAAAGGACACCTCCCCCAGTTTTTATTCTACGCTGCCCGAAACAATTGAGACAAATTTTGCGAAACAACAATCAGCAATGCGAAGTGAGGTAAAGAATATGTCTGTGTGTATATGCTGTATGAATACACAGAGAGTACAATGTGCATTCTCCCCCCAAAAATGTGCATTAATAACTTCATTCAGGCTACCGCGTATTTTGGTTTGTGGGTCAGCGCTGGTAAATGTTTCATGTCGCCTCTTCATATCCAATATATCTAAATAACTAAAAGGGAAGCGAACACATACTATACCAAGGTTTTCATACTGCTGTTTGGTAATGCGCTACTCGGGCTCCCGAATGGCGCTGTGGTCGAGGCGAAACGACAGACCCTGGTTCGATTCCAGGCTGTATTTGGGAGTCCCATAGGGCGGCGCACAATTGGCCCAGCGTCGTCCGGGTTAGGCCGTCATTGTAAATAAGAATTTGTTCTTAACTGACTTGCCTAGTTAAATAAATAATGCTTTTGTAGGTTTGGTCTCAACTATCTCTGGTTCATAAGCTGTCATCTTCATTTCTATTATATCAGATCAAGTATAAAGAAGATACTGAGGAGAACTCAATCAACCTCTACTCTCTGCTCCCCGAGACAGCAGAGACACAGTTTGCAAAGCAGATGTCTGAAATGCAGAGCGAGGTAAATATCTGTTTAAAATCACCAAACATCAACATGGGCTGAATATGGTACGAACTTGTGTTATTTTACTGTAAATCCCCCATTAACATCAATCGAGTGATTCGTCCAAAATGTGATTCTCAAAATTGGATGTTGCCATTTGTCGATAACTGAAGCCAGAGAATGAGGAATTCCCTTTCCAAGAGCAACACAGAAACCTTTATCCTTTTACTTTATCAATATTCATGTACAACAAAATGTATTTTAGTCAGAGAATACCTGTATATTTTCATTATGTCTACAAAAATAGCAGTGGTGTAAAGTAAAAATACTTGAAAGTACTACTAGGTAGGTTTTTTGGGTATTTGTACTTTATTATTTATGTTTTTGACAACTTTTACTTCACTACATTCCTAAAGTAAATGATGTACTTTTTACTCCATACATTTTCCCTGACAGCCAAACATTCTCATTACATTTTGAATGCTCAGCAGGACAATACAATTGTCTAATTCACACACTTATCAAAAGAACATAACTGGTCATCCCTACAGCCTCTTATCTGTTGGACTCACTAAACGCATACTTCGTTTGTAAATGATGTCTGAGTGTTGGAGGATGCCGCTGGCTATCTGTAAATAAATAAAAAACAAGAAAATGATGCTGTCTGGTTTGCTTAATATAAGGATTTCAAAATTATTTTTACTTTTACTTTTGATTCTTAAGTATATTTGATCATTTACTTTTGATACTTAAGTATCTGGATAACTTTCACTTTTACTTGAGTCATGTTCTATTAATGTATCTTTACTTTTACTCAAGTATGACAATTGGATACTTTTTCCACCACTGTCTTTTGTTGCTGTTGTTTTCCAGACAAAATACAAAGAAGCAGGGAAGAAAGAGGCCTCCACTTCTCTCTACTCCACCTTACCAGAGACTTTGGAGACCCAGCACGCCAAAGAGGCTTCCCAGCTACAGAGTGAGGTAAGAACATGGGCTGCCCATCTGATGTCTGTACATGACTTTTTTTGTCATAACAAATTCAGAGGAAACCCTTCCTGTTACTGACAAACATCCATTAAATCAGTTTCAAACATCAGTGTGCCTGTCCATCTAATGGAATAAAGCCTGAGCGTTCTAAGATGAGGCAAATCTCTACCTGTGTTATTTGAGTGCTCCAATGCCTTTACCATAAATAACTACACTATTGGATGTTTCTTTAGGGTAAGCCCTATTTTTGTTTATTCCTGTCTCTGTTGTTGAGCAGCACCTCTCCTACTTTATTTTGTTTCCTGAAGCCTACCACAACTCACATCCATTACTTTGTTTTCCAGCTGAAATACAGAGGTGAGAAAGTATTTTTTGGTTCGGCTTACTCTCAACTCCCTGAGACGATGGAGACCGAGAGAGCTCGGGAGCTCACAGAGATGCAGAGCGAGGTGAGCATGAATTTTCCCCAAAGACATGAATATTAATGCTGATAGGAACATTGCAAATTTTATAGGACTACTTACAAATCTTTATGAATATATCAGCGTTATCCACAGAGTAACTAAATACGACTTAATCGTGTCATTTGTGGAAGTATAATTTTAGGTTCATGTTAAAAGCCATCATGGATTCATTGTCTTTTCTTTAGCTCAAGTACAAACAGAGTGGGAAGAAGGGTATGTCCCAAAGCGTCTATTCCGTACTAGCAGATACCATGGAGACCCAATTTGTCAAAAATGTTTCTGAACTGCAAAGTCAGGTGAGAAGAGCAGCCGGTTCACATAGATTTTCGTACTTCAATGACAATGTTTGTGAGAGAAGCAATTTCCAGATTTTATGGCTGTTGCCAAAGATAAACCTCTGATATGGAGTTGAAGTCAATCACAGTATATGTTGTTTATCTGCATTGGTTTGAATGATTTTCTTTCAGACTAAGTACAAGAAGGCAGGGAAGAATAAGGCAAAGTCTCTCTACTCTGTGTTGCCAGAGACTCTGGAGATCCAACATGCCAAGCAGGTCTCCCAGCTTCAGAGCCAGGTACAGGCCTAGAGCACGAACACTGACGTCCCCTCACCACACTTATAGAACATCTCTGCTTTATCAGTAGCACGGCCAATGAAATAAGCACTTACTGTAGGGGCGAACCCTAACTTCCAATAATTTTATCTTATTCATGCATTGATGTCTATAGACGGGTTGGTTGTTTAGCAACAAAACCGACACATGCGCAACTATGGGGCAAAACAGACGGGGTAGTCTTAGTTTGTTGACAACATGTAAACTATATTTTATCTCCAATGTTTATTGAAAACATAAATACATTAGCATATTGACCACTTCTTGTCTCTCAAATACATCATTACAGTTGTTGTATAGCTAGCAAACAAATTTTGGTCATAATATCTTGTTCTTGATACCATGTCTTATTTAGAGATGTTTTGACTCATTTCATGTCAATGCTAATATTAATATTATTAGCATTAACATGACATCAGTCAAAACACCTCAAAACAAGATATGGTATCAAGAACAAGATAAAACAAGCTGAAAGGAGAAACGTACGATTCTTGTCATTGTTGATAGATACATTGGGGCAAAAAAGTATTTAGTCAGCCACCAGTTGTGCAAGTTCTCCCACTTAAAAAGATGAGAGAGGCCTGTAATTTTCATCATAGGTACACTTCAACTATGACAGACAAAATGAGAAAAAAAAAACAGAAAATCATATTGTAGGATTTTTAATGAATGTATTTGCAAATTATGGTGGAAAATAAGTATTTGGTCAATAACAAATGTTTATCTCAATACTTTGTTATATACCCTTTGTTGGCAATGCCAGAGGTCAAATGTTTTCTGTAAGTCTTCACAAGGTTTTCACACACTGTTGCTGGTATTTTGGCCCATTCCTCCATGCAGATCTCCTCTAGAGCAGTGATGTTTTGGGGCTGTTGCTGGGCAACACAGACTTTCAACTCCCTCCAAAGATTTTCTATGGGGTTGAGATCTGGAGACTGGCTAGGCCACTCCAGGACCTTGAAATGCTTCTTACGAAGCCACTCCTTCGATGCCTGGGCAGTGTGTTTGGGATCATTGTCATGCTGAAAGACCCCAGCCACGTTTCATCTTCAATGCCCTTGCTGATGGTAGGCTTTGTTACTTTGGTCCCAGCTCTCTGCAGGTCATTCACTAGGTCCCCCCCCTGTGTTGTTCTGGGATTTTTGCTCACCGTTCCTGTGATCATTTTGACCCCACGGGGTGAGATCTTGCGTGGAGCCCCAGATCGAGGGAGATTATCAGTGGTCTTGTATGTCTTCCATTTCCTAATAATTGCTCCCACAGTTGATTTCTTCAAACCAAGCTGTTTACCTATTGCAGATTCAGTCTTCCCAGCCTGGTGCAGGTCTACAATTTTGTTTCTGGTGTCTTTTGACAGCTCTTTGGTCTTGGCTATAGTGGAGTTTGGAGTGTGACTGTTTGAGGTTGTGGACAGGTATCTTTTATACTGATAACAAGTTCAAACAGGTGCCATTAATAAAGGTAACGAGTGGAGGACAGAGGAGCCTCTTAAAGAAGAAGTTACAGGTCTGTGAGAGCCAGAAATCTTCCTTGTTTGTAGGTGACCAAATACTTATTTTCCACCATAAATTCATTAAAAATCCTACAATGTGATTTTCTGGATTTTTCTCATTTTGTCTGTCATAGTTGAAGTGTACCTATGATAAAATTACAGGCCTCTCTCATCTTTTTAAGTGGGAGAACTTGCACAATTGGTGGCTGACTAAATACTTTTTTGCCCCACTGTATCTGATCATCCAGAATCACCACAACATATGAACTTCTGCCCCATTTAAAGCGTGTGCATCATTTTCATGGTGTTGTCAGCTGACCCATCAGTGGGAGACTAAGTGCAAATTTGACTTCAGTAGACGTTAGGATTCCCCATTTTTAGTCCCACACTTTTTCTAATGACTAAGAAAGTTAAAATTTAGGTTTAATTACATTTCAATTCTGGTAATTCAATATTGTGTTGTAGCTAGAAATGCTACATCAATGATTTTGCTTCCTCTATTCCAGCTCAAATACAAGGATGCCGGGAAAAGGGAGATGTCCACTTCTCTTTACTCTGTTCTCCCCGAGACGGCAGAGACTCATTTAGCCAAAGAGCACTCTGAATTGCTGAGCGAGGTACAAAATAGTATAGTCATGCCAACACAACAGTCAAATACTGTGGATTCTGCCTCCTCTCATGTCCTCCATTTTACTGATCAACAATTAAATGTATTGATTAGACAGAAGCATTTAAATAGAGTTTTCGTATGTGCCTCTTGAAATAGGGACATGAAACATGCATTATGACTTCGTTCTAGGTGAAGTATAAAAAGGAGAGTAAAGAAGGCATTTCCTCAAGCCTTTATTCTCTACTCCCGGAAACAGCAGACACTCAGTTTGCCAAACAGATGTCAGAAATACAGAGTGAGGTACAGAATCTGTTTTAACACTAAATCAACTATTTGACCATTTCTGGTTTATTCTCGTTATTCTCAAAAATATGTTATGTGTGTGTTGTTGTCAGGTTCTTGTGAATTTGTTTCCTCTCTTTACAAATGTCACAAAAAAAGTTACTATTCTGAAATTATTTAGTTCATTTCTTTCATGTATTTCCATGTCAACCTTTCAATTTCTCAAAACCAAAAATGACTTGCTCTTAAACCTTTGGGGATATGTTTTGTACTTTTCCAGTTAAAGTACAAAAGATACATTGAGGAACTGCCCGATACCTTGTACGCACTACTGCCTGAAACCATGGAGACCAAGTTCGCAAAAGAAATGACTCAAGAAATGTCTCAGGTGGGGCTCACAGAGTTGTTTTAAAATGTGTGATAAAAAAAAGCAACTCCACTCACACAAACTAAGCTGTTGTCCTGAAATGTCGTTTGCTTTTCATGGCCAACAGTAACAGCTTGCTCCATCTTGGTAAAATAAATATATATATAAAAACGTACCTTTTAGATTTGATTGGGTAGCTTGTGACTTGCAGCTTGTGTGTGGAATTATTCCTCTTCTTGATTTCTTCTGAAAGCCTTTACTGTGCTGGTTGTAGCTAAGTCAAAACTACTGCATTGCAAACAGTTAATAAAGGAGTTGTAGACTATTAGAATGTCATGGTGAAGTTTGGATAGGGGAAGAAATATAGCCATAAATGATGACCTTAACATAGACTTTAAACAGAGAGTAAGTTGAACGGTCTATTTTGGTGGTAGGGTATTAAAGACAGGCAGGTTGGTGGTAGGGTATTGGCTTGGGCTGTGGGGTCTGTTTAAAGACAGGCAGGTTGGTGGTAGGGTATTGGCTTGGGCTGTGGCGTCTGTTTAAAGACAGGCAGGTTGGTGGTAGGGTATTGGCTTGGGCTGTGGGGTCTGTTTAAAGACAGGCAGGTTGGTGGTAGGGTATTGGCTTGGGCTGTGGGGTCTGTTTAAAGACAGGCAGGTTGGTGGTAGGGTATTGGCTTGGGCTGTGGGGTCTGTTTAAAGACAGGCAGGTTGGTGGTAGGGTATTGGCTTGGGCTGTGGGGTCTGTTTAAAGACAGGCAGGTTGGTGGTAGGGTATTGGCTTGGGCTGTGGGGTCTGTTTAAAGACAGGCAGGTTGGTGGTAGGGTATTGGCTTGGGCTGTGGGGTCTGTTTAAAGACAGGCAGGTTGGTGGTAGGGTATTGGCTTGGGCTGTGGGGTCTGTTTAAAGACAGGCAGGTTGGTGGTAGGGTATTGGCTTGGGCTGTGGGGTCTGTTTAAAGACAGGCAGGTTGGTGGTAGGGTATTGGCTTGGGCTGTGGGGTCTGTTTAAAGACAGGCAGGTTGGTGGTAGGGTATTGGCTTGGGCTGTGGGGTCTGTTTAAAGACAGGCAGGTTGGTGGTAGGGTATTGGCTTGGGCTGTGGGGGTCAGTTTAAAGACATACAGGTCGAGAGATAAGAGGAGACACTTAGAGGGAGGATGGACAGTCGAGGCCCATGTGTATGGAACTGATAACAACCACCAATGACATTCAATGACAGTCAATAATTGCCACTGACTCTAGAACTGAGATTTGCAAATGAATGTGTGTGTGTGTGGGTGGGCGGCAGGCCAAGTACAAGGAGGCAGGCAAGCAGCAGGCCTCCACTTCTCTCTACTCCACCTTACCAGAGACTTTGGAGACCCAGCACGCCAAAGAGGCCTCCCAGCTACAGAGCAAGGTGAGTCACACACACACACACATAATTCATGGGGTCTGTATTCGAGTGCTTTATATGCTACCAGTGCTTTTTTGCATCATGCCTTTTTCTGGCTGATAATGAGCTTTTACAACATTCAGTACTTCTTTTTTTTGACAGAATAACTATAAAGAGGGAGGCAAAAAGGACATGTCAACTTCCTTGTATTCTCAACTTCCTGACACAATAGAGATCCAGTTTGCCCGAGAGCTTACAGAGCTCCAAAGTGAGGTAGCTAGCTAGAACACTTCAAATCATCTTACTGTGATTCTGTCTACTAAGCTTATTTGCACCAATGCAATCCATGTCATCATTTGGTTACATCATCTAAAGGAACAAGTGTAATGCTTTTTTTATGTCCATCAGAACAAGTATAAAGAAGATGGGAAAAGGAGTCTTTCGACAAGCGTTTATTCTCAACTAGCAGAGACCAAGGAGACGCAGTTTTTGAAAGCCGTTTCTCAACTCCAGAGTGAGGTAAGACTTTAGATAACAGACTTTGGTGACACTACTTGAACCCTTCATCATGGGCGAAACAACAGTGTCATGTTTTATGTTGCCCAACAGATTATTAATACAGTCGTGACAGCTGGTGTCGGATTATGGCAACTGATTTTACACTGTTGTGACACCAACGATGTTTATACCAGCTAAATGGCGTAGCAAACAAATGTATTGTGTAATGACAGTGTAAAGTATGTTTTAATAAACTGACATCAACTGTCATGATTGTTTAAGACATCTGTTATGTCATGACGGATGGTCTGTTATGTCATGACGGATGGTCTACGTAAAATGTAACCGACTTTTTCAAGATTTGAGTGGGAAACTTTTAGGAAGCACGTAAAGATGTAGCAGACCTTGGAAACTAAAAAAACATAACTTTGTGTTTTAGAAAAAGTATAGAGAGGCAGTAAAGAAGCAAATATCTCTCTATGCCACCTTACCAGAGACTTTGGAGACCCAGCACGCCAAAGAGGCCTCTCTGCTACAGAGTGAGGTAGATTAACAGTGTACTTTTACACACCTAACGTCACATGTACACTTATATACAGTATACTTTCATATGTAGTGTACAAGTATGGTTAAGGTATAGTTTATTACACTGATACAGTATTCCATACATTAAGACGTTATGCCTCATATAGATATATTCATCTATTCAGATCCTCTAGTATCCCTCAGAATAAATATGTTTTCTGATCGTAATCATCATGATCACCATAGACGTTGTTTTTCCTTCTCTAGCTGAAATACAAGCAAGGTGGCACAAAGGGGTCCTCCAGTTCTCTGTACTCCCTGCTTCCAGAAACGACAGAGACCCAACTAGCCAAAGAGCACTGTGATATTTATAGTGAGGTAAGGTATCATGAAAAACATATGTCAACAAGCCAATTTGCAAAAACATCCATTTAAAAGACACATTACCTGGATCCACAGAAATCAAAGAGATGTGTTTTTCAGGTGAAATACAAAGAGGATGGTAAACAGAAGCTTTCCAACAGCCTGTATTCCTTGCTGCCAGAAACAGCGGACACACAATTTGCCAAGCAGCAATCAGAATTCCGAAGTGAGGTAAAGTTTTTTTTTTTTTTGCTCAGATTACTTTACTGTTTCATTTTGATTAGTCAATGTAGAATGTCTATCTATACCTGTTCCATAAAAGTTATGTGTTGTAAAATATTCCTTCTAATGTCTAGCTGAAACACTCACAAAGAACAAATGTGTGTGCATGTAGTTCTTCATTTTCATCATGTTACTATAGGAATCATTTGTTTGTGTCTCCTTGCATTCACTCATTACCAACTGAAACAGTTTAATCTTGATTTTCAATCCTGACAAAAATACTTTATTCATTTTTGTCAACACTTTCTGTACCTTTCAGCAAAATTACAAAAGTGACACCCGGGAACTGTCCAATTGCTTGTACGCACTACTGCCTGAAACCATGGGGACCAAGTTCGCTAAAGAAATGTCTCAAGAAATGTCTCAGGTGCGGCTCACAGTTTTTTTCTACTAACTGTGTGATGACAAACCAGCCGCTTCCATCACACTCCTGCGTGGTATCACAGCAGATGCCTCATCTATCTCCTCTCTTAAATAGACGTAGACAACCTGCCTTATTGATAAGCATGTCTCTCTACGCTCTCTTCTTAAGTGGTGAAAGAGACGGTGATAAGATACAGTGACAATGTTTATTCCGGGAAGTGCATTTAGCAAGTCAATGAAAAGAGGGAACATTTTATTCAGCACATTGTAATTCATAAGTTGTATGTCAATGTTGATATAAGAAATTACTCATTATCTATTATGTGGGATAATATCATGTCGTATTTTGTCTTCTAGTCTAAATACAAGGAGGCAGGGAAGAAAGAGGCCTCCACTTCTCTCTACTCCACCTTACCAGAGACTTTGGAGACCCAGCACGCCAAAGAGGCTTCCCAGCTACAGAGTGAGGTAAAGGTCTATTTGCCTCATACTTTATTCCACCAATTCTAAGATACACATAAAGGAGATGTTTTTAACCGTACTTACTCATTTTGAAATAAATGCTGTGCTAAAGTGAAAATATCATCCTAGGGCTTAATGAGGGCTCCAATTTGTTGTCTTTCCAGAACAAGTACAAGGAGAATGTGAAACTGACCCAGTCCAGTAGTCTGTACTCTCAGCTCCCCCAGACTACAGAGACCCAGTTTGCTGCCAAAGTCTCTGACCTACAGAGCGAGGTAAAGAAAAAACAGACAAAGCTTGGGCTTAACACTAGTGACAGTGAACGTTTTTATTATTGATTATATAATTGATTATTTCTAAGTCACCCCCAATAACACCTGACTAACAACACTCTGCAGATCCCCAGTGTCTAAATCCAAAAGTCAAACTGAGTCCAATTCTTGGTTTCTTCCCATTGGTGTCCTAGAACAAGTACAAAGAGGAAGGTAAGAAGAGTATCTCTACCTGCATTTACTCTCAACTACCAGAGACCAAACAGACCCAGTTTGTGAAGGCTGTGACCGAACTTCAGAGTGAGGTTAGACTTGGACGCTCTTGATTGTTTTGCCTCTTCCTTTCTATTTAGTTGCTGTCTCAAGTATACTGAACAATAATAATTACAGACAAAAGTTATGTTCCGGCAAGTTCCAATGACTGCACTGTATGGCAGTATTTACCAACTCCAGTCCTCCAGTAACCCCAACAGTACACATTTTTTGTTGTAGCACAGGACAAGCACACCTGATTCAACTTGTCAACTACTCAATTAGGTGAATCAGGTGAGTTGTCTGGGGTTACAACAAAAATGTGTGCTGTTGGGGTACTGGAGGACCGGAGTTGGAAAACACAGCTGATAAATAGTATAGATATGGTAGATATCATCTCTATTTGATAACAGTTAGTGTGCTGACAAGGAAATTCAGAAATAACATGAATGTTTTCATTGCATCGCAGACTAAATATAAGAAAGCAGGGAAGAAAGAGGCCTCCAGTTGTCTCTACGCCCTGTTACCAGAGACTATGGAGACCCAGCACGCAAAAGAGGCTTCTCTGTTACAGAGTGAGGTAGACAAGTCAACAATGTTATCAGTCTCAGGTGTCCTCAGTTGTACGGAATTAGCATTCCCAATAAAACAGCATTTCTTAATCATTTTTCATTGAAATTGAAGCATACACACACCTCTTCTTCTCCAGAATAAGTACAAAGAAGGCGGTAAAAAGGAGAGTTTGACCTGCCTGTACTCTCAGCTTCCAGAAACCACTGAGATTCAGTTTGCTAAAACAGTGACAGAACTGCAGAGTGAGGTGGGTGGATGGATGGATGTTACTGTAGTACAACAGGCTATGATAATGGACTGATACGGATGGACTGAAAAATGGCAGTTTTGTTCTGAACTTGTTGTGTCTTTCAGAATAAATACAAACAGAAAGGGAAACAGGAGATATCCAGCAGCATTTTCTCCCAGCTGCCGGGGACAAAGGAGATAGAGTTTGCCAAACAGATTTCAGAAATGCAGAGCGAGGTAAACTAGGCGCACACGTGTGTCAATGTGTCTTTACTCTGTGTATGCCGTATACGTTGAGTGTATGCCGTATACGTTGAGTGTATGCCGTATACGTTGAGTGTATGCCGTATACGTTGAGTGTATGCCGTATACGTTGAGTGTATGCCGTATACGTTGAGTGTATGCCGTATACGTTGAGTGTACGCCGTATACGTTGAGTGTATGCCGTATACGTTGAGTGTATGCCGTATACGTTGAGTGTACGCCGTATACGTTGAGTGTACGCCGTATACGTTGAGTGTATGCCGTATACGTTGAGTGTATGCCGTATACGTTGAGTGTATGCCGTATACGTTGAGTGTATGCCGTATACGTTGAGTGTATGCCGTATACGTTGAGTGTACGCCCGTATACGTTGAGTGTGCGCCGTATACGTTGAGTGTACGCC
Organism: Oncorhynchus keta; assembly: GCF_023373465.1. NCBI lineage: Eukaryota > Metazoa > Chordata > Actinopteri > Salmoniformes > Salmonidae > Oncorhynchus > Oncorhynchus keta. Next base: position 19,040,734 of record NC_068424.1, on the reverse strand, counting down.
GTATACGTTGAGTGTATGCCGTATACGTTGAGTGTATGCCGTATACGTTGAGTGTATGCCGTATACGTTGAGTGTATGCCGTATACGTTGAGTGTATGCCGTATACGTTGAGTGTATGCCGTATACGTTGAGTGTATGCCGTATACGTTGAGTGTATGCCGTATACGTTGAGTGTATGCCGTATACGTTGAGTGTATGCCGTATACGTTGAGTGTATGCCGTATACGTTGACTGTACGCCGTATACGTTGAGTGTATGCCGTATACGTTGAGTGTATGCCGTATACGTTGAGTGTATGCCGCGTTGAGTGTACGCCGTATACGTTGAGTGTGCGCCGTATACGTTGAGTGTACGCCGTATACGTTGAGTGTATGCCGTATACGTTGAGTGTATGCCGATACGTTGAGTGTATGCCGTATACGTTGAGTGTATGCCGTATACGTTGAGTGTATGCCGTATACGTTGAGTGTATGCCGTATACGTTGAGTGTACGCCGTATACGTTGAGTGTACGCCGTATACATTGAGTGTATGCCGTATACGTTGAGTGTACGCCGTATACGTTGAGTGTACGCCGTATACGTTGAGTGTATGCCGTATACGTTGAGTGTATGCCGTATACGTTGAGTGTATGCCGTATACGTTGAGTGTATGCCGTATACGTTGAGTGTATGCCGTATACGTTGAGTGTACGCCGTATACGTTGAGTGTACGTATACATTGAGTGTATGCCGTATACGTTGAGTGTACGCCGTATACGTTGAGTGTACGCCGTATACGTTGAGTGTATGCCGTATACGTTGAGTGTATGCCGTATACGTTGAGTGTATGCCGTATACGTTGAGTGTACGCCGTATACGTTGAGTGTACGCCGTATACGTTGAGTGTATGCCGTATACGTTGAGTGTATGCCGTATACGTTGAGTGTATGCCGTATACGTTGAGTGTATGCCGTATACGTTGAGTGTATGCCGTATACGTTGAGTGTACGCCGTATACGTTGAGTGTATGCCGTATACGTTGAGTGTATGCCGTATACGTTGAGTGTACGCCGTATACGTTGAGTGTATGCCGTATACGTTGAGTGTATGCCGTATACGTTGAGTGTATGCCGTATACGTTGAGTGTATGCCGTATACGTTGAGTGTATGCCGTATACGTTGAGTGTACGCCGTATACGTTGAGTGTACGCCGTATACGTTGAGTGTACGCCGTATACGTTGAGTGTATGCCGTATACGTTGAGTGTATGCCGTATACGTTGAGTGTATGCCGTATACGTTGAGTGTATGCCGTATACGTTGAGTGTATGCCGTATACGTTGAGTGTATGCCGTATACGTTGAGTGTATGCCGTATACGTTGAGTGTACGCCGTATACGTTGAGTGTACGCCGTATACGTTGAGTGTACGCCGTATACGTTGAGTGTATGCCGTATACGTTGAGTGTACGCCGTATACGTTGAGTGTATGCCGTATACGTTGAGTGTATGCCGTATACGTTGAGTGTACGCCGTATACGTTGAGTGTACGCCGTATACGTTGAGTGTACGCCGTATACGTTGAGTGTACGCCGTATACGTTGAGTGTACGCCGTATACGTTGAGTGTATGCCGTATACGTTGAGTGTATGCCGTATACGTTTTGTACATGCATTTAAAAATCAAATGTACTCTATATTTCTATTTGTGTGAAAATATATACATAGTATATTTTACAAAACATTTTATGAAGAAAATATATGCTGTGTAAAATATGCATTTTCAGATCATATGTACTGTAAATTTGAATGTATGTGTTCTTGAAAAATATATACAGTTGAAGTCGGGAAGTTTACATACACTTCGCTTGGCGTCATTAAAACTTGTTTTTCAACCACTCCACAAATTTCTTGTTAACAAACTATAGTTTTGGCAAGTCAGTTAGGACATCTACTTTGAGTATGACACAAGTCATTTTTCCAACTATTGTTTACAGACTATTATTATTATTTCACTTATAATTCACTGTATCACAATTCCAGTGTGTCAGAAGTTTACATACACTAAGTTGACTGTGCCTTTAAACAGCTTGGAAAATTCCAGAAAATTATGTCATGGCTTTAGAAGCTTCTGATAGGCTAATTGACCTAATTTGAGTCAATTGGAGGTGTACCTGTGGATGTATTTCAAAGCCTACCTTCAAACTCAGTGTCTCTTTGCTTGACATCATAGGAAAATCAAAAGAAATCAGCCAAGACCTCAGAACAACAATTGTAGACCTCCACAAGTCTGGTTCATCCTTGGGACCAATTTCCAAATGCTTGTAGGTACCACGTTCATCTGTACAAACAATAGTACGCAAGTATAAACACCATGGGACCACGCAGTCATTATACCGCTCAGGAAGGAGAAGCATTCAGTCTCCTAGAGATAAACGTACTTTGGTGCGAATAGTGCAAGTCAATCCCAGAACAACAGCAATGGACCTTGTGAAAATGCTGGAGGAAGCAGGTACAAAAGTATCTATATCCACAGTAAAAACGAGTCCTATATTGACATAACCTGAAAGGCCACTCAGCAAGGAAGAAGCCACTGCTCCAAAACCACCATAAAAAAGCCAGACTACGGTTTGCAACTGCACATGGGGACAAAGATCATATTTTTTGGAGAAATGTCCTCTGGTCTGATGTAAGAAAAATAGAACTGTTTGGCCATAATAACCATTGTTATGTTTGGAGGAAAAGGGTGGAGGCTTGCAAGCCGAAGAACACCATCCCAACAGTGAAGCACGGGGATGGCAGCATCATGTTGTCAGGGTGCTTAGGGTGAACTTCACAAAATAGATGACAACATGAGGCAGTAAAATGATGTGGATATAGTGAAGTAACCTCTCAATACATCAGTCAGGAAGTTAAAGCTTGGTCGCAAATGGGTCTTCGAAATGGACAATGACCCCAAGCATATTTCCAAAGTTATGGCTTAAGGACAACAAAGTCAAGGTATTGGAGTAGCCATCACAAAGATCTGACCTCAATCCCATAGAACATTTGTGGGCAGAACTGAAAAAGCTTGTGCGAGCAAGGAGACCTACAAACCTGACTCAGTTACACCAGCTCTGTCAGGAGAAATGGGACAAAATTCACCCAACTTATTGTAGGAAGCTTGTGGAAGGCTACCTGAAACATTTGACCCAAGTTAAACAATTAAAAGGCAATGCTACCAAATACTAATTGAGTGTATGTTAACTTCTGACCCACTGGGAATGTGATAAAAGAAATAAAAGCTGAAAATAAATCATTCTCTCTACTATTATTCTAACATTTCTCATTCTTAAAATAAACTGTTGATCCTAACTGACCTAAGAAAGGGAATTTTTACTCTGAGTTTAAATGAATTTGGCTAAGGTGTATGTAAACTTCCGACTTCAAGTATACATAGAATGGTATATATTTTTCAAACATTCTGGTTGGGTTTTGGGGGGGTATCCTTTTTGATTTTCAGCAAAATTACAAAAGTGACACCCAGGAACATTCCAATTGCTTGTACGCACTACTGCCTGAAACCATGGAGACTAAGTTTGCTAAAGAAATGTCTCAAGAGATGTCTCAGGTGCGGCTCACAGTGTTGTTCTACTAACTGTGTGATGAAAAACCAGCAGCTTCAATCACACTCTTGCAGAATGGCTCTATATTAGTCATATACTTACCATATCAACTACTGCAGCCAGCATCAAATAGCTCAAATATTCCAGTTGTTGCTTCTATGCTGATTTTTTTCTCAAGCTGATTGATTCTAGATGGATTCTTGGTGGAGTTGAGAGGAAGGATCATCAGAGCCATGAAGAGTTCACAATGTTGTTGTTGTTTTCAGAGGAAATACAAAGAAGCTGGGAAAAAGGAGATGGGCAACTCTCTGTACTCCCTCATGCCCCAGACCAGTGAGATCCAGCATGCCAAAGAGCTCTCACAGCTCTACAGCCAGGTATACCGATACCGGGTGGGTGGGTGGGTGCGTTGTTTATAATACATATTGTCAAACAGTATGTGCCATGAGGTTCCCTTCTTGTTTCAGAAAAGCTACAAAGAAGAGGGTAGGAAGGACACAGGCCACAGTCTGTACTCACAGATGCCCCAGACCATTGAGACTGCATTTGCTAAAGAAGTGGCAAAGCACCAGAGTGATGTAAGCATGCCAGTATCTGGTCCACAGCTGTAGTCCATGTTTCTGTCTGTTTTTTTGTGTCCAGCTTGATGCTATGATATACCTGAATATCATCAAGTCTGAGACACCTGCTAAAGGAGGATAGCATAACTATGTGCTGGATCAGTGCTCATACAGAAGTCCAGGTGGAATGCCCTGTAATTTGAGTGGAACACACAGCCCAACCAATCCCTTACCCCTAATACACTTCAGTGCCAATGGATTGGACAAGGGAGTGGGTATCAAGGTGCCCAACCAGGCGTGAGGCTGAGGGGAACAGCTGTGATGTCTACTGTTCTGCAGGCAGACCCACTGACCCAGACACACCTCCTCTGTCTGTCTCAGTCCACTCTCTGTCGGGCTCAGTCTGTCTCTGTCTCTCTCTGTCTGGCTCAGTCTGTCTCTGTCTCTCTGTCTCTCTCTCATTGGCTCAGTCTTTCTCTGTCTCACTCTCTGTCTCAGTCCACTGTCTGTCTCTGTTTCTCTCTGTTTCTCTCTGATTGGCTCAGTCTCTGGCTCAGTCTCTCTCTGTCCCAGTCTCGGTCTGGCTCAGTCCACTCTATGTCTCTGTCTCTCAGTCCGCTCTCTGTCTCTGTCTGTATCTCTCTCCCTAACAACGATCAGAGGTTTGAGGTGATCAACATATGCTTAGTGTATTATTCAGATTTGTATTTCTACACAACCCACTTGATCTATTCTTCCATCACTCCATTTCCCAAAGAGCTATAACACTGGCGGCCGTCGCCTCTCAGTGCCCTGTGACTGGTTCATACCAGAGGTATCATACCTGGATAACGAGCGGTTATTCTTTAGCTGCATATTGTTAACGTTCACCCTCCTGCTAAATGATTAACACTTAGATGGGAATCTTGTGTACTGTGTGTGGGTGGGTGATGTATCCATTCCAGGGTCTCATGTAATCAGCACGTTGAATAAGTCATGGTTTTCTGGCCCTTCTCTCTGGTCTGTCGTTCTCTCCAGAAACTGTACAAGGAGAAGTACAACGCGGAGAAAGGCCAGTCCACTTACACCACCATGGAGACCTTACCAGAGGTCTCCCACGCTATGGAAGTCAACAAACAGCAGAGCGAAGTAATTACCCACAATGCATTTCCCCTGATACAAACTGTTTTATGTTTATAATGAAGAAATAGTGAATAAGAGAGACAGGACAGTAAGGAGGAGGGTTTGTTAGAAGGGAGTTGGCCAGATTTGAACCTGGTTACATGTACTCTAAGGCAGCAGCGGTAACTATTATATTGCTGTAGGTCACACAAGCTACAATCATGGGAAATGTTCTGGTTTAGGCTAGCTAGTTGTTGTCACTTGTGCTGTATAAAATACATTTTTCTGAAGTTTTAGTCAACGTGGATATGAATCCATGGAAAAATGAAGTGCACACAAATGCAGATTTTATCCACATTCTGCATGCTTGGTTGAGGTCAGGGATTTTTGTGTGCCAATATCCCATAATGGATTCTGAGGGCCCTCTGGCCACGTTGCTCATTTGAGAGTTGTCAGTATGTATCAACATCACCCAGGGAAAAGTGGGCCAAAGGATCCGACTGATCGTTCCCATTGATCGTTCTAATGTCTATCACTAGGCTTAATCTCTCTGTTACAGAAATATCAACCAGTGAGGAGACATTGCATTTTGACACAGAATGTTACAGTACACAAATGATGATGATTGAATGAATGACCCTGAAATGCAAAAAATGAATCACTCTGCAAATAATCCTAACACTTCCTTCCCTCCTCCCTGCCTTCAGGTCAACTACAGGACAGGAAAACAGGAACACCACAATTTCACCACGTTGGCGGACAGACCTGATATCCTGAACGCCAAACAGGCCACTGAATTGGCCAGCGACGTGAGTTCATGTCAAATCAAACTTTTTCTGAAGTGCATTTACAGCAAATACAATATAATATATACAGTTGAAGTCGGAAGTTCACATACACTTAGGTTGGAGTCATTAAAACTTGTTTTTCAACCACTCCACACATTTCTTGTTAAACAAACTATAGTTTTGGCAAGTCGGTTAGGACATCTACTTTGTACATGACACAGATAATTTTTCCAACAATTGTTTACAGACAGATTATTTCACTTACAATTCACTGTATCACAATTCCATTGGGTCAGAAGTTTACATACATTAAGTTCACTGTGCCTTTAAACAGCTTGGAAAATTCCAGAAAATGATGTCATGGCTTTAGAAGCTTCTGATAGGCTAATTGACATAATTTGAGTCAATTGGGGGTGTACCTGTGGATGTATTTCAAGGGCTACCTTCAAACTCAGTGCCTCTTTGCTTGACATCATGGGAAAATCAAAAGAAATCAGCCAAGACCCCAGAACAAAGATTGTAGACCTCCACAAGTCTGGTTCATCCTTGGGAGCAATTTCCAAATGCCTGAAGGTACCACGTTCATCTGTACAAACAATAGTATGCAAGTATAAACACCATGGGACCTCTCAGCCGTCATACCGCTCAGGAAGGAGACGTGTTCTGTCTCCTAGAGATGAACGTACTTTGTGCAAAAAGTACAAATCAATCCCAGAACAACAGCAAAGGATCTTGTGAAGATGCTGGAGGAAACCGGTACAAAAGTATCTATATCCACAGTAAAACGAGTCCTATATTGACATAACCTGAAAGGCCGATCAGCAAGGAAGAAGCCACTGCTCCAAAACTGCCATAAAAAAAGCCAGATTACGGTTTGCAACTACACAAGGACGGAGATCGTACTTTTTGGAGAAATATCCCCTGGTCTGAGGAAACAAAAATAGACCTGTTTGGCCATAATTTTGGAGGAAAAAGGTGGAGGCTTGCAAGCCGAAGAACACCATCCCAACCCGTGAAGCACGGGGGTGGCAGCATCATGTGGTGGGGGTGCTTTGCTGGAGGAGGGACTGGTGCACTTCACAAAATAGATGGCATCATGAGGGAGGAAAATGATGTGGATATATTGAAGCAACATCTCAAGACATCAGTCAGGAAGTTAAAGCTTGGTCACAAATGGGTCTTCCAAATGGACAATGACCCCAAGCATACTTCCAGATTTGTGGCAAAATGGCTTAAGGACAGCAAAGTCAAGGTATTGGAGTGGCCATCACAAATCCATGACCTCAATCCTATAGAACATTTGTGGACAAAACTGAAAAAGTGTGTGTGAGCAAGGAGACTTACACACCTGACTCAGTTACACCAGCTATGTCAGGAGGAATGGGCCACAATTCACCCAATTTATTGTGGAAGGCTACCCAAAACGTTTGACCCAAGTTAAACAAATGTAAGGCAATGCTATCAAATACTAATTGGGTCTATGTAAACTTCTGACCCACTGGGAATGTGATGAAAGAAATAAAAGCTGAAATAGATAATTCTCTCTACTATTATTCTGACATTTCCCATTCCATTCTTTAAAAAAAGTGGTGATCCTAACTGACCTAGACAAGGAATTTTTACTCTGATTAAATGTCAGGAATTGTGAAAAACTGAGTTTAAATGTATTTGGCTAAGGTGTATGTAAACTTCTGACTTCAACTGTATATATATTCTATTTTTTAGTTTTTAGTTTTTTTTAATGAAAAGGTGTTGGACATGGTGTTGATTTACCTCACTCTAGTCCCAAGATTAGATGAGGGTCACACTTTAGATTCAGAACTAGATAGATGTTAACGATTCATATCTAAGCAAAGTCCGACTACATAATGGTGATAAAACATCATGTGTTCTGCCATAAACGTTATTGCCACCCTTTATATAGCATATGATAACTGCTTGTGAATAATGTCTGAAACATCTTTATAGTTCTTATGAAGGGTTTATGAAGGCTTTATTAAGCAGTTCATTTACAGTGGGACACACAACTTTGCCTGTGCTGTGTGGGTGAGGCAGTGTGTGTGGGTAGCAGCACTCATCAAATATTCAACACCTCCACTGCTCTACCACCACATCGACAGTCCCAGTCCTGGTCCCTAGCTGGGATCTCTCTCTCATACACACAGTCTGTTTCATTTAAGGAGAAGCCCATGAACATAACACGGAGAGAATACATACTGAATAGCAAAGTTAGCCCTTTCATAGTGTGTCTCTGCTTGCCCTTGTTTCTCTGGTTCCTCTGGCTCACAGGTGTCCTATAGGAGTAAAACTAAGCATGAAATCTACAATGATGTCCTGGGAAGATCTGATATCGAGCATGCCAAAGTGGCCTCCAAACTCGCTAGCCTGGTAAGATAATAAAACATTCAATATGTGTGTGTGTGTGTGTGTGTGTGTGTGTGTGTGTGTGTGTGTGTGTGTGTGTGTGTGTGTGTGTGTGTGTGTGTGTGTGTGTGTGTGTGTGTGTGTGTGTGTGTGTGTGTGTGTCTGTGTCTGTGTGTGTGTGTGTGTGTGTGTCTGTGTCTGTGTCTGTGTCTGTGTCTGTGTGTGTGTGTGTGTGTGTGTGTGTGTGTGTGTGTGTGTGTGTGTGTACTACTGTTTTACATTTTATAACCAGGTATTGTACCATTGACTGGAGAATTAGTTTGTCTCCAACCATAAAGGGAAGGAGCTAAGGAAAGGATACAATGAAAAAAGATGGTTTAAGTGTATTGCGACAACCATGCATCTCGATACTGTTCTGACATACCCTTCTGCCATTGTTAATGAGACAAGGGAAGGAGACCATTTTATTGAGACGGGGCCATGCAGTTTTTAGTGTTCTGTCCTTCGGCCACTGTTTAATGAAAGGACATTCATGCCTGGCCTAGTCCCAGACCTGCTGGGTCCCCTGGTTTAGCACCACAGATGTGCTTTGTCATGACTGCTGGGCGGAGAGCTGAATGGGGGGGTGGAATGCTGAGGGGAGAAAGATGGGAGGATAAGGGGGTAATGGTGTGTGTGCCTCACCACTTCTGCTGTCGCTGTGTGTACTCACATATCTCTGTCTCACTCTCTCCCTCTCACTCTCTCACACACACACACACACACACACACACACACACACACACACACACACACACACACACACACACACACACACACACACACACACAACACACATCAGGTGCACTACAAGGAGAAGTTTGAGAGGGAGTTCAAGGGTCAGAAGCCGCAGTACAACCCCAGCAACTGTGTGTCCTTCAAACACACACAGGCTGCCCACGCTCTCACCAGCCAGGTGGGTCTCCAACGCGCCCTGTCCGTCCCCACACAAACCCCAGTCACGTGGTGCACTTAAAGTTTAAGTTGGAAGTTTACATACACCTTAGCCAAATATATTTTAACTCAGTTTTTCACAATTCCTGACATTTAATCCTGGTAAAAATTCCTTGTCTTAGGTCAGTTTGGATCACAACTTTATTTTGAGAATGTGAAATGTCAGAATAATAGAAGAGAGAATGATTTATTTCAGCTTTTATTTCTTTCATCACATTCCCAGTGGGTCAGAAGTTTACATACACTCAATTAGTATTTGGTAGCATTGCCTTTAAATTGTTTAACTTGGGTCAAACGTTTCCGATAGTCTTCCACAAGCCTCCCACAATAAGTTGGGTGAATTGTGGCCCATTTCTCCTGACAGAGCTGGTGTAACTGAGTCAGGTTTGTAGGCCTCCTTGCTCGCACACGCTTTTTCAGTTCTGTCCACAAAGTTTCTATGGGATTGAGGTCAGGGCTTTGTGATGGCCACTCCAATACCTTGACTTTGTTGTCCTTATGAGGCTATTTTGCCACAACTTTGGAAATATGTTTGGGGTCATTGTCCATTTGGAAGACCCATTTGCGACCAAGCTTTAACTTCCTGACTGATGTCTTGAGATGTTGCTTCAATATATCCACATAATTTTCCTCCCTCATGATGCCATCTATTTTGGGAAGTGCACCAGTCCCGCCTGCAGCAAAGCACCCCCACAACATGATGCTGCCACCCCCCTGCTTCATGGTTGGGATGGTGTTCTTCGGCTTGCAGGCCTCCCCCTTTTTCCTCCAAACATAATGATGGTCGTTAAGTTCCATTTTTATTTCATCAGACCAGAGGACATTTCTCCAAAAAGTACAATCTTTGTCCCCATGTGCAGTTGCAAACCATAGTCTGGCTTTTTATGGCAGCTTTGGAGCTGTGGCTTCTTCCTTGCTGAGTGGCCTTTCAGGTTATGTCGATATAGGACTTGTCTTACTGTGGATATAGATACTTTTGTACCTGTTTCCTCCAGCATCTTCACAAGGTCATTTTCTGTTGTTCTGGGATTGACTTGCACTTTTTGCACCAAAGTATTTTCATCTCTAGGAGACAGAAGCTCCTTCCTGAGCGTTATGACGGTTGCGTGGTCCCATGGTGTTTATACTTGCGTGCTATTGTTTGTACAGATGAACGTGGTACCTTCAGGCATTTGGAAATTGCTCCCAAGGATGAACCAGACTTGTGGAGGTCTACAATTTTTGTTCTGAGGTCTTGGCTGATTTATTTTGATTTTCCCATGATGTCAAGCAAAGAGGCACTGAGTTTGAAGGTAGGCCTTGATATACATCCACAGGTACACCTTCAATTGACTCAATTGTTGTCAATTAGCCTATCAGAAGCTTTTAAAGCCATGACATCATTTTCTGGAATTTTCCAAGCTGTTTATAGGCATAGTCAACTTAATGTAAACTTAATGTAAACTTCTGACCCAATGGAATTGTGATACAGTGAATTATATGTTAAATAATCTGTCTGTAAACAATTGTTGGAAAAATGACTTGCTTGTGTCATGCACGAAATAGATGTCCTAACCAACTTGCCAAAACTATAGTTTGTTAACAAGAAACTTGTAGAGTGGTTGAAAAACGAGTTTTAAAGACTCCAATCTAAGTGTATGTAAACTTCCGACTTCAACTATATACCCTTTTCACACTATTGCACCGGCCCAAACTGTGCTGTGCTGACTCTGATTTTCTTCCCACATTGTCCTTTCCAACACAGTTCTGTCATTATGGTGGATGCGTAACCTGGGGCATGTTCAGCAGGACGCAACTTTCAGATAGAAATAAGCTATGTAGAACAGTCATGTTTTTCTACATGCCTCTCTGACATGTAGAATAAGGAATCACACCGGCTCTATTTGTAGCATTTCTATCTGCAACGTTCAACAACGTTTGGCTACTGAATGTGGCAGCTCAGCTGTGCTCGGCTCAGTAGTTGGGTATTACAGTACACTCCTCCAATGTCCCTTCAGAAACTGCCTGTAAATGGAACCTCAATGGGACACCCCCCCTCAGCTCCTCTCCAGTCTCCTGGGTTTGTTCCATTGAGGTTCCTATGTTTTATTGCTTTCATCGTGCACTTAGCTAAAATTCAGGCTGCCGTGTTAGCAGTTTCCATGGGAACCTTTTAAAGGCAAATGGAGGGTTTGGATGAAACTAAAGAGAGTAGGGCCCTTTGGATGAGAAGCTGTAGCCTGCGCTGTGAGGATGAAAGTTCCCATGTCAGACGTCTTAGGATTTGAGAACAGATTTCCTGTGTATTTACCAGGGTTGGTGTTAATGTCATCTCAATTCAGTCAATTCAGGAAGTGAATTGACATTGAAAGCATCCTCACTAAAAACAATGGGCCATTTTTGTTGACTCGAATTAAAACGAGAATAGACCCCAAGCCAGTTGTACCACTCCCGTGGGGATGAGTGAGGTGAATCCTCTGTTGTTTACCTCACAGAATCCTCACATTGCTTCCTCGTCCATGCCTTGCACCCCCCCGCATGTGAAGGACAACACTCATTTCAGGAAGGTTTCTATCTGTGTTTGTTTGTTCTCTACAGGTGAAGTATAAGATCAACCAGAACCAGGTGATCGAGGGATCCATGGACCTGCCCAACCTACTACAGCTGAAACACGCTCTACACGCCAGCAAGCTGCAGAGCAACGTAAATGTTTCCCTCTCCCTGATACAGATCAGAACGTCTAGTAACCCTCCTAGAGAGCCGCCGAATATGCACTGTGCAGGCCTTTGATCCAGCCCTGCTCTAACAAACACCTGTCCTCTGTCTATTCAGATAGAGTACAAGAAGAAGTACGAGCAGTCTAAGGGACACTACCATACAGCACTGGACACAGCAGAACAGCTCCACCACAGGGAGAATGCGGTACTGCACAGCCAGGTGGGTATAGTAAGAGACTCCTCACGCTGTGGTCTATACTACCATGGGGTTTACTGAAACAATGTTTCAACGCTGAGGGTCAAAACATCTAAATGAGCCTGAGGTGGAACGGCGTGGATCTCACGGATGTTTTTTAAAAAGACAACTGGCCTGTGTGGCTCTGTTGGATAAGGGTGACGTTAGCAGCAAGGTTGTAGGTTCACCTCCTGCAGGAATCACATACACACACAACAAATGTATGCACTCCCTGTACTGTAAGGTACATATATTATACTGTATATTATAACTCCCACACACGTTATTGATCGTCAATGTTTCTGCCTCTTGTGGTTTAATGGATGTGCTTCCCTAACAGGTGAAATACAAGGAAGAGTATGAGAGAAACAAAGGCAAGTCCCAGATGGAGTTTGTGGACACACAGTCTTACAGAGTGTCCAAGGAGGCTCAGAAAATGCAAAGCGAGGTGGGTGACACACCTGCCTTTATTGTAATGATGTAATATGCTAAAGTGTGTGTGTGTGTGTGTGTGTGTGTGTGTGTGTGTGTGTGTGTGTGTGTGTGTGTGTGTGTGTGTGTGTGTGTGTGTGTGTGTGTGTGTGTGTGTGTGTGTGTGTGTGTGTGTGTGTGTGTGTGTGTGTGTGTGTGTGTGGTAATGACAGAAGGGTGATGGCATGCCTTTTTTCCCCCACTGACATCAGAGAGAGTACAGGAAGGAATATGATGACCACATCCGGGGCAAGGCCCTAGTGGATGTTGACCTGACCCCTGGATACCTGACTGCCCGCCACGCCAGCAACGTCCTGAGTGAGGTCTGTGCCAACATAGCCCTCTATGATATTTTAAAGGGATAGTTCATCTCAAAATCACATGTCTCTATACTTCAAATGTGGTCTTAAGTCTATGGTCTGAGTCCATTTTGCCATCTGCTGAAATGCACCATCTACACAGATTCAGTTAGAATTCAAAAACATTTGCTTGATTGGGAATGTCCATTCCAGTAATGATATTTCTATGGCTGGTGCCTACAGAAGGAGTACAGGAGAGAAGGACTGGAGGTGAAGGGGAGGGGGATCTCAGGGCTGGGATTGGAGGACACACCAGAACTGATACGGGCTAAAAACGCCAGCCATATCCTCAATGAGGTACAGTTTTGCTTCAAAACTCATCTTTCACTTTCACAGTTTTTTTACTTCATGGAATTTACACACACACACACACTTCACTTTTGTGACGCACAATATCACACCATCATTACATTATGTGAGAATTAAGCAGTGTTGAATCTGTCCCTATAGAAAGAGTACCGCAAGGACCTGGAGAATGACATCATGGGTAAAGGCATGGAGATCAGTGGTGACGTGTTGGAGATGCAGAGGGCCAAGAAGGCCACAGAGTTAACCAGCCAGGTAGGGCCCAACCCATACCACTAGTTAATCAGCCAGGTAGGGCCCAACCCATACCGCTAGTTAATCAGCCAGGTAGGGCCCAACCCATACCGCTAGTTAATCAGCCAGGTAGGGCCCAACCCATACCGCTAGTTAATCAGCCAGGTAGGGCCCAACCCATACCACTAGTTAACCAGCCAGGTAGGGCCCAACCCATACCACTAGTTAACCAGCCAGGTAGGGCCCAACCCATACCACTAGTTAACCAGCAACGAAGGGCCCAACCCATACCGCTAGTTAATCAGCCAGGTAGGGCCCAACCCATACCACTAGTTAACCAGCCAGGTAGGGCCCAACCCATACCACTAGTTAATCAGCCAGGTAGGGCCCAACCCATACCGCTAGTTAATCAGCCAGGTAGGGCCCAACCCATACCGCTAGTTAATCAGCCAGGTAGGGCCCAACCCATACCACTAGTTAACCAGCTAGGTAGGGCCCAACCCATACCACTAGTTAATCAGCCAGGTAGGGCCCAACCCATACCGCTAGTTAACCAGCCTGGTAGGGCCCAACCCATACCACTAGTTAACCAGCCAGGTAGGGCCCAACCCATACCACTAGTTAACCAGCCAGGTAGGGCCCAACCCATACCACTAGTTAACCAGCTAGGTAGGGCCCAACCCATACCACTAGTTAATCAGCCAGGTAGGGCCCAACCCATACCACTAGTTAATCAGCCAGGTAGGGCCCAACCCATACCGCTAGTTAACCAGCCAGGTAGGGCCCAACCCATACCGCTAGTTAACCAGCCAGGTAGGGCCCAACCCATACCACTAGTTAACCAGCTAGGTAGGGCCCAACCCATACCACTAGTTAACCAGCTAGGTAGGGCCCAACCCATACCACTAGTTAGGCCCACCTCCATTTCTCTACCTAGCCCCTACAACTTTGGTCTGCATAGGTAAAAGCATTATGGTGGAAGCTCTGCTTAGTCTTAATAGGAGTCTTTCTGTACAGCACTTTGAGATATCAGCTGATTACATACATATGTTCCAATTACAAATCCACAAGCTGTCATATTGGTACTCTTCTCTTGCATCAAATACCAAATGACTGCGATGATCGAAGTTCAGAAGAGGCTGGTGGGAGCAGTTATAGGAGGGTGGGCTCATTGTAATGGTTGGAAAGGAATGAATTAACGTGGTTTCCATGTGTTTGATGCCATTCCATTTATAACATTCCAGCCATTACAATGTGCCCAATGTGACCAAAGGGTTAGAGGCTGAAATGGAACCAGTCACATTTGTCATATTTTAAATTCTCAATATTTCAAATGTGACGCAGCAGTGAAGTATCACATCTGCTTTATGGCAATTTTTTTCCATCTGAGAACACCTGCTCTCTTTTACAGACCTGCCCACAGTAATACTAATCAGCTCCCAAGTCATTATAATCAGGTAAAATAACAGGCAGCAGATGGACTCGTCCAGCCTCAGGGCTCCATTACATAACCGCAACGCACACAGACAACGTATGGTCTTCCCTCATCACTTATAGATGAGCCTAAGCATCGTCGGTCTGCATCACTGTCTTATGAAACCACCTCATAAAACATTCATTTTACAGACTATATTGTGTCTATTTAGTTTCACTCTAAAACAAAACCTTAATTTGAGACCTTGATCGTGTTCATTGGGACACACAGTAGCAAACATTATGTAACAGGAAACGAAAACCAGTGTTACTGGCATAATGCTTTTAATATCCTGTTGTTGCTGAGCTAACCTAAGTCTGTTAGTGTACTGTAAGTGTTAAGTCTGTGTTTGACTTTTTCAGGCCTCCTACAAGCAGACAGCCCAGCTGAGGGAGAGCTCGTACGGTACGGTGACGGACACACCAGAACTACTGCACGCCGCCTACATGAAAGATGTCTACAGTCAGGTAGGGCTACCTCTCAGTACTGCATGCCACCATGAGTAGCCCTTTATGTTGCACTAATGAATGGGACATGTGCTTTAATGGAGTGTCAATCTCTCGGCTTTATGCAGAAGAAGTACAAGGATGAAGCAGAGAAGCTGAAGGGTTCGTATGGGTTCGACACCCCCGAGATGGAGAGAGTGAAGAACAACCAGAGAAACATCAGCTCAGTGAGGGACACAGTACACACACACACACACACACACACTTTTATAACTTGCAGTATTATCTGTCTACACAGTTGCCCGTTTGCTCTAAACCTCCAGTGTCGGTACGCTTGGGACTCAAAGCTGCACAGAAGCCTGATGTCTTCTGTCACCGACACGCCAGAAATCATCCTCGCCAGAGAGAACACAAAGAAAATCAGTGATGTAAGATGTAATCCTTTGTTCTACACAACCATGTACTGTACATATAGGCCTTGGATCTTATGAACTACAGTATGTTGCTGTAAGTTAGATCTGAACCTAGATTTGAGCCTAGATCTGAACCTAGATCTGAATCTAGATCTGATTTTTCTTATTTTAACAAGGTCTTCAATATTATGATGAGTGTTGATGGGAATTATTTTTATGACCTTTGTACGGTGAGCAAGTTAACAGTGTAAGATTGTGTGACGGCTCTGTTCCATGTCCAGGTGAAATACAGAGAGGGGGTGGGGAGCGGGACGGCAGTCATGGAAACCCTTGACACAGAGAGGGTCCGCAGGAACCAGGAGAACATCAGCTCTGTGAGAACCTTGTCTGACCTTTGACCTCACAGGAAGGGCTTGTTTTGAAAACTGGTTTAATCTGGTTTTGTTTGGGTTTTCTACAGCTTCATTGCTGCAAACTAAAAAGGACAAACGGCAGACACACTGAACAACCATTTAGTTACTGATACAATGCCTACCATTGAATTTGCTCCTGGCATTACATTTAAACTCCTCAAAAGATGCAGGCCCTTGGTTTGTTATTGAACACTATTTTGGATGGAAAACTCTGTCCTGTCCCGCCTGACACAGACAGCCTTTCACACTGGTCCTGGTCCATTCTAAGTCATTACAGCCATTAGTGGACCCTGCTGAACAATCCCCCATTGAGGGAGAAGAGCAGACGGGAGGGAGGGACACGGGGTCCCAGCTAGGCAGCCCAGGACATTCTGGAGCCATGGCAACGGAACCAAGACACTGTTTTCACCCAGCTGCCAATCACTAATGATACCTAGGAGGCAAAATCTGGCATGGGACGTCATAATAATGTAATATTCTGGTTGCAAACTGGTTTTCTGGTTGTGGAGACAGATAAACTCTGACTTGTAAATGTTGTTTTAATGTTGTGTGAATGTCGTGTGACCACAGGTGAAGTATAAAAAGCAGCTGCAGGCCACCAGTGTGGGAGTCACCCCAGAGTTGGATAGAGTCCGTCAGAACCAGGAGAACATCAGCTCGGCAAGTCACATAGGATGCACCTGAAATGACAACCTTCCAGGGGAGGATGACTCATAATAATGACTGAAACGTAGCAAATGGAATGACATCAAACCATTCCACAAATTCCACTCCAGTCATTACCCGTTCTCCCTGATTAAGGTGCCACTGATTCTGGTCAGATGAGCTTTCATATCAGGGGCATCAAACTCATTTTGGCCTGTGGGCCGCATCAGGTCTTCACCGAGGTCCGTGGGGCCACACTTAAAATCGGTCAGTAACCTCCTGTGCAACATGTATGTGGGCTCTGACTGCAAGCAGTGCCCTATGTCGTGGAAATGGCACTACATTTTAGATTCAACAAAACCCAGGTGGGAGTGTGCTGGTGAGGATGACCATGCTTATCTTTTGTGTGTTCCAGGTGAAGTACCAGCGCGGGATGAAAGAGATGAAGGGCCGGTCCTGCAACGAGTTGGACACGCCCGAACTGAGGCGTGTCAGGAAGTCCCAGAACGATATCTCCATGGTAGAGCTCAGGTTACCATGGCGGTTGCGTAGACCATGGAGCGAGTTAACACGTGTCAAGCACACTGCGGGTGGGACTGCTGCACTTTTAACCCACAGAGCTAAAGAGTTAACAGCATGGCTGTTACCATTCATGATGGAGCCCTAATGAGCGTGTGTTTGTGAGTGTGTCTGTGAGTGTGTGTTTTACTAATAAAAATATTTTTACATTGTTACTTGTGTGGAGTTTTTTTGCATACTGACCAAAATGCACCCTTTTCTGTCTGACCAAAATGCACACTGGTTGTGTGTGTGTGTGTGTGTGTGTGTGTGTGTGTGTGTGTGTGTGTGTGTGTGTGTGTGTGTGTGTGTGTGTGTGTGTGTGTGTGTGTGTGTGTGTGTGTGTGTGTGTGTGTGTGTGTGTGTGCATCGGCACATGTGTTTTTGTGCGTTTGACAGAGGATTTGCCTGGTGTGAGACGATTTCACAAATGTGTTAATGCACATCAATAATGTTCCCCTCATTAAGCTGCCACATAAAACTCTGACTTGTTATCGTGAAGCTGAAAAGGTGCCCCCCATATTTGCTTTGCCAGGCGAAATACCACGAGGACTTTGAGCGGACTAGGGGCCGAGGCTGCACCCCAGTGATGGAGGACCAAAGCATGGAGAGAATGCACCACCGGAACAAGCTGATGATGAGCGAGGCAGCCTACAAGGGAGTGCACCCACAGGTGGTGGAGATGGACAGGAGACCTGGAGGCATCATCGTAGGTGAGCAGCACACAAAATGGCAGGCACCACACGTCCTCAAAAAGGATTTGACCTTAAAGTCAGGGAAATTAATTAATCTAATCTTTGAAGAGACCGGGGAATTTGTGATGTCCTTTGAACAAGGTTTTTCAATTACATTTGCTGTCTAATGTCTAGCAATTAGGGGTTGTTTAGTGTCAGTGACAACAAGGATCCAAGCCCAGATGTGTCCACGTTACATTTGTGGAAACAGAAAAGATCCATTGTGACAAGTTTCTCACTCTGCAGACGGAAGCTCCACATTGGACTCTACTCACCTGGCCCGAAACTGTATGTGTTTACTCTCTGTAATCTACATGACTTAAGCTGTGGATTTCTCTTTTCTTCCTGTCTTTTCTCTGTAAGTCTAAATGACCTTTTCCTGACCTTTCCCCTGTCAAAGACCTTAAGGTGTGGCGGACGGACCCAGGCTCAATCTTTGACTTTGACCCTGTGGAGGATAACATTCAGTCTAAAAGTCTCCACAGACTGTCTGGTACTACAAAACCCTACAACATGCTTTCATCTCCCTCCACACTTTCCTGTATCCTCCTCCTGCTCCACTCATCTCTTCTACATTCATTTCCTCCTCCTTACGTTCTCTGTTTATTTTCTTTCCATTGCCTCGCTCTGTTATTTTCCTCACTGTTGTTTTTCCTACTGTCTCTGTCGCCCTCTTGTGGCTGTGCATCAGAGCGTGCGAGCCGCCTCACCCGGCAGCAGTCTCAGCAGTCGGTGCACTCGCAGGCCCAGTCTGTGAGTTCACTGGCCTCTGCCTCTGACCTGTGGGACAAAAGCCTGTCTGTCTGCAGCAGCAGCTCCGCACTGCAGTCCCAGGACAGAGGTAGTAAGAGCTCAGTCAGAAAAATGTAAACATATAGACACTTAGAAATTAGATTTTTGAAATTTTAGGTCATACAGATGCTTGGACTTGTGAGTCAACACACCAATAACAAGCACGTGCGTACACACGTACACAC
This sequence comes from Oncorhynchus keta, assembly GCF_023373465.1. NCBI lineage: Eukaryota > Metazoa > Chordata > Actinopteri > Salmoniformes > Salmonidae > Oncorhynchus > Oncorhynchus keta. The sequence goes on along the minus strand of NC_068424.1, from coordinate 19,021,385 downwards.
ACACACGGTGGAAGGAGTAGACATCATTCATTCACCCATTGACTATCAGTGTGACTCCTGATTCCCCTCTTACCTAACTCCTCTCCCAGCACGTGTCTGACCAACAGAATGCCTCCCTCGCCCTTCTCTATACAACCTGACCAACAGCCCACTGACATGAGGTACACAGGAGTCCCTAATCCAATGCTTGAAATCCTCCTAGGGTTTTGACGATGGTTGTGATGTTTAACTGTTTTAATTCTAACTCTCTCACAGTTCTCTTCCCTGCCCACAGACATACTTAACAGTCAGTAACTATTTGATTGATTTCCAGGTCAACTGGGGATGGCATGGTTCCATTTAGATTTCTTTGTGATGTTCTAACAATCACCTAGTATGTGCAGTGCGACTCAAAGGAGAAAAACTGTTTTGAGCAATAAATGAAAGGTCTCAAAATGTTGTTATCAATGTCTATGTGTCTTCCTGTCTGTCTTTGACGACAAGCTCCTGTGCTACCTGGGGCGTACCATCAGAGTGCTCAGCAGCAGCAGCATGGGTATGGCTACATGCACCAGACCAGCATGTCCTCTGTGAGGTCTGTGCAGTCCCCCCCATCTGTCACCATGGTGAGTTCCAATGCAAGCGGTCTATTATTGTCATTTTTTTGAATTCCTACGGGATCTTATTTGTATGCCATGGTCAATTCAATTAGGAAATTATCCAAAATATGTCAGTCAAATATTTGTTGACGAAAATAAACCAAAAAATATTCACACAGTCAACTACTTGTGTGCCGTGATATTTATGTTGTACTATTAATGTTGTAGACACAAACCCACATGATTAACATTGTTCCCACTCCTCCCGTTCAGAGAGTGTACCGGGCGCTGTACGACTACTCAGCGCAGGACCATGACGAGGTGTCCTTCCGCGACGGTGACGTCATCGTCAACGCTCAGCCCATCGACGAGGGCTGGATGTACGGCACCGTGCAGAGGACCGGCAAATCAGGCATGCTCCCCGCCAACTACGTGGAGTGCTTCAACTAAGGGATTCATCTCAATAGTCTTCAAGTGGTTTTCTTTCCTCTCCCCTTGTCTCCTCTCCTCCATCTGCAATGATTGAATAGGTGGAAGGGATAAGGTGGATTGGATGCCTACTGGGAAATTGACTTTCACCAGACCAGTTCTTTTCATGTCAGTACAGATGAAGGAGAGGAGATGAGGAAAGGAGGCTACTCTAGATTATTGAGATGCACCCAAGGGCTAGCCTTACCATGGTGTAGGCAGAGTCCATTCCGCAAGTATCTGTTTTAGGCTTGGTCCTGGAGAGCTGCATCAGTAAGATACATGAATTGAATGAGTTATTCAATGTACCTTGTCTAGACTACAGGCACCAACTATCATAGCCACACTATACGCTGAAAATTATGTTTAAAGTAATCATGTAATACGTTTTGCTTTTGGTTTCATTTAAGGCATTGGTGACTTGCCCCACGTGATCAGAGTTCATGAAAATTGTTTATATAATTCAATCAGAGAATTGCAGCCCTCAAATAGACAACATTAGCAGACAAAAATACATATTCAATGGAATGCAGTCGAAAACATGTTTCACACAATAGAAAGCACATTTGAATTTATTAGGCAGTGCAGTTTCTTTTCGTTTCACACAGGTAACAGCGTTGTGTTGACTTCATGATTCCAAAAGTGCAGTTTTGCAGCACAACAACAATAATGTTTTCGACTTGTCCTGGAAAAGTGCTTCGCGGGTTTGCTTGAAAAGAGCCCAACATAGTCCTCCAGGACCAGAATGGGGCCTTCTTATACTCCTTTGTATTTCATTTCTATTATTATGTTTCACTTTTAGACATCCACACTAACTGAGTTTTATGTACAAAGGAGGGAATGGGAGAGGGAGTTGAGGAGAAATCTATGTTTCAATAAAATCCTGACAGTGATTGCCAGAAAGTTAGCTGTTTAGCTTTTGTTATCTCATTAACACTTCGCTTCGTACTGTTTCTGTCTGATGACATAAGGGCTTGGTTTAAACCAGCTCCACAAGTAAATATAGTTGATACAATCTATAGTCAACAAGTCACACAATCTCACCTCTTTCTGTGAGTTTAGTGGATTATTTACATGTACCAGTTAAGCCTCACACAGGCTTTGATTAACTTATGTCCACATAACTTAGAGCTAACTGGCAACATGGTTGTCATATTTCGCTATGTACACAGTTTCAAGTAACACCCAATAACGGTGTATGAAGTTGGATTGCAATCTTGACATTTCTGAACTATTGTGAACAGTATTGTGATGTATAAGCTTCTATAAAGTATACAATGATCCTATTTTACTCTTCAGGATTGCAGACACTAATGACAGTGCATGTATTGGTGCATGTTATAAATGGTTTACACCGTAATATCTTGAGTGGTGCAAAGATGATTGAATACTAGGCCTACTGTGGCTATTCAATGACATAGTTTCTGGATACATGGTAGCTGGGGTTCTCTTTAACATGTTATTGTAGATTACATGTTATCATGGAATTTGGTAGCTAATAAACAGAAATGGCTAAGTTATAAAATGGTAATATTTATTGGCCTTGAGAAAATAATGGGACAGCAAGAAACATCATAGATTTTTTTTGTCCAGTGGTTCATTGCTTCGGGTAGTTCCATTTTGAAATGTCTCTGTAAAAGAACATGTTTTACTCAGTTTATACACCATCACTGAGTTTTAGTGAGATGCCACTTTTTCCTGAGTTAACCATTTGTTTTATTTTTTTGTCATTAACTGCAGTGTCACGTGTTAAAAATAAAAACGCTTTGTCGACAATGATTTTGTATTTGGCTAATTCAAACTTTTTTTATTTTTAAATTTGTTACAAAGGATTATACATGGTCAGTGCATAAATGTACAATATTACTGTATTGACAAGACCAACATTTGTCTAAGATTATTGAGCTTGTATGTTGGTAATAGCATGACTTATTAAAAAGCGTATTATATTCGCTAGTACGGCTACACACCCTTTGCACTTCATATTTTGCTGCCTTAAAATGAAATCTATAAAGGGAAAACATTTGATTTTCTTTCCTACCGATTTACACAACCTTCTACACGTTTAAAGTCAAAGAACAATTATAACATTTTCCAAATGAATGTCTTGAATGTCTTGATTGTGTATGTCTTCACAGCCCAGAGTTGGAAGCACCTTTGGCAGCCATTAGTTGTGAATAATTTTGAATAAGATTCTACGAACTTTGCACAACTCTTAGTGCAACATACACTGAAAAAACATTAGCAACATGACATAGACTGACCAGGTGAATCCAGGTGAAAGCTATGATTCCTTATTGATGTCACTTGTTAAATCCACTTCAACCATTGTAGATTAAGTGGAGGAGAAAGAAGGATTTTTAAGTTAAATTTTTAAGATTTTTATGTTTTTAAGCCTTGAGACATGAATTGTGTATGTGTGCTATTCAGAGCATGATTGGGAAAGACGAGGTATGAGGTATGGTAGTAGGTGATAGACACACCGGTTTGAGTGTGTCAAGAACTGCGACGCTGATGGAATTTTCACGCTCAACAGCTTGGCGTGTGTACCAAGAAAAGTACACCACCCAAAGGACATCCAACTTGACACAATTGTGGGAAGAATTGGAGTCAACGTGGGCCAGCATCCCTGTGAAATGCGTTCGACACCTTGTAGAGTCCTTGCCCTGATAAACTGAGGCTGTTCTGAGGGCAAAAGGGGGTGAAACGCAATATTAGGAGGTGTTCCTAATGTTTTGTACACTCAGTGTATATCCATTGTTTTTGTCAAAACTGCTCAAGCTCAGTACATTTGGTTGGAAATCAAAGATGAAAGGGATCTTCCAACTTTGTTTCTGATTTTCAAGCAAATTTAAGTCAGGACTGAAAAGTCATTCTAGTATATTTGTGCCACTGAAAAATAAAACTATCCCACCCACTGCGCACAGACGTCAATTAAAAATCAAATCCAAATCAAATCAAACTTTGTCACATGCACCGAATACAACAGATGTAGACCTTACTGTGAAATGCTTACTTACAAGCCCTTAACCAACAGTGCAGTTCAAAAAGAGTTAAGAAAATATTTACCTGAATAATAAAAAGTAAAAAACAATAAAAACGAGGCTCTATATACTGAATCAGTGTGCAGGGATACAGGTTAGTTGAGGTAATTTGTACATGTAGGTAGGGGTGAAGTGACTATGCATATATAACAAACAGTGAGTAGCAGCAGTGTATAAAACAAATGTAGAGTTTTCTGGGCTTTCCTCTGACACCGCCTATTATATAGGTCCTGGATGGCATGAAGCTTGGCCCCAGTGATGTACTGGGCCACACGCACTACCTTCTGTAGCGCCTTGTGGTCAGATGCCGAGCAGTTGCCATACCGGGCGGTGATGCAACCGGTGGTCAGGATGCTCTCGATGGTGCAGCTGTAGAACTTTTTGAGGATCTGGGGACCTATGCCAAATCTTTTCATTCTCCTGAGGGGGAAAAGGTTTTATCCTGCCCTCTTCACGACTGTCTTGGTGTATTTGGACCATGATATTTCGTTGGTGATGTGAACACCAAGGAATTTGAAACTCTCGACCCACTCCACTACATCCCTGTCGATGTTAATGGGGGCTTGTTCGGCCCGCCTTTTCCTGTAGTCCATGATCAGCTCCTTTGTCTTGCTCACATTGAGGGAGAAGTTGTTGTCCTGTCACCACACTGCCAGTTCTCTGACCTCCTCCCTACAGGCTGTTGTCGGTGATCAGGCCTACCACTGTTGTGACATCAGCAAACTTAATAATGGTGTTGGAGTCATGTTTGGCCACGCAGTCGTGGGTAAATAGGGAGTACAGGGGGGGACTAAGTACACACCCCTGACGGACCCCAGTGTTGAGGATCAGCGTGGCAGACGTGTTGCCTACCCTTACCACCTGGGGGCGGTCCATCAGGAAGTCCAGGATCCAGTTGCAAAGGGAGGTATTTAGTCCCAGGGTCCTTAGCTTCGTGATGAGATTTGTGTGCACTATGGTGTTGAACATTCAGCTGTAGACAATGAACAGCATTCTCACATAGGTGTTCCTTTTGTCCAGGTGGGAAAGGACAGTGTGGAGTGCGATTGAGATTGCGTCATCTGTGGATCTGGGGTGGTATGCGGGGTGGTATGTGAATTGGAGTGGGTCTAGGGTATCCGGGAGGATGCTGTTGATGTGAGCCATGACCAGCCCTTCAAATCAAATCAAATTGTATTTGTATTTGTCACATACACATGGTTAGCAGATGTTAATGCGAGTGTAGCGAAATGCTTGTGCTTCTAGTTCCGACAATGCAGTAATAACCAACAAGTAATCTAACTAACAATTCCAAAACTACTGTCTTATACACAGTGTAAGCGGATAAAGAATATGTACATAAGGATATATGAATGAGTGATGGTACAGAGCAGCATAGGCAAGATACAGTAGATGGTATCGAGTACAGTATATACATATGAGATGAGTATGTAAACAAAGTGGCATAGTTAAAGTGGCTTGTGATACATGTATTACATAAGGATGCAGTCGATGATATAGAGTACAGTATATACGTATGCATATGAGATGAATAATGTAGGGTAAGTAACATTATATAAGGTAGCATTGTTTAAAGTGGCTAGTGATATATTTACATCATTTACCATCAATTCCCATTATTAAAGTGGCTGGAGTTGAGTCAGTGTCAGTGTCAGTGTGTTGGCAGCAGCCACTCAATGTTAGTGGTGGCTGTTTAACAGTCTGATGGCCTTGAGATAGAAGCTGTTTTTCAGTCTCTCGGTCCCAGCTTTGATGCACCTGTACTGACCTCGCCTTCTGGATGATAGCGGGGTGAACAGGCAATGGCTCGGGTGGTTGATGTCCTTGATGATCTTTATGGCCTTCCTGTAACATCGGGTGGTGTAGGTGTCCTGGAGGGCAGGTAGTTTGCCCCCGGTGATGCGTTGTGCAGACCTAGCACTTCCGACGTGAGTGCTACGGGGTGGTAATCATTTAGGCAGGTTACCTTCGCTTCCTTGGGCACAGGGCCTATGGTGGTCTGCTTGAAACATGTAGGTATTACAGACTCAGGCTTGTAATTATTCCACAAAATAGCTTTATGTGGGGAAGAATTGTGCAGGAAACATATTTTCTAGGCCATTAAAGCTTGTTGGTGAAACCTAGCCAATTTAGTTGGTAATCTTTCAGGATATAATTACATTTCAGTAAAAATTGAAGACCTCCCAATGTATTAAACACATTGTTTGGAATGAAATACCAAATAAATTGATTCAGTATTGACTAAACATCTTTTCAACCAATTGATCTTGAAAGTGTTATTCATGTCAACAAAATCCAACACTTCCAGACCTCCTTCAGATCTTTTATTAGAGAGGACTGACTTATTTAGTTTGTGTGACTTATTTTTCCAGATGAAGTCAAGGTAGAGGGATTTACAAATAAAGATAATGAGGGGTACACAAAATGAGACAGTCCCTCTGCCTTGGACAGAAGCACTCTCCCAAATATAGAAAGATCCCTTTGTAGCCAATGATGAAATATATTCTTGGTTTTCTTTATTTTCGGAGAGAAATTCCTATGTCTGACTAAGTGTTTTTTTGACAGATGTATTTCTAAATATTCAACACAGTCTTTTACAGGAATATTTTATATTTCTTTGTCATCAGAGACATAAGATTTCACATTTAGAATCATTCAGTTTTAATCCTGATGCAATAGAAAATGCAGTTACAGCATTAAGGGCAACCTGGTCTTTGTCTCTTATTAAAAGAGTAGTATCATCAGCCAGTTGGGAAATTTGTATTTCTTTGTTAAAAATGGTTAAGCCATACAGATTTGCATTATTTAGAATATCTAGAGATACAAGTTCCACAACCAAAATGAACAAAATGCCGAAATTGGGCATTACTGTCGTACACTTCTGTTGATACTGAATCTTTTGGATGTATTAAGATTTCATAACACAGAACTATTTACATCTTTGTAAACATGCAAATTACTTTGATAAAATGTTCACCGAAACCAAAAAGTTTAAGAGACAGAAAGAGAAATTAATGTTCAATTGCTTTACAGAAGTCCGAAAATAAGACAACCACATCAATTGCATCTGAATAATGTAGAAGGTCCAAGACTAAACGAATGTTCGAGCTTATGTGGCAGCCCTTCATAAATCCTGTTTGAGTCTCATTTATAATATCTATTCCTATCTTTAATCTATTCCTTTCTTTAATATTTTTGCATAAACCAGAGCAATCAATTTGTAATCAATATTTAATCAAGTAATTGGTCTACAATTGTCAATGACAGAAGGGTCTTCATTAGGTTTCTGAATCAGTGAAATAAGGACCTGTTTCATAGTGGAGACCATTTCACCCGTTTCAATGTAATCTTGAAACATATTAAAAATAGGGTATTCTAGTATCCCCCGAAACTGTCTATAGAATTCAACTGACAGGCCATCAGGGCCAGGTGATTTCCCATTTGTCATTGAATTCAGAGCCTCTCTAATTTCTTCAATAGACACAGGTGAATCGAAAACTGAGTGGAAATCCTCCTCAATTACAGGGACATAATGTGTCTTTCACAACCATCTTCCAAATGTAGCTTTCACAACCATCTTCCTGAAATTGTGAGTTGTAAAGGTTTTCATAAAAGGAATTGACAAATGTTGATATTGTAATGGGATCTTTGCATAACACATCATTCATTTTGAGTACAGTTATAGATTTTCTTTTGTAGTTTCTCTTTCAAGTGAAAAAAAATAATGAGTGTTTCTTTCCTCCTCTTCAATCCATTTTGCTCTTGATCTTTGCCAGGTCTGTGTAAAGCTGTTCTAATTCTAGTAAAGATTTAAATACACTCCTCTTCTTGAGATAGATTATATTTTCTTTAGAAAACGGTCAAGCTTTCTCATCAACTATTTTTCTCTAAGGTTCTTTAGGTGCATCAGCTCTTTGGCACGTTTAATGACTACTCAAATCCCATCTACTTCCATGACCCAAGTCTTTTCTTGCAAAACTATCTTTCTCATGTTTCCAATGAGAATAGGATCTTTAAGAACTGTGTTGTTTAATATCCAATATCATCGAGTACCTTTTGATTTTTTTTAGCAGCTTGTAAATTCATGGAAATAAAATGATGACCAGACGGGATTCTTATCTCCTCCTTTCTAATGTCTCCGACGGAACATGTATATTTTGAATCTGGCACGCTACCCGGATGTGGACAAGCGCATTTCAATTTAGCAGTCGGAAGGAGCTGTAAGATTTAGTGAAGCAATATTTCACCGGGAAGGAGGCGTACGGATTTCGCTTCAAAATGGTACAATTTCTACATAAAGTGCTTTTGCTGGTATTACTAGCTTTCCCGGCAACGATTATCATGAAAGGTGAGTACCGAACTGAACTTAGGTTAACGAGATGAAGAGAAACCACATTGGCCATCAGTCACAGTTAGCTACAGTAGCTAGTTAAGTTAGCTTTGGAAGGCCACTCCATGCTCTTGTGTAAATTGTATTTTCTGCTAGTAGGACATTGTAGCTACTTCCTTTGTCAATTAGTAGTTTTATTGATGTTGATACTGGCTACACGTTTTTTTAGTAACTATTCCAAATATTATTTAATAGTGAGTCTTACTTATACTTAACGGTGTGCTACCTAACTAGACTGACGTGTCCTTCCTTACCAGCCTACTTGCTTTCTAGAACCGTAATTAAGACTCGATTTACCTTTTAGATTGAGTTTTTGGCTGATTTGGCTTCCAGGGCCATTTTGCCTATAAACAGATCATGTAAGTTCCTTGGACAATAAGGAGTAACGTTCATTATTGGGCTAGGAGAAGCAGCCTCAGAACTTGGCCACAGTAGCCCTCTATTGTTGGCAAAGCCTGGCAATCATATCAGTGTTTTGCTTTTGTGTCTTAGAAGCTTGCGATATGAAACAGGAGAAAAAAAATGTAATTACGTTTGTTAGGCCTAGGGCCTGTAACTGTAATGAATAAAATATTTGTTCAAACTCAGTTTTAATCCCTTGATACAATATTAACTATGTAACTAAGCGCCCTGGTGTGGAAATAATAATATTTTATTTTGACACAAGTTTGTTTTCCAAAAAAAATGATTTGGTGAGATTTTAATCAATGAACTTCCTTACAATCAATCCAGGGCCATTGGTGGCAGCACAGGATGCTACTGAGGATGAGGAGGCAGCTGATGAAGATGCTGTGGATGATGTTGATGTGAACACAGAGGATGAGGATGATGAGGCCGAAGTTGAAGATGATGAAAACACGGAATTGGTAAGAGATTACTACTTTTAGCCGCCTCCCTAGTTTTTTAACATGGGCCCTATCAGTCCTTGCTTATTTCATCTAAAAAATAGTGTCTAATTTTTATATTTAGACGGAAGAAAAAGAAGAGGAGGAAGCCATAGGAGGAGAAGTGAATGCCTCCCCCAATGCTGACACCACCATCCTCTTTGTCAAGGGAGACGGTAGGGGTACGGGCACAGATTGGGGCTCGTCTCAACATATCTATCTGCATGTTGAATTTGCACTTCATTTTTGTCATTATGATTGTTTTGAACTGTGTTGTTTCACTTTAATGCTAAGACTGACTAGTATTTGGAGATGGATTTACTTAGCACCAATATTTAGTCTATAATATGTTGTTTCAACCTCCATATTTGAGTGCATTTATTGCAAAGAACAAGTATGTGCTAAATGATTTGAATGAAAGGGAAGTTTGTGTATGCTTCAAATTCCCCATCACGCCACCACTCAGTCTTTTGTTGCTCTTCCTCCTGGCGTTTGCCTCCAGACTTCCCAGCCAACGACATTGTGAAGTTCCTGATGGGCTTCACCAACAAGGGAAGTGACAACTTTGTGGTGGAGTCCCTGGACGCATCCTTTCGCTACCCACAGGACTTCCAGTTCTACATCCAGAACTTCACAGCCCTGCAGCTGGGCATAGTGGTGCCAGCTGGGCGCCAGGCCACCTTCGAGTACTCCTTCATCCCAGCCGAGCCCATGGGCGGGCGCCCCTTCGGCCTGGTCATCAACCTCAACTACAAAGACAGCAACGTGAGTGGGCCTCAGCTTCGTCAGCCATTTTTTGTCTTTTTCACAAATGATTGCATGTCAAGAATGGTCATGGGTTTGGTTTCTCAGTTTCCTTATCTATATTTCATTAGGCAATTGTTTTTATATTAGGAAATTAGTTTAACTCATGGTGTGTGGTTGAAGTCTGCCCACTATTTGTATGCGAGGTTAAACTTTCAGATTAACCTGAAGAAGATAAAGGGGGGTCCTGGTTCACCAACTGGAGGTGATATCTGATCCTCTCGCTCTCTCTCATACCTCTCTCTCATACTCCTCTCTCTCTCTTTCAGGGTAACACATTCCAGGATGCTGTGTTCAACCAGACAGTGACCATCACCGAGAGAGAGGATGGACTGGATGGAGAGACGTGAGGCCATTTGAACTAGCCCTGTTGTTGGAAGACATTCAGAAGTGCTAAATGAAACCATTCTATTGGGAATGGCTGCCATACCAGGGGTGTGTGTTTGTGAAACGTGTCTTAACTCTTCTTTCTCTTCTGCATCCTCAGGATCTTCATGTATGTGTTCCTGTCTGGTCTGGGCCTGCTAGTGGTGGTAGGCCTTCATCAGCTGCTGGAGTCCAGAAAGGTAAAGCTACAATGCCCACGCCACTGGATTCAGGAGACGGAAAGACGATGAATTAAGCATATCATTCCTTTGTTTGTGTTATTTCCTCGATAATGATACGAAGACTGAAAGAGAGATGTACTTCTGCTGAGGCAATGCTCCATGACAAGATTTGCATAGAATATTGTCACCTAATGCAGATATGACAGTAGATAGCAGTCCAGAGAGAAATTAATTAGATGCCTGTTCATATTCAACGGTAGGATTCTCTCAATTCAGGTGGTTGTTTTTTAATGAGTTGATGTTCTTTCAGGATGACAAAAGGATTTGAGATAATACACCTGTTTTCTGATGAACATTGAGGTAGACAGGGAAAGAGGGAGACTGTAAGTGCCAATTTACGACTTTTGGCGAATTCAGTTTCAGCTATTTAGTGCTCCACTACTACTACTGGGTCAAATTAAGAAAAAAAGACTATTGGAAAGGTTATGGGGGTGGTGGATAGTTTTGAGGATTATGTTTCAATGTTGAATGGAGGAAGTTCGTCTCTAACCCATGCTAGGGCATTTCAGAAGACTGAGGGGAAAATGCTGAAAAGGGGTTTATGCCATACAAGATCGTTTTAGAGTTTGGTTTCTGTAGAAGTCTAGTGGAAGTCAGTTTAGTAACTTCCTTTTGTGTGTGTGTCGTCGTCGTCGTCCCCCTGCAGAGGAGGAGACCAGCTGCTAAGGTGGAGATGGGCACGTCCAGCCACAACGACGTGGACATGAGCTGGATTCCCCAGGAGACCCTTAATCAGATCAGTAAGTCCTCACTACACCACTCAACATCTCTCTAGTGGCCACAGGGGAGCTAGCTGTTTATGCTAGCCATTAGTCACAGGATGTTTATGCTAGCCATTAGCTCCAGGGGTGCCAGCACCTTCAACAGCTCTGCCTAGGTTACTAATAGTGTAAAGTTAAATATATGGGTCTAACTTAGATTGGCCTGCTTGAGTACAAGTTCAAAATCTATTTAAGTGACAGTGTCTCATGAAATGTGTGTTTAAGAGGACAGAAGTAACACGCATCCTAGCTGCTATGCCCCCTCCTTGCTATGTTTCTCTCTATGGCTTTATAACGTTGCAGTGTTTCATAGATGCCTGTTTTCATCTCAGGGTGTATTTAGCTAAAGGCTCTTGAGTTTTCTGTGTTTAGCTGGTGTTTTCAAAACTAGCTGTTCTCTCACTGCATGGGATCATTCACACTTTTCTCTCTCTCCCTCTCTTTTTCCTTGCGTCTTCAGTGCAGAGTCGGCGAGGTGAGGCTTCCATTTCTCTCAGGAGCGAGCAGTTGTAGAGTAGTGGTTGTGCAAAATTCTTACGTTTCCTCTGAATCATCAGTGAATGTAATTATTAGTGCTTCTGAATATGCAATCTCAATCATTGGTTCATGTTAGCCTTGGGTGTAATAGCTATGGTCACTGACTTCAAATCCCTAGCTCCTACCCTGAGATACTCCTCATAGGTCTGAATGGATCAGTTGGATATAAGCAATAAGGTAATGGCAACGAGGTCTGTGGAGCTTCAACCATATTGCTTAAACTCATCCAATCCTTAAAGATCTACAGGGTGCGGCTAGTTGTTGATTTTAGACTTGGCCTATGAAAAAAATATTTGTTGATCTGCTTATCTGATCCAAAGAGTGACGTTTAAAACCATTTCCAAACATTTCCTAAAACTCTCCTCTCATTTCCCTAGACAAGGCCTCCCCCAAACGGTCTCCCCGCAAGAGGACACAAAAGCGCACGGCTGGTTCGGACGAGTGACCAGGCCCCTGCCCAGTTCTGTCACTCGCGCTTGGCACCTGACACAGCCATACCTCCCCTTGTTAGCCGTGGAAAGGCAACAAACAGTCTTCTCTCACCATGGAACCAAGTGTCGTCCTCTTCACAAGAGACTGGTTTCTACCACTAAACTAGACAAAACATCACAAAAAACGGTCCCATTTGTTAATTATTCTGTCAAAAGAAGCGTTATCACAGAGGTGATGTTATGCAGTTTGAGTGTGCTTTTGCGAAGATGCATGTCTTGAAGCATAGGGAGGATGGGGATGGTGGACGGAAGTGGTTGTTTTTAGAGCTGGGTAAATGATATTGGGAGATGATACAGTTCTGGGTTTTTGTTCTAGGTTTCTGTTTTGTTGCGACTGCCTTGTCATAATTTTTCACCTGTGAATATATTTTGAGGCAGAATAGTGATTGTTAATTTTGGTGTCCTGGAAAACCATAACACCCCTTTTTACTTGTTTTATGTTTTGCACCGTTTAATATCTGCACATTTGGGTTTCTGTCACATTGTTGTCCTCTGCATGGTGGCACAGAGGAGGCCTGGTTTCAAGTCTTGTTATTGGTAGTGCACTGCAACGTTCAACCATCTTTGATGATTCTGTGAACATAATGAGGATATGGTGAAGTTTTCCCTCAATGTGCCTTTTTTTTTTTTTTTTTTTTTTTACATTTGCATTCTTCATATTCCCAAAATCGTTTTACGTCAAGTACAAGTATGAATTCAGGATGAGATTTTTTTTACTTTTGTAAGACTGCAATCTGAATAAAGGTCCAGCACTGGTGTACAGTATCTACTGGGGAATACAGATGAGTGAACTGCAAAGATAATTTATTCCTGGCTAATGGGTTTTTATACTGCATTTCTTGACATGTCTGGGATTACTACTTGTGCATTTTAGAGGCACAGTACATTTACTACTGTATCATAGCCTGTTCATAGTAACTTGTGAGAGGGACTCTGGACTAACTGTTAGGCACTGACACAGTTAGGCAATTAAATGGTCTCTGGACTGTCAAATTGATTTAAACAACATTTTTGCAATTAAATCGCACCCCCTCCCCCCTCTTTCACTGAGCTTTTTAATGACCATTTGAGAATGGATGGATCCCAAGTAGATTTCTTTCTCTGTGATATTGTCGGAAACTTGAATGATTATTTGTTTTTTCTCTGCCGAGTATGTAAGTGAAGTGTTCATTTTGGACACTGGTACATCTTGATGTAGAAAACAGAAAAATTAAAGTGGAGATGAGAATATGCTATGTCGGTTTTTATTTACTACAGTGTGAACTAATACATATGTTATGTCTTGCTCCCGGACAAATTAACTTCTTTGCTCGCTTTGAGGACAATACAGCGCCACCGACACGGCCCGCTACCAAAGACTAGGCTCTCCTCCATGGCTGACGTTGGTAAAACATTTAAACGTGTTAACCCTCGCAAGGCTGCCGGCCCAGACGGCATCCCTATACTCGTCCTCAGAGCATGCGCAGACCAGCTGGCTGGTGTGTTTACGGACATATTCAATCTCCCTATCCCAGTCTGCTGTCCCCACATGCTTCAAGATGGCCGCCATTGTTCCTTTTCCCAAGAAGACTAATATAACTGACTAAATCGCCCTGTAATACTCACTTCTGTCACCATGAAGTGCTTTGAGACTAGTCAAGGATCATATCACCTCCACCCTACTTGTCACCCCAGACCCACTCCAATTTGCATACCGTCCCAATAGGTCCAGAGACGATGCAATCGTCATCACACTGCCCTATCCCATCTGGACAAGAGGAATACCTATGTAAGAATGCTGTTCATTGACTACAGCTCAGCATTCAACACCATAGTACCCTCCAAACTCATCATTAAGCTTGAGACCCCGCCTTGTGCAACTGGGTCCTGGACTTCCTGACGGGCCGCCCCCAGGTGGTGAAGTTGGGAAACATCTCCACTCTGATCCTCAACACTGGGGCCCCACAAGGGTGTGTTCTCAGCCCCCTCCTGTTCATCCACGACTGTGTGGCCATGCACACCTCCAACTCAATCATCAAGTTTGCAGACGGCAACAGTGGTAGGCTTGATTACCAACAATGGCGAGACTGCCTACAGGGAGGAGGTGAGGGCCCTCGGGAGTGTGGTGCCAGGAAAATGTTTACAAAACAAACGAGATGATTGTGGACTTCAGGAAGCAGAGCACCCCCCTATCCACATCGACAGGACAGCAGTGGAGAAGTTGGAAAGTTAAGTTCCTCTGTGTACATATCATCGACAAACTGAAATGATCCACGCACACAGACAGTGTGGTGAAGAAGGCGCTACAGCGCTTTTTCAACCTCGGGAGGTTGAAAAAATGTGGCTTGTCACCCGAAAACCCTCACTAACTTTGACAGGTACACGAGAACATCCTGTCGGGCTGTCTTACCGCCTGGTACGGCAACTGCACCGCCCACAACCGCAGGGCTCTCCAGAGGGTCGCGTGGTCTGTTGTGGAATGTGTTAGATATGACCTGTTAGATACTGCTGCACTGTTGGATCTAGAAGAAAAAGCATTTCGCTACACTCGCAATAACATCTGCTAACCATGTGTGTGACCGATTTCATCAATTAAATAAGTAATTGATTAGTGTATAATTAGAGTAATAACTGCATAGGGGCCTGGATTCAAACAAACCACAATGCTCTGGCATTGCTCAAACATTAAATAACCTTTTAAAAGTGTGACATCTTTGATTGATTACCGGGCCATTTTATTAGTGAATGTAACGTTAAAGGCTTATTATAATTTGCAGTGAGAAATGTAATGTCAAATTGCTTATAACATTAATATGCCCAGCTATGTTATTTTTTTCTTCCAAAAATAATACAACTAAATTATAGATTCACCAAGCAAGATCAGGGACCAGTCACCAGCTACAGTGATGTAACAGCAAAGGCAGGGGCCGTATCCTCAAAGAGTCAGAGTAGGAGCCCCGCACAAACACCTCATTCAACTTAAGGGCTTGATGGTAGTTGAATTAGATGTGTTGTCTGGGCAAATAAAAATGTATACTGTTGGGGGTACAAGCTTATCTGATTCAACTATCATCAAGCCCTTAAGCTGATTGAGGTGTTTGTCCAGGACTACAACAAAAATGTGTACCTCTAGAGGTACTAGAGGACATCACCCACTAGACGACACTGAACATTGTAACGAATTCCCTGTCGGTGACTAACACCCCATTTCACAGACCTCTCTCTGAGAGAAACTACAACTTTCTAACCTTTGCTCTAGGCAACCCTTTCTCCGCTGGACCCTAGCAGGCCAGGGGCCATAATCTGTCCTTTCACACCTGGGGCCCTGGTGTCTGGTTGGTTGTTAGGGGGCTAGGCATCTGTCCATCATCCTGACTCTGCAGGGTCACACTTCAAACTGTGGCAGAGAGAGTGGGCTCGTTTGAGTGGTAAGGCGAAAGCATCCGACTGTAGACAAAACTCAGGGGCTCCCGAGTGGCGCAGTGGTCTAAGGCACTGCATCTCGGTGCCATAGGCATCACTGAAGTACCTGGTTTGAATCCAGGCTGCATCATATCCGGGCCATGAGTGGGAGCTCCATAGGGCGACACACAATTGGCCCAGCGTCGTTCGGGTTGGGCCGTCATTATAAATAAGAATTTGTTCTTAACTGACTTGCCTAGTTAAGTGAAGGTACATACATAAAAAAATACATGAATTGTGGGAAAGTTCCTGTTTCAGTCACGTCTCAAGTCATGTTCGCGTGGGTCACACAAAAACCCTAATGATTGGTTGACAGTAAAGCCTCCCACCATGCAGGTGATGACTGCAGGATAAAGGTGATGAAGAGCGACTGCAGTCAAAACTTTGTGACCTTTGAGCACGTGTTTTCATGCAGTCGATGTGAAGACAATTTTTATCCCCATAATGCAACACACTTTGAAAGTGATCAAAATAATCCGCTCAAACGCATCCCGAAGCAACACCTCTGCCCTGCCCATCAACAACAGTACTTTATCTTTCTGGAGATGTGGGATGGTGTGTGTGTATAAAGTGAGTTGTGTATTTGCGTATATCTTGTCTGTATTTAAGAAATAAAATGTAAATATGTACACATTTTAATATGCATGATATCTAAACCACACAAATCTAATTTATATATTTACAGGATCTGAGTTGGAAAACCTGGAGTATCGCTTTTGTTTAGTTGTTAGTCCAAGAAATCACCAAATGATTCAGGTTAGATGGTTGTTCCACGAAATGAGTCCCTTTTGCATCCCTTTGATATTTTAATTAGAAATTGTACACCAATATTGGATTTTAAAAGCCTGCTATAAATTAAAGTGCCCTTATATAGAGACCACATGGAATACTCAATAAATCGTATTTTTAATATGAATTAAAGACTTGCTAAAGTGCCAAAATTCAGCATTTTGAGGCGTCCCTCTGTGCACCGACTTCTCTGAAGATTTTGAACCCACTTTACCCCAAGATTTCTCCCAGGTTTTCACCATCATTGTAAAGCCCTCGTTAGTTTGTTACTTGGAAGGTCATTCCGTAAGTTTATTATTTATTTCACGTGATTAGTGTTGTATTTGAAGGTTAAAAAAAACAAAAAACATACGTTTCCCAAACTCAGGACCCCAAGGGGTGCACGTTTTGGTTTTTGCTCTAACACTACACAGCTGATACCAATTATCAAAGCTTGATGATTAGTTGATTATTTAAATCAGCTGTGTAGTGCTAGGGCAAAAACCAAAAGGGCAAAAACCAGACCCAAGGGCCGAGTTTGGGAAACCCTCATAAGGTTAACCCTGTTCTACTCTTCAAATCAAATTGTATTGGTCACATACATATTTAGCGGGTGTAGTGAAATGTTTGTTTTTCTATCTCCAACAGTGCAGTAGTATCTAACAGTGCAGCAGTATCTAACAGTGCAGTAGTATCTAACAGTGCAGTAGTATCTAACAGTGCAGTAGTATCTAACAGTGCAGCAGTATCTAACAGTGCAGTAGTATCTAACAGTGCAGCAGTATCTAACAGTGCAGCAGTATCTAACAGTGCAGTAGTATCTAACAGTGCAGCAGTATCTAACAGTGCAGCAGTATCTAACAGTGCAGTAGTATCTAACAGTGCAGTAGTATCTAACAGTGCAAGTATCTAAAGTGCAGTAGTAAACAGTGCAGTAATTTTATTAAAAAACGAAAAATATATTAAAATATAAATAGATCAAGCAATGTTGGAGTGGCATTGACTCAAATACAAGTAAAATAGAATACAGTATATTAATATGAGATGAGTAAAGCAGTATGTAAACATTATTAAAGTGACTAGTGATTCCAAGTCTATGTATATAGGGCAGCAGCCTCTAAGGTGCAGGGTTGCGTAACCGTGTGGAAGCCAGCTAGTGATGGCTATTTAACAGTCTGATGGCCTTAAGATAGAAGCTGTTTTTCAGTCTCTCGGTCCCTGCTTTGATGCACCTGTACTGACCTCGCCTTCTGGATGATAGTGGAGTGAACAGGCCATGGCTCCGGTGGTTGATGTCCTTTTTGCCTTCCTGTGACATTGGGTGCTGTAGGTGTCCTGGAGGGCAGGTAGTTTGCCCCTGGTGATGCGTTGGGCAGACTGCACCACCCTCTGGAGAGCTCTGCGGTTGCGGGCGGTGCAGTTGTGATACAGTCCGATGTTCTCAATTGTGCATCTGTAAAAGTTTGTGAGGGTTTTAGGGGCCAAGCCAAATTTCTTCAGCCGCCTAAGGTTGAAAAGGCACTGTTGCGCTTCCACCACACTGTCTGTGTGAGTGGACCATTTGAGATCGTCAGTGATGTGTGTAAGCTGAGGAACTTGGGAAGCTTCCCACCTTCTTCACTGCGGTCCACAATCAGCTCCTTTGTTTTGTTGACATTGATTAAGAGGTTATTTTCCTGGCACCACTCTTCCAGGGCCCTCACCTCCTCCCTGTAGGCTGTCTCGTCATTGTTGGTAATCAGTCCTACTACTGTTGTGTCGTCTGCAAACTTCATGATTGAGTTGGAGGTGTGCGTGGTGTTTTGTTGTGAAAAACTGAGGGGGTCAAGCATATCACGTTAACCGTGTTACCCAGATAGGCTAGAAATGTTTTCACAAAAAAATGGATTGTTAAGCTTGCATTAATTTGCCCCTCCGTGTTCCACACATGACTGATTTAAGATAAAAGCGTCAACCCTGTTACCTTAATTAGTAGGCACTTAATATAATTTATTTAATTTTGCCTATTGAGATGGGAAAACATGTGTCTTATTAAGTTGA
This sequence comes from Oncorhynchus keta, assembly GCF_023373465.1. Taxonomy (NCBI): domain Eukaryota; kingdom Metazoa; phylum Chordata; class Actinopteri; order Salmoniformes; family Salmonidae; genus Oncorhynchus; species Oncorhynchus keta. Next base: position 19,002,571 of record NC_068424.1, on the reverse strand, counting down.
ACATATGCTGGTCATGAATGAATGTTAACATTTAGGTGAAAGAAAACATTTTTGTTGACCTACCCCCCAAAAAAGTTACACTACCCAAAAAGGGACTCATTTTGTGGAACGACCCTAGACAGAGTAATACATTTTTGGGAACAACTTGGGCTTGGGTGAATATGCTGACTGAGTATGGTCACTTTGCGCCGTACAGTCATGCATTCATGATTACAAGACACACACGCTTGATTCACAGTATAGGATAGGGCTAACTCGACTGTAATATGCTGGCTGGCTTGGATATTTTATTTTCACATTGTTCACATGCTTTCCAACACTGTTCAAGCAACTATGGTGGATGTGTAAGCAGGCCAGCCCAACACATAGTACCTCGGCCTGACTCAGTTTGAACCTTGACGCCAAGTAATCAGGTTGTACACATACTTGACACCATGGTTGTGACACAACCAATATTTTTGTGATACATAAATCATTGTGAGGCGTCTCCAAAACAGCTGTGTAATTGTTTAAGGACAAACTGTGGTATCACAACTGTTGTTAGATGTGTTCTTGCAAGCAGAGCGTGTACTGGGCCACAGTGTGAACCACGTACCAGTGATCGGTCAGTTTGGGCAAAAAAAACACCACCAGGCCAGTTTGATTCACACCTTTCCTTAATATATCTTTATTGCTTTCATTTTTTCAATACAGAACAGCTTACATTTCTGATTCTGAAGCGCCGTAATACCAGGAGGGAGGGAGCAGTGTAGCTGACATTGAAGGTTCTGATCCAGGTCCTTTTATCTGGTCAGTTCTGTTGTGGCCGTAGCAGCGACGCAAAGTTCCCTTTCACAACGGGTCAGAACGTCAGACAGTGACAGACAGCCACTTTATTTTTATTTTTTTACAGAGTCACGACTTGATTTCCTCTTCAAAACGAGAGGATAATATGGTCACGGGTGACAGAAATTTGGAGTGAGGGATAAAAATTAAGAATCAAAAGGAGACCAAAAAAAGAAGGAAAAACACCTTGTTTATGTGTATACCGTTCAAAAAGAATGCTGATGAAAATAGTCTTGACTACGCTTTCAACCACGAGGATTTGAGCACATCATTTTCTCTGTTCTCCTGATTTGAGTTCACAATCAAGTGCTAAATGTAGTGATTGACCGTTAAGCATTACAAATAAAATCATGACTTGGAAGAACTTCTTGCAACTCAGGAAAATGAAGTATTGAATATGCATTTTATAAAGACCCTGAGAGCGAGAGAAAAAAAGAAAATCCTTAATTGAACAAAAGGTTTACATGCAAAACTAACCTAAAACTCACCCATTATACACAATTAATTTCACAGTTTTATACATATTTATATATCTGAGAAGAAAAAATATCTTTGCCAAACTAAAAAAGAAAAGAAAAAGAAAATAGATCCACATAATCTATAAAACACGTACAATGGTGTACATAAAGCTTTAGAATCAATAGTGATAATCGAAGTTCCAGGCCGATGCTGGGCGACCATTTTGTGGATTTGAATCCATTATTCTCTGCAGCATCAATGTCGTAATCATAAATGGCTTCTCCTCAAGTCACATCTCTTCACCCCTCACTGGGTTTCCAAATAAATACAATAAAAACAGTCCATGTGCATTCTTATGGGACTCATAATCACACACCCACACAGGGACAAATGAGAGAAGCAGAGTCCCTTGACAGTGTTTTTTGAGGACAGGATTGCATTTTGCATTCGAGTCTGCCAATACTTTCCCAGTGCCTGAGAGCAGGGTTGGGATGGGGGAGATACCGGGGTACAGCCACTAAAGGACAGTCTTCTGCATGGAGTAGCAGCTTCGCCACCTGTCAACACCCCCCCACTTAATACTCTGTGTTACGTTGAAGTTCCAAACACAGCTCAGAAATTCACTTCGGTTCATTCTCTCTCTGATTGCTTAGTCGTTTATTGTCGTAGTAGTAGGTTTGTTTGTATGTTGTTAGTGCCAGATGGGTAGTTGTCTGGCGGCGCCTGACTAGTCCAGTGCTCTGTGCTCTGTGGCTGTCCGTCAGCCTCCAGCCGATGCTGCCTGCGTCTTACAGTTCATATGTGCGCCATGAGGTTTCATATGTTTGCTTCTGAGGTTTCTTTATAGAAAATTAGAAGGAAAAAAAGGAAATACATTTCTACAAAATTCAGCCCTGCAAGGTGACATGATTGACATTTGAGTCCAACTACGGAAATATACTCTTGGGCTAAGGGGGCGGTGGAAGGGGGGGGGTGAGGTGGGTGGTGGAAGGGGGTGGGTGGTGGAAGGGGGGTGAGGTGGGTGGTGGAAGGGAGGTATTGCCCAAACGGGAGGCAGCAGGGCGACTAAAGTTAAAGTAGACAAAACTGAGTAGTGTTACACCTAGAGCACGAGGTGAGTTCTGCATATAAAATAACCCAGCAGAACCACAGGTAAGGCTTTAACAACACAGTGACAGTCCTTTTGGAAGACGTCTAAATTAGCGGCAAGAAAATGAGTTGCCACTAGGGAAGAGGGGAAAGTGGACACAAGCTCGACACACTGGTGGTAGTACAGACAACATGAGACCTTCGAGAGAGGTTTCTAGGAACGCTAGAGGGTGACGGTGAGAGATGGGGGAGATACACATATCAAGCCCTTTTGTTCAGGAAAAGCTCAATTTACGCAAAAACCTTATATCCCCCCACCGACACCTGAACGAATAACACACAGAATACTCAAAATGCAACATGGTCAACGCACATGGAATTAAATGAGAATGATTCTGAAAAAACACACTGTTCAGGCAAATATTGCCCATATTACTTCTGAAAAGATAGGTTCTCTATGGGAAGAGGGCATGTTAAAAACCAAAGACAAACGCAGAGTTATCGGTTGCGCCAGGTTATCCATTGTCAAGTCTGTTTTCTTTGAGTCACCCGTCCCCTCACACCAAATCACATCAGTTCATTCATGTATTCTGCAAACAAAAAGAGAGACTGTAGACGTTGGTAATCAGGGATGAGGGAGTAAATCAAGACAAAGGAGAGAGAACAACAGCAGTCTTTTTTCAGGACACCTTTATGACAGCCTGACAGTTGTCTGCTTTAGCGGTGTTTCCAGTTACATGAGTGACCATCTCCACTGCTGTGAACTGACTCAGTCTCTGCATTGTTTTTAAGGTACGACTGTGGTTTAAATACACAATAACGGTTATTTTACGTCTGTCACACACTTGATCATGTCATAAATCACGGTCATGGTAAATGAGATTTCATTTATTGCTTATTCAAAGGTCATCTCTATATAGACTCCAAAAACAATTATGTAATCATCATAAAAAGCTATAAAATTAGATCCTCCGTAGATAAATGTAGATAAAGATATAGCAAAAAAAATAAAAAAATAGAAGTAGTAAGGCACTTAGAAACAAGGTGTTTCTTCTTGATTTCATCGTCTTGCATTATTGGGGAGGGGGGGGGGGTACTTCTATGTTATGGCACTGTGGCACATACAGTGATCCACTGCGTAAAGAGAACCAGAGACTGGGGCTCCCTCACTCCACGCCCACCAAGGGAGCCTCGCCGGCAGGTAGGATGAACTCCCGGGGAGGCTTGGTGTGGATCTCCAGTAGGCCTTGGATGAAGCCTTCCGATGGGCCCTCTGGGTCTTTCTCTGGGGTTACATCAGAGGGCTGTGGGGTGGGGGACTCTGTGGAGGATTCTTTGGGGGTTTCTGTTGCTGGTTCAGTGGCTGTATTACTAGCTGTTATTGAGGCTGATTCTACAGCAGCTAGTTCTACAGCTATTTCAGAGACGTTGTCCGAGGCCTGTTCTACAGATGGGTCCAGAACAGGTTCCGAGGCTGGCTTAATGAGCAGCTCAGCCACAGCCACCGTAGCTGACTCAGACTGGGCTGGTTCAGTGGTGAACAGGGACTGGTCCGGGGATGTGGAGCCTGGTAGAGGGGCCTCTTTCTCAGCTCCCTCCCTGGCCACTCCAGTGCCCTCGCTCTCGTTCTCTGAAGGAGGACATGTGCTGGTTGGGGTGCACTCTCCCTCCTCGCTAGCCGAGTCTCCGGCCTGGGCCTCTGCCCCGTTGGCATCAGCTCCATCGCTGCCCCGTGGCTTCAGGTGGATCCGCTGGTGCCTCACCAGGCTGTGCTTCAGGGTGAAGGTGCGCTCACACGTCTGGCACTTGTAGGGTCTCTCGCCTTAATAAAAATATAAACAGGTAGATCAATAGTCACACATACACAAGAGCAGGGCCAGGTATGAATATCTTTAAAGAAAGTAAAGCTACAACAATAGAATTAACTAGTACCTGTGTGCGAGCGCATGTGTCTCGTCAGATCCTGCAGTGACCAGAAGCGTTTGCTACACACGTTACAGATCTTCTTCCTCTTGTCCGCTTTGCTTCCCGACCCTCTTCCCACCTCTCCTTCTCCGTTCTTTGGTTCTGCCAAGCCCCCCTCCTCATCGCTCCTCTCCTCCTTCTCTTTCTCCTCCTCCTCCGAGCCGCTGTCCATCACACTTCCCGCTCCCTCGCTTTCCGGAACCTCCTTCTCTCCCTCCTCCTCCTGATCCTCCTCCTCGGTGGTGGCTGTAGTAGCATTGGGGAGCTCTGTGCCTGGCCCGGTCCCCTCCGTTCCACAAGACTCTTCGAGGGGTGCACTCTCACAAAGGTGAGCCTTCTCATGGCGAGCCAGGGTGGCGGCGTAGCGGAAGCTCTTCTTACAGTTCTTGCAGGTGTACTTGGGGGACTCTTGGTCCTGCTGCTGGACGTCCATCACCCTCTCCGGCTCGGCCACCACCACCCTTTCTCCACCCAGGGAGGTCTGAGGCTGCTCGCCATCCGACGAGAACTTGAAGTCGATGAGCTTGCTGGCGAAGTTGAGGTCCAAGCTCTTGTTGCTCTGTGAATCATTGTCATCATAGTCTTCATTTTCATAATTGTTGCTGGTTTTGTTGTTGCTAGGTTGCGGTTCCATCTCCCCTAACAGCTGCTCAGCAATGTCTGGTGTTTGGTCTGCGTTTGGCGACTCGTATGAGTCGCCTTTCTGATCAGGGTCCATGCTGCTCAGATCCAAAACCTCTCCTGCAGTCTGCTCATTCTCGGAACTCTCTAGGAAAAAACACACAAAATGAACCGTCAAATTACAAATGGATTATTACAGAATAGCAGTATAGTACAGTACTACAGTACAGTGCAGTACAATACTGTATAGTACAATACCGTATACTACAATACCGTACAGTACAATACCGTATACTACAATACCGTACAATACCGTACAATATATTACAATACAGTACAGTACAATACCGTATACTACAATACCGTACAGTACAATGCCGTACAATATATTACAATACAGTACAGTACAATACCGTATACTACAATACCGTACAGTACAATACCGTATACCACAATACCGTACAGTACAATACCGTACAATATATTACAATACAGTACAGTACAATACCGTACAATATATTACAATACAGTACAGTACAATACCGTACAATATATTATAATACTGTATAGTACAATTCCGTATATTACAATACCGCATACTAGAATACCGCATACTACAATACAGTACAATACCGAATATTACAATACCATATATTACAATACAATACCGAATATTACAATACCGTACACTACAATACCGCATACTACAATACCGTATATTCCAATACCGCATACTATAATACAGTACAATACCGAATATTACAATACCATATATTACAATACAATAACGAATATTACAATACCGTACACTACAATACCGCATACTACAATACCGTATATTCCAATACCGCATACTATAATACAGTACAATACCGAATATTACAATACTGCATACTATAATACCGTATATTCCAATACCGCATACTATAATACCGTATATTCCAATACCGCATACTATAATACAGTACAATACCGAATATTACAATACCATATATTACAATACCGAATATTACAATACCGTACACTACAATACCGCATACTACAATACCGTATACTATAATACCGTATATTCCAATACCGTATATTCCAATACCGCATACTATAATACAGTACAATACCGAATATTCCAATACCGCATACTATAATACAGTACAATACCGAATATTACAATACCATATATTACAATACAATACCGAATATTACAATACCATATATTACAATACAATACCGAATATTACAATACTGTACACTACAATACCGCATACTACAATACCGTATATTCCAATACCGCATACTATAATACAGTACAATACCGAATATTACAATACCATATATTACAATACAATACCGAATATTACAATACCGTACACTACAATACCGCATATTCCAATACCGCATACTATAATACAGTACAATACCGAATATTCCAATACCGCATATTATAATACAGTATATTACAATACCGCATACTACAATACCGTATATTCCAATACCGCATACTATAATACAGTACAATACCGAATATTACAATACCGTATACTACAATACAATACCGAATATTACAATACCATATATTACAATACAATACCGAATATTACAATACCGTACACTACAATACCGCATACTACAATACCGTATATTCCAATACCGCATACTATAATACAGTACAATACCGAATATTACAATACCGTATACTACAATACCGTATACTATAATACAGTATAATACAGTTTCTTACCTGCGCTGTCGTGTGAACCCTCATCGCCGTTCTTGGATACTTGGCCGTTGCGGCGCAGAGAGCGGTTGGTCACGCCGTGCTTGCGCAGCAGGTGGCGCTCACAGTTGGACTTGGTGGAGAAGAAGGCGTCACATTTGGGACAGGGGAAGGGCTTCTGACCTGTAGCCGACAGCACATTAGAGAAGACTGAACGTCACATAAGAAGTATTAGGGACATGTTGTGGACCCACAGGAAGTTTTAAATATGCAAAATGCACGCAGTTAGACCCTTTAGAAAAACCTGTCAAATGAATAGTACAATTCCAAGAAATGAATGAGTTATCTTGTATAACGTTTTTCTACATTACTGAACAGTATCTTCCAGGTATCATTGCATCGTTGTGACTTGTCTATTTACACAGTATTTCAACATGACTTATTATGACAGCTGTGTGTTGGGTATTTGGGGCGTTATCCAATCTGTCTCAGCCACCTATGTGTGTATGTGTGTGTGCGCGTGTGTGTTTCCCGATGGCTCACCAGTGTGTGTGAGCATGTGTCTCTGCAGGGAGCTGGCCCAGGGGAAGACCCGGGGGCAGAAGGGACAGGTCATCTTCTGCACTGAGTTGGAGTAGGCATTCTTCTTCCCTCCTTTGGACTGGGGCGGCACAGACTGAGGTGGTGACTCTTTCTCTTCCTTCTCCTCTCCCGGGCTCTGTCTCCCCTCGTTCCGCCTCCCCAGCTCTGCCACCCCCGTCTGCAGGTAGGTGCTAAACTTGTTAGCGTCGGTGGTGGCAAGCATCTTCTCCACGCTGGCGAACTCACCGCTGGATTCCAGGTCCAAGCCGCTGCCTGTGTTCTGCTCGAGCGTCGACACACAGGCAGGTGCTATAGTCTTGGCCTGGCTCACTGGCTTCTTTCTAGTGCGCTTTCTGGACATGCCCTCTAGGGGGAGCTCTTCCATCGATGTTTCTGAGCTGTTGTCACCCCCAGCTGGACGGTCCGGTTCTGTCTGGAGGCCGTTGAGGGCGGCAGGAGCCTTGTTATCTGGCTCCATCTTGAGTAGGTCTGGAGCCCCCGAGACAGAGGAGATGATCTGGGCGATGGAAGCCAAAGGGGGAAGCTCTTTCAGAGAGCAGGATGAGGAGGTAGAGGCTGGTTTGGGCAGTAGGGGCTTGAGACGGAGCGCCCGGCCTGTGGTGGTGCCAATGGGGAACGGGGAGGGGGTCACTGGGGGGAGCTGGTAAGAGCCAGACTGGGGGGTCGTCAGCTTCTCCTCAGTGCTCTTGTCCAGCTGAAGGGCTGAGGGGAGGTGGTCCAGTACGCTGGGGAAGGGCAGCTCCTTTTTGATCTCTCTGCGCTCCATACTCACCGGGGCAACAGCGGTGGTGTCTGTCTTCAGCCTCTTGCTGGGGTTCTTGGGGATGGACAGGTCAATAGGTTCCATGGAGCAGTCGTAAGCTGCTGGGCTGATCGTCTCCAGTTTGATCCCAGGAGACCCGGTCAGGCTCCCCGCAGTGCTGCTTGTCCCGCGGCTCTTGTTGGAGAAGTCCAAGGGCTGATCCAGGTCACCAGAGGAGGAGTAGATGCTGAGATCCTCCACCTTGACCGGCTGCAGGGTGGCAGTGGGGTTGGGCGTGAGGCCGTTGAGAGCCAGAGGGTTGCTGGGACTGGTCCTGGAGGTGGAGGCTGTGATGGCGGGGAGAAGGGTGGCGATGTGCTCCTCGATCTCCCGCTCCTGCACCTCTGGGTGCTGCTTGAGCATGTGGTGGATGCAGTTTCTCTTGGCCAGGAAAGCCGCCCCGCACCGCCGGCACTCAAAGGGCTTGCGCTGGCAGCCGTTGTGGGTGCGCAGGTGGATCTGGAGAGCCCGGTAGCTCTTTAGATCCTCACCGCAGAAGCGGCAGGCGGTGTCGCCGGCAGCAACCAGCTCCAAAGGATCCTGGGTGGTGGTTGACGAGACATACTTGATGTTCTTCTCAATCTCTTTCCGTGTGTTCTTCATGTGCTTCTTGCGCAGGTGGCGCTCGCAGTTGGCCTTGACGGTGAAAGGGTAGTGGCAGACGCGGCACACATAGGGGCGCTCGCCGCTGTGCGTGCGCAGGTGGCGGATGAGCGTGGCCTTGTCGGGTGCGACGTAGTCACAGATGTTGCACTGGTGCGGTAGTATGCCCAGGTGGAAGCGCATGTGCGCCTGCAGCACCCCGGAGAAGGCAAACACCTGGTCACAGAAACGGCAGGGGTAGGATGCCTTAGCACCCCCGCGGTTGGCCCCTCCTGACCCCTTCTTTCCCCCGGCCGCCTGGCCCTCCTCTTGTTTGATCTGCAGCTCCATCAAGTCGTTGGGCATGTGGGCATCGCCCATGCAGTCCGCCTCCATCTGCATCTTCTCCAGGGAGGCCTGGCTGCCCGAGGAAGAGGAGGATGACGATGATGATGATGATGAAGACTCTTGGGGCATATTGAGCAGCTGGCTGGGTGGCGGAGGCAGGCTGGGGATGATGCAGCCCAGGGAAGCCTGCTGGGTGCTCTGGAGCGGCAGTGGCGTGGAGGCAGCCGGGCTGGAGCGCGGTGCCACCATAGGCTTTGGCTTCAGCGGGGGCATGGGCTTGCAGCTGGCCGCCTGGGCCTGGCCGGACACTCCCTGGTGTGGGGCCTTGGCCAGTGTCGGCAGGAGGCCCATCTGACCGGGGGAGGCCAAGGCCACCTTCAGGATCTGTTGGATGTCAGCCAGCTCAATCAGGCCAGCCTCGCCACAGACAGGCTTGACAGCAGTGCTACTGTCCGGCTGGAAGAGGAAGCCCGTGGGGAAGGGCTGCAGGGAGAACAGGCTGAGGGCCTCCCTCTGGGACAGGCCCTGTAGGGACGAAGCAGCCACCAAGCCCAGGCCGCCCAGAAATCCAGAAGCTGTGGAAGCCGCCTCTTGGGGCAGGGTGGAGTCCGGAGGCTCCACCTGGATGACCCGGATACTGTCCAGCTGGGCTTGACGGACCTCATCCTCAGAAGGCTGAGGCTTGACCTGGGAAATGTGCTGAAGACCCAGGGATTCCAGGAAGCTGGCCTGAGGGGGCGGGGTTGTCGGCTTCTCCTGGACGGCAGGGATCTCTTGGCCGCCCCCTACGGGCGACGGCTGCTGCTGCTGATGAATGGTGGTCTTGTGCAGGTCTAGGGCCGAGTGTAGGGGGAAGGCCTTGTCGCAGGCCTCGCACACAAAACGGTGGAACTTGCTGGTGGACCGACGGAGATTGGTTTCACACCAGACCTGTTGGAGAGACAGACAGATGAGGTTAGAGTGTGCAAGAGCAGACTGAGGCCCTGTGTGCAGTGGAGGAAAAAGGACCTAATTGTCATACTTGAGTAAAAGTAAAGATACCTTAATAGAAAATGACTCAAATAAAAGTGAAAGTCACCCAGTAAAATAGTAAAAGTCTAAAAGTATTTGGTTTTAAATGTACTTAAGTATAAAAAGTTAAAGTATAAATCATTTCAAATTCCTTTTGTTAAGCAAACCAGACAATTTTCTTTTTTTTACAGATAGCTAGGGGCACAACATTCAGACAATTAACAAACAAAGCATGTGTTTAGTGAGTCTGACAGATCAGAGACAGTAGGGATGACCAGGGATGTTCTCTGTTTAGTGAGTCTGACAGATCAGAGGCAGTAGGGATGACCAGGGATGTTCTCTGTTTAGTGAGTCCTCCAGATCAGAGACAGTAGGGATGACCAGGGATGTTCTCTGTTTAGTGAGTCTGACAGATCAGAGGCAGTAGGGATGACCAGGGATGTTCTCTGTTTAGTGAGTCTGACAGATCAGAGACAGTAGGGATGACCAGGGATGTTCTCTGTTTAGTGAGTCTGACAGATCAGAGGCAGTAGGGATGACCAGGGATGTTCTCTGTTTAGTGAGTCTGACAGATCAGAGACAGTAGGGATGACCAGGGATGTTCTCTGTTTAGTGAGTCTGACAGATCAGAGACAGTAGGGATGACCAGGGATGTTCTCTGTTTAGTGAGTCCTCCAGATCAGAGACAGTAGGGATGACCAGGGATGTTCTCTGTTTAGTGAGTCTGACAGATCAGAGGCAGTAGGGATGACCAGGGATGTTCTCTGTTTAGTGAGTCTGACAGATCAGAGACAGTAGGGATGACCAGGGATGTTCTCTGTTTAGTGAGTCTGACAGATCAGAGGCAGTAGGGATGACCAGGGATGTTCTCTGTTTAGTGAGTCTGACAGATCAGAGACAGTAGGGATGACCAGGGATGTTCTCTGTTTAGTGAGTCTGACAGATCAGAGGCAGTAGGGATGACCAGGGATGTTCTCTGTTTAGTGAGTCTGACAGATCAGAGACAGTAGGGATGACCAGGGATGTTCTCTGTTTAGTGAGTCTGACAGATCAGAGACAGTAGGGATGACCAGGGATGTTCTCTTGATAAATGTGTGAATTAGACCATTTCCCTGTCCTGCTAAGCATTCCAAATGTAATGAGTACTATTGAGTGTCAGGAAAAATGCATGGAGTAAAAAGTACATTATTATGCATGGAGTAAAAGTTGTCAAATATGAATAGAAAACTAATACTTAAAAGTATTTTTACTTAACTACTTTACATAACTGCTTGTGTGAGAGATGACCAACATACTAGTAGTATCAGTATCAGTTTCATAATCATATTAATTGGTAGTATCAGTAGCATTGGGAGCATCAGCAACATGATTCCGTCCATAACTTCTCCTCTGACCTGGGCGATGTGAGAAAACTTGCGGCAGGAGAAGTCGATAAAGGCCAGGTCGTTGAAGCCAGAGGGGATGGACGGGTTGTTCTGGATGAAGGGCCGTCCGCCGGGGTCCGTGGGCATCTTCTTGTGGATGCCGGCGTTGTGCCGCAGCAGGCCGCGGTGGGTCCGAAAGGAGAGGCAGCACAGGTCACACCTAGAGACAAGACACAGAAATATGATGCTATATTATACAGTGATTTTTTTTTACTATGTTGTAGTGCTGTGTTGTAGTTGGGTGTAAGAACACACTTAAATCAAATCATGTGTAAATTAAATAATGTGTGTGGATAACTCTCAGCACGTCCTGTGGCAGTGATGGAGCGGACCTCGTTAGGCGCTGAGAGGGACAGCTGTTCAGTGTCTCCTAGGGCCAACCCTCTTATCGGTCACCCTGTGACGAGGTGCCCGATGGGGAATACACACAGCTTTATCAAGGCGTGGCATTGAGACACACACACACACCAGCTAATTATTAGAATGAAAACCTACAGGATGGTAGCTCTCCAGGAACAGGGTTGGGATTTAGGGGTGTCCTGACATGGCCATAATAATATTCGTACTCGTATTCGTAAATTCACAGTTGATACTTGTGATCCGGAAAAACTGAAATTATTTATGCTTAAGTAGATGTTGACAAAATGCCTCCTTGCACATTCTCATTGCAAAAAAAGCTGCAGATTAGGAGCAGCGCACGGAGGGGTGTGTATGTATGCATGTATGCATGTACAGTGGGGCAAAAAAGTATTTAGTCAGCCACCAATTGTGCAAGTTCTCCCACTTAAAAAGATGAGAGAGGCAATCAGAGAGGGTCAGGCTTTGCGGTGGCCACTCTGGTTTGCGTGTCCTTCGCAGAACGGTGTCGCCATAACCAAGTGTTCACATATCGTTCGGGGTTCCACTGCGCAAGAGGGGGTTGGTGAATTTAGATTTTATTTCCAACATTCTGATTGGCCAAAGTTGTCAAGCCTCCAGCGGGCCGTCATAGTGCACACATGTAGCCTACAGTTCTTCATCATTCCTGCCACCACCAGACAGAAGACCTACATCTAGGCTGCTGTAGCCTACAGTTCTTCATCATTCCTGCCACCACCAGACAGAAGACCTACATCTAGGCTGCTGTAGTCTACAGTTCTCCATCATTCCTGCCACCACCAGACAGAAGACCTACATCTAGGCTGCTGTAGTCTACAGTTCTTCATCATTCCTGCCACCACCAGACAGAAGACCTACATCTAGGCTGCTGTAGTCTACAGTTCTCCATCATTCCTGCCACCACCAGACAGAAGACCTACATCTAGGCTGCTGTAGTCTACAGTTCTCCATCATTCCTGCCACCACCAGACAGAAGACCTACATCTAGGCTGCTGTAGCCTACAGTTCTCCATCATTCCTGCCACCACCAGACAGAAGACCTACATCTAGGCTGCTGTAGCCTACAGTTCTCCATCATTCCTGCCACCACCAGACAGAAGACCTACATCTAGGCTGCTGTAGCCTACAGTTCTCCATCATTCCTGCCACCACCAGACAGAAGACCTACATCTAGGCTGCTGTAGTCTACAGTTCTCCATCATTCCTGCCACCACCAGACAGAAGACCTACATCTAGGCTGCTGTAGCCTACGTATTTATTTGGTTTGTCATTCTATCGTTTCTCATGGATTTTTTGTGGTAATTAAATATAATTGATTTAGAATGGATCAGAATGTATTTTCCGTGTATTCTCAAATTGAAAATGTTCCCCCAGCACTACACACCTGCCCAGCTACCCCTCATCCCACACACCCAGCCCCCTCCTCCATTCCCTGTGGTTTCACACCTCTGTGGGTATGTGGTGGGTACTCTGTGTACACATTCATTGTGTATGCCTGTGCATGCTTGTGTATACCTGTGAGAAAGACTGTGTGTTTTCGGTCTCTCACACAGGTCTGCGAGAGCCGTCTAATCTCACAGAGGTTGGCTCAAGCCCAGAGAATTCTGCTGCAACTAAAGGGTGTGCGTTTGTGAGTCTGTGTACGTTTGTGTTTCAAGTTTTATTAGTCATATGTACGGGATACACATGGTATATACACCCTCCAATGAAATGCTTACTTGCAGGTTCCTCCTCGACAACGCAACAAGAATAAATAAAATATAATAATACAAAGATAAAAGTAAATGGCTCAATAGAATAGAATGAAAGTGTGTGTGTGTCTCTCCGGTGTGTTACTGCATGCCAAATGCGTCGTTTCTCAGCTTCTTAGAAATCGTGTACACCGGGTACCCAAGCCAGCCAGTGCAGCCATATCCTATTAACTGGCCCTCTCAACTCTTGCGATTAACTGGGATTAGGGCTAAATTTGCAGCACTTCCTACAATAATCAGATTGCTGCCCAACTCAACTACAGAAAGCTGCATCTGTCTCCTTTTCAGTTCAGACAAATACATTCCTATGTGTGAGTTATGCGCGGCTATCCATTCAACCCAAGTTGGGGTTTGAGTTTGGAATTGAGTCGCTATGGTGATCTGGAGATCGTGATTTGTCCATGTAAAACCACTCCCCTCCCCCCTTCCGTTGTCCAGCCAACCGCATCACGACGCCTCCCCTCTGACTCATTAAACCCCCAACTCCATCCCTCCCGCCCTTTCCGGGGATAGCCTTCCTGCCGACTTTTCCCACTTTTTAGGCCACAGGGCCTGAAGAGAAGGGTCAAAATTGGCCTTGCAGCACAGTGCTTTGAAGTTAAACTCTGTCAAGTGAAACATTTAGTCTGAAGGTGATTTGATGGGTTAATCCATGATAACAAAGCGTTTAAAACTATTTTAAATGCAAATGTCTTCCCAATGAGTAATATGCCACAGAGGTGGCCTTTAGCAGTGTGATGAAGAATCATGTCTTTAGGACCTGGGTGGAGAGAGGGCAGAGGTCATTCGGCCTGTGACCCTAGCATTGAACCCTGACATTGGGGGGGCTTTATAACCACTACTGTTACAGGATTTATCACCATACATTCTGTCATTAATTCTAACTGTTGATTTGCTTGATATTTTGGTGACAATTTATTAACTCTTACATCAACTACACGCAGAGTGTTGTATTGCGTTTATGCCATAAATGTAATTCCACTGTGTGTGTGTGTGTGTGTGTGTGTGTGTGTGTGTGTGTGTGTGTGTGTGTGTGTGTGTGTGTGTGTGTGTGTGTTTTAGGCTCTAGTACCTGAGAGTGGTGTCAGGGTGTGTGTCCATGTGGACTTCCAGGTCGTATTTGCAGCCAAAGGTCTTGAAGCAGATCGGGCACGGCAACACCTCATCATCCCCCTGGCCTGATCCCAGTTCCTCCAACACACTCTCCTCTAGCACCTTGACACACACATAAGTAACAATAACAATGACTTAACTGGGAATGTAATGCGGTGGAGCGGACTGTGTGTGTGTGTATATGTGTGCATTACCTTTTTGTTGGGCAGTTCGTCGCCTCGCTCTGTGTCCTCGTCCATGGCTGACCTCCTCTTGGCGGAGGGGCGGCGTCTCTTGGTGGGCGAGGGGGGGCTAATAGGAATGACGCCGGCTGGGTCTTTGTCGTGGATCTTCATGTGTCTGCAGGGAGGAGAGAAGGAGAAAAGACATCAGAATAGAACAAGTAGCCAGGTCCCAGATCAGTTTGTGCTTTAAAGCCAACTCCTATAGCCAGGTTCCATTGGCAAGCTATTTGGCATGACAATTCCATTAAGAGTAGGCAGGAGAGCAGAAAAAGACTGGCACTCAGGCTACAACTATGGTCGTTATATATATATATTTTTTTATAGGACCCTTTACAAACAGACACATTTTTACCACATTCTTGCCTGAACATGCCTTTTGTATATGGCCCGTGCGCGTGTCGGCATGCTGGGGACGAGTGGCAGTAGTGGTGTGAAGATGTGGGTGGGCGTCCATTTTAATAAATCCATTGAGAATATACCATAAAAAATAAATCCACAGGCTCCCGACTGGCGCAGCGGTCTCAGTCACTGCATCACAGTGCTAGAGGTGTCACAACAGATCTGGGTTTGATCCCAGGCTGTGTTGCAGCCGGCTGCGACCGGGTGACCCGTGAGACGGCGCACTATTGGCCCAGCATCGTCCGGGTTAGGGGAGGGTTTGGCCAGCTGGGATGTCCCAGTCCCATCGTGCTCTAGCGACTCCTTGTGGTGTCCGGGGTGCATGTACGCTGACTTCAGGTCACCAGTTGTTGTTTCCTCCAACTCATTGGTGCGGCAGGCTACGGGGTTAACCGGGTAGTGTGTCAAGAAGCACTGCGGCTTGGCGGGTCGTGTTTCAGGGGACGCAAGGCTCTCGACCTTCGCCTCTCCCGAGTCCGTATGAGAGTTGAAGCGATGGGACAAGACTAACTACCAATTGGATATCACGTTTAGGCAGGTCCTAAGAAACCTAAGACTAATCAAATATTTGAAGTTTAATTTGTTACTGGTCTGTGCAGCCCATTTGGCTGTGGCATGCACATGCAATCAATAGTTATTATGTTCATTAAACAGATGAGACACACTTAGCCTGATCACAGTCAACACACATTTTATAATAGGCTAAGAATATTATGAAACATAATAAAAAGACAACAAATATGTTTCCCACACAACTTCATGGCAACGTGTGGAACTGAGGTCATATAAAAAAATATATACATTTTGAAACAGAGCCCAAGGCAAGCCCATGCGGCTTTTCATCATGTTTCATCTCTTTCCTACCCTCACTCTGCCTTGTTAGGGAGCAGGCGTAGGTTCTTACATTGAGCGTATCTTCATCATGACACCTATTGAAAATAACAGCAGTCTCTATTTTCCAAATTATTTGGGTCTTACTTGAGTTCATACTTCACAACCTCCGCAGGCCTACTCTTCATTTAGGCCACATTATTGCATTTCTAAATGTTTCTGATCAGTGATAGATGAGCTATACCACCTCCACTTCTTTGCCCAGCCGGAGAATTAACCAAATATACCGACGGAGATTCAGTGAAACAAAATCCCATTGGTTGATTAAGACAAGTCACAGGCTTTTGATCGGCAGTAGGCCCAGGTTACTAAGCAACTGAACAACAAAATAATCCACTTGTTAAGCCACATAACATGCAGGCAAAATGTTCTGCCCAGTGCTAATAGATGAGCCAACAAGAGTCTATGAAAGGCATAACATCACAGTCCAACACAAAACATATCCCTTGAGAAGTTACAACAAATTCTGCCACCAGAATGGTTTGAAAGGTGTATTACAGTAAAGATCCTAAAAACAAATGCTGGATTGATGTACACCACTTATTTCATTCCCAGAACTTCAGATCTACTGAAGAGAGCTTGGAGGGTTGCCAGATTGGGGAGCTGGGCTCAATAATCTCTGCACGCACACGCCAGAGTATGTGAGCGGGGTTGAGCGATCGGAAATCCCGCTTCTCGCTCACAGAAAAAAAAAATGCTGTTCCGAATTCCATCCATTCATTAGAATCCCCATTTAAGCAACACTATTTTTGTGACTACCTGAACCTACCATTTGATTTTGAAGTATTGAAACCAAACCATATAATTTTTATGAAAAGTAGATGAGAAGCGCTCATCATTTCAAATAGGCCACATGTCATATTAAATAGCATATCAACACTGTACAGGAGCCAGACATGTAGCCTGAGAAGGAACAAAAATGAATTATTTAGGCCATATTACTAGCCTATTATTTCATGGCTATAGTCTACAAATTAATACGTTGTGAAGCACTTGTGTGTGCGACACACTAGGCTGGCAGGGACATTAAACGCTCAGCATTTAAACAACATTTTGTTGTGTTAAATCATTATAGTCTATTAAATAGTGCATATAGTAAAACTAAGTTAGAATTAAATAAAAAATGGCTTTGAATTCACTTTTAGAAACACAAGTGGCTTCAGGCTCTTCCCCTCTTGCACAGGCACTGCGGATGCTGAACACCCTTCGGGTCACTCTTGCCAGGCTGTGTAGGGATGCAGAGTTATTATTTTTTAAATCTATAGGTAGGCCTAAAGGTTTTCAGGTAAAATAACCTTATCAAAACAGAAAGCTCCTTGAAAGAGGTCAGGCCTATTGGGCCAAAATCAATGATAGCCTATTGTATAGAAAATAGAACCAAAATGAAGGAAACTTAAGAGATCTGATTTTGAGTTTATTAATACTTTGCTACAATGATACACTTAGTTAGCTACCCACCTCATTCCTTTCTGTTAGTATGTGAACCTAGTACACCATTATGCTTTCAGGATACGCGTCTTTTCAGATTCTACAATGATTCTATAGTTGTGGACAGCGCACTCCCGCTCTTGCTCCTCCTCATCTTTGTAATTAACCTTGATTTTGCACATGTGTGTTTTATCAGTTTCTTTATGAAGATATTAATGAACTTCATGACAGGAGCTATAGCAGCACACAAGTAGACTACAAATGCATGCTGGGCGGGCATGCACTAGTCAAATTGTGCATGCTCCGCTCCTCGCTGATCCAGCTCCGCTCACATACTCTGGCCCGCGAGCACACCAAACACACACACTTGGGAGGAGGGCAGGGAAGGCGGTAATAGTCTAAGTTGCTCCAATTATCCAGCAGGCTCAGCAGGTCCATGTAAGGACCTAACTCCGGGCCAGGGAAAAGGGTCGAGGGTACCATGAAGGGCAGTCATCTCCATCCCTGTAATATTATGTCTATCAAATTTGCCTTCTCTAGTAACGTTTACAGGAGTAGTTCAGCTATTTATTTCTCTATTCATGGCATTCAGATATAGTAATACAGTTGGACATAGAATATGTTTATTAGTACTGTGGTGGATGATTGGAACACAAAAATAATCCTGTTGAGACCTCTGGAAGCATTTGTTGTTCCTGCTGCTAATCTCTCTCCCCCTTCTCCTCCTCTCTTCTCTTCCTCACAACACAACATTCAGCTGTCGGGCTGGAGTCAAATGGCGGAGAGAATGGGAGGGAGGGAGAGGGAGATGGAGGCAGAGATCAAGAGGGGGACGGAGGGAGGGAGAGAGAGAGAGGGATGGGGAGGAGTGTACAGAGAGAAAGGGGGAGGGAGAAAGACAGACGAATGGATAGAGATGTGAGATGGAAAGATACTAGAAAAAGAGAAGAGAGGAGATAATGTCACACAGGCATTATGAAAGAGGCCTGACTATCCCTGACAATCAAGACAGGAAGTTGAGTTATCTATGGGGGAGGGGGGAAGGATGTAGGAGGAAAAGGAGGGGACAATGTAGCTGCGGGAGGGGGATAGAGGCAAAGGTGTACGTGACTTGAGTGTGTCCTTCTTAAGCTGATTACATTAGTTTAAACTTTGAGAGGGGGTCACTGATAACTGCAGAGCTTGGAAAAGAGTAATGAATGGGGGGGCTAAACCATACAGAACTCCTCCCCCCTCTACACTTTCTGGTGAAAGGTCAAATGCCATCAGTTGATTTAAGGACGCGCGTGTGTGTGTGTGTGTGTGTGTGTGTGTGTGTGTGTGTGTGTGTGTGTGTGTGTGTGTGTGTGTGTGTGTGTGTGTGTGTGTGTGTGTGTGTGTGTGTGTGTGTGTGTGTGTGTGTGTGTGTGTGTGTGTGTGTGTGTGTGTGTGTGTGTCAAGGGAGGGAGGACAAGAGGACTAAGGACCCTGGAAAACACATCAGCACATCCCTGGGGCTAGCCCACAGAGCCCAACATCAGTACATCCCTGGGGCTAGCCCACAGAGCCCAACATCAGTACATCCCTGGGGCTAGCCCACAGAGCCCAACATCAGTACATCCCTGGGGCTAGCCCACAGAGCCCAACATCAGTACATCCCTGGGGCTAGCCCACAGAGCCCAACATCAGTACATCCCTGGGGCTAGCCCACAGAGCCCAACATCAGTACATCCCTGGGGCTAGCCCATAGAGCCCAACATCAGTACATCCCTGGGGCTAGCCCATAGAGCCCAACATCAGTACATCCCTGGGGCTAGCCCATAGAGCCCAACATCAGTACATCCCTGGGGCTAGCCCACAGAGCCCAACATCAGTACATCCCTGGGGCTAGCCCACAGAGCCCAACATCAGCACATCCCTGGGGCTAGCCCACAGAGCCCAACATCAGCACATCCCTGGGGCTAGCCCACAGAGCCCAACATCAGTACATCCCTGGGGCTAGCCCATAGAGCCCAACATAAGTACATCCCTGGGGCTAGCCCACAGAGCCCAACATCAGTACATCCCTGGGGCTAGCCCATAGAGCCCAACATCAATACATCCCTGGGGCTAGCCCATAGAGCCCAACATCAGTACATCCCTGGGGCTAGCCCATAGAGCCCAACATCAGTACATCCCTGACAGGCCTGGCCTAGCCCACAAGAGCCCTACATCAGTACATCCCTGACAGACCTGGCCTAGCCCACAGAGCCCTACATCAGTACATCCCTGACAGACCTGGCCTAGCCCACTGAGCCCTACATCAGTAGTCAGTCAAAGGGCCTCTGAGTGTACTAACATTTCTGTGTGTACGTGACTGTGCACCCATACTTCACAAGTTGTCCCTGCGCATCTGCTTTAATAAAGGTGGGTACATTATTGTGCAATTGTGTGGGTGAACTTGTTTGCGAGTAACTTTGATAGTGTGTGTATGCATGTATTTGTACTCTAGCTATATCTGTGTAGACATGTGTTTGTGTGAGTGTGACTGCGAGCATGTGAGTGCGCGTCAATAAGTGTGTTTGTCTGTGTAAAACTATGTCCGTGGCGTGAGTGTGCACGCCTGTGTGTGTGTGTGTGTGTGTGTGTGTGTGTGTGTGTGTGTGTGTGTGTGTGTTGTGTGTGTGTGTGTGTGTGTGCATTTGCCAACATGAGAGAGGAAAGGTCAGCCAGTGTTGGGTCGGCAGCACAGGTCTCAGCTTTCACTCTGCCGTCAGTGCCTGGTTTAGAAATAGCAGGCAGGCAGCGAGCTGGCCACCCATCTGGGGACCTGACAGGCTGCAGCCGCATCCCCTGGACTCTGACCACTGCGTCAGCCAATCCCAAGAGAGCTAAGCTGTCATGTCAGCACAGCGTGATTGGATGAAACCAACTTGTCTTTGTGTCACCTCAGCCATCCTCCTAAATTCACCTGCCTAAAAAAAAACATTTCCCATCAGTCTATCTAGTTGGTTGATGGTTGGCTCTGGTTTGACGCACACCTGCAATAATGCATTCGTCTGTAAATTGCAAGAACACTACTTTCAGGACTGAAGAGGTAATTTTACTGAGAGGCTCTCAGACATGAAACAACAAATGTTACAACAAAACTCATTATCAAGAGAGACTGGTCTACTACTATTGCTTTAATGTATTGTTATTCTCATTAATATTTCCACTACTACTATTGGTCCTACCATTTTTTGTTATATGTATACTTTGACAATGTATGTCATTTAACTTGCCATGTCAACAAAGTCTACGAGAGAGAGAGAGAGAGAGAGAGAGAGAGAGAGAGAGAGAGAGAGAGAGAGAGAGAGAGATTCAACAGCTCCCTTCTCATCCAAACTGAAAAAAATCCGCTGCATCACCACAGTGGGTGGACAGGGGGCGCTGTAGCATCAAAATGATGCCGCCTGCTCTTGTGCAATGTCACACCAAGGGCACTTCTCCTTACCATCGCAGCTTCTCTATCCCGCTCTTCCCCACTACCCTTTAGTGTCCTCCCTGTCCTGTAAAGAGTTAAGCAGAGTGCCCATCCACTACCCCCTGGATCAGTCTATTCGCCAGGCCCTTCGTAGGGTTAGGATGCCTCTCCTTGGCAACAGGCTCACAACAGCAGGCCCCATTTCATGTGATGCTCTGGCAACAAAATGGCTGCTCCCCTGCCAGCCACATGGACAGCTCCATCACATCAGACTAGGGCTGGATCAATTCAGTACCGTGGAACATTCACAAGGAAGGTCGCAGATAGGATGAATAGAGACCACTCAATTTCTGAATGTTACAAATACACCCCTGTGCTTCGATTCTTTTTGGAGTGTTGAGAAGATGCTAAACAGAATGGTGAAAAAGAACACGAATAGGCAAAGAAAAACTTTTTTTTTTTATGCAACAATCTTAGTATCGCCTAGTATCTTCTACACAGAATTCAGTGGCATTCTTTAACACTAGAGACCATCACATAAACACACTCTCGTATTCTCTCGGATTGACTCTGCCTACACTCATTCCTTCCTGCCCACACCTCTTCATTCCATACACATGAGGGTGAAAATATGAGCGCTCCGACGGCAGAGCAGGCAGACTACTGTCCTGGTGCATCCCTCTCATGCAGATAGATTCAACAGCCAACCGTTTAGATTTTACAACACCACTTTATCAGGATAACTTCAGAAGCTTATGTTGTAGGGCTGGCCAACTCAAAAGGGATGGAGCTTCTCACATCACACATCAATTAAACCTCAAGCCCCCAATTCTAACACACACACCCACAATAAAACCCCTAAGAGAGCAGAGAGAGAGGAAGTAGGTATTTAACCCTGCCATCAGTCAAGTATGCTGGGAGCAGATGCCCTAACAGTTGTTGTTGTGTGTGTGTTGAAGTGGGGCAAAGTCATTTTCCTACTTCCTGTACTCTGCTTTGCCTAAACAGCGTCAACACACACACACACACACACACACACCTTACCCAGAGCATCCCAACCCCCGACAACGCCTATATATTTATCTCTGTGCCACAGTCCCCCATCCCCCTCCAGGCAAACGGTCTGCCCTGACCAACGTTAGCGTGTCAATTCTAAAAGATTAAACAAGAGCAAGACATTTGAATTCATTTACAAACAGTATAACATTTTGTAAAAGCAGAATATTTCTGTAATAATTTTTGTAAATGCTTTATCTCCGGGAAAAACTGAGCACTAAAAAGGTTTGTTTGTTTACAGATTATTTTGTTTTATAACAACTGCTGGGCTATTCTAAAGGGCGTGTCTGCAGTTAGCGACAGGTGCTAACGCTTGGATTTTGCTGGCTTTATGTGGGAGCAGTACTCCACATGTGTTTGGGTGGTGCTGCTATCACACCTGGGTAGGGAACCATTTACAGAAAGGCTTAAAGACCAAAGCTTTAGTGTTGGTAATACTCTGGGCCTTTCAGCGGCATACAATTTTAACCTCCCAAAAGCCAGGGAAAATGCAGAGTGCCAAATTCAAATAAATTACTATAAATATCGAACTTTCATTAAATCACACATACAAGATAACAAATTAAAGCTACACTTGTTGTGAATCCAGCCAACATGTCAGATTTCAAAAAGGCTTTTCGGCAAAAGCAAACGATGCTATTATCTGAAGATAGCACCTCTGTAAACAGAGAGAAACCATATTTCAACCCTGCAGGCGTGACACAATACGCAGAAATAAAAATATAATTCATGCCTTACCTTTGACGAGCTTCTTTTGTTAGCACCCCAATATGTCCCATAAACATCACAAATGGTCCTTTTTTTCGATTAATTCCGTTGATATATATCCAAAATGTCAATTTATTTGGCGTGTTTGATCCAGAAAAAACACTGGTTCCAACTTGCGCAACGTGACTAGAAAATATCTCGAAAGTTACCTGTAAACTTTGCCAAAACATTTCAAACTACTTTTGTAATACCACTTTAGGTATTTTTTTATGTAAATAATCGATAAAATTGAAGACGGGATGATCTGTGTTCAATACAGGAAGAAAACAAAATGTAGCTAGCTTTCTGGTCACGCGCCTCTATCTAACAGTACACTTCAAGTGACACTCGTTCAAGATGGCCGTACTTCTTCATTACACAAAGGAATAACCTCAACCAATTTCTAAAGACTGTTGACAACCAGTCGAAGCGAGATGAACTTCAAGAAGGTCCCTTAGAAATCTGGATTCCCAATGAAAACCCATTGAAAAGAGAGTTACCTCAAACAAATAAAACAATCTGAATGTCCTCGGGGTTTCGCCTGCTAAATACGTTCTGTTATACTCACAGACATGAATCAAACCGTTTTACAAACTTCAGAGTGTTTTCTATCCAAATCCAATAATAATATGCAGATCTTATCTTCTGGGGATGAGTAGCAGGCAGTTGAATTTGGGCATGCATTTCATCCGGACATGAAAATACTGCCGTCACCAAGAAGTTAACACAGTCCACTAAATTTCTTAATGTCCATTTTGTGAGGTGCTGTACAGGCGCACATTAGCAATGAGACGTTTTCTTCGAGCCTCTGTGTGATGCGCAAAAACAACGCCAAATGCAGAAATCACATCCGCCCCCACCACAATGCCTAAACATTAGTAGGTAGCTCTTTAATACTGAGCAAGGTGGAGAATGAGTGTGTGTGCGTGTCTGACCTGTGCATGTTGCCGTTGGTGGTGAAGGTCTGGCCGCAGAAGGAGCACTTGTAGGGCCTCTCTCCGCTGTGCACTAGCATGTGGCGGTCCAGCGAGCTGGCTGAGCTCAGGGCCTTGCCACAGATGCTGCATGAGTGGTCCGTCGCCCCGTTGTCCGAGTTGTGCTGGGAGGGGAGAGACAGTGAAAGAGATATTATTACGACACATTATACATTATTACTTCCATTACTGAATGTCAGAGAGCGAGAGGAAGTAGTAGTAGTAGCAGTAGTAGTAGTTTCAGTAGAAGTAGTAGCAGTAGCAGTGGTGATAGCAGAAGTAATGGTAGCGGTAGTAGCAGTAGTAGTAACAGCAGTAGCGGAAGTAGCAGTAGTAGTGGCAGCAGCAGTAGTGGTAGTAGCAGTAGTGGTAGTAGCAGTAGCGGGAGCAGCAGTAGTAGCAGTAGTAGTGGTAGTAGCGGCAGCAGCAGCAGTAGTAGTGGTAGTAGCGGTAGTAGCAGTTGTAGTGGTAGTAGCAGTAGTGGTAGTAGCAGTAGCGGGAGCAGCAGTAGTAGCAGTAGTAGCAACGGTAGTAGCAACGGTAGTAGCAGTTGTAGTAGTGGTAGTAGCGGTAGTGGTAGCAGCGGTAGAAGCAGTGGTAGTAGCAGTGGTAGTAGCAGTAGTAGAGGCAGTAACAGTAATAGCGGTAGTGGTAGTAGCAGTAGTAGCAACGGTAGTAGCAGTTGTAGTAGTGGTAGTAGCAGTTGTAGTAGTGGTAGTAGCGGTAGTGGTAGCGGCGGTAGAAGCAGTGGTAGTAGCAGTGGTAGTGGTAGTAGCAGTAGTAGTGGCAGTAACAGTAGTAGCAGTAGTAGAGGCAGTAACAGTAATAGCGGTAGTGGTAGTAGCAGTAGTAGCAACGGTAGTAGCAGTTGTAGTAGTGGTAGTAGCAGTTGTAGTAGTGGTAGTAGCAGTTGTAGTAGTGGTAGTAGCGGTAGTGGTAGCGGCGGTAGAAGCAGTGGTAGTAGCAGTGGTAGTGGTAGTAGCAGTAGTAGTGGCAGTAACAGTAGTAGCAGTAGTAGCAGTAGTAATAGCGGTAGTAGCAGTAGTAATAGCGGTAGTAGCAGTAGTAATAGCGGTAGTAGCAGTAGTAATAGCGGTAGTAGCAGTAGTAATAGCGGTAGTAGCAGTAGTAGTAGTAGCAGCAGTAATAGTAGTAGCAGTAATAGTAGTGGCAGTAGTAGTAGTAGTAGCAGTAATAGTAGTAGTAGTAGTAGTAGTAGTAGTAGTAGTAGCAGTAGTAGTAGTGGCAGTAGTAGTAGTAGTAGTAGCAGTAGCAGTAATAGTAGTAGCAGTAATAGTAGTGGCAGTAGTAGTAGTAGTAGCAGCAGTAGCAGTAATAGTAGTGGCAGTAGTGGCAGTAGTAGTAGTAGTAGCAGTAGCAGTAATAGTAGTAGCAGTAGCAGTAATAGTAGTAGCAGTAATAGTAGTGGCAGTAGTAGTAGTAGTAGCAGTAGCAGTAATAGTAGTGGCAGTAGTAGTAGTAGTAGTAGTAGTGGCAGTAGTAGTAGTAGTAGCAGTAGCAGTAATAGTAGTGGCAGTAGTAATAGCAGTAGTAGTAATACTAGTGGCAGTAGTAATAGCAGTAGTAGTAATAGTAGTGGCAGTAGTAATAGCAGTAGTAGTAGCACCAGTAGTAGCAGTAGTTGTAGTGCTAGTAGCGGTAGTGGTAGCAGCGGTAGTGGTAGTAGCAGTAGTATTAGTGGTAGTAGTAGTGGTAGCAGCGGTAGTGGCAGTACTATTAGCAGTAGCGATAGTAGCAGTGGTAGTAGTAGTGGTAGTGGTAGTAGCAGAGGTAGTAGAAGCAGAAGTAGTGGAAGCAGAAGTAGTAGTGGTGGTAGTAGGAGTAGAAATAGAAGCAGAAGTAGTAGTGGTGGTGGTACTAGTAGTAGTAGTAGTAGTAGCAGTAGTAGAAGCCGAAGTGGTGGTGGTAGTAGGAGTAGTAGTAGCAGCAGAAGTAGAAGTAGTAGTGGTGGTAGTAGGAGTAGAAGTAGCAGCAGAAGTAGTAGTAGAAATAGAAGCAGAAGTAGTAGTGGTGGTGGTACTAGTAGTAGTAGTAGTAGTAGAAGCAGAAGTGGTGGTGGTAGTAGGAGTAGGAGTAGCAGCAGAAGTAGAAGTAGTAGTGGTGGTAGTAGGAGTAGAAGTAGCCGCAGAAGTAGTAGTAGAAATAGAAGCAGAAGTAGTAGTGGCGGTGGTACTAGTAGTAGTAGTAGCAGCAGAAGTAGTAGTAGGAGTAAAAGTAGCAGAAGTTAGTGGTGGTGGTAGTAGGAGTAGCAGTCGTAGAAGCAGTAGTGGTGGTGGTAGTAGGAGTAGCAGCAGAAGTAGTAGTAGAAGCAGAGGTAGTAGTGGTGGTGGTGGTGGTAGTAGGACTAGCAGCAGAAGTAGTAGTAGAAGCAGAGGTAGTAGTGGTGGTGGTGGTGGTGGTAGTAGGACTAGCAGCAGAAGTAGTAGGAGTAGCAGCAGAAGTAGTAGTAGAAGCAGAGGTGGTGGTGGTGGTGGTGGTAGTAGGACTAGCAGCAGAAGTAGTAGGAGTAGCAGCAGAAGTAGTAGTAGAAGCAGAGGTAGTAGTGGTGGTGGTGGTAGTAGGACTAGCAGCAGAAGTAGTAGAAGTAGCAGCAGAAGTAGTAATGGTAATAGTAGTGTTACCTGTCGGATGTGCATAGTGAGCTGGTGCTGGGTCATACAGTCTTTGTCACACAGCGGACAGATGAAATCTGTATTGACGTCTTTGGTTTCCTGTAAAGCAGACACACAAGACTACAAGTTACAACTAATAAGAGAGGCAAGATGGGAGCATACTGTGTCAATGGAGGATCTGGGTTATGCGCGTTGGGATTCATCCCATTGACAGGTGAGACAAGAACTTTCCACTGCGGCTAAATTTGATATTGGAAAGTATAAAAGATGCATGAAAATAAAAAAACTTTGTGGATCGCTGTGTATGTTAGAAATTATGAAGCTTTCATCGTTGGGAGAAGTTTGAGAGGGTTGGCAATAGAGGGGATGGCTGACAAAGTAAAAAAAAACGATGTGCAAGCTTCAAATGGGGCAAATGTCTGTGTGTTGTAATTCTGCATGGCCAGATAGCTAGCAATGATGACAAGGAACTGTCATGTGGGGAATCATAAGCGGCTCATTTCAGCTCGTTTCATCTTTTTCTTGATACCATGTCTTGTTTTGAGGTGTTTTAACTGATTTCATGCCAATGCTAATATGGCTCAAATTCGCTAGTTAGCTAACCAACAACTTTAATGATGTATTTGAGAAACAATTGCTCATTGTGCACATTTATTGATGTTTTCAGTAAACATTGGAGACGAAATAGTTAACAATCTAAGCCAACCCCATCTGTTTCGCCCCACAGTTGCGCATTCATCGGTTTTTGTTGCTAAACAACCAACCAGTCTATACCATAAAAACACTTGCTCTTTCATAACTATTGTATAGTTGGTCTGTGGTTGGTGGGGCCTGAAGCACTGATGGGCGACTTCATTCACCATAGGGTCTGCCATCCTATCCTTCTGCATGAGTGGAGGGATATACAGCAATGTCATTACTTATATTCTTTTGATAATAAAGACCAGAATGGTCAGGGCGAATTAATATAGGTGAAAAATGTACTTTACTTTTGTCTGGCAGACCCCCCCATTGATGATCTGTATTCTGCGGTAGAAATTAGACAGAGAATTGCACCTGCTAGTCCCAGCGAGTTTTGGATTTGACCCTGACACTCATTCGCCTGTAGCCTGGGTGTGTGTGCGTGCGTCTCTCTCTCTCTCTCTCTCTCTCTCTCTCTCTCTCTCTCTCTCTCTCTCTCTCTCTCTCTCTCTCTCTCTCTCTCTCTCTCTCTCTCTCTCTCTCTCTCTCTCTCTCTCTCTCTCTCTCTCTCTCTCTCTCTCTCTCTCTCTCTCTCTCTCTCTCTCTCTCTCTCTCTCTCTCTCTCTCTCTCTCTCTCTCTCTCTCTCTCTCTCTCTCTCTCTCTCTCTCTCTCTCTCTCTCTCTCTCTCTCTCTCTCTCTCTCTCTCTCTCTCTCTCTCTCTCTCTCTCTCTCTCTTGTTGACACTACAGCTGATAATTAACTCGGACTGACTGAACATAGCACTGGACTGCCATGGATCGCCCCATGCACGCACACACTGTATAAGTGTAAAGGTGGCAGAAACAAAATTAAAATGCATGCACACAGAAAACCCGACTTGCACACAAATATGCATACTTTCTTTCACACACAGACAGAGAATCTTCAAAAACAATCTCTAGGAAGCACTTCCTTTTCCTCTCTTGGAGAGGCCTAGTAAAGGAATTGTTCAGTTCCTTTGCACCGCTGGCTTGGGCTCAAGTCTGTTTCACAGCCCTTCGTCTCGCTGGCATCCAGTGCATTGTAGACATTTTCTCTCCACACACAGACTCAAGTGATCTGGTGCTCAACTCCAC
This sequence comes from Oncorhynchus keta, assembly GCF_023373465.1. Taxonomy (NCBI): domain Eukaryota; kingdom Metazoa; phylum Chordata; class Actinopteri; order Salmoniformes; family Salmonidae; genus Oncorhynchus; species Oncorhynchus keta. The sequence continues at coordinate 18,974,313 of NC_068424.1, read as the reverse complement.
TGTATAGTGTGTGGCAATAGAGGTCAAGAAACATCCTTAATCATTCATTCTCCTGTGTGTGTGTGTGTGTGTGTGTGTGTGTGTGTGTGTGTGTGTGTGTGTGTGTGTGTGTGTGTGTGTGTGTGTGTGTGTGTGTGTGTGCGTGCTCGCTCGCGCCATAAGTGACAACTGTTTGTCCTACACCCGAGCATTATGGCCCCCAATCCCATGCTTTAATAGGAGCCACGTAACCCATGGCCGGGGGGACAAAAGGGGAATTGAGAGGCAAGGACCATTTGTCGCTATTCGTTTGAAGCTGGGACGCAAGTTGTGGAGTGAGACGGGGGATGCTTCTTCACCTGCCCCTACAACCCACCCCCCCATCCCTCAGTACTGACACACACACACACACACACACACACACACACCTTTACATCATTGTTGGAGCCTGGTGGAAAAACTAGCTTTTACTGTACTGTTCTCTTCTACTTCAACCAGTTGACACATTTCAAATGTGATGCCACACTGACTCAGTCTCCTCCCTGTTCCTCGGTTCGTTTTTTTTTACGTGTGTGTGTTTGTACCGTGTTTCTCCTGGCATTGCGATTGACACTAGTGGGTCTGGGTGGGGTGGTCTTGCTAATGGAGATGGAAGGTGTTGAGGCAGGGGCTGAGGGCTCCATGGCGCCGTTGAGCTGGCCTGCATTCATCACCGTTGACAACATGGCATTGATGGATGACAAGTCCACGCCCTCTGTCATATTCTCTCCATTTTCATCTTCCTCCTCTCCTTCCTCCATAGCTCCATTACTCCCTGGGGAGAGTGAGGAAACCACAGTTAGTAAAAGCAAACTAACACACACCAGCTTTGCAACACACACAAGAACACTCGGACACGGACACAGGCGCATACACCACCCTCACCTGTGTGCTCGTCCTGTGTGTGTGTGGAGTCGGGGGTTTCCTGCCCCTCAGAGTGCTCAGTCTCTACAGTGCTCAACTCAGCGCTCACCCCTCCCCCCGGACGCTTGTCTTCTGTGGTGCTCTCCATCACTGCAGGAACACAACATACACAAAAACTAAGAAGGCGTCGGTACTTCGCAGGGTTGGGGTCAAATCCATTTAAATTCAGGAAGTTACATTAACGTTTACTAGCAACATGTTGCCAGTCCCAAAAAATTTAAGGATAACGTAGCTAGCTACTAAGATGAGCACAATGCTCCGTAGCTAGCTGCTAGCGTGAGCACAATGTTCCGTAGCTAGCTGCTAGCGTGAGCACAATGTTCCGTAGCTAGCTACTAGCGTTAGCACAATGTTCCGTAGCTAGCTACTAGCGTTTGCACAATGTTCCGTAGCTAGCTACTAGCGTTTGCACAATGTTCCGTAGCTTGCTACTAGCGTTTGCACAATGTTCCGTAGCTTGCTACTAGCGTTTGCACAATGTTCCGTAGCTTGCTACTAGCGTTTGCACAATGTTCCGTAGCTTGCTACTAGCGTTTGCACAATGTTCCGTAGCTTGCTACTAGCGTTTGCACAATGTTCCGTAGCTTGCTACTAGCGTTTGCACAATGTTCCGTAGCTTGCTACTAGCGTTTGCACAATGTTCCATAGCTTGCTACTAGCGTTTGCACAATGTTCCATAGCTTGCTACTAGCGTTTGCACAATGTTCCATAGCTTGCTACTAGCGTTTGCACAATGTTCCATAGCTTGCTACTAGCGTTTGCACAATGTTCCATAGCTTGCTACTAGCGTTTGCACAATGTTCCATAGCTTGCTACTAGCGTTTGCACAATGTTCCATAGCTTGCTACTAGCGTTTGCACAATGTTCCATAGCTTGCTACTAGCGTTTGCACAATGTTCCATAGCTTGCTACTAGCGTTTGCACAATGTTCCATAGCTTGCTACTATTTGCACAATGTTCCATAGCTTGCTACTAGCGTTTGCACAATGTTCCATAGCTTGCTACTAGCGTTTGCACAATGTTCCATAGCTTGCTACTAGCGTTTGCACAATGTTCCATAGCTTGCTACTAGCGTTTGCACAATGTTCCATAGCTTGCTACTAGCGTTTGCACAATGTTCCATAGCTACTGCGTTTGCACTAGCGCTACTAGCGTTTGCACAATGTTCCATAGCTTGCTACTAGCGTTTGCACAATGTTCCATAGCTTGCTACTAGCGTTTGCACAATGTTCCATAGCTTGCTACTAGCGTTTGCATGTTCCATAGCTTGCTACTAGCGTTTGCACAATGTTCCATAGCTTGCTACTAGCGTTTGCACAATGTTCCATAGCTTGCTACTAGCGTTTGCACAATGTTCCATAGCTTGCTACTAGCGTTTGCACAATGTTCCATAGCTTGCTACTAGCGTTTGCACAATGTTCCATAGCTTGCTACTAGCGTTTGCACAATGTTCCATAGCTTGCTACTAGCGTTTGCACAATGTTCCATAGCTTGCTACTAGCATTAGCACAATGATCTGTAGCTAGCTACTAGCATTAGCACAATGGTCTGTAGCTAGCTACTAGCATTAGCATTTTTCACTACAACAAATTAAAAAAGTACAAGGCATGCGCAAAGAGATACTGATGCCACATACGTACATACTTGTTAACATGAGGAGTCAGAAGATAGTAAATGAAGTGAGTATGCAGTGCACTTCAGTGTGCACTAGAGCATAGGTTGGCTATGGAGTGGAAGAAGGGCCTAGAGGGGTTGAGGGGGCTGAAGGTTAATGCAGAGGGGAGGAGGAAGAGGAGGGTGACCTTGTGATAGGGAGAGCGAAAGAATACTGGCCGAGTTGATGTCGCTAGCTAGACATGATAGCCTGTGTTTTATGACATTAAACCGGTCTCGTATGAGACAAGAGGGGCGGGCGGGAGGGAGAAAGAGGATGAAATATCCTCCCCTTTCTTTCTATCCTCAGCATAACAGGGCATGCTGTCCGGTCCTCTGGCAGTCTCTATGGGGGTGCCACAGGGTTAAATTCTCGGGCCGACTCTTTTCTCTGTATATATCAATGATGTTGCTCTTGCTGCGGGAGATTCCCTGATCCACCTCTACGCAGACTACACCATTCTGTATACTTCCGGCCCGTCCTTGGACACTGTGCTATCTAACATCCAAACGAGCTTCAATGCCATACAACACTCCTTCCGTGGCCTCCAACTACTACGCTAGTAAAACCAAATGCATGCTTTTCAACCGTTCGCTGCCTGCACCCGCACGCCCGACTAGCATCACCACCCTGGATGGTTCCGACCTAGAATATGTGGACATCTATAAGTACCTAGGTGTCTGGCTAGACTGTAAACTCTCCTTCCAGACTCATATCAAACATCTCCAATCTAAAATCAAATCTAGAGTCGGCTTTCTATTCCGCAACAAAGCCTCCTTCACTCACGCCGCCAAACTTACCCTAGTAAAACTGACTATCCTACCGATCCTCAATTTCGGCGATGTCATCTACAAAATAGCTTCCAACACTCTACTCAGCAAACTGGATGCAGTTTATCACAGTGACATCCGTTTTGTTACTAAAGCACCTTATACCACCCACCACTGCGACCTGTATGCTCTAGTCGGCTGGCCCTCGCTACATATTCGTCGCCAGACCCACTGGCTCCAGGTCATCTACAAGTCCATGCTAGGTAAAGCTCCGCCTTATCTCAGTTCACTGGTCACGATGGCAACACCCACCCGTAGCACACGCTCCAGCAGGTGTATCTCACTGATCATCCCTAAAGCAAACACCTCATTTGGCCACCTTTCGTTCCAGTTCTCTGCTGCCTGTGACTGGAACGAATTGCAAAAATCGCTGAAGTTGGAGACTTATCTCCCTCACCAACTTCAAACATCTGCGATCTGAGCAGCTAACCGATCGCTGCAGCTGTACATAGTCTATCGGTAAATAGCCCACCCAATTTTACCTACCTCTTCCCCATACTGCTTATATTTATTTACTTTTCTGCTCTTTTGCACACCAATATCTCTACCTGTACATGACCATATGATCATTTATCACTCCAGTGTTAATCTGCAAAATTGTAATTATTCGCCTACCTCCTCATACCTTTTGCACGCAATGTATATAGACTCTCTTTTTTTCTTTTCTTTTTTCTACTGTGTTATTGACTTGTTAATTGTTTACTCCATGTGTAACTCTGTGTTGTTGTCTGTTCACACTGCTATGCTTTATCTTGGCCAGGTCACAGTTGTAAATGAGAACTTGTTCTCAACTAGCCTACCTGGTTAAATAAAGGTTAAATAAAAAAAATGTTAAAAAATTGAGTAAGAAACCAATCACAGCAGGCCACCAATAGTGTCTATGGTCCATGGTCAAGTAAAGCCATAGGCCCCCAGCCACTACCCAATCAAACACACACAGATTCAAGCCCTTGGTTTCCCTATCCACTCTCCGCACCCGGGCCAGTCTCCGATGGGAGGGTTGGGGGGGGCTAATCTCTAACTCCATGCTAGACTGGCGCTTTCTGTACCATCCCCCCAGGCCCATCCTGTATCCAGCACACATCCCTAACTATGCCTACTATTGTTATCTGGCCCAGCTAACATGCTATGACACAGTATCACAGGAGATCCAGCTAATACAGATGGTGACCGAAAAACAGACGAATGACAGAGAGAGAGGACAAAAGGATGCAGGAGAGGGGTAGATGGAAAAAGGAAAGAAAGAAGGGGGAATGAGAGATACGGACACAGAATAAGCAAGAAAGAGGAGAGAAGAGGGGTGAGAGAGAGCCCAAATAAGAGAGCCCCCCCCACCCCGTTAATTGCAGATTCCCGTTCACAGCCCCACAGGAAGCTCCTCTCCGGTCCAGGCCACTTCCTCCTCCTCATGGTGGGAGGGTTGGAGTGTGTGTGTGTGTGGGTGTGTGTGTTTTAGTGTCTACATTCCTCTACATTGGCTTTCCAAACGACTCACCCTAACCAGAGTGAATAAAAAAGGTAGAGAAATAAAGGGATGGAGGACAGGAGTTGAGGGTGATAGAGAGAAAGGGAAGGGGGGGAAGCCTTGGAAATGGAGAAGTATGAGAGATGAGATGGAGGAGAGGAAAAGGAGGAGATGAGAGGGGGGAGAGTGGGTGAAAGAGGTGAGCTTGAACAGACTGGTGACGGCTGGTTGTGTTTATTCTAGTGAGTCCCGGGAGGGAGTAGAGAAGTGACATTACAGACTAAGGGTGTAATGGTTCGCCAAACCCACGGATGGGTACGTATTGCGGTTGTGGGGTCATGGTTTCCTTTTTGGTACACAGGGAATTGAAATGCCAACATTTAATTTTTTATTGACTGTAGTTAATTTTTTCGACTCATTCAAGCGTTTTTTATTGGTTGAGATTCTTCAAAGTAGCCACTCTTTGCCTTGATGACAGCTTTGTACACTCTTGGCATGCTCTCAACCAGCTTCACCTGGAAAGCTTTTAAAAAAGTATTGAAGGAGTTCCCACATATGCTGAGCACTTGTTGCCTGCTTTCACTTCACAGTCCAACTTATCCCAAACATCTCAATTGGGTTGAGGTCAGGTGATTGTGGAGGCGAGGTCATCAGATGCAGCACCATCACTCTCTTTCTTGGTCAAAAAGCCCTTACACAGCCTGGGTGTGTGTTTTGGGTCATTGTGCTGCTGAAAAACAAATGATAGCCCCACTAAGCGCAAACCAGATGGGTTGGTGTATCACTGCAGAATGCTGTGGTAGCCATGATGATTAATTGTGCCTTGAATTCTAAATAAATCACAGACAGTGTCACCAGCAAAGCACCCCCACAACTCCTCCTCCATGCTTCACAGTGGGAACCACACATGCGGAGATCATCTGTTCACTTACACCGGTCTAATGTCCATTGCTCGTGTTTCTTGGCCTAAGCAAGTCTCTTCTTCTTATTGGTTACCTTTAGTAGTGGTTTCTCTGCAGCAATTTGACCATGAAGTCCTAATTCACACAGTCTCCTCTGAACAGTTGATGTTGAGATGTGTCTGTTACTTGAACTCTGAAGCATTTATTTGGGCTGCAATTTCTGAGGCTGGTAACTCTAATGAACTTATCCCCTGCAGCAGAGGTAACTCTGGGTCTTCCTTTCCTGTGGAGGCCCTCATGAGAGCCAGTTTCATCATAGCGCTTGATGGTTTTTGCGACTGCACTTGAAGAAACTTTCAAAGTTCTTGAAATGCTCTGTATTGACTGACCTTCATGTCTTAAAGTAATGATGGACTGTCATTTCGCTTTGCTTATTTGAGCGGTTCTTGCCATAATATGGACGTGGTCTTTTAACAAATAGGGCTATCTTCTGTATACCACCCCTACATTGTCAAAAGACAACTGATTGGCTCAAACGCATTAAGAAGGAAAGAAATTCCACAAATTAACTTTAAACAAGGCACACCTGTTAATTGAAATGCATTCCAGGTAACTACCTCATGAAGCTGGTTGAGAGAATGCCAAGAGTGTGCAAAGCTGTCAGGGTGGCTATTTGAAGAATCTCAAATATATTTAGATTTGTTTTACACTTTTTTGTTACTACATGATTCCATATGTGTTATTTCATAGTTTTGATGTCTTCACTTTTATTCTCCAATGTAGAAAATACTAAAAATAAAGAAAAACCCTGGAATCAGAGTTATGATGAAGGCATACCAACACGGAATACCAACACCATGTATTTTCTTAAATGAAAACACGATTACTCATCAACACCCCTATTACAAACAGCAACACGGCCTAAGCAGGTGCAGTGTCACAAACCCTTCTGTCAGAGTGCGAGGGGTGTGTGTGCATGTCTCACTCTAAGTCTTATTGCTACTGCATCCCATGTACAAAATATTTCACCTTTTTTCATTGACATAAATTACTCTACAGGCATATCAAAGTTCCAGAGTGGGATCCTTGATAGTTTAAAACAGTTATGGGCCATTTTATACAGAGAAATTGGCATAGTAGGCAATGTAACCAATAGTAGACTATGTCCTTTACTTGCATCACGTGGGCTCCCGAGTGACGCAGCGGTCTAAAGGCACCGCATCTCAGTGCTAAGGCACCGCTTCTCAGAGGCGTCACTACAGACCCTGGTTCGACTCCAGGCTGTATCACAACTGGCCATGATTGGGTATCCCATATGGCAGCGCACAATTGGCCCAGCGTCGTTAGGGTTTGGCTGGAGTAGGCCATCATTGTAAATAAGAATTAGTTCTTAACTGACTTGTCTAGTTAAACACATTTTAAAAAACATCTTGCAAATCACCACCATTTTGAATCCATTTTCACGTTCACTCTGTCAGTAGTGCTTACAAATCAGATCATAACTTTAAAACTAGCAAAGATCCCACACTGGAACTTTGATATGCCAGTAGAGTATATTATGTTCAACATCATATACAGTGGCTTCGGAAAGTATTCAGACCCCTTACATTTTTCTACATTTTGTTACATTTACATTTACATTGTTACATTACAGTCTTATTCCAAAATGGATTAAATAAATACAAATATTCAGCAATCTACACACAATACCCCATAGTGACAAAGAGAAAACAGGTTTTTAGAATTTTTATAAATGTATTAAAATAACAGACGTAAGAATTCAGACCATTTGCCATGAGACTCGAAATTGAGCTCAGGTGCATCCTGTTTCCATTGATCATCCTTGAGATGTTTCTACAACTTGATTGGACATCATTTGGAAAAGGTGCACGTGTCTATATATAAAGGTCCCACAGTTGACAGTGCATGTCAGCGCAGTCCGTAGAGCTCCGAGACTTTTGTCGGAGGGATTTTGTTGGGATTTTGTCGAGGCACAGTTCTGGGGAAGGGTACCAAAACAAATTCTGCAGCACTGAAGGTCCACCAAGAACACAGTAGCCTCCGTCATTCTTAAATGGACGAAGTTTGGAACCAAGACTCTTCTTTTATTTATTTTTTTATATAACTAGGCAAGTCAGTTATGAACTAATTCTTATTTACTTCCTAGAGCTGGCCGCCCGACCAAACTGAGCAATCAGGGGAGAAGGGCCTTGGTCAGGGAGGTGACCAAGGACCTGATGATCACTCTGATAGAGCTCCAGAGTTCCTCTGTGGAGCTGGGAGAACCTTCCAGAAGGACAACCATCTCTGCAGCACTCCACCAATAAGGCCTTTATGGTAGAGTGGCCAGACGGAAGCCACTCCTCAGTAAAAGACACATGACAGTCCGCTTGGAGCTTGCCAAAAGGTACCTAAAGACTTTCAGACCATGAGAAACAAGATTATCTGGTCTGATGAAACCAAGATTGAACTCTTTGGCCTGAATGCCAAGCGTCACGTCTGGAGGAAACCTGGCACCATCCCTACGGTGAAACATGGTGGTGGCAGCATCATGCTGTTTTTCAGCAGCAGGGACTGGGAGACTAGTCAGGATCGAAGGAAAGATGAACGGATCAAAGTACAGAGTGATCGTTGATGAAAACCATCTCCAGAGCGCTCAGGACCTCAGACTGATCCGAAGGTTCACCTTCCAGCAGGACAACGACCCTAAGCACACAGCCAAGACAATGCAGGAGTAGCTTGGGACAAGTCTCTGAATGTCCGAACGGCCCAGCCAGAGCCCGGACTTGAACCCGATCGAAAATCCCTGAAAATAGCCTGAAAATAGCTGTGCAACAACGCTCCCCATCCAACCTGACAGAGCTTGAGAGGATCTGCAGAGAGGAATGGGAGAAACTCCCCAAATACAGGTGTGCCAAACTTTCTACCCAAGAAGACTTGAGGCTGTTGAAGCCAAAAGGTGCATCAACAAAGTACTGAGTAAAGGGTCTGAATACTTATGTATATGTCATAGTTAAAAAAAAAAACTTTAGCAAACATTTCTAAAAACCTGTTTTTGCTTTGTCATTATGGGGTATTTATTGTCTGTAGATTGATGGGAGGGACTATGTAATTCATTTTTTAATAAGGCTGTAACGAAACGGAATGTGGAAAAAGTCAATGGCCTGAATACTTTCCTTACACACTATCATTTTTGGGGGACAAATCAAATGGTATAGTCAAAATTCATACATTTATGTTTTTAAAAAAGTTGTTTTGAAATCAAAACACTACTAGTACTCATATTACAGAGCAAGCTGTAAAGCTTCATATGACACCAATGCCTTATAGCACCTACAGATGTAACACTGGAGTCTTGAAGGAGGCCTGGGTAAGGCCAAAATGTTATAAATATGCCAACTTTGATCACTTATTTCTTAATTATGCTTTTAGATACAAATGTCAAATATATGTCAACAATCCTTCCTCCAAAGTACTATTCTATGGATTACATTGTTTTTGTCTGGGTTTTCGTGAGGAATCACTCGCACACATGATATAAAAACCATAAACTCCCTGGTGTTGCAGGTAGCACCATGCCCAGACCACCCGAGTCATTAAAACTGACTACCTTATTAAATAATGCAAAAAATTTATGAAAGCAACTGGTTTACAACTACCAAAGTATTGTGGAGTAGTATGTAGCTAATGGAGTAGCAGCTCTAACTAGCAATACAAAGCACAGACTAAGTAATATGGTCATGTTGAATAGTGGGGGGTTGGCCAAGGGGTGTGTGTGTGTTAACCGCAGATCTCAAGATTAGCCGTGGATTTGTTTTCTTTCATTAGCTGAGTATTACCCCCTTCCTCCATCCCGCACTCTGATTGGTGGATCAAACGCTTGGGCAGCACTTTTTATGGCCTGCTAAAATGAACTGCAACAGATGGTGGGAACCGAGAAGAGGGAGAGGAGAGGAAGGATGAAAGAGGGATAGATGGAGGAAAGAAAGAGGGGGAGGAGAGACAGGAGGAGAGAAGAGATACCGATGCAGAGGGGAGTTGGAGAAACGAAAGAAGGCCAAGCGGGAAAAAAGGTGTGGGGAGAGGAGAGAGATTGCACAAGGGCCGTGCTAGGTTTCCAGATTTCTGTTGTGATGTTTCAAAGCAGGCAACTGGAGGAGAGTGTTGCACTTGTTTGGAGATTCCAACACACTCTCATGGAGAGAAAGTGCTGTGTGTTACAGGAGAGGAGTGTGTGCATGCGTGTAGATGGTGCGGGGGAGGAGGGGCAGCAGTGGCTGCTGTTACTACATCTGTTCCCAGCCATCACTCTCACTACAGCTTTGACCCCCATCCTACACACAGACACTACACTGCGTGTGTGTGTGGATGGAAAAGTCGCCACACTGTGCCAAAGAGCAGCAAACAAGAATGCCTCCCCACGCCTCTCCTCTCTTCTCCTGTCCTGTCCTATCCTGTCCTGTCCCCTCCCCTCATCTATCATTGGGCCCCTTGCAGCTCGCACTCCCTTCCTCTCAGACTCCTCCCACCTCCATTTGCTCTCCATCTTCTTCCCTCTCTCTCCATCTTGTTTTGTCTGACTGCCTGGCTGGGTCCTTCCCTCCATCCATCCTCTCACACTCGCCCTCTCGGCTTCTCTCCTTTTCTTCATTGTAACTCCTGTCGACTTCTGTAACTCTTTAACCTCAATCTGAACAACACATCTGTCTGTATTGGTTGTTACACTTTATTTGCAAAACTTTATAATCGTGTTCAATTAATTACAAGGTGCTCATATATATTATGTATATAGCCAGCTAAGTTCATGAAGTTGGATTGATTAATGGAAGTATTAGGCTATGCAATCAACTATTTCAATAGATTATTGGAAACTTGCAGAAGCCAAAGACATTGATTTAAATATAGCAACCGCCACCACCATCCCCTTCCACACACAGTCAGTCTGCCACCAATCTGGCAACCGCATGAGTCAGCTGACAAGGTCATACGGGTGGTCGCACCACAGCCCTCCTGCTGGGCTAGAGGGGACACCAGTGTGAGGACAAAACGCTGGTGACAAATCACTTGTGACACGTTTCCATAGATTTAAAGCCACCGTTCAGTCTCCCTTACTTTATTAAAAATTAGTGCCTTCGGAAAGTATTCAGACCCCTTGACTTTTTCCTTATTTTGTTAGGTTACAGCCTTATTGCAAAACCTTATTAAATACATAAAATATCCTCAGCAATCTACACACAAATACCACATAATGACAAAACGAACAGGGTTTTAGAAATGTTTGCTAATTTATAAATAAATAAAATGTAAATATCACATTTTCATAAGTATTCAGACCCTTTACTCAGTACTTTGTTGAAACACCTTTGGCAACGATTACGGCCTCAAATATTCTTGGGTATGACGCTACAAGCCTGGCACACCTGTATTTGGAGAGTTTCTCCCATTCTTCTCTGCAGATCCTCTCAAGCTCTATCAGGTTGGATGGGGAGAGTTGCTGCACAGATATTTTCAGCTCTGGAGCAGGTTTTCATCAAGGATCTCTCAGTACTTTGCTCCGTTCATCTTTGCCTCGATCCTGACTAGTCTCCCAGTACCTGCCGCTGAAAACACCCACACAGCTTGATGCTGCCACCACCATGCTTCACGGTAGGGATGGTGCCAGGTTTCCTTCAGATGTGACACTTGGCATTCAGGCCAAAGAGTTCAATCTTGGTTTCATCAGACCAGATAATCTTGTTTCTCATGCCCTGAGAGTCTTCAGGTGCCTTTTGGCAAACTTGAAGCGGACTGTCATGTGCCTTTTACTGAGGAGTGGCTTACGTCTGGCCACTCTACCATAAAGGCCTTATTGGTGGAGTGCTGCAGAGATGGTTGTCCTTCTGGAAGGTTCTCCCATCTCCACAGAGGAACTCTGGATCTCTGTCAGAGTGACTATCGGGTTCTTGGTAACCTCCCTGACCAAGGCCCTTCTCCCCCGATTGCTCAGTTTGGCCAGGCAGCCAGCTCTAGGAAGAGTCTTTGTGGTTCCAAACTTCTTCCATTTAAGAATGATGGAGGCCACTGTGTTCTTGGGGACCTTCAATACTGCATAATTCTTTTGGTACCCTTCCCCAGATCTGTGCATCGACACAATCCGTTCTCGGAGCTCTAGGACAATTCCTTTCGACCTCATGGTTTGGTTTTTGCTCTGACATGCACTGCCAACTGTGGGACCTTACATAAACAGGTGTGTGCCTTTAAAAATCATGTCCAATCAATTGAATATACCACAAGTGGACAACAATCAAGTTGTAGAAACATCTCAAAGATGGTCAATGGAAACAGGATGCACCTGAGCTCAATTTAGAGTCTCATAGCAAAGGGTCTGAATACTAGTTATGCATTTGCTAACATTTCTAAAAACCTGTTTTTGCTTTGTCATTATGGGATATTGTGTGTAGATTTCTGAGGATGTTCTTTAAAAAAAATCAATTTTAGAATAATGCTGTAACGTAACAAAATGTAGAAAAAGTAAAGGGGTATGAATACTTTCCGAAGGCATTGTGTTTAAACCAGGGCTAACTTTGCATCACCTTGAGCAACTTTGCTACTTGTATTAGACTCAAAACTACAACCATTGTTTAAGACACAATATGCAGAAATCTTTCTGCCATTTCCTAATAGTTCGCATAATTTCAGTTTATGTGACAACACAAGCAATTTTAGTGTAGAGAATCATTGTACCATCTAAACAACTGAATATATATTTTCAATAACCCAAAATATTGTATTTTTAGCTGTTTGAAGCTGGTGTACAAAACCAAAAGTATAAGACGCAAAAACTAAACTTAACGGGAAGAATAGAAATAGCACACAGAACAGATCTAGAGATTACCGCTTCTTAGACTTGCTTTCAATGAGAATGACAGATCTACAACTCACATATGTTAATTCGGTCGGGTCGTCAAAAAGTTACATATTGCAGCTTTATGTTCAATGAGTAATACATTAAATAAGGAAGTTGAGTCCTCTACCAGCAAGGCAGATAGAGACAATGAGCCCTGAGCCAAACTGCCAAAACTGACACATGCTCTTCAAAGCAAACATTGGGAGTGGGGGGGGGGGGGTTGCTCTCACCCAGCACTAACAGAGCAGTGTTGTTTATAACCCGTTCACCTTTGGGTCCCTCACGACGTTAGCACGCTAACTAGCTAGCGTTGTGTTAAATATGAGAGAGAGCGAGAGATGGAGAGAGAGGGAGGATGCATGGATGCCTTTTCAAAGCATTCCACTGGTGGCTACAGCCGTGTGTTGTGGGGAGTTGTCTTACGTAGAAGAGTGTTTTTGTGTGAGTGTGCGTGTATGAGAGAGAGGAGCCATCTTTATCAAGGCTGGCTTGTCAGTTCAGACTGGGTTAGGTAGGGACTTGGGGGAAAGGAGAGAAGGGGAGAGGGAGGGAGAGATCCGATGACCACATGTTGGCTATTTATTACCCCCTCCTAAACAGTCTCTCCCCTGACACCAAGAGAAGTCAACTTTCCCTCCTAAACAGTCTCTCCCCTGACACCAAGAGAAGTCAACTTTCCCTCCTAACGGTCTCTCCCCTGACACCAAGAGAAGTCAACTTTCCCTCCTAACGGTCTCTCCCCTGACACCAAGAGAAGTCAACTTTCCCTCCTAAACAGTCTCTCCCCTGACACCAAGAGAAGTCAACTTTCCCTCCTAACGGTCTCTCCCCTGACACCAAGAGAAGTCAACTTTCCCTCCTAAACAGTCTCTCCCCTGACACCAAGAGAAGTCAACTTTCCCTCCTAACTGTCTCTCTCCTGACACCAAGAGAAGTCAACTTCCCATTCTTTAAAAAATATATATAGTTTACCTTTATTTAACTAGGCAAGAACAAATTCTTATTTTCAATGACGGCCTAGGAACAGTGGGTTAACTGCCTTGTTCAGGGGCAGAACGACAGATTTTTACCTTATCAGCTCAGGGATTCGATCTTGCAACCTTCCGGTTACTAGTCCAACGCTCTAACCACTAGGCTACCTCCCGTCCTAACGGTCTCTCTCCTGACACCAAGAGAAGTCAACCTTCCCTCCTAACGTTCTTTTTATTTATTTATTTCATCAGGTAGGCCAGTTGAGAACCAGTTCTCATTTACAACTGCGACCTGGCCCAGATAAAGCAAAGCAGTGTGACAAAAACAGCAGTGTTACACACAGGATAAACAAACATACAGTCAATAACACAATAGAAAGGTAAGGCAATAAATAGGCCACTAATGGTGAATTAATTACAATTTAGCAATTTACACTGGAGTGATATATGTGCCGATGAGAATGTGTAAGTAGAAATACTGGTGTGCAAAAGAGCAGATCAAATAAATATGGGGATGAGGTTGGATGGGCTATTTACAGATGGCCTGTGTACAGCTGCAGCGATCGGTAAGCTGCTCTGACAGCTGACGCTTAAAGTTAGAGAGAGATATAAGTCTCCAACTTCAGTGATTTTTGCAATTTGTTCCAGTCATTGGCAGCAGGGAACTGGAAGGCAGCAAAAGTAGGTGTTGGCTTTGGGGATGACCAGTGAAATATACCTGCTGGAACGTGTGCTACAAGTGGGTGACCAGTGAGCTGAGATAAGGCAGAGCTTTACCTAGCAAAGACTTAGATGACCTGGAGCCAGTGGGTTTGGAGACGAATATGTAGCGAGGACCAGCCAATGAGAGCCTACAGGTCGCAATGGTGAGTAGCATATGGGGCTTTGGTGACAAAACGGATGGCACTGTGATAGCAAATTGGATGCAGTCTGAGTAGAGTGTTGGAGGCTATTTTGTAAATAATGTCGCTGAAGTCTAGGATTAGTAGGAAAGTCAGTTTTACGAGGATATGTTTGGCAGCATGAGTGAAGGAGGCTTTGCTGCGAAATAGGAAGGCGATTCTAGATTTCACTTGGGATTGGAGATGCTTAATGTGAGTCTGGAAGGAGAGTTTACAGTCCAGCCAGAAACCAAGGTATTAACACAGTCTCCAAAGAAGGGCCAGATGTAAACAGAATGGTGTCGTCTGCGTAGAGGTAGATCAAAGAATCACCCTCAGCAAGAGCGACATCATTGATATATTCAGAGAAAAGAGTCGGCCCGAGAATTGAACCCTGTAGCACCCCCATAGAGACTGCCAGAGGTCCGGACAACAAGCCCTTCGATTTGACACACTGAACTCCTAGAAGTAGTTGGTGAACATGGCGAGGCATTCAGAGAAACCAATGCTGTTGAATCTGCCGATAAGAATACAGTGATTGACAGAGTTGAAAGCCTTGGCCAGGTCGATGAAGACGGCCGCACAATACTGTATTTTAATCGATGGTGGTTATATCGTTTAGGACCTTGAGCGTGGCTGAGGTGCACCCGTGTCCAGCTCAGAAACCAGATTGTGTAGCGGAGAAGGTATGGTGGGATTCGAAATAGTCGTGATCTGTTTGTTCACTTGGCTTTCGAAGACTTTAGAAAGGCAGGACAGGATGGATAAAGGTCTAACAGTTTGGGTCTAGAGTGTCTCCCCCTTTAAAGAGGGGTATGACCACGACCGCTTTCCAATCTTTAGGAATCTCAGACGATACGAAAGAGGTTGAACAGACTAGTAATAGGGGTTGCAACAATGGCGGTGGATCATTTGAGGAAGAGAGGGTCCAGATTGTCTAGCCCAGCTGATTGGTAGGGGTCCAGATTTTGCAACTATTTCAGAACATAAGCTGTCTGGATTTGGGTGAAGGAGAAGTGGGGGGGGCTTGGACCAGTCAGTTGCTGCGGGTGGTGCAGAGCTGTTGGCCGGGATTGGGGTAGCTAGATGGAAAGCATGGCCAGCCGTAGAGAAATGCTTATTAAAATTCAATTATCGTGGATTTATCAGTGGTGACCGTGTTTCCTAGTCTCAGTGCAGCAGGCAGCTGGGAGGAGATACTCTTGTTCTCCATGGACTTTACAGTGTCCCAAAACTTTTGGGAATTAGTGCTGCAGGATGCTAATTTCTGTTTGAAAAAGCTAGCCTTTGCTTTCCTAACTGAATGTGTTTATTGGTTCCTGACTTGTTGCATATCGCGGGAACTATTTGAAGCTAGTGCAGTACGCCAAGGCCTATATCTGTTCTTAGTTCAAATTTTTTGAAAGGGGCATTATTTCAGATGGTGAGGAACGCACTTTTAAAGAACAACCAGGAATCCTCTACTGACGGGATGAGGTTAATATCCTTCCAGGATACCCGGGCCAGGATGATTAGAAAGGCCTGCTCGCAGAAGTGTTTTAGGAAGTGTTTGACAGTGATGAGGGATGGTTGTTTGACCGCGGACGCATAACAAGACGCAGGCCATGAGGCAGTAATCACTGAGACCCTGGTTGAAAACAGCAGAGGTGTATTTAGAGGGAAAGTTGGTCAGGATGAGATCTATGAGGGTGCCCATGTTTTCGGATTTGGGGATTGTACCTGGTAGGTTCTTGATCATTTGTGTGAGATTAAGGGCGTCTATCTTAGATTGTAGGACAGCCGGGGTGTTAAGCATATCCCAATTTACGTCACCTAGCAGTACGAACTCTGCCGATAGATGGGGGGCAATCAATTCACATATGGTGTCCAGTGCACAGCTGGGAGCTGAGGGGGGGTCTATAACAAGCGGAAACAGTGAGGCACTTATTTCTGGAGAGATGGATCTTTAAAAGTAGAAGCTCAAACCGTTTGGGCATAGACCTGGATAGTATGATAGAACTCTGCAGGCTCTCTACAGTAGATTCCAATTCCTCTCCCTTTTGCAGTTCTGTCTTGACGGAAAATGTTGTAATTGGGGATGGAAATTGGTAGCCTTCCTAAGCCAGGATTCAGACACAGCTAGGACATCAGGGTTGGTGGAGTGTGCTAAAGCACACAAAAGTCAACAAATGAGAGCGCCTGGGGACACACAGGGCCTGGGTTAACCTCTACATCACCAGAGGAACAGAGGGGGAGAGGAGTAGGATGAGGGTACGGCTAAAGGCTATAAAAACTGGTCGTCTAGAGTGCTTTGGGAACAGAGAATAAAAGGAGCAGATTTCTGGGCGTGGTAGGATAGAGTCAGGGCATAGTGTACAGACAAGGGTATGGTAGGGTGCGAGTACAGTGGGGGGTAAACCTAGGCATTGAGTGACTGTGAGAGAGGTTGCATCTCTGGAGGCGCCAGTAAAGCTAGGTGTGGTCTCCGCATGTGTGGGTGGTGGTACAAGGGGGCTATCCGAGGCATGTTGAACAGGACTAGGGGCTCCGCAGTAAAATAAAACAATGAGAACTGCTCTAAACAACAGTATAAAGGCATATTGACATTAGAGAAAGGTATAAAGCAATCACAGGTGTTGATTGGGAGAGCTAAGACTACAACGGGTGAGACAACAATGGGTAAAGAGCTAGGACAACAACAACGGGTAAATGGCGTTGAATGGGCAGAGAGGGTCAGTTGGCTACACACAGGGCCTGAGTTCGAAGCTGGGGCCAACAGATAAACAAAATGAAGTACCGTGTTAATGTACAGTCCGGCAGGCATCATCTGTGTAGCTGAGTGATCATATGGTCCAATGAGCAGCATTGTTACTCTAACTTCCGCGACGCATATAAGGCCCTGCCCCGCCCCCCTTTCGGGAAAGCTGACCACGACTCCATTTTGCTGATCCCTGCCTACAGGCAGAAATTAAAACAAGAGGCTCCCACGCTGAGGTCTGTCCAACGCTGGTCAGACCAAGCTGACTCTACACTCCAAGACTGCTTCCATCACGTGGACTGGGACATGTTTCGTATTGCGTCAGATGGAAATATTGACGAATACGCTGATTCGGTGTGCGAGTTCATTAGAACGTGCGTCGAAGATGTCGTTCCCATAGCAACGATAAAAACATTCCCAAACCAGAACCCGTGGATTGATGGCAACATTCGCGTGAAACTGAAAGCGCGAACCACTGCTTTTAATCAGGGCAAGGTGTCTGGTAACATGTCCGAATATAAACAATGCAGCTATTCCCTCCGCAAGGCTATTAAACAAGCTAAGCGTCAGTACAGAGACAAAGTGGAATCTCAATTCAATGGCTCAGACACAAGAGGCATGTGGCAGGGTCTACAGTCAATCACGGACTACAAGAAGAAACCCAGCCCAGTCACGGACCAGGATGTCTTGCTCCCAGGCAGACTAAATAACTTTTTGCCCGCTTTGAGGACAATACAGTGCCACTGACACGGCCTGCAACGAAAACATGCGGTCTCTCCTTCACTGCAGCCGAGGTGAGTAAGACATTTAAACGTGTTAACCCTCGCAAGGCTGCAGGCCCAGACGGCATCCCCAGCCGCGCCCTCAGAGCATGCGCAGACCAGCTGGCCGGTGTGTTTACGGACATATTCAATCAATCCCTATACCAGTCTGCTGTTCCCACGTGCTTCAAGAGGGCCACCATTGTTCCTGTTCCCAAGAAAGCTAAGGTAACTGAGCTAAACGACTACCGCCCGTAGCACTCACTTCCGTCATCATGAAGTGCTTTGAGAGACTAGTCAAGGACCATATCACCTCCACCCTACCTGACACCCTAGACCCACTCCAATTTGCTTACCGCCCAAATAGGTCCACAGACGATGCAATCTCAACCACACTGCACACTGCCCTAACCCACCTGGACAAGAGGAATACCTATGTGAGAATGCTGTTCATCGACTACAGCTCGGCATTCAACACCATAGTACCCTCCAAGCTCGTCATCAAGCTCGAGACCCTGGGTCTCGACCCCGCCCTGTGCAACTGGGTACTGGACTTCCTGACGGGCCGCCCCCAGGTGGTGAGGGTAGGCAACAACATCTCCTCCCCGCTGATCCTTAACACGGGGGCCCCACAAGGGTGCGTTCTGAGCCCTCTCCTGTACTCCCTGTTCACCCACGACTGCGTGGCCACGCACGCCTCCAACTCAATCATCAAGTTTGCGGACGACACAACAGTGGTAGGCTTGATTACCAACAACGACGAGACGGCCTACAGGGAGGAGGTGAGGGCCCTCGGAGTGTGGTGTCAGGAAAATAACCTCACACTCAACGTCAACAAAACTAAGGAGATGATTGTGGACTTCAGGAAACAGCAGAGGGAACACCCCCCTATCCACATCGATGGAACAGTAGTGGAGAGGGTAGCTAGTTTTAAGTTCCTCGGCATACACATCACAGACAAACTGAATTGGTCCACTCACACTGACAGCGTCGTGAAGAAGGCGCAGCAGCGCCTCTTCAACCTCGGCTTGTCACCAAAAGCACTCACAAACTTCTACAGATGCACAATCGAGAGCATCCTGGTGGGCTGTATCACCGCCTGGTACGGCAACTGCTCCGCCCTCAACCGTAAGGCTCTCCAGAGGGTAGTGAGGACTGCACAACGCATCACCGGGGGCAAACTACCTGCCCTCCAGGACACCTACACCACCCGTTGTTACAGAAAGGCCATAAAGATCATCAAGGAAATCAACCACCCGAACCACTGCCTGTTCACCCCGCTATCATCCAGAAGGCGAGGTCAGTACAGGTGCATCAAAGCTGGGACCGAGAGACTGAAAAACAGCTTCTATCTCAAGGCCATCAGACTGTTAAACAGCCACCACTAACATTGAGTGGCTGCTGCCAACACACTCATTGACACTGACCCAACTCCAGCCATTTTAATAATGGGAATTGATGGGAAATGTAAATATATCACTAGCCACTTTAAACAATGCTACCTTATATAATGTTACTTACCCTACATTATTCATCTCATATGCATATGTATATACTGTACTCTACATCATCGACTGCATCCTTATGTAATACATGTATCACTAGCCACTTTAACTATGCCACTTTGTTTACTTTGTCTACACACTCATCTCATATGTATATACTGTACTCGATACCATCTACTTTCTGCTGCTCTGTACCATCACTCATTCATATATCCTTATGTACATATTCCTTATCCCCTTACACTGTGTATAAGACAGTAGTTTTGGAATTGTTAGTTAGATTACTTGTTGATTATCACTGCATTGTCGGAACTAGAAGCACAAGCATTTTGCTACACTCGCATTAACATCTGCTAACCATGTGTATGTGACAAATAAAATTTGATTTGATTTGGGGGGGAAAAGCAGTAGATGAAACAGGGAGCCATTTGGTAGTCGATGACTATGCTAGGCGAGCAGGAGACATGGCGTTCAAGAAGCTAGCGGGCCGGGCAATCAGATGAATCATCACCAACATCCATGACGCAAAGGCCGGTTAAGAGCACATTGGCCGAATTACGTCAGCAGACCAGTTGAGATGGATCGGCGGGGCTCCGTGTCGACAAAGGGTCCATGCCAATTGGCAAGAGAGGTATTGTAGTTGGTGTAATTAATTTGCTAGCCATGAGATGGGCCTAGCTTGAGGCCAGCTTGAGACTGGTCTCACTCATCCTGACACCAAGAGAAGTCAACTTCCCCCCTCCTAACAGTCTCTCTCTTTTACATGCCAAGAGAGACAGCAGACCAAAGTTGGTTGTTGTGGATTGTCTTTGTGTAGCCCTTTACACTTGTACCTGTATACAGGTTGAAAATGGCATATTTGGACACTGATAGGTACCTACAGTCGAAGTCAGAAGTTTACATGCACTTAGATTGGAGTCATTAAAACTTGTTTTTCAACCACTCCACACATTTCTTGTTAAACAAACTATAGTTTTGGCAAGTTGGTTAGGACATCTACTTCGTGCATGACAAGTAATGTTTCCAACAATTGTTTGCAGGCAGATTATTTCACTTACAATTCACTGTATCACAATTCCAGTGGGTCAGAAGTTTACATACACTAAGATAACTGTGCCTTTAAAGCAGCATGGAAAATTCCAGAAATTATGTCATGGATTTAGAAGCTTCTGATAGGCTAATTGACATCATTTGAGTCAATAGGAGGTGTTCATATGTACAAACAATAGTATGCAAGTATAAACACCATGGGACCACGTAGCCGTCATACCGCTCAGGAAGGAGACGTGTTCTGTGTCCTAGAGATGACCGTACTTTGGTGCGAAAAGTGCAAATCGATCCCAGAACAACAGCAAAATACCTTGTGAAGATGCTGGAGGAAACAGGTACAAAAGTATCTATATCCACTGTAAAATGAGTCCTATATCGACATAACCTGAAAGGCTGCTCAGCAAGGAAGAAGCCACTGCTCCAAAACAGTCATTAAAAAGCCCGACTACGGTTTGCAACTGCACATGGGGACAAAGATTGTACTTTTTGGAGAAATCTCCTCGTCTGATTAAACAAATATAGAACTGTTTGGCCATAATGACCATCGTTATGTTTGGAGGAAAAAGGGGGATGCTTGCAAGTTGAAGAACACCATCCCAACCGTGAAGCATGGGGGTAGCAGAATCATGTTGTGGGGGTGCTTTGCTGCAGGAGGGACTGTTGAACTTCACAAAATAGATGACAACATGAGGAAGGAAAATTATGTGGATATAGTGAAGCAACATCAAGACACCAGTCAGGAAGTTAAAGCTTGGTCGCAAATGTGTCTTCCAAATGGACAATGGCCCCAAGCATACTTCCAAAGTTGTGGCAAAATGGCCTAAGGACAACAAAGTCAAGGTATTGGAGTGACCATCACAAAGCCCTGACCTCAATCCCATAGAACATTTGTGGGCAGAACTGAAAAAGCATGTGCGAGCAAGGAGGCCTACAAACCTGACTCAGTTACACCAGCTCTGTCAGGAGGAATGGGACAAAATTCACCCAACTTACTGTGGGAAGCTTGTGGAAGGCGACCCGAAACGTTTGACCCAAGTTAAACAATTTAAAGGCAATGTTACCAAATAGTAATTGAGTGTATGTAAACTTCTGACCCACTGGGAATGTGATGAAATAAATAAAAGCTGAAATAAATCATTCTCTCTACCTTTATTTTAAGAACTGCAATGTCAGAATAAAGTGGTGATCCTAATGGACCTAATACTGGGAATTTGTACTAGAATTAAATGTCGGGAATTGTGAAAAACGGAGTTTAAATTATTTGGCTACGGTGTATGTAAACTTCAACTGTACATTGGAACGCAGTGGCTGTACAGTAACATGCTATACATGATATCAGAGCTCAGGCTCTGCGCATCACAGCTCTTTATGGGTTTTGACAGACAGCCATTTTGAACTTGAGCACCACTCGTGACAAGTGCCCCCCCTCCCTCCTGCTATATGGGGTCAGTTATGCAATATTTTTGTTGTTTGAGTGAGGGATTTGCTGTTAATTACAAAGACTCAATGTATTTGGAAAGATGAGACGTTGAGTATTATAATAAATACCGCTTTGATGGCATACAAGCATGCCAAATCGGTCCGTTTAAATAAATAAATAAAATGTATGCATTTCACATGACTGGGAATATAGATATGCATCTGTTGATCACAGATACGACCCCCAAAAAATGGGCATCAGGATCTCGTCACGGTATTTTTGTGCATTCAAATTGCCATCAGATAAAATGCAATTGTGCTCATTGTCCGTAGCTTATGCCTGCTCATACCATAACCCCAACGCCACCATGGGGTACTCTGTTCACAATGTTGACATCAGTAAACCGCTCGCCCACACACCATACACGTGGTTTGCGGTTGTGAGGCCGGTGTGACTTACTGACATTGGATGCAGCTTATGGTAAAGAAATGAATGGTAAAGAAATCAATATTAAATGATCTGGCATGATTATTAAATTACCTGTGTAATGATCATGCTGTTTAATCAGCTTCTTGATATGCCTCACCTGTCAGGTGGATGGATTGTCTTGGCAAAGGAAAAATGTTCACTAACTGGAATATAAACACATTTGTGCAGAAAATTTGTGCGAAATTAGCTTTTTGTGCAAATGGGATCTTTTATTTCAGCTCGTAAAACATGGGACCAACACTTTACATGTTGCGTTTATATTTTTGTTCAGTGTAGTTAAATAGTTAACCAATAGCTATGTGCAGGACTATGTGCATTGACTCTTCGCACTAACTCTTTTGACTCACATATGCTGCTGCTACTAATCCTGTTGCCTAGTCAGTTTATCCCTGCCTATATGTACATATCTACCTCAATTACCTTGTACCTCTGCACATCGACTCGGTGTTGGTACCCCGTGATACTCAAGTCATTGTTACTCATTGTGTATTTATTCATTGTGTTAGTTTTCTATTCTCTCTCCTTTTTTGCTTTCTGCATTGTTGGGAAGGACGCATAATTAAGCATTTCCCTGTTCGTCTACACTTGTTGTTTACGAAGCATGTGACAAATACAATTTTATAGGATTTTTTTTTTCTCAGTGTAATAATGCATATGCGTTTCAAAATTCTTCTGTAAGAAACATTTCAATTTAGCCCTATCCATATAGTGCCTTCAGAAAGTATTCATACCCCTCGACTCATTCCACATTTTGTTGCAACATTGATAAATCTATTTTTTGCTCACAAATCTACACAAAATACACATTAATGACAAAATGAAAACGTGGTTTTAGAAATGTTTGCAAATTTGTGGCAGCATCATGCTATGGGGCAGGGACTGGGAGACTGAAAGGGATCTGCTTTAGAGTGCAAACATCCTTAGACTGGGGGCAAAGATTTACGTTCCAACAGGACAATGACCCCAAACATACAGCCAAAGCAACGCTTGAATGGCTTCATAATAAGAATGTGAAAGTCTGCTAGAGTGGCCCAGCCAAACCACAGACTTGAATCCCATTGAAAATCTGTGGAAGACTTGAAGATTGCTGCTCCCCATCTAACTTAACAGAGCTTGAGAAAATCTGCAAGAATGGGAGTAAATCCCTAAATCCAGATGTACAATGCTGATATACATACTCAAGATGACTCAAAGCTGTAATCTCCGCCAAAGGTGTTTTTACAAAGTATTGACTCGGGTGTAAATTAAATATTTTCATATTTTATTTTCTATAAAATGTACAATAACTGTCATTATTGGGGTATCGTGTGTAGAATTTAGATAAAAAATAAAAAAAGAATTTAGAATTCAGGCTGTAACAACAAAATGTGGAATAAGTCAAGAGGTATGAATACTTTCTGAAGGCACTATAGGCCAATTCCCACAAGTGTAAGGTTTAAGAAATGCAATAGCCTAATCCAAGTTAATGTAGGGTCATTGATGGAAAATGCAGAATAGAATAGCCTTTCGGCCAATACATAGCAGCATAGTTTTGTGTATTTGTGAGTGACAGAACAGTAAAGTACAGTTGGTCCTGTCTGGCCTGCCTGTGATGATGTGACTGACTGGCGTTTAGACAAAGTGGCAGAGCATGACACTCTCCTCGATCACAACAGGAAGCACAGACTCGCCAGTCAGTGTTCCACTTCCCTCTTTCTCTCTGCACGTGTGTGTGGTGGCTGTGTCTGACTGATGGGGAGCATTCTCTCTCTCCCCCTTCTCACTGGCCAGCTTCTTGTGAGTTTTTAGGAGGACCAACCCTCCCCCTCCCCCTCCCCTGTTTCTCTCCTCCTTCAGCTCACACTCAGCTGCAATTACCCATCCTCCCTCCCTCTCCTTCCCCTCCCTCAGACTACCCTGCCCTGACATGTCGCATGCGCACACACACACACACACGCACACGCACACGCAACAGGTAGGGCCAACTCAAATGCAACACAGATGCAACAGGTAGAGAAAATTCACACACACTTTTAACCACATCCATCTACAATGCCTCTAGCTCTGTCGCTCTTCCACCCCCTCTCACAGAGCAAAGGTCAGGGTGTCGGTGCAGTACAATGTTTACAGAGGCAAGGAGGGGGAGGCATACAGGAACGGACAGAGCCTCTTCTCAGTTTCCTCTTCCTCTCAATCATCCTGTTTTTCCCCTTCCCCTCCATCGTCTCCCTTTCTCACTCTCGCCGTCTCTCTCCATCCCTCTTTCAGTCGCTTCCTCCTCCTTTTATAATAAGCTAAGGCTATACCTATGGTAAATGCTTAACACGCGTTAGGCTATATGGCTGTGTTCAGGGATTTTAATATCTTTTTGTAGTTTTCCCCAAATGGTTTGACAGTGCGCAAGTATCGATCTCCCATGTGTTCAGGTCAACACACACACACACAGTTCATTCAATAAATCGGGATATTTGTTTCTCTGCTAAAGGGAAAGTTCTTGGCTCAGTATGGGCAGCATGTCACAACAGAGTCAGTTGCTAGGCAGAGAGAAGTGAGTTACCACATCCCACGGTGACAAATGAGAGTTAGGATAATCTCTCCTAAACAAACTGCTAACATAACCGGATTCAATCCTCTCCTTGGACTAATAAAGGAGACGTGTACACACACACCTACATCTAGACCTACATAGGGCTACCAATAGTCACGCACATACCCACAAATAGTTTAAACTCGATCTGATAAGCCATGCAGATAGCATCAGTAATGTGGAAGCTCCACTGGCTTGCATTCCTCTCACAGATCTGGGCTCTGGTGTGAAGAAGATGGGAGGAGGGAGGAGAGGAAGAGATGGGAGGGAGGAAGAGATGGGAGGGAGGAAGAGATGGGAGGGGTGTGTTTCAACCAACCACGGAACAATGTGGCCACGGAAAATGTCTGTCGAGACCCACAGCCCAGCCAAATATATATTTTCCTGCCCTCTCAGTATCCTCTCCTCCCTCTCCTCTCTCCCTTCCTCGACACGTCCGTCAGTCCTCTCTCCCTTCCTCGACACGTCCGTCAGTCCTCTCTCCCTTCCTCGACACGTCCGTCCGTCCGTCCTCTCTCTCCCTTCCTCGACACGTCCGTCAGTCCTCTCTCCCTTCCTCGACACGTCCGTCCGTGCTCTCTCCCTTCCTCGACACGTCCGTCCGTCCTCTCTCCCTTCCTCGACACGTCCGTCAGTCCTCTCTCCCCCCCGTCCGTCCGTCCTTCAGTCCTCTCTCCCCCCTGTCCGTCCGTCAGTCCTCTCTCCCCCCTGTCCGTCCGTCAGTCCTCTCTCCCCCCCGTCCGTCCGTCCGTCAGCCCTCTCTCCCCCCCGTCCGTCCGTCCGTCCGTCAGTCCTCTCTCCCGTCCGTCAGTCCTCTCCCCCGTCCGTCCGTCCGTCCGTCCTCTCCCCCCCGTCCGTCCGTCCGTCCTCTCTCCCGTCCGTCCGTCCGTCCGTCAGTCCTCTCCCCCCCCCGTCCGTCCGTCCTCTCTCCCCCCCGTCCGTCAGTCCTCTCTCCCCCCGTCCGTCCGTCAGTCCTCTCTCCCCCCCCGTCCGTCCGTCAGTCCTCTCCCCCCGTCCGTCCGTCAGTCCTCTCTCCCCCCCATCCGTCCGTCAGTCCTCTCTCCCCCCGTCCGTCCGTCAGTCCTCTCTCCCCCCGTCCGTCCGTCAGTCCT
This sequence comes from Oncorhynchus keta, assembly GCF_023373465.1. Classification (NCBI taxonomy): domain Eukaryota; kingdom Metazoa; phylum Chordata; class Actinopteri; order Salmoniformes; family Salmonidae; genus Oncorhynchus; species Oncorhynchus keta. The sequence goes on along the minus strand of NC_068424.1, from coordinate 18,948,142 downwards.
CTCTCCCCCCGTCCGTCCGTCAGTCCTCTCTCCCCCCGTCCGTCCGTCAGTCCTCTCTCCCCCCGTCCGTCCGTCAGTCCTCTCTCCCCCCCCTCCGTCCGTCCGTCCGTCAGTCCTCTCTCCCCCCCGTCCGTCCGTCAGTCCTCTCTCCCCCGTCCGTCCGTTCGTCAGCCCTCTCTCCCCGTCCGTCCGTCCGTCCCTCTCCCCGTCCGTCCGTCCGTCCTCTCCCCGTCCGTCCGTCCGTCCGTCAGTCCTCTCTCCCGTCCGTCCGTCCCTCTCTCCCCCCGTCCGTCAGTCCTCTCTCCCCCCTCTCTCCCCCCGTCCGTCCGTCCCTCTCTCCCCCCCGTCCGTCCGTCAGTCCTCTCCCCCCGTCCGTCTCCCCCTCCCCCGTCCGTCCGTCCGTCCGTCAGTCCTCTCTCCCCCCGTCCGTCCGTCAGTCCTCTCTCCCCCCGTCCGTCCGTCAGTCCCCCCGTCCGTCCGTCCTCTCCCCCCCGTCCGTCCGTCAGTCCTCTGTCCCCCCGTCCGTCCGTCAGTCCTCTCTCCCCCCCCGTCCGTCCGTCAGTCTCTCTCCCCCCCCGTCAGTCCTCTCTCCCCCCGTCCGTCAGTCCTCTCTCCCCCCGTCCGTCCGTCCTCTCTCTCCCCGTCCGTCCGTCCGTCAGTCCTCTCTCCCCCCGTCCGTCCGTCAGTCCTCTCTCCCCCCCCGTCCGTCCGTCAGTCCTCTCCCCCCCGTCCGTCCGTCTGTCCCTCCCCCCCGTCCGTCCGTCCGTCAGTCTCCCCCCCCGTCCGTCTGTCCTCCCCCCCCGTCCGTCCGTCTGTCCTCTCCCCCCCGTCCGTCAGTCTCTCCCCCGTCCGTCTGTCCTCCCCCCCCGTCCGTCTGTCCTCCCCCCGTCTGTCCGTCTGTCCTCCCCCCCCGTCCGTCTGTCCTCCCCCCCAGTCCGTCTGTCCTCCCCCCCCCCGTCCGTCTGTCCGTCTCCCCCCCCGTCCGTCTGTCCTCTCCCCAGTCTGTCTGTCCTCTCCCCAGTCTGTCTGTCCTCTCCCCCGTCTGTCTGTCAGTCTGTCCTCTCCCCCAGTCTGTCTGTCCTCTCCCCCAGTCTGTCTGTCCTGTCTCCCCCCGTCTCTGTCTGTCCTGTCGTCCCCCCCCTGTCTGTCCTGTCGTCGTCGTCCCCCCCCCCGTCTGTCCGTCCTCACTCTCTCACCAGTCTGTGCGTCCGTCTTCATACCTCCCGTCTGCCCCCCCCCCTGTCCGTCTCTCTCCACACACACACACACACACACACACACACACACTTTTTTTTATTTATTATTATTATTTTTTTTAAATCAGCCACAGTTCATGCACCAAGACACAGAATAACAGTATACACATACTTTCACCCACACATAACTCAAGGAGGTGATCGCCGAGTTCAATGAGGTGCTCATCTTGATACAATCACTTTATACTAATATTCTCAATTGTTATAAATACATTTTTAAAAACACTTGATTGTAATACTGTGTAGATTTCTAGGACTTTGTTCATTTCTCTCTTTCGCCCCTCCTCTCCTCAGTATGAATGCGATTGGTAGTTACAGGGTAGTTGTTTCAGACAGACCGTATGCATGCTGGGACCCAAACATGTTCTTACTGGATACATGGCTTCCTCTAGAACACACTTTACACAAGCTCTCAGCCTAACTAGGGACAGGCAGACTGTACATAACAGGAGTACAATAAGTATAGGAACACCATTAATTAATCCGTGTAAAGATAGGATGGACAAGCCCAGGATTTTGACATCAATAATTAATTTATAGGACACATTTACAATTAAATTATTTAGAAATGCTGCAGCTGCATATAATATGTAAATAAAATCATGGCAGTAGCCTATATTCAGGTCTAAATATGACACCTAACAGAACTGAGAGAATGGTAGAAAATGAAAAAAAAAAAAATCAGTGCATACTCAAATGGTTCAGTCCTGACTCCCATCAATCCAAGGGCCGACCCAACAATCAGAGGGGTGAGGGAGGTGGGAATACCATACTGCCGACAAGGCAAAGAGTGGTGACTCAAAGTGTGTAATCTGTGTGACTTACCTACACACGTTGGAGGTGGGGTGTGTGAGACAAAGAATTGAGGAAAAGGACTCCTCTTAACAAAAGCACAGCCAGATAAAGAGAGGGTAGAGATGACAGCATGCCATGCACATAGCGCAGAGCCTGGACAATGACTTGAGTGCTAGCCACAGTGAGTATCAGTGTGCTCTACGCACACACCAAAACTACTGGAAGAAAACAATGACACAATTTCATCCAAAATCGGTAATGAAGCAAAATGAGTCTTTAGAATGCCTTTAACTTGTACTGTTCTCCACCTACGTCTATAGAAAGCAACTGATGAATGTCAAAACACTCAAAAAAAGCGCAAGAATGGAAGAACATGTGAAAATGTGAAAAAGGATACGGATGACGAACGAATAAAGAGATAAAAAAAGTAGACATGCTGAGTGAAGCTTAAAGCACAGCCTTCAGTATATAGGGAGTTTACAGTATTGAGTGGTGGGATGGATGGAAGAGAGAGCCTTATATTTACCCGTCGAGAGACCAGGGCAAAAACGCGTCTGGGCTCGGAGCTCAGGGCCTGGGTGGGAGACCACGGCCTGCCTGCCCACCTCGAGTGTCAGCACCCCACTGCTCACACTGCAGGGAGAGCACAGAGACCGGCGTCAATACACACACACACACACACACAAACACACACGCCTTCTCATCTTAGACCAGAGCAGCATGCAATGACAGATCGTGTGTGTGTGTGTGTGTGTGTGTGTGAGACACTCAAGAGGTAGTAGACTGATTTCTTGCCTTGTTAAGCTGTAAATTAATCAAACAACGTGTACTCTTATCACATAAACTTGTCTCTGAGCACCAACACACACACTGCCGACAGCGAAACCGTGGCCCTTTGCAGGATGGCGAGTTGAAACGGAGGCCCAACCAAGAACCCAACACGAGACAGTCATTCTCATTATGGCATTTATTTCCAACATGTCAGACTAGCACTAAAAGCTGTTGACAGCTGATTTTATTTTGGTAATAGGTGAGACAAACAAGGATAGATGGACACAACATGGCATTACAGTGCAGAGCCACCGACAGCTTATCTACTTTGTGAAAGAGGTTTGGGGGGGGGGGGAAACTAAGATGAGGGGGGAAGGTAGGGAGAACGCATTCTAAATGGTGGCTATAGCAGGGTGTTGTGGGGAGTTGTCTCCCGAGAGGAGTGTGTCCGTGTGTACGGATCTGTGTATGAGAGAGAGCAAAGGATGGATAAGAAAAAGAGGGAGGAAGGGAGGAGGAAAATGACTAGCTAAAACAGGACAGATAGGATGGATGAGAGAGACTGGAGAGGACAGGGATGAGCGAGAGGGAGGAGGGGTCGAGAGAGAGGAAAGGAGGGACAGAACAGAGATTATCAGATTAGTGGCTGGTAAGAGGGCCTAATTAAGAGGCAGAAAGAGAGGCAGTTATAATGGGGCTGGGCGGAGAAGACATTTTCGGTTCAAAATGCCTGTTTAGCCACGACCAGTGGACTGTGTCCCCAAGCATCTCAAGTCCTGTTCACATGAAATGCTACATGCGCGTCCTGGTCTGTGTACACGTCACAGGAGACTAACTGTGACCCACTGTAAGTCCAGCAGGGTCACCGTGCGTGCTGCGTACACGACTTAGCTGTCGGACAGGTGAAAGGCCATGCTACTCTGGAGCAGAGAATAACTTAACCTACATATAAAACCCACCACAGAAGCTTGGTTTGAACTAAGCTTTACAAGTGGTGCAAAAAGGGATCGATACAGATGATTAGACACTGATCAGTACACATAAAAATAAATAAAAAGTCTCAAATCTACTTTATTAGGCCTACACACTTGCAGGTGTAAAAAAAAAAAGTGCTATGGCTACCTGTTTCATACTGTAAAAAAAAAAAGATATATATATATATATATATTACACACACACACACACACACAGTATCAGTCATAAGTTGACACACCTGTTCAAGGGTTTTGCTTTATTTTTACTATTTTCTACATTGTAGAATAATAGTGAAGGCATCAAAACTATGACATAACATGTGGAATCATGTAGAAACCAAAAAAAGTGTTAAACAAAATCAAAATATAAGTAGCCACCCTTTGCCTTGATGACAACTTTGCACACGCTTGACATTCTCTCAACCAGCTTCACCTGGAATGCTTTTCCAACCGTCTTGAAGGAGTTCCCACATATGCTGAGCACTTGTCGACTGCTTTTCCTTCACTCTGCAGTCCAACTCATCCCAAACGGGGGTTGAGGTCAGGTGGTTGTGGAAGCCAGGTCATCAGATGCAGCACTCCGTCACTCTCCTTCTTGGTCAAATAGTCCTTACACAGCCTGGAAGTGAGTTGGGTCATTGTCCTGTTGAAAAACAAATAATAGTGGGACTAAGTGCAAACCAGATGGGATGGTGTATCACTGCAGAATGCTGTGGTATCCATGCTGGTTAATTGCCGTGAATTCTAAATAAATCACAGACAGTGTCACCAGCAAAGCACCCCCACAACGCCTCCTCCATGCTTCACAGTGGGAACCACACATGCAGTGATCATCCGTTCACCAACTCTTGTGTCTCACAAAGACACAGCGGTTGGAAACAAAAATCTCAAATTTGGAATCAGACCAAAGGACAGATTTCCACCCGTCTAATGTCCTTTGCTAGTGTGTTTTAGCCTAAGCACGTCTCTTCTCATTATTGGTGTCCTTTAGTAGTGGTTTCTTTGCAACAATTTGACCATGAAGGACTGATTCATGCAGTCTCCTCTGAACAGTTGATGTTGTGATGTGTCTGTTACTTGAACTCTGTGAAGCATTTATTTTGGCTGCAATTTCTGAGGCTGGTAACTCTAATGAACTTATCCTCTGCAGCAGAGGTAACTCTGGGTATTTCATTCCTGTGGCAGTCCTCATGAGAGTCAGTTTCATCATAGCGCTTGATGGTTTTTGCGACTGCACTTGAAGAAACTTTAAAAAGTTCTTGACATTTTCCGCATTGACTGACCTTCATGTCTTAAAGTAATGGACTGTCGTCTCGCTTTGCTTATTTGAGCTGTTCTTGCCATAATATGGACTTGGTATTTTACCAAATAGGGCTGTCTTCTGTATACCAACCCTACCTTGTCACAACACAACGGATTGGCTCAAACGCATTAAGAAGGAAAGAAATTCCACAAATTAACTTTAAACAAGACACACCTATTAATTGAAATGCATTCCAGGTGACTACCTCATGAATCTGGTTGAGAAAATGCCAAGTGTGCAAAGCTGTCATCACAACACAGGGTGGCTATTTTGAAGAATCTTAAATATAAAATATATTTTCATTTGTTTAACACTTTTTTGGTTACTACATTATTCCATATGGGTCATTTCATCGTTTTGATGTCTTCATCAAAAAATAAAGAAAACCCCTTGAATGAGTAGGTGTGTCCAAACTTTTGACTGGTACTGTATATATAATTTCAAAAATAACAGTCTCAACAGTGCTAATTGAGATACAAGCACGTAAACTGAGCTGCCCAGTTATCAGCTTGTTACTGGTTGGAGGTTTATCACTTTGTTTCATCAGCAGGCAGAACAAAGCCCTCACTAAACTGGTAGCCTCTGTTGCTTATGGCTAGCCTAATTACTACACTAAGACACTTTAAACCCATGGAGGGACCTATGGGCACCTAGAGCTTCTGCTAGTAAGTAAGTAGCCTAAAATAGCTTTAGTGTATGCAAGATAGGCAATTCTTCTCAACGGCATACTGGTATATTTTTATTATGTAGAGAGCAGTCTTGTGAAGAAAAAAAAAGTTTACAGGATGAGGAGTAGAACTAGAGCCAGTGACAATGGGGTGTGTGTGTGTGTGTGTGTGTGTGTGTGTGTGTGTGTGTAAGAATGCTGCTGTGCTGCTCTCATAGCCGGTTGACAGGCACAGACAAGTGCTAAAGCCTGGAGGTTTGAGAGCAGAGCAGTTGGCACAGGGAGATATCACTTTTTGCCTGCTCTACACGACAGCATCCCCGCTATATCAGTTACAGCAGGGAAAGGTTAAGATAAAAGCAGAGAGAGGGGGCGAAGAGGGGGGGGTGGATAGAGCTAGAGAGAGAGAGAGAAAGAGAGAGAAAGAGAAAGAGAGAAAGAGAGAAAGAGAGAGCAAAAGAGAGCAAAAAAGAGAGAAAGAGAGAGAAAGAGAGAGAAAGAGAGAGAAAGAGAGAGAAAGAGAGAGAAAGAGAGAGAAAGAGAGAGAAAGAGAGAGAAAGAAAGAGAAAGAGAGAGAGAGAAAGAGAAAGAGGTGTGGGGGGAACAGACAGATGCAAAAAGGAAAATGGAGGCAGAGAAAAGGGAAGTGAGCGAAAGGGAGGTGAAAGAGATGAATGGCTTTGCAGTGCACAGCCCACTAAGAGAAGAGGTGGAGGCAGGGAGGGAGGATCATCTGGACAAACTAGACGAGCCAGTTTCCTCCATTATGGTTTAGAGAGGAAGAGAGCCCCATGTCTGTTTCCACCAGCTCTCTGCTGCCGCCAGAACGGAGAAGCTAACTAACTGCTCATTGGCTCTCCAGTCAAATCTAACCCATGCTACAGGATAAGCCATGCCTCGCTCTGGTCTAAGCATCCTTATAGAGACAAACAGTGCACAACAACCAGCATGTTGACTACTTTGGAGAGATTGCTTTCTCCAATGAGCAAGACAATTCTAATGAATGTTTTATTTTTTTCAGAAGAAAAACTGACATTGAAATATCAAAAACTTTGGTGTAAGTTGCTTATTTGTGACTTGCCCTCAGCTAAATAAGCTACGTAAATCAAACTTGTCGATCAGCATCATGAGGAATTGAGTAGGGAATGTTTTTCCATGGTGTTTTTTAAGTCATTTGAATACTTTTTCAGAGCAAAAATGACAGCAATGCAAAAAATTGAAGTCATCTGACCAACCAGCACACGTGTCAAACGTGTGGCAATTCCTAATGTGGTCTTGAGTTCCTTGTGTGTTTTTATATCAGAGAAAAACTTGACGGCAACGGAGCTCTTTACACTTCCTTCTATCCAACACCAGGGAGAAACAACTTGATCGCTGTGATTTCAGGTTCCCCTTCTCAAAGCTGAGAACACACAGAGATGCAACATTTACAAACAAAGTCTCATGAACTGTGAGAAGACTGATCAATGTGACTCCTGAAAAAAAAGAGTTGTGAAACCCACTGAGAAACTGGTGGGTAGAGATTGCAGTTCTTGTGAGGTAAAAAGAGTCTCTCTCATGTCGTCTCACATTTGAACCTAAAGCCCATTATGAAAGAGTGACAGACTGCATGTTCATCTGCTACCATTCTGCCTCCAGCCCAGATTGTTTTATAACTTCCCATATAAAAAGATTCACTTAGCCAATGGTGGAATGCTAAAATTATGGATAAAAGTATGGTTGATAAAAGCATGGGAAAATGTACCATACAGTATATTCTAGGCTTTGTATCAAAAGCAATGATAGTTGGGCCTCCCGAGTGGCAAAGAGGTCAAAACGCAGTGCTAGAGGCATTACTAGACACACAACCTGTGGCCAGCCGGTTGCCCAAATAGGTGCCCTTCTTTGCAAGATATTGGAAAACCGAGGCATTGGTTAAACACTATTATTGCAACGTATGTGACTTAAGAATATTTTTACTTCTGAACATATTTAGGTTTGCCATAAGAAAGGGGTTGAATGCTTATTGACTCGAGACACTATAATTTATTAATTTGTAAAAAATATATATATAAAAAATAATTGTACTTTGACATTATGGGTTACTGTGTGTAGCCCAGTGGCACAATCTCTATTTAATACGTTTTAAATTCAGGCTGTAACACAACAAAATGTGGAAAACTCAAGGGGTGTGAATACTTTCTGAAGGCACTGTAGACCATTTCACTAACACAAAAACAAGACTATAAGCCACTGGATGCTTCAGAGGAAAGCTGTCAAGATGCCCAGCGGCACAAACACACTTCACAGATCAAGGGTGGCATAGTAGGGTTTGGAAACAAGGGTCCTTGGCAACACAGGGGCTCAGCTGTCAGCCAGCCACAGGTGCCTGCGACAGCCAGGGACTTTTGGGGGCCTTTCTCTCCTGGAGGAGAAAAGACAGGGCTTTATTCAAGCCCTAAATGGGACATATGCTGCCTTGGCTGGGAATGGAGGTCTGCTGCAAGGCCACTCTGGGGAGTGAGTGTTGACTCTCCAGAGTAGAGTCTTGTTTGACAGGCTCACATGAGCCTGCTTTTTATTTTTTATTTAACTAGGCAAGTCGGTTAAGAACAAATTCTTATTTTCAATGACGGCCAAACCCGGACGACTTTGGGCCAATTGTGCTCCGCCCTATGGGACTCCCAATCACGGCCAGATGTGATCCAGCCTGGATTCGAACCAGGGACTGTAGTGACACAGTGCCTTAGACCGCTGCGCCACTTGGGAGCACAGGGTGGGGTGGGGGTGGTTGTGTTGGGGGGCATGATAAGCTCCTATTTCAGCCACATCTTCAGTAGTTGAAAATATGTAGGGGGAGATAACGACAACCAGATTATCCTACATTATTCTACTACTCTATTGACAAAGCTAGGCTATCACTGCGAGTTTAACACACTCAAACACAAAAATACCTTTATGTAAGTTAGGCTATATTGACGTCACACACACAGACCCCCCCCCCACACAAACAGACGTTGTGGTGGGTGCCAGTTACATAGAGTGAGAGTGCAGATGTAGATTGTGTCCTGACAGATCCCATGCAGCCCCACTGACAGCTGCGTGGACCCAACCAACCGCACCGACCAGATAGCTAACTGGCTGCAATGTACTGCATGTGCCCTTAGTGCATGTGCCCTTAGTGCCACAAACACATAACAGCTAGCCAGCTACACTACAGTTACAAGCAAATGCTCATTTAAAAACATTCCTACAAATAAAAGTGATGGAAAAAAAGGGGACTGATTACTTTCCAAAGAGATAACTTTTGAGTTTATTTTGCTGTGTATGTGTGTGTACTTGTGTTGCCTTAGCCTATACCTTTATCAAAACATGAAGCAAGGTCTTCTCTGAAGGCCAGATAGATGTAGGGGAGAGTTGGCTTGACATCCCCAACAGGCTGAGAATAAATAGCCCCTGCTAGCAAGCTACTTATTTGGCATGTCTCTCCGCCATGAGTAAATCACAGCAGTGAGCAGAAAGGGTACGCTTTTAACCCCCCCTTTGTTATGTTCATCTCCCAGTCCTTTATTTAGCAGATACTTTTATGTAGGGAGACGGAGACCCATCCATCTCTCTGTCTGCTACCTATCCTGTTCTGCTCATTTTTCCTCTCTGGCAACCACTCCCCTTCCCCCAAACACACACGTACCTTTACAGTACACTTTGGGGCCGGTAAAGGTCTGTGGTAAAGATGAGTCTAGCTCTTACTGGTACTTCATGTTCCACAACTTTATTTGTGTCATCAATACAACAAAACAAAAAAATAGTATACCTCCCCGTTATCAGTCACATGGGTCTCTCTCTCCACACAGAGGACACAGTGGGCCTGGACTGCTCTCCACTGACAGTTGTCTATCTGTGCAACAAATGGCACATTCATTCAGGGGCGGCAGTGACAGCCCCACTCCATAAATTCTGGGGCGCGCGCACACGCACACACAGCAGCTAGTAGCAGCACATCCAACAACAGAGCCTGCTGTATTAATGCTGCTCTGCTCCACACACTTTATGTGCAGCTCTTAAAAAGGCCTGTTAAGTTCAAGTCAGTTAATAGTCTCGTTTACCAACAGGCATTGACTACCGTATCAGTATTCCAAGCCAATGAACAGCAGAACAGCCTGTAAAAGCACTTTGTTTCATTAAGGCTGTATGGGATGGTCTGCTCCTATTTGCATATGGGGCATCCTCCAGTTGGCATTTCGATTCACCCGAAGTAGGCCATGAGGCCCAACTCGACACCAACCCACAACATTTGTTGCTGAGGTTTACACATACGGTCCAGGACGCCTTGTATCCACATGAAGCCAAGCACCAATAACTATGACTATTTAGATTCTTCATAAAATGGTGACACACCAACAGTTGAGGCACATAACATCTTGGGGGAGATTGAAGTGAAAAGAGATGGGCTCAGTTCAACAACATCCCCAGTGTTACAACAATGCACTTGGGTGTGTCGCTGTCTTTCGCAAACGCAAACCCTCACAGTCTTTCAGCACTTGTGTGTGTGTGTGTGTGTGTGTGTGTGTGTGTGTGTGTGTGTGTGTGTGTGTGTGTGTGTGTGTGTGTGTGTGTGTGTGTATATATATATATGTGAGAGTGTAGGTTGTGGGGGGGGGCTGCCTTCAGGCCTACAAGCTCATACATGCCATACCTGCCTAAGCCTGGACTTACCCAACACACCAAGTCCCTCAGACAAGACTCACACCCTCGTCACATGGATTAGCCCATCCTACATGAAAACTTATGCGCAAAGGCATACCACAAAAAAATAAAAAAGCCCACCCAAAGCATCTCCCAACCCATGTAGTCATCTGAACTGCTTGTGTGTCAGATCTTAAAAAGCAGACAATAATTTCAGCCATTCACAGTCAGTCGTTACAGACAGTAGCGTTCATCTTAATACATAACACTGTGTACACAGTGAATATACACAGCTGGGATGAGTTTGGTCTACTTGTTTGTCAGATGTAAAAAGTATGCCACTTCAGACATTTGTAATAAGTCATTTCACACAATAACTGCTTGAAATGCAGTGAGTGAAATGTGAGTGAAATGTTTTGACACTACTTGGTCTCTGTGTTTAAAATGCTGCATCCCTATGAGTCTGGGATGCTCTTTAACTGGAGCATGAAGCATCATCTATCTGTCTGTCTGTCTGTCTGTCTGCCTGCCACCATGTCTGATGAGGAGACAGAGCAGGACAAACCACTGGAGGGGGGTGGGGGTTCTCCCAGCAGAGGAACCACAGCCCAGGTCGGGAGGATAGGCCTCTTCACCACTCTCACCATAATGGAGCTCTTTGTACAGCCAAGAAGAATACACCCTTCATCTGGGCTGGGGACTAAGGCGGGCGCACATACACACACACGATTTGTGGCTGTCAAGACCATTTCTTCCCTCCTCCTTGTAGAGGATTGCCTCTCTCTGTGTGTGTGTCTGCCAACATTTAGCAAAGTGTAAAACTAGATGGATCAGTTCAGCAGAGGCACCACCAGGTATTATCTGTATCGGTCCTTCTACACCTAACCACCATCCTCCAACCCTCCCCATCCTCCAACCCCTTATTTGGCTTCTTGATGTTAGATGACCTAACACTCTAAAGTGAGGATGCAGGCCAAAGTACAAGGCCAGACAACATCGGCCAACTATTTTCCGTCACCAGCTCGCACTCACCCACTGAGCCGCCCAGTGCCTAAGCCCCTCCTACCCACATGGGCACCGGCCCCCTTGCTCTCTGCCCAATCAGGTACTCCGCGGCCAGCTGTTTTCCTAGAACCGCACGTGTGAATGACAGCGAGCGGGGGTAGGAGGGGGCTCTCACAACTTCTAGCAGGGGGGGGGGGTCCATGGCGCCCCCGGGGGTATATGACCGGCCGTGCAGCACAGCTACACTGAAACGACTCCCACAGCAGCAGCATCACATCATGTCTTGTCTGCCTCCCCCCCCCCTCTCTCCTCCACCCCCCTCTGAAATAAGAGTCACATTGTTTTTTTCCCCCTCTTCCTGCAGTGCTGGGATCTCACTACATGGATTCTCTGCCTGCCTTACTGCCTGGGGACATGAGCTCCTACAAGGGAGTGATTCATCTGGAGGGTGGGGTGGGAGGTGGAGATGCTGGAACTTCACAGAGCAGTTTTTTTTCTGGGGGGGCACAGAAATAAACTGCCATCTTATGGTAAAGTACACCCATCCAACAAGTGTCATAAAAAAAACATTTTTTGAAAAGTACTTGTGATCATCTAAGTGATCATCTAAGGTCTAGAATTGTGATTCTTAAGATGGAGTCTTAACAAGAAAGAAAGCCTTGACAAGAAAGAAAGCAAGAAAAACAGACAAGTGATTAATAATTTTCTGAAAGCATGACCAATACACCCACCAGCACACAATGCGTAGAACTATTAGAGTCTGTGGCCCAAACAGAGGGACCCCTACAGCCGAGAGGGGTCGGAACATCAGAGGCTGGTCACAATGAGCCCTGGTCTTCTGCCCAGTGTTGTGTGGGGAAATAAAAGACATGTAACATTTCAGCTGACTGAGTGTAAAGATCTCATTTACATCCTCATTGTCCAGCCCAATGTTTGCCCAAGTTAGGCAGTGATGGAGCCTGTTGCATGTCAGACATTATTGAGTGGTAGAGCAGGATGGGTTAGATGGGCTACTTTCAGGGCTTGAAAGTGTTCAAAGTCACCCCCCCAACACACTATGGGAGGGGGAGAATGGAGCAGGAAGGAACAGTTACAAAGACAGCCAGCTTGTTTCTGCTTTCCAAGTTTTATAGTGATGCTAGACATGTTAGCATCTAGGAGGCTCCTGCTCTGATACCTGCCTCAAGGCTCTGAGCAAAGTGCCTCCTCGTCGAGCACAAGGCCTGATAAAGAAAAAGTGAATGTTTACTGGGATAGAAGTGCTGGCTTAGGGAGTGCCCAAAGGATACGCTTTGACTAGATTTTGATTATTCTCTTTGTCAACTACTTCTTTCTGAACCAGTTTATTTCCCCTCACCTTCTGACAACAATTCCCCTAATGATGCACACAAGTGCTAATCATAATTATGAAAAGCTGAAAAACATCCACTAGCCACCATTTCCTGTTCAGGGGAAGTCCAAAAGATTTTGCAGTCTTGTGGGATGGCCCATTTCCTCAGCAAAGAATGACATGAGAAAGAAGTCTTCTTTTCCCTCTCAGAGTTCTATTTATCCCTGACATTGTCCCTCCATCTCAAAATGTCTCTGGTGGCATACTATTCTGACTAGTCAGGCCTAGGCTAACAGCATCACAACCAGCACACACTTACAAACCCACAAAAAAAATTAAACGTACTCTCACTGTCAACTGCGTTTATTTTCAGGGCTCAAAATCAAAAGTAACAGTCAATGTACTGACGGTTACAGATACTAAGTACTGCAGTGCATCTCCTCATGGACTGTACCAGATTTGCCAGTTATTGCTGTGAGATGTTACCCCACTCTTCCACCAAGGCACCTGCAAGTTCCAGACATTTCTGGGAGGGGGGCCCTAGCCCTCACCCTCCGAACTAACAGGTCCCAGGCGTGCTCAATGGGATAGAGATCCGGGCTCTTCGCAGGCCATGGCAAAACACTGACATTCCTGTCTTGCAGGAAATCACGCACAGAACGAGCAGTATGGCTGGTGGCATTGTCATGCTGGAGGGTCATGTCAGGATGAGCCTGCAGGAAGGGTACCACATGAGGGAGGAGGATGTCTTCCCTGTAACGCACAGCATTGAGAATGCCTGCAATGACAACAAGCTCAGTCCGATGATGCTGTGACACACCGCCCCAGACCATGACGGGCCCTCACCCTCGATCCCGCTCCAGAGTACAGGCCTCGGTGTAACGCTCAATCCTTCGACGATAAACGCAAATCGACCATCACCCCTGGTAAGACAAAGCCGCGACTCATCAACTTAGAGCACTTTTTGCCAGTCCTGTCTGGTCCAGCGATGGTGGGTTTGTGCCCATAGGTGACATTGTTGCCTGGTGTAGACCTGCCTTACAACAGGCCTACAAACCACCAGTCCAGCCTCTCTTGGCCTATTGAGGACAGTCTGAGCACAAATGGAGGGATTGTGCGTTCCTGGTGTAACTTGTGCAGGTGCTGTTGCCATCCTGTATCTGTCCCGCAGGTGTGATGTTCGGATGTACCAATCCTATGCAGGTGTTGTTACACGTGGTCTGTCACTGCGATCAGCTGTCCGTCCTGTCTCCTTGTAGCGCTGTCTTAGGCGTCTCACAATATGGACATTGCAATTTATTGCCCTGGCCACATCTGCAGTCCTCATGCCTCCTTGCAGCATGCCTAAGGCAAGTTCACACAAATGAGCAGGGACCCTGGGCATTTTTCTTTTGGTGTTTTTCAGAGTCAGTAGAAAGGCCTCTTTAGTGTCCTAAGTTTTCATAACTGTGACCTTAATTGCCTACCGTCTGTAAGTTGTTAGTGTCTTAACGACCGTTCCACAGGTGCATGTTCATTAATTGTTTATGGTTCATTGAACAAGCATGGGAAACAGTCTTTAAACCCTTCACAATGAAAATCTGAAGTTATTTGGATTTTTACTAATCATCTTTGAACGACAGGGTCCTGAAAAGGGGACGTTTCTTTTTTTGCTGAGTTTAGAATATGATGTCAAGAATATTCACAAAAAAGTTGCACTGACAGAATTAAGTAGTCTTAATCTTGATAAATGACACACTAATGCTAAGTCCCAGCAACAAAATACATCAATGACCGAACAAACCAAATGGCGGTACAGACGTAAACCAACACAATTCCTTAGAGCCTTTAATTGTCAACATGCAAGTCTATCTCCATTAGGATCATTAGAGGGATCAATGAGCATAACACTCCCGTCTCCGGGGCCATAACACTCCCGTCTCCGGGGCCATAACACTCCCGTCTCCGGGGCCATAACACTCCCGTCTCCGGGGCCATAACACTCCCGTCTCCGGGGCCATAACACTCCCGTCTCCGGGGCCATAACACTCCCGTCTCCGGGGCCATAACACTCCCGTCTCCGGGGCCATAACACTCCCGTCTCCGGGGCCATAACACTCCCGTCTCCGGGGCCATAACACTCCCGTCTCCGGGGCCATAACACTCCCGTCTCCGGGGCCATAACACTCCCGTCTCCGGGGCATTGCTACACTGTTACAGTCTTCAACACTGAGGGGGCTGACTGAGTCATTGCATCACAAGCTTGGTGACCTTGCTCTGAAAAGATAAGAAAGTGGAGACATATCTGGACATAACGGACCTGAAATGGAATCATCTTCCAGAGATGGTGTTGATTGAGACCGCCTTGATGACTCAGAGGACTGAAGATGTTTGATGGTATTTGGCGACAAATAACAAGCAAAGCGTTTGTCAGTAGACAGGGAAGGATGAATGATGGACAAAGACAAAACTGGCCAACTACTGTTCAATGCCTAGTGAAGGAGCAAGAGCTAGGAGGGAGTGCACTCATCTCAGTGGAAAGTAGTTAGCAACATTAAGGGGTCAAAGTCTCCTCTTTTGTCCTGATGCAGCTGCTCTTTCGAAAGGAAAGCCTTAACCTGGTTTTCAACTGGGCACCAATGCCTGCGGGAGAGCTGTGAAAGATGTCTAATGTTCTCCTTGGACGGGGTTTATGATTCCACTTTGGTGAACTTTGGTACCTGAGGGTGGGGGGCAGAGAGGAGGAGGGCTGGCTGGCAGACTGGTCTGAATGGCTGGTTAATTATAATTCCTCTTTGAAGGAGGTGCCGCGACCTCACGCCAAGCCGAGGATGCTGGGAAGAGCACAGCTCAGGAGAGTGATGGGGGAGGATGATATAGGGTCTTTGCTGGTGATATTTGGACTGGAAGGGGGGGCTAAAAAAGTAAAAAGTGGTCCTGTGTGTACACCTTCCGTGAGATGGGTGGCGGTGTGGCCTATATATAACCAGTGTTGTCTGGGCAGGGTTTAAGCTTTTAAAGGTAGGTCCCTCCATTGTGTGGGAGCGAGCTGCTCCTGTTGTGGGGGGTGGAGGGAGAAGAGGCCAGGTTTCAACCCAGAGAAAGGACCGTGTTTTTGCCTTTGTGTGCCCTGCCTCCAGGGCATGTCAGAAGAGAGCCTATCCCATCAACTCTACTCCCAGTGTGTGTTGGGGGGGTGAAAGTGTTAACTTCAGATCAACAGAGTGAACACACCTATCCCACCCCACACACCTCTCTTATCCATCCCCCCACTAAGCACCCCTCTCCCCTCTATGCATTCCTCCTCTCCAGCTCCATCTCTGCTTCGGACGGAGGAGGTATTTTGGAAACAGTGCGCATCTTTATCCATTGTCCAATCATAATCAAAAGCTGTCTCGAAACAAATAGTTTAATCTCATTAGCAAATGTTTGTTTTTGCGACACCATTTTCATTCTGTGATGTGAGACAGAAGCAGGCAGGGAGGGGTTGAATTATAACCAGTGGAACGACATGATACAGAGTTACGTGTGTAGCCGACGTCACAGAGATTACCCCATCTTGTAAAGTCTGTGTGGTTTGTCTGTCTCACAGCTGATGATGAGAGCATGTCTAATAACCAGAGAGGACTTTTAAGAGAAAACTGAAACTCAAACAGTTCCTCCTGTCAGTAAGAATGAAAAGTTCTTGTGTTTTCCTCTAAATTTGTTTCTCTCCTGAAAATGTTTGAAAGAAATGGTGCATTTATATAGGACTAGGCTAGTTCAAAACTACTTGCTGTAAGCGCTGAATCATTTCAAAACAGGAAGAAAGAAAAAAACAGTAACATCAAGCAGTCATACTCTGCCGCCCCCCCAGTCTCCTCCAACACTAAAGCCTCTCCCATCCCATAATCCCTGTCCCCTCCCCCACCCAGCTGTGCAAAGGGATGCTCTCAGGTGTGTGATGTGAGTGAAGGTGTGTGTGTGGGGGGGTGTGAGTGAAGGTGTGTGTGTGTCGGGGGGTGAGTGAAGGTGTGTGGGGGGAGGAAAGTGTGTGTGTTTGTGTGTGTGTGTGTGTGTGTGGGGGGGTGAAGGTATGTGTGTGTAGGGGGTGTGTGTGTGAGTGAAAGTGTGTGTGAGTGAAGGTGTATGGAGCTAACTTCCTTTCATGGCCAAGGAGGAGCGACAAGCAACAAGTCTGGGGGCATGTGCTCCGGTCTCGATGGAGACAAGGTGTGCCGTCTGTTTGTAGAACAAACAAATGGTACCTTTTCAACTGATGAAGGGAAAGACGGCTAGTGTGTGTGTGTGTGTGTGTGTGTGTGTGTGTGAGAATGGGACAAGGAAGTGGCAGCTCAGTGTTTCTTCCAATGATGCCCTTTTGAAGAGGCATTACACAGGGCTAGCCTAGCAGGATTAATAGGGATTACCTAGGTGGAGTTGGGTTTAACAATTAAAATGCAAAGGAAATTTGAATATTGCCTTGGATTTCAATTTTTTATTTTATTCTTTATTCTTTTGTACCAGAAACCAAGGTATACAGAAAAACATAACGAAGTTAGCCTAAACCTCCACACATTGAGTTAAAAGTAACACGAATCAGATGCATGTCAAAATGCTCCACCATAGTTATGCACAAGGAATGAAAATATAAAACTGCAGGAAATAGATGTGTACATTCAGTCAGAAGCCTCAAAGCTATATTAGCACGTCTGCACAATATTAGCAGTCACCTCTGACCTCACTGGCATCTTTTCCCAGCATGCAGCGCTCAGGTGGGCTGTCATTAGGGCAGCTCTTCCTTCAATATTTATCGTCTCTGTGCAGCTGACTGACTGTCTGAGACACACAGACTAACAGAGCCTTCTCTCGATTACAACTAGCAGATACAGCCTATAATCATCCATTTATTTGACTACATTTCTCAAGACATTTATTTACATTCTAAAGACACCACACAATGTTAGGTAGTATAAAAAAAATGTTTGCCTGAAACATTATGTCCATAAGTTCAAAAACTTTAATTGCAGTAATCTGGCTGTGTTGATGATAAAGTATGTTATATTTGCATGTTCTCTCATCTCTCACACACACACACACACACACACACACACACACACACAAACAAAACTGGTTGGACGATGAGGTTGCCGTACTCACTTTTTTTCCCGACTCTCCCTCGGTCTCTCACTCTGTTCCTCCCAATGACGTATATAAACCCTGGATTGCTGATGCTATCTATTGGCCATTGAAGCGTTGAAGCCACTGGTCGGCCATATTGGCACTCCCCAGTAGGAGCAATCCTCCATAGGAATGAAAGGAATTATACAGTATTTAAGTATTTTGTCGATGTAGTGGGGACAGTAACATTAGTACTCTCTAAAAAAATATATACTTTAAGGAATATATTATTATTTATGTTTAGCTCACATATCATTTATAAGTATGCATTAAAGTTGTCTGTAATAGAATAAACTTGTCAAAAACGAATTTAGACATTAATAAATACATTTATATAGCTTCCAAAATCTTTCTTTTACAATGGAGTAAGAGTACCAAGATGGCTGCGCAGTGGCTTCAATACAGCGCCCCCTGTCAGTCATCCAGGGTTTACACACATCATTGGTTCCTCCTTCCCTCCCCTGCCTAGCTCCAGTGAGCAACAAGTGCTGCCTGTGAGTACCACCCCTCCCCCTCCCCCTAACCTCCAGAAGCTATCGCAAATCCTCAGCCTGCGAGCAACTGCCAGCTGACAAAACTGTTTAGTCAGCAAGAAAGATGGAGGGAGGGAGCGATGTGGGGCTGGAGGAGAGAGAGGGGGAGAGAGAGCGAGAGAAAGGTAAAGACAGAGCGAGGAGGCAGAAAGGGAGAGAGAGGGAGGGACAGCGAAAGAGCTGGAGACATTCTTACTGCGCACTCTCCATTTAGCCTCCCTTTTTCCTCTCCATCACTCTCTCTACAGTGTTAACCCTTTCCTCTCCGAGACAGCCGACACAGAGAGATGGCTACTTGTGGAGGGGGAAAGACAGTCCACTTTGTGGTAAGAGTATTTTTAGGGTTATTTTGCAGGTAAATAGGAGTCAATGGACTAGAACTCAAATAAAGAATTTAACAAAACAAAAAAAGACTTTAAACTTTATTTCTCACCTGTGAGACAGAGCTAGCTGCTTGGAAACGGGCTGACTTGGGAGAAGGGGACAACACTGGAGAGCAGACCCATTGTTGTTCCACTTCCTCCATCTCTTCCCCCACCACTTCGAAAAGGAGGCAGTTTAACTTCCTGTCTCCCCCATGCTTCACCCCAAGTCCTGCTGCAGCCTCCATTTTCATTTTTTCTACCCCCTTCCTCCTCCTCCTCCTTGTGACATTCTTTCACATCAGTGACACAGCCGTCGAGCTAGACTTTGAACCCACAGTAAATACCTGCTTTATTTGCAGCCTGTGCTGGAGGTTGAAGACTAGGTGGTGGCCGGTGGTTGGGAAGGGTGTGTGTATGTTTGTGGTGTATACGTGTGTGTGTGTGTGTGTGTGTGTGGTGGGGGGGTGGTAGTGACAGCTCGGAGCTGGGCAGAGGGATAAAGAACACGTAGGGCTCTGCACTGAGACAGGGCAGACATCACCCCGATGCAGGGCTCCCTCCCTCCCTGCAGCTTATCAGTTAGACCCTGGACACACCCTGTGAGATGGATGACTTAGCCAATATTAACAACACACTTTTGCGGATCGACGAGAGAGAGAGAACTATTGGACAACCAAGGTGCTACCTGGTTGTAATGGCATGGGTTGCAAGTAAAATAAGTCACCTAGTACCCGTAACAACAAATAAAGGCATCCATCCATTCATCAACAAAAAATGTAATGTTCACCAATGTAGGATGGATGGTATGGATTTTCTAGTAGTGGCTTGTAGTAGTCATGGCAGCAATCAATTCATCCAAATGTTTACCGAATCCAGCATTGTGATGCAATAGTACCTCGAGAGACGGGCCACAAACATTAGGACCTACTTTGCACATCATCTGTACAGCCAAGTATAGCCTATAAAAAGACAGTGATATTAATCTAGATTTGGGACTTATACCACAAATGTGTAACTGTGCCTACAAATATCACCGAGCCTCACCACTAGGCCTATATTTACACTGGGGCCTAGACCACAGGCAGAGTATAGCAGGGCTAACTAAGGACTCACCCCAGGGACATGTTGTAATGTCTACTGTTAAGGTCCCTCAGTGAGTGTTTGTTAGTTGCAGCTTACATTCACACACCTGTAAAAGAAGTCCATTCCCGCCTCGGTCCCAATGAAAACATCCCTTTAAAGCGGCCTATGTGCACACAATGGAAGCCCCGACACCGTCCTACTTAGCCGCTTTGTCCACTTCTCAAATTTCTGTCATCTCACTTGACTTTGTTACCGCATCCCCATTAAACACCCACACGTACCTGGAGCCTCCCCAACATTCCCATCAATAATGTTGGGTATGTAACATATGAGGTGCAATACAGTGCATTGTCATATTTAAACAAGTAGTCAATGATTAGTAACAACTGCATCAAGGCG
Organism: Oncorhynchus keta; assembly: GCF_023373465.1. NCBI lineage: Eukaryota > Metazoa > Chordata > Actinopteri > Salmoniformes > Salmonidae > Oncorhynchus > Oncorhynchus keta. The sequence goes on along the minus strand of NC_068424.1, from coordinate 18,927,857 downwards.
TAAAATGTATGAACTTAGCCATTTCCCAAAATCGCAAAGTAAATACGTTGTGAATTACTTCAATTTTCAATGTAGCAGCTACAAGTACCCTACATTTGAGAAATTCCGGAGGCAAAGATGGTTTAAGAGGGGCGTTGTGGGGAGGGGCGTTGTGACACAGTGAGGCCCAACCCCAGATTCCATTTTGGAAACCATCTTCCTCAGGTTCCCTCTTTCCTTCCTCCTCCTGCACCTACAAGTAAGTCCCTGTGTCCCCTCCATGCCCCACTGGCCGGCCAGGAGATGGAACTTAATCTTATCTAAAAAAGGCGGGTTAAAAATAGCTCTGGGAGCCGAAGGGCCAACCCATTTGTACCCTTGGGGAAACCACAACCCATCTCCACCAGGAAGAGAGAGAAAGTGTCTTAATACCACAACTTTTTTTTATTTTGACTGTGTCTCCCGGGGGGGTTCGACCCATACATCTCTGAGGCTAAATCATTGGAATAGGAGAGAGAACAACAGGTTAACAGCTAAATGAGAGAAGAGAAAGAATGGGGGGGGGGGCCTAATACCAATGCCCTGCATTGTTGAAGGGACTTGACTGTCGGCTTGCCATCAGGGGACATTGTGTTTAAGTAGGTGTCTTTGGGGGTATGGGTGGGTTATTATTAGGTTAAATGGTGGGCTAATGAGAGCATAAGGGACCCGATTGGAGGGGGGTGAAGGCTCTTAATTACCTCTCTTAGAGGGAGCTCACAACATCCTCGTCTGGCCCAAACCTTATTGGGAGGAATGTTGATCGGCGGACTTGTTTTTTTGTCAAAGAATATATAAATGATTGTCCTTTTAGCTTACCCAAACTCCTAATTACTTGTGTTATCGTTTCAGTGATGCTAGAAAATCCATGGTTCACATCTGGATTTTATCAAGTGTTTAGTTGGACTAATCATTCCCTTGAGTGGCCTATTTACTTATATTCTTTAACCAGCCCTAATTTTGACTTGCACCCCACACCTTTACCCTTAGAATAGCCTCAAATCATCAGGGTGTGGACTTCGCAAGGTGTCAAAAACATTCTACAGGGATGCTGGCCCTTGTTGACTCCAACGCTTCCCACAGTTGTGTCAAATTGGCTGGATGTCCTTTGGGTGGTGGACCATTCTTAATACACACAGGAAACTGTTGAGTGTAAAAAAAAAACTCAGCAGCGTTGCAGTTCTTGACACAAACCTGCGGGCCTGGCACCAACTACCATAGAGCCTCACAGTGGAGGTGCCATAATACCCATAAAATCTAGCGGTCAAAACAGGGAAATGGTTCCAATCATTCTTTCACCATTCATTTTTCCAATAGGGAATTTTAGAAACTCTTGAAATAAGGGCGGTGTTTTATGTAAGCTTACCCTGGCGTGACGTTTTGATAACCATGTAAATCTCTCTCAGACAAAGTGACTTTTATCAATATAGTCGGCTCCATTTACTCTCAGATCCGAAAATACTAATAAGCATCAAAGGAGACATCAAGAAAAACTGCAAATCCCTGCATGTCATGTCATGGTCCTTCTGTAGCTCAGTTGGTAGAGCATGGCGCTTGTAACGCCAGGGTAGTGGGTTCGATCCCCGGGACCACCCATACGTAGAATGTATGCACACATGACTGTAAGTCGCTTTGGATAAAAGCGTCTGCTAAATGGCATATATTATTATTATTATTATTTCTAGCTGACACGCTTTCTAAAAGGTATTGTGTCAATTTAAAACATGCACAAGGCAGTTCACAGTATTGTCAATTTAAAAGAAATGTAGCCAATTTGCTCATTACTAAATTTAGCTAACATTAGATAGTTAATCCAGAGATTCTTACCTTTCGCTTCGATGCGGCAATCTCGTCCAGATCATTATAGAATTTGTAGTTCTTTATGATCACCACATTAGCAGCTAATTAGCATTTCATTTTGGGGGATAAATAGGTGAATATATTGATAAAGGGCCCCTTGTCCTTGATAGATTTACACAGTTATCAAAACGGTACGCCAGGGTAAACCTACACGAAACACAGCCCTTATTTTAGGTGTTTCTAAAATCCCCTATGGGAAAAATGAATGGTGGAAAAACTATTGGAACCATTTCCTTGTTTGACAGCTAGGTTTTATGGGCATTATGACTCGTGGATCCCAGGAAGAGTAGCTAATGGGGATCCTAATAAATAGCATACCACACTGTGGTACTCTATACCCTGTTCAAAGGCACTTAAATCTGTTGTCTTGCCCAAACACACTGAATGGCACACATACACAATCCATGTCTCAATTTAACCTGTCTCCTTCCCTTCGTCAACACGATTGGATTTAACAAGTGACATCAATAAGGGATCATAGTTTCCATGTGAAATCACCTGGTCAGTCTATCTCATGGAAAGAGCAGGTGTCCTTTATGTTTTGTACTCTGTGTATAATGACATTGTTATTATTAGGACCATCTAGGCCGAAGACAAAACAAACATCTCTACATTAAAGCCTATCACATCAAATTGCAGAGATGGAACACCACAAGATGGCATGCAGTCAAACTGCCATTTCTAACCAAAAGAGTAAGTAAGACGTTCTTGCTGGAGTAAGATCCAAGTCCAACAAACTTAAACCATAAAGATGCCTTTAGCCTTCTGGCGTGTGTAACTACCTACAACTGGTCAACATCACATGAAATCAAACATTATTGCACTCTATGCATCCCACATCAAGATTTTTTTGTTTTACTGTTCAAACTGACTTGCCTCCAAACTCCTGGGCCTAACTGAGACCCATAGCTAGTCTATTTTGTCAACAGGCAAGGGTCATGAGTACCAATAATGCAGTGGATTTGGAGACCTTGGAGGGTGGAGAGCTGAGGACATACAAAGGGACCTCCTCTTTTAAAGTGTGATTCCACATTGATCATTTATCAACTACATTTGAAGTCAGAAGTTTACATACACCTTAGCCAAATACATTTAATCTCAGTTGAACAATTCCTGACATTTAATCCTAGTAAAAAATGCCATGTCTTAGGTCAGTTAGGATCACCACTTTATTTTAAGAATGTGAAATGTCAGAATAATAGTAGAGAGAATTATCTATTTCAGCTTTTATTTCTTTGACCACATTCTCAGTGGGTCAGAAGTTTACATACAATAAATTAGTGTTTGGTAGCATTTCCTTTAAACTGTTTAACTTGGGTCAAACGTTTTGGGTAGCCTTCCACAATAAGTTGGGTGAATTGTGGCCCATTCCTCATGACAGAGCTGGTGTAACTGAGTCAGGTTTCTAGGCCTCCTTGCTCGCACACGCTTTTTCAGTTCTGCCCACAAATGTTCTATAGGTTTGAGGTCAGGGCTTTGTGATGGCCATTCAAATAGCTTGACTTTGTTGTCCTTAGGCCATTTTGCCACAACTTTGGAGGTATGCTTTGGGTCATTGTCCATTTGAAAGACCCATTTGCAACCAAGCTTTAAATTCCTGACTGATGTCTTGAGATGTTGCTTCAAAATATCCACATAATTTTCCTCCCTCATGATTCCATCTGTTTTGTGTGTGGCTTGTTTATGGCGGTTTTGGAGCAGGGGCTTCTTCCTTGCTGAGCGGCCTTTCAGGTTGTCAATATTGGACTCGTTTTACTGTGGATATCGATACTTTTGTACCCGTTTCCTCCAGCATCTTCACAAGGTCCTTTGCTGTTGTTCTGGGATTGATTTGCACTTTTTGCACAAAGTACGTTCATCTCTAGGAGACAGAACACGTCTCCTTCCTGAGCGGTATGACGGCTGCCTGGTCCCATGGTGTTAATACTTGCATACTATTGTTTGTACAGATGAACGTGGTACCTTCAGGCATTTGGAAATTGCTCCCAAGGATGAACCAGACTTGTGGAGGTCTACAATTTTTGTTCTGAGGTCTAGGCTGATTTCTTTTGATTTTCCCATGATGTCAATCAAAGAGGCACTGAGTTTGAAGGTAGACCTTGAAATACATCCACAGGTACACCTCCAATTGACTCAAATGTTGTCAATTAGCCAAATTGTTGATCATTTATTCAATCACACCATCTATATAACTTCCTCCAAAAAGAACATGATAGTTTATGAGGGATGATTACATTATTTATTTTTAAACCAACTGTCTTCTAGACAGTGCAAAAGCATTCTCCTCTGATCTAGTCTGCCATTTTATTTACATGGCCTTGCATGAGTATGACTGCAGGCCCTAAACCAGGACAGACTCATCTTTCTCTACCACAGAAAAAGTACTTTTTTAAAACCAAAGTTGTCTAGCCTATATCAGGCTTTCCTCAATTCACTTCAAGCAATTAAGTCAACTGACGCATCCTGCTTACTACCCCCACACACATCATTATCATCATCGTCCCCTCGTGTTGCCTTGAGGTGTTAGTTTCATCACACATTCAACTAAACTATTCACACTTCAGTATTTCTTCATCTGAAATAAACCCACCATCTTTGATAGTGTCTAGATTTGGATGGCGAGTTTCCCTACAGCAAAATGAGTGCGTTTGATCCCGCTTTCGTCGTAGACCTACTCGACTACAGTGTAGAATTTCGTAATGGAATGCGAACTGCTCATCCAGATCAGCACTCTCCTCCTTGTCTTCTTCCAAGTGGTCAGAGAGCTCGAGAGAAGAGGAACATCGACCACCGAACGCTCTAAAACCGTGTTGCTTCTATTTTCAACCCCCAACAAAAAAAAGTATGCAATGCAAATATCAACATGTAATTTCTCTATCACCAGATAACTTATTGCAAACAGAAAAACACAGTAGAGACAAAGTTACACTTTTACCCAACGCGGTTATATGCATGCGCACAGTAGTCGACGAGAGCAAGGGACGAATGAAAAAAAATGCCTAGCAACCATTATCTAACCAGCCCTCGCTACGTTGCAGTTCCACAAGAGACAGAGACAAATACGCATCAGTTCTTCACTTTACTTGAGTAACTTTTGAGCGTCTAAAAGAGTAACAAAAAATAAAAAGAACCATAAATGATCACCAAGAAATACTTTACACATCAACCTCGTAGATGATGCAAAATGAATTAGCATATATCACTGAATGATAATTGTATAATGTGAAAAGACAAATAATGACGTTCTTAATTCTAGTGATGTAATTATTAGGACAAATATATACCAGGATAACAAGCGGCGTGATGAGTACGGATAACTATTATGTTTACTTCCTGAACAATGAAAAAAATAATGATATCGAATCATTGAATAAATCGAATTAACACACAGGCTACTCTTGAAAAACAAATAAGTTTCGAAACATTTTGACCTTGTCAAGACGTTAACTAGCTATACCGACACATGGCCACTAAGCTGTAGCTAGGCTCGATCAAAGTGCACTGAAGATATGGATGCTCGAGCGGAGCAACAGGCGGTTAGTTAGCAAGCTAGCAGACTTTGAACCTCCACCTCGAGCCCCCTTAATTAAAACAAACGTTACCGATGATGGAAGTTAGAACTCCAACCATTTCTGTTAATTTTAAGTGGCGATAAGTAACTTAACCTCGTCGGTTACGAATAATCATATAAGGAAGAGAAATTCCATCGCTCAGGCGTTTTAATCATGGATGAGCATCAGATCCTCAGCGAAACTAGGAAGCGAATGGGAGTCGAGAAAACTATCCTATCCACGTCGCTTTTCGAAGTTTTACAACTTTGTCACAACAACTGTAAACTTCGCCAAACACGCAATTAACATCACATATCGACTAAACCAGACAAATAAGGCAGAATTGAGAGAATAAGCCGATAAGCTAGCTAGGTACTTACGTTTGACTTTGTTGGGGTTGGGCTGCTTACGCCGAGACATACTGATGATGGTGATGATGGGCTAAGAAAAAAAAAAGAAGCTGCAAAGTTGTTCCGGAGAGGAATCAAAATGGCGTTTCTGAGGATGTGCAAAGTTCGACAACTTTGTTCCCCCCTCTTTCTTCCAAATTCCTAAAAAGGAAGATAGAAGAAAGAGTCCAGAGACGAGAGGAAAACACTTATTTCGCTATCCTCTCTGACCGTCCCCAAAGCGCAGCTCTCTCCTCTCCCCTAACCTGATAAGTAAGACGCATCACGTGTTGCTCCTGCTAGTCTCCAAGGGGACGTGTTACTGAGGCTGCTTCCACAAAACTTAAGCCAGTAAGCATCTCTACAGGAGGGGTCTCAAAAGAGCAAAAAGTTTTATCGAGCGGCGTGGTACCCTCAACATGAAAACTTGTCGAGAGAGGAAGTGCACGTCGAGGAAACTCGAGCCCTTTAAAGTTCTAGAACTTTGTTGTTGATCAACATTTCTTTATGGGGCAACTTTGAACGATGAACATATGCGTTTTATAAAATAAAAGCCGAACACGAATACACACCTATCATCTTTTAAGTAAGTGTAATGATTAAATCATGTTTAAGTAGGTACAGGATCCAGTGATGGATGCATAAGCAAACTATATTTAACTAGTTTAAATTGTTAAATTTAGTTTCAACTGGTGCTGGCATACTCCCACATTCCTCCAAGCCCTCCTCTCTGGATACAGACCCCTCCCTGTGCCTTTACTCATCAACCACTGGCCGACAAACATTCCCTCCCCTCTATGCAGCTGAGCTGGTAGGAGCCTGCACAGCCCTCACACTGTCTGGGCCCCATTGAGATGTAGTCAGATACATTAGGCTACTAATTATTATAAATCTAGGCAAACAACTTTCATGTAGGCCTAATGAGCTGAATAGTGAATGTGAGAGGATAGGCCTAGCCTACAGAGTTTGGTCATTGTGGCTTCTGTTGATTATACCTAACCTAAACCTCCATAGCCATTGCCAAGCAAATAGGCCAGTGATTCCTCAGGAATTATATATAATAATGATGCTAATTTGGGATGTTTTTAGTGCTAGATTTCAAAAAACAAAATATGATGAATTGGATGTAATTTTGTTTGCATCACCTCATTCTTATGACACTTATGAAGACACTTATTGCAAATTGATCTGACCATTGATCACTAAACATTCTAAGAAAGTTAAACTCTAGGCTCTATCCAGCTGTATGCTCAATCAACCCCAACTGAATGGAAAGGATATGCACCAAATAAAATAAAGAAATTAGATGGTGCTTAGCTTTCCTATTAATATGGGGTTGAGACATGGACTCATCTTGATAGACCACTTCAGGAGGTTTTAAAACATCTGGCAAACATATGATCTTGGGAGTGAGATCTTAGATCTTATTTTTTTATAGCTAATTTAAAATCAAAGAAGATACCTAACATACAGTGCCTTCAGAAAGTATTAATACCCCTTGATTTTATTCCACATTTTGTTGTTACAGCCTGAATTCAAAATGGATTTTTTTTTTAAATCTCACCCATATACACACAATACTGGTAGTATAATGACAAAGTGAAAACATGTTTTTCAAATTTTTTTGCAAATTTATTGAAAATGAAATACAGAAATATCTCTTTTACATAAGTATTCACACCCCTAAGAGCTTAAAATTCTTCAAGCTCTGTCAACTATTTTCAGGTCTTGTCATAGATTTTCAAGCAGATTTAAGTCAAACTTTAACTTGGACACTCAGGAATATTCCTTTTCTTCTTGGTAAGCAACTCCAGTGTAGACTTGGCCTTGTGTTTTAGGTTATTGTCCTGCTGAAAGGTTAATAAGTAATCTCCCAGTGTCTGGTGGAAAGCAGACGGAATCAGGTTTTCCTCTAGGCTTTTTCCTGTGATTAGCGCCATTCTGTTTATTTTTTATCCTGAAAAACTCCCAGTCCTTAAAAATTACAAGCATACCCATAACATGTTGCAGTTACCACTATGCTTCAAAATATGGAGAGTGGTACTCAGTAATGTGTTATATTGGATTTTCTGCAAACCTAACACATTGTATTCAGGACAGAAAGTGAAGTGCTTTACCACATTTTTTGCAGTATTAATTTAGTGCCTTGTTGTAAACAGGATGCATGCTTTGGAATATTCTTATTCGGTACAGGCTTCATTCTTTTCACTCTGTCAATTAAGTTAGTATTCTGAAGTAACTACAATGTTGTTGATCCATCCTCAGTTTTCTCCTATCACAGCCATTAAACCCTATAAGTGTTTTAAAGTCACCATGTGCCTCATGGTGAAATCCCAGAGCGGTTTCCTTCCTCTCTAGCAACTGAGTTAGGAAGGACATCTGTCTCTTTGTAGTGACTGGGTGTATTGATACACCACCCAAAGTGTCATTAATAAGTTCACCATGCCCAAAGGGATATTCAATGTCTGCTTTTTTTAACCCATCTAGTAATAGGTGCCCTTCTTTGTGAGCCATTGAAAAACCTCCCTGGTCTTGGTAGTTGAATCTGTGTTTGGAATCCACTGCTTAACTGAGGAACCTTATAGATAATTGTATGTGTGGGATACAGATACGAGGCAGTCATTCAAAAATCATGTTAAACACTATTATTGCACACAAGAGTCTATGCAACTAATTATGAGTTGTTATTAAGCACATTTTTACTCCTGAACATATTAGGCTTCTGTAACAAAGGTGTTGAATACTTATTGACTCAAGACATTTGAGCTTCTCATCTTTAATTAATTTGTAAAGACTTTGAAAAACATAATTTCATTCTGACATTATGGGATATCGTGTGTAGGCTAGTGACAAAAATCTCAATTTAATCTAATTTAATTTCAGGCTGTAACACAACAAAATGTGCAAAAGGTCAAGGGGTGTGAATATTTTCTGAAGGCACTGTATTTGCCAATGCAGAGTTAAAGAAAGATGGTCATTGATGAGCTATTCAATTAAAGGCAAATATGGACCTTCTTACACATTCATAATGTGCATGACTTGGGCAGGAGCTCACCAGAGCTGAGTACCAACATCTCAAATGTTCTACTGCATGCGCTCCTGTTACTCTTATAGAATATTACCTCAAAACTATTGTGGAGCTCCTGCACCTAAATATAAACAGTACCGGCACCCAAAATGAGTACCGGAGCCTATTTCAGTCCAAGTCAAGTAGTTTATAAATATACTTTTTTCTAACTTGAATGTTTAACATAAACACACACACATTTTGCAGTGTCTAGCCTATATAAAGGAAATAGTCACAGTATCAGCCTCATGAGCCTGTGATGAAACGTAATTACATTACATCACTAATCTAATAGTGTTTACTTTCAAATTCCAATGAACAATATTGACAAACAATTAGCCATAGCAATATAATGATTTGTATTTTTGTGCAATTAGCACATTTAGTTTCAAGCTGCTGTGCATGCTTGCCTTGAACTGATTCACCAACTTGTTGCCTTTCCCCTCATGGTATCAGTCTTTGTCTTCAAGGGCTTGTATGCTAAATAACCATTTTAATTTTAGGTTGCTCAAACTTAATGATCTTCCATCAAAACTCTCAAATAGGCATTTTAAAAAGCTTTATGTGATTTTATGATAATAAAAGACAATTTCATCAATTTGACTTGAGTTTCAAGTAAGACCTGTAGCATGCCTATACTTGATGGTGGTCAATAGTTGAGATTGCGTGTGCGCGCACGTGCGTATTTTAGTTGCCAGAAATGGCAGTGTGCCTTTCTTCAGTCACAAAATCCACAAAAATGAGAGTGATGTTATTTATTGAACGTAATCATGGCTTCAACCCCGTTGCTGGGAACAACTATCCCAATTCGACAGCAACAAAAGGGTGGATTCATCCATCGTGGGCGAGGCGACCACAGCATCTCACATTCTGTAAAACAAGTTCCAGACTGGTCTGAACCGCGCTCGAGCGCATTTTTCCAAGAGTCGAAAAAGTGATAGCACTCGACGTATATGGTTCACTATGTTTTAACTTTAAAAACTATTTGACGCTGTCTTCCTGTACACACAGTAATTACACTGTATTTGACTCTACCCTCGCACCATCGACAGTCACATGAGATAAACACCTGTTGGTTGTGTGGGGGATGACAAGCACATGCTGCACTTACTCAACTGACTGTGGACTGAATGTCTAGTTTCCTTTCCTATGGAGTCTATTTAACTGCTTAAAACTTCTATTGAATTTTTGACACATACATGTGTTGCAGAAATGGACTTTGTGCTTAAAGTAAGTAGTTATGTGAAACACATTAAACAGGTTGTTAAAGATGTTGCCCTGGCTGGCTCCAGCATGTGCTTGTAAGTAAATGCAAAGAGGACAGGGGGAGTGGTGAAAAACCGGTTTCCATTGGTGACGGATGATTTGTAGGTAACAGTTGTTTGCCTTGAAGTCTGCAATGCACTATAGCTGCACGGAGACTCTTCGTGCATGAGGGCAACTTGTAAATTCTCTCTTTATAACTTGCTGATTCATTCTTTATTACGGGGCGCAATATGCACAAACAAATGGTGTGCACCCACTTCCTAGTCGCAGTTTGCCCTTAATTAAGTCCATTTTTAAAGTGTATGGTATCTTTGGCTAAAAAAATAACTTAGAAAATGAGGATGAGTGAAGTTGTGATCTCTCAAATGTTTTGCAAACATCCTAATCCATCTGTCATCCATTTATGTTTTAATTTGTATTACATTAATTACAAATAAATCATCATTTGGTTATTATGTCTATAACACCCTTGACCCCAAGAGAAGGGTTACTGATTTAAGTGCATTTAATCTACCTTTGTGTCAATTCATAAAATAGTTTGGATGGAATACATGGAAATGAAGAGGTGAAGAGAATAGCAACAATTACATTGGGAAACTACAGTATATATTAGCCACAAGCGCAAGAATGTCCTCGTCCTCTCTCTCTTTGGTAACGTCTCTTTCTTTTGGGCACAAACTGGTTAAATCAACGTTGTTTCAACTTAATTTGTCAATAATGTATTGTGACGTGGAGTCTACGTGGAAAATACATTGGATTTGCAAAAAGTCATCACCCTCCACTAAAATTTCAACCACAGGATTATGTCATCATGGTAACCAATATTCAACCTTTGAAACATCATCAGATCTTCAACGTAATATCAACAATAAGAAAAAAACAATAAGCTGGACAGCACCTCCTAGTGATGAGTTAATCTATCTACAGGTATCCTTTTGGTTTTAACCAAGCCCTGCCAATGCACTACCAATGTGCTATCGTGAGGGGGATTGTTGAGAAATCTCCACTAAATAGATTCACTGTTGCTATCGAAGTCATTCCAAAGGGTATGTTTAACAGAGCAAATGAAATGTAACCATCATCAGTCATATCATCAGTGATGCTATTTAGACCTACACTATATACCATTTGCGAAGTCATCAACAGCTATTGTTTCATTTCAACCAGGGTTCAATTAAAATAGATAACACATATAGACTTAGGGTTTCAAGCTTTGGTGGATTTCAAATTGCATCTTACAAGTTAATAATTAATATGTTGGATTCACATCTCCATCTCAACCAAAAATCTAAGTTAAAGAATAGGACTAAATGATATCAAACTGTACTTAAAGTTTGCTTTAGCCCTGTTCTTTAAATTATTAATTTGTAGACAAACTGGAATTAATGCCAGACTTAGAGGCACAGATAAAACTATCCAAGCAGAAAATACATCTCCTTCAAATGTTGATATTTGGTTGAGATGACAACCAAACACAATTCAATATCACTTTGTAATAGAGTAAATAGCCTAAAGTTAAAGCTATCTTACAAACTAATGTAACCATATTTATTCAACTTTAAAATGAGTAACACAACCATGTCTGCATTTTGAGGTTACTGTAACAACAAATGTCTTCTAATGTAATCATAGAAAGGGTGCATGTTCAAGATAGCATGCAAAGGTCACATGTCTGTGGAGAGATTTACAATTGCTATAATAATCTGTGCAGAATCTCAAATGGCATTGATCACTTGCACCATGTACTTTAATGTAATCTCAACTGCAATACTGGTCATTTGGTTGTGCAATTAGATAAAGCACAGTGATAACACATTAAATTGTATAAATTAACAAAATATCTGACATTGTATTCCTATTTGAACTTTGTTGTGCTTTTAAATGGTTGAAAGCGAGTGATAACACATTTAGGTGACAACTAAACCAAAAATCAGAAATGTATTTGCAATTGGAATTTAGTTGTGCTTTTGCATGGTTGAAAGCATTGTGATAACACATTAGGAATTCAACAAACTTTTATCTGTCTTTTTGTGGTGGGTGAAAATAGGTTTTAATTTCACTGATCAACATGGAAATGACGTGGTGTGCCCAGTGGGTTATTAGGATTTTGGAGAGATGACAGGTCAGTGCAATAGAGTCTGACTCATTCCTCAATTGAAGTCTCTTAGGCAACAGGCGTTTTTTCCACAACATTTCTTAAAGACAGTCTAGCAACATTTCAAGAACTCTAGTTTAATTCCATGCCTGAATAGGAATATTCAAATAATGTTAGAAGGTTATTATCTAACAAACCAGGAACTAGGTGTAAATGTTCTTTATGTTCTAGGAAGGTTTCTTGTCAGCTTGGTTCCTAATGGTTAGAGAAGTTTCCCCAACCCCAAATCACCACTATACCCTTTTGAAGAACCTATCACATGGGCTGTGTTCATTGGGCACCGAACGGAAGAATACAGACTGAAACAGGGAGGGACCACCTGGACTTGTCCAATAAGAAACACTTATTTTAAATGGTTTTCTCTGGATAAATGTGAAACCTTTATTGCCTATGCTGACACTATCCTGATATTAGGGGGAATAAAAGGTGACAAACAAGATGTTTGCAAGTTTGAACGGTAGTAGGATAGAAGAGTGAGAGGGAAGGGGAGAGCGAGGGAGGGAGGGGAGGACGAAAGAGCGAGAGAGAGTGTGTGTGGGAGGGGAGGACGAGAGAGAGAGAGAGTAGGCAGTAACATGAAGCCTCCTTCAACCCTGTCAAGGGATCCAAATAGTTTGGAGTGCTCGAGTGCTTTGAGATCTGACCTGCTCTACAGGGTGGCTGTCTGTCCTACTAAAGGCTATGCCCAAAGGCCATCACACAATATGTGATGAAACAACCTTGGGATTTGTCACAGCAGTAGCAGTACATGAACATCATGTAAACAATTTTTTTCGTTTTAGGAATACAGCCCTTCTCTTACCATGCTTCACGTGGAAATTGATAGTGGTGTGTGTGAGGTGCATGTGTTCCTGGCTTGAGGAGTTAATCATCGACCTGTTTGCTAGTCTCAGTGTGTGTGTGTGTGTGTGTTTGTGTGTGTTTCGGTCATGACATGAGTCACCAAAATGGCGGTAACTTCGGCTGAGGTGAGACAGTTCAACCTTGTGCAGAACTGTAGGGATGATTGCTATTGCTCCACACTTGTTATTGAGGATGCTTTCCAGTTGCCACCTTTCAGACAAACATGAGAGCAAAGGCCAACACAAAGTGCATCAGATACAGGCAATCCAAACATAAGACCAAATTCAGTTTTCAAAGCCAGCCTCAATGCATTTAGTTTTTTATAATTTTGAAACTGATCTACCGGTCTACTGAAGACCTTACATTTTGGCGTGAACCTCTTTAATCTATGGCAACAGGAAATACTTTTAGCAGTATCAATATCAGTGACTGGTGCTGAAAACAGACTCAATCCTTCTGCACAAGTGACCCTTAAGCCAAAAATAAGCATATTCTGCTTGGAATGTCCACACATTTGTTTTTAACTGACTTGCCTGGTAAAATAAATGATTGTTTCCATATATTTCACTTTTTGAGAGACAAAAATGTACTGTAAAGACAATAAAAAGTGAAATATATGGAATCAATCATTTACTTTACCAGCAAGTCAGTTAAGAACAAATTCTTATTTTCAATGACGGCCTAGGAACAGTTGGTTAACTGCCTTGTTCAGGGGCAAAATGATAGATTTTTACCTTGTCAGCTCGGGGATTCGATTTTGCGACCTTTCGGTTGCTAGTCCAACGCTCTAACCACTAGGCTACCTGCCACCCCAAATAATATATAGCCTATAACAATGTATCCAAATTCACATATGCAATCAACAAAAGCGACAACATATCAACATCCAGCTAAAATAGTATCCGTGTTCAATTCGACCACAGGGCAGCATTACTAATGACTAACAAAACAGTGACATGGATTTAAACAGGATACAGTAACGGGTTCACACATTGTTGAGAAACACTCTTTTCACACCACTTTGTACAGCTATGACGGGAAGTTTCTTTAGCATGGCAGGTTAGGAGGATTAACGTAGCAAGTTAGGATAATTAATTTAGCAGGTTAGGAGAATTAGGTTTTATTTTATTTTTCTTTAACCTTTATTTAACTAGGCAAGTCAGTTAAGAACAACTTCTTATTTACAATGACGGCCTACCCCGGTTAAGGTTAGAAAAAGGGTTAGGAAAAATCACTTCCGGTCATAGATGTATCGAAGTGGCGTGAAAAGAGAGTCACAACATTATTATGTCAACAATAAAACCAAGGAACTTCTCACATTTGGCATTGAACGTTGTGCATTTCTCTACTCTCACATTGAAAAGAGTAGGACCTCTAGTGGGTGAAATGGGAAACTGCTGTTGTATGCTGACTACCCTTCTGTAGGGGATTGCATAATCAGAGAGTATATTTCGGGCAGAGGACATTTTTGCCTTTGAAGCTTTTATTTTAAGAGAGAGTTGTCATTTTGAAATCAACAGTAGTCAGAACTTTTAGAAACGTAACTTGTTCTACTGTATGTTGAAATCTGTATCAATTAACAGAATCAGAGAACCTGACATTCAGAACAAATGGCAAAGAACTAATTTAATACAGGATTTATACATGAACAAATTGTAATTGGACAGACATTATGCACCTTCACAAATCATGGATCTCTAATGCATGCTATTTGAATGACGGTGCAGGTCTATTTGAATCAAGAGTTTCATCTTGTGTTCACTATGGGCCAGTTTGCCAGACACAGATTAAACCTAGTCCTAGACTAAGAAGAAGCATTTTTATGGGAGATTCTTAATTCAAAGGGGTTGTAAATCCAGGACTAGGCTTAAAACTGCAATATGTCATTTTTGAGGTGACTGACCAAATTCACATAGAAATGTTAGTTATAGATCTGTCATTCTCATTGAAAGCAAGTCTATATACATTATTTCTATGCTTTCTGTTCTTAAGTTTCCTTAGCATTTTTTACTTTCGGTTTTGTACACCAGCTTCAAACAGCTGAAAATACAATATTTTTAGAAATTGAAACGATATTTCAGTGGTTTAGATGGTACAATGATTCTCTACATTGCTTGTTTAGTCACAAACTGAAATTATAAAATATATACAATTATGAAATTACTCATCTTTAGTGTTGCTAATATCTAAGTACATCGTGAGTTACAGTATGTCAGTAACATTTACACACACTATCCAAAAACTGTACATAATGGTGTTGTCACAGTGTATTTATTCCTCTCCTCCCCACGTAATCTAATTCACATTAAACCTTCTCCTTGGCCTATTTTTGTTATTAAAGTGAGATTGAAGCAGGCAATGAGGTAGGCATTTTGGTTCACCACAACAGCATGCACATCAAGTCATCTCTGGAGAGGGGAGCAGAGGAAGAATGAGGTTATAATATGCACTTCACAGGAATGTGTCCAAATAGGTACTTCACAAATATAAGAGAAACATTTTCACAGATGCACACAAGCTCACCCATGGTAGGTAGTCCAGATTCAACTTAAATGTTTTTTCATAAACAATCAGTTCTGCAAATAAATACACCCTATTTTTAAAGTTTAAGAAATACATCCAAGTGAACCAAACCTTTATATTAATCATGAATCTATAAAATGTATAATTCCCTTCTGCACACCATTGTGCTACAGTGCATCCTGCTAATGCGTCCTGTCTATCTATCCCATCAATGCATTTAACAGCATAGCAAACACTTTCCCGCCCTGTAACGTGAACTGCAGTTAATGCAAGAGAAATACTTAATATGTACTTTTTAAGGTTGCTTTTCTTCTTGACATGGGGCTCAATTCAAACAAAACAGCATTTCTGTATTTACGCCATTGTTTTTTTTGGTAGCTACTGGGTTTGATTGAATCCCAGCCCTGATCTGCTGTCTTTCTTTCGGGAGCAGAAGGTGAAGCAGGGGATATCGGGCAGGCCCAGGGGCTCATCATAGTGAAACATGGCACCCCTCTCCAGGAACACATTAGCAGACAGGTATAGCTCCTCAATGGACTCCCCTGTGGGAGAGGGATATACACTGAGTATACCAAACATTACGAACACCTTCCTAATATTGAGTCCTCCCCTGCCCTTTGGGTGGTGGACCATTGTTGATACACACGTGAAACTGTTGAGTGTGAAAAACGCAGCAGTGTTGCAACGTCTAGTTTCGATTTACATTTGCTTGAGCTGTCAACTAACTTGAATTCCATGACATTGGATTTAGGTTAAAAGTTGGGTGTAAAAAAATGGAAATTCTCAGGACCAGGCTGGCTGACTGGTCTCCGTACAGCAAGAGGAAGTGACCAGAGCGGACCAGACTTCCCCCATTTCAGTGTGTGTGTGAGTGCAGGGATATGATGTGGACTTTTCCAGGCATCTTCAATGGATATGTGCATTCTATTTCCACTGGCGCACACATGAAGGTAAACAATGGGGGTCGCTGTTTCACCAGGCCTAAATGAAGGAACACTGGATTAGAAATTATCTGAGTTGTTGGACTACAACTGTGGGGCCAAAAAAAAAGCAACATTTTGATGGGATGACATTAGTGCTGCAGTCCTCAGACATTTCTATCTGCTAAGGTCTTGTTGAAAGTAGATCAACCATATACGCAATTGTCTCCACTACAATTTGCATGTCCAAGTTTTAAATATATGTATACAATTTAGTATAGGAGTACATCACATATACTGTATATTTGTGAACCTGATTTTGAGAAATTGAGGAAATTAAACGTTTTTGGACCTGCAGAAAAACCATGTTGTGCAGTACATGGGTACAACGTGTGGGGGCGCAAATGATGAGCACTGGCAGCACGAGAGAGCCAGCCAAACAAACAGTGACACAGAGTGCGCACTTCCTGGTAGCTAGCTGGTTCATCGGTTCTGTTGGAGCTTGGTAAATGGAGGGACTACGATGAAACGGCACATTTTATGGGAATACTAATAGCAATCGTTGCTGACAATATTGACGTGGTGTTAAACACACCGGGAACGGTGTCTTGACGTCTCCAAACACTGCATGAGGCTGTTGGTGGAATGTCGCTGAGCTCAGGCGGGTGGACTACTCACACTCCACCGCCGGACCCGTCCTCATCAATCCCTGGCTATGGGGCCTCACAAACTGGCTGCCATACTGTCTTGATGTCGGTACGGGTATCAGTTTGCCATTCTGGTATTCGGCCGCTGTGTCTTCCTGGGGCAGGTGATGAGTCACTCCGTCTACAGCTCAGTATGGACCCCGGGAAGTCCGGGGAATTCCGTCTCACGCTACGGGACACCAGCGGAACAACGGGTCGGAGTGTGGTAAGAGAGAGAAAGGTTAAAGGCGGATTTCAATTAATGTCATTTGTCAGCCATGTTGACAAATAATGGGTATTTCTTTTGACTAATTACAAAATGGTGTTCATTAAAAATAGTTTTTGAAATTGTCAGCTAAAACTCGATGGAGTAAAGTTACATGTCACGTGATGTTTTATTATTACCAGCGTTACCAAGCCAGGCAGGCAGACGTGTGTACAGAGGGTTTTAAAACAACACTGATATTATCGTTGGTCTCATGCTTACATTTGGCTGCCATGCATTGAACTGTCACATAGTTATTTGAAACAATTTATAGTTCAACAAAATACACGGAACAAAAATATAAACGCAAGAGATTTGACTGAGTTACAGTTCATATAAGGAATTTAGAGAATTTAAAGAAATTAATTAAGCCCTAATCTACCGATTTCACATGACTGAGAATACAGATATGCATCTGTTTGTCACATCTTATTAATTTTTTTAAAGCTAGGGGCTTGGATCAGAAAACCAGACAGTATCTTGTGACCACCATTTGCCTTATGCAGCGTGACACATCTCCTTAGCATAAGAGTTGATCAGGCTGTTGATTCTGGCCCGTGGAATGTTGTCCCACTCCTCTTCAATGGCTGTGCAAAGTTGCTGGATATTGGCGGGAAATGGAACACGCTGTTGTACACGTTGATCCAGAGCATCCCAAACATGCTCAATGGGTGACATGTCTGGTGAGTATGCAGGCCATTTTCAGCTTCCAGGAATTGTGTACAGATCCTTGCAACAGGATTGTGCATTATCATGCTGAAACATGAAGTGATTGTGGAGAATGAAGGGCACAATAATGGGCCTCAGGATCTCATCACGGTATCTCATTGAAATTACTATTGATACAATGCTATTGTTTACGTTTTTCTTAACTTATGCCTGCCCATATCATAACCCCACTATGGGGCACTCTGTTCAATGTTGACATCAGCAAACCACTCGCCCACACAAAACCATACACGCTGTCTGCCATCTGCCCGGTACAGTTGACACCTGGATTCATCTGTGAAGAGCACACATCTCCAGCGTGCCAGTATCATCAAAGGTGAGCATTTGCCCACTGAAGTTGGTTACGACACCGAACTGCAGTCAGGTCAAGACTGGTGAGGATGACGAGCATGCAGATGAACTTCCCTGAGACGGTCTCAAACAGTTTGTGCAGAAATTCTTCAGTTGTGCAAACCCAGAGTTTCATCAGCTGCCCGGGTGGCTCAGATGATCCCGTTGGTGAAGAAGCCGGATGTGGAGGTCCTGGGCTGCCGTGGTTACACGTGGTCTGCGGTTATAATGCCGGTTGGACGTACTGCCAAATTCTCTAAAATGATGTTGGAGGCGGTTTATGGTAGGGAAATTGACATTAAATTATCTGGCAACAGCTCTAGTGGACATGCCTACAGCCAGCATGTCGAATGCATATGCCCTCAAATCTTGAGACATCTGTGGTATTGTGTGACAAAACTGCACATTTTAGAGTGGCCTTTTATTGTTCCCAGCACAAGGTGCATCTGTGTAACAATCATGCTGTTTAATCAGCTTCTTGATATGCCACAGCTGTCCGGTGGATGGATTATCTTGGCAAAGGACAAAATGCTCACTAACAGGGATGTAAACAAATTTGTGCACAATATTTGAGAGAAATGAGCATTTGTGCATAGAACATTTCTGGGATCTTTTATTTCAGCTTATGAAACCAACACTTAGTATTTTTGTCCAGTATAAACTACCGGTCAAAAGTTTTAGAACACCTACTCATTCAAGGGTTTTTCTTTATTTTTACTATTGTCTACATTGTAGAATAATAGTAAAGACATCAAAACTATGAAATAACACATGTAATCATGTAGTAACTAAAAAAAGTGTTAAACAAATCACAATATATTTAATATTTGAGATTCTTCAAATAGCCACCCTTTACCTTGATGACAGCTTTGCACACTCTTGGCATTATCTCAACCAGCTTCACGAGGTAGGTACCTGGAATGCATTTCAATTAACAGGTGTGCCTTGTTTAATGTTCATTCCTGGAATTTCTTACCTTAATGCATTTGAGCCAATCAGCTGTGTTGTGACAAGGTAGGGGTGGTATACAGAAGATGGCCCTATTTGTTAAAAGACCAAGTCCAGGCCTCCCGGGTGGCGCAGTGGTTAAGGGTGCTGTACTGCAGCGCCAGCTATGCCATCAGAGTCCCTGGTTCGCGCCCGGGCTCTGTCGTAACCGGCCGCGACCGGAAGGTTGGCCTAGCGTTGCCCGGGTTAGGGAGGGCTTGGTCGGTAGAGATGTCCTTGTAAAGAATTTTACAAAATAAATTAAAATAAAAAGACCAAGTCCATATTATGGCAAGAACAGCTCAAATAAGCAAAGAGAACTTTAAGACACAAAGGTCAGTCAATACAGAACATTTCAAGAACTTTGAACGTTTCTTCAAGTGCAGTCGCAAAAACCATCAAGCGCTATGATGAAACTGGCTCTCAGGAGGACCACCACAAGAAAGGAAGAACCAGAGGTGTTGCAGAGGATGAACTCATTAGCGTTACCAGCCTCAGAAATTGTAGCCCAAATAAATGCTTCACAGAGTTCAAGTAACAGACATAACTCAACATCAACTGTTCAGAGGAGGTTGTGTGAATCAGGCCTTCATGGTCAAATTCCTGCAGAGAAACCACTACTAAAGGACACCAATAATAATAAGATACTTGTTTGGGCCAAGAAACACTAGCAAAGGACATTAGACGGGTGGACATTTGTCCAAATTGGAGGTTTTTGGTTCCATCTGCTGTCATTGTGAGACGCGGTGTGGATGCTCTCCGCATGTGTTTTTTACATTTTTATTCAAGGCGCACTTAACCAGCATGGCTACCACAGCATTCTGCAGTGATACGCCATCCCATCTAGTTTGAGCTTATTGGGACAATAATTTGTTTTTCCAATAGGACAATGACCCAAAACACACGCCCAGGTTGTATAAGGGCTATTTCACAAAGGAGGAGAGTGATGGAGTGCTGCATTAGATGACCTGGCCAATACAATCCTCTGACCTCAACCAAATTGAGATGGTTTGGGATGAGTCGGACCACAGAGTGAAGGAAAAGTGCTCAGCATGTGGGAACTCCTTCAAGACGGTTGGAAAAGCATTCCAGGTGAAGCTGGTTGAGAGAATGCCAAGAGTGCAAAGCTGTCAAGGGCAAAGAGTGGCTATTTTGAAGAATCTCAAATAAAATATTTTTATTTCTTTAACGCTTTATTTTTTTGGTCACTCCATATGTGTTATTTCATAGTTTTGATGTTTTCACTATTATTCTAAAATGTAGAAAATAGTTAAAAAAAATAAAGACCCTTTGAATGAGTAGGTTTTTCTAAAACTTGACCGGTAGTGTAGTTATACAGTGCATTCGGAAAGTATTCAGATCCTTTGTCTTTTTGTTAACGTTACAGCCTTATTATAAAATGGATTAAATCGTTTTTTCCTCATCAATCTATACACCACCACATAATGACACAGCACAAATGGGTTTTTAGAAAATGTTGCAAATTTATATGTATTTTTACATTTAAAAAATGATCACATTTACATAAGTATTTCCGACCCTTTATTCAGTACTTTGTTGAAACACTTTTGTCAGCGATTACAGCCTTGAGTCTTCTTGTATGATGCTACAACCTTGGCACACCTGTATTTGGGGAGTTTCTCTCATTCTTCTCTGCAGATCCTCTCAAGCTCTGTCAGGTTGGATAGGGAGTGTTGCTGCACAGCTATTTTCAGGGATGTTCGATCGGGTTCAAGTCCGGACTCTGGCTGGGCCACTCAAGGACATTCAGAGACTTGTCTCGAAGCCACTCCTGCGTTGTCATGGCTGTGTGCTTGACCTGTTGGAAGGTGAACCGTCGCCCCAGTCTGAGGTCGTGAGCGCTCTGGAGCAGGTTTTCATCAAGGATCTCTCTGTACTTTGCACTGTTCATCTTTGCCTCATCCCTGACTAGTCTTCCAGTCCCTGCCGCTGAAAAACATCCCCACAGCATGATGCTGCCACCACCATGCTTTACCGTAGGGATGGTGCCAGGTTTCCTCCAGACGTGACTCTTGGCATTCAGGCCAAAGAGTTCAAGAGTTTCATCAGACCTTTTAGCAAACTCCAAGCGAGCTGTCATGTGCCTTTTACTGAGGAGTGGCTTCCGTCTGGCCACTCTACCATAAAGGCCTGATTGGTGGAGCTGCAGAGATGGTTATCCTTTTGGATGGGTCTCCCATCTCCATAGAGGAACTCTAGAGCTCTGTCAGAGTGACCATTGGGTTCTTGGTCACCTCCCTGACCAAGGCCCTTCTCCCCCGATTGTTCAGTTTGGCCGAGCAGCCAGCTCTAGGAAGAGTCTTGGTGGTTCCAAACTTGTTCCATTTAAGAATGATGGAGGCCACTGTGTTCTTGGGGAACTTCAATGCTGCAGAAATGTTTTGATACACTTCCCCAGATCTGTGCCTTGACACAATCCTGTCTCGGAGCACAACGGACAATTCCTTTAACCTCATGGCTTGGTTATTTCTCTGACATGCACTGTCAACTGTGGGACCTTATATAGACAGGTGCCTTTGCCAAATCATGTCCAATCAATTGAATTTGCCACAGGGGGACTCCAATTAAGTTGTAGAAACATATAAAGCATGATCAATGGAAAAAGGATGATCAATGGAAACAGGATGCACCTGAGCTCAATTTCGTGTCTTATAGCAAAGGGTCTGAATAATTTTGTAAATTAGGTATTTCTGTTTTTTTAAACCTGTTTACTCATTGTCATTATTGGATATTGTGTGTAGATTGAAGATTTGTATTTTTTTTATTTTTTTATTTTTTTTTAACCTTTATTTTACTAGGCAAGTCAGTTAAGAACAAATTCTTATTTTCAATGACGGCCTAGGAACAGTGGGTTAACTGCCTGTTCAGGGGCAGAACGACAGATTTGTACCTTGTCAGCTCGGGGATTCGAACTTGCAACCTTTCGGTTACTAGTCCAACACTCTAACCACTAGGCTACCCTGCCGCCCCATTTATTTAATCCATTTTAGAAATTTGGAAAATTGAAGGGGTCTGAATACTTTCCAAAGGCATTCCCATTCTCTCCCAAACAGAGCTCAAAGGTAATTCCAACATGACATCAGTGCAATACCTAAAGTCAACATACTACCATGGAACAAACAGTGGTAGGCAGCTAATTTCAGTGTGATAAAATGAGCATCACTTCACTCTCTCCCCTCCGTGTCTTCCAGTCCATTGCAGAGTTTGACCTGAGGTCGGTGCACTATGAGGTGAAATCGCCAAAATGCCACGAGCTGAGTTTGTTCATGCCCCCTCACGACCGCATCAGCTTCAACTTCCGCTGCGAGCAGGAGGCTCAGGAGTGGGCCACCGTGGTGATCTCGTCACTCAGAGAGGCACACAGGGGTTAGTCTACTTTCTTCCTGCCTCTGTTCTCTTTGATCAGATGTTTCACTGTCTTCTCCTCCCATCTTTTCTGTGCTCGAATAACCTGAGTCCCCTGTCTTCTCTTCTCCTGACCCCTCAGTGTCCGACAGCCCTCCCACTGATGACCGACAACTTCCTCTGGAGGTCTTGGAGACACCCAGCTCTGCTTCCTTACCACGCACAGGTAGCCCTCAGTGGGTGTGTGTGTGTACAGTAGTATATTGGCCAAGTTTCTACTCTTTTTCAATTGCTCACTGTCCCGGACTCTGTGTTTCAACCTTGTGTCCATTCATCTGTAGAGGAGATGTGTGCTGAGCTGACCAGGGCCATCGAGGCTGGTGACATCCAGGCGGCCTCCATCTACGCTGCCACCCTGGCTCGTCAGCAGGCAGAGCTGAAGATCCAGCCCTCTGAGAGGAGCTACGGAGACACAGATCTTAGGTGAGAGAGTTAAGAGCAAACGAGCTACTGGGTAATAGAACAGGAAGTTATTGAAGAAGTCAGAATATTGTGTGAACTGGTGCGATGACAGGAAATGCATATTTTAGTAGTTCATGACGATTGTATCTTTCTGTGAAAGCTTGGCTGTAGTGGTCGAAGATTCTTCGTCTTCCTGTTGTGTCACAGTGAAAGTCCCCCCCCACGCGACCATCGCAATACTCAAGCAGCAGGTCAGTCTGAACAGCTTAAATAAGAATTACATTTTTTTAAAGTTTGAATTCAGAACTCTTAACAGTATCTAGCTCTACAATAGTTACAATATAATGTAAACCTACTTTCTACCTGTGTTTTTAGTTTTTGTACCTTTTCTGTCTGTCCCTCTGTCCTAGGTATTCCTGGAGTATGGCTTCCATCCGCGGGTGCAGCGCTGGGTGATTGGCCAATGTCTGTGTGCAGACCAGCGCTCTCTCGCGTCCTACGGGGTGCGTAGGGATGGAGACACGGCCTTCCTGTACCTCCTCTCTGCCCGCCACGCCCGTCTCACACGGCAGCTGCTCCAGCAGGACCAGGAAAGAGCCCTCCTCACCCCCGCTACCCCTCCTCTTGAGACCCCAAGCAACGGCCCCACATCCCAGGACTGGAGGGGTTACAGCACCCTGCCCCCCAGACTGAGCCACAGCAGCATGGGTGACACTGTTAAACACTCACACAAATGCACGCACATACACACCATTGACAGAAGGACCCATTGTGTTGGCTTCCTCCTGACCGAGCTTTGTTCCGATAGGTTCAAATGGAGCGGGGCCAAATGGACCCGGGGCAGAGAGGCTGAAAATCAGTGAAATCAAAGACCTCATCAACCTGGAGATGCCACAACTCACCAAAGCACTTAACCCTAAGAAATCAGGGCCTCAGGTACACACAAGCTCTGTACAGTACCCCTTGGTGTTAACTGACTAACTATTTCACTCTGCTACATGGATTTCATCTAGGTATGCATGCATACCTAGATACAGTAAGTTGACATACAGTAGGTTTCCAGCAACACACCTGTAAAGACAGTCTCGCTGTGTGTCTCAGGGTTGGGCCTGCCCTTCTTGCACGTACATAAACAAGCCCACGCGGCCTGGCTGTGAGATCTGCAGTACAGACCGTCCAGAGAGCTATACTGTTCCTGGGAGCTACAAACCAGACCCTCTGGAGCTTCACCGCATACAGCAGGAGAAAGAAGCTGTCCGACAGTACCAGCAGGTAGGATGTTTTATGCTCATGAACACATACACAAACTCAGACACTCGTGCACCTAAACACATTCAAATGGTGCATACAGCAGGAAATGCAAGCTGTCAGACAGTGTCAACAGGACGTGTAGAAACCTAGACACACACATACAGTCTTGCACATGCACACAGTTTACAGTTAATTACAGTGCATAGTTTTTTAGGGAAAGATTTATTAGGGAAAGTTAGGCTCCGAAGGAGTAGCAGGAGTTGAGACGACCAGGGATGGTAGGATGGGCTCTAAGGCTGACTCTCTTCTCTTCTGTCTCTTTGTTTTTTGAAGGAGAAAGGGAGAAGAGAGGCGCTGAGGGGCGCGGGTGCTCAAAATGACTCACTACTGGAAAACTTGGCCCAGGACTACAGGCACACACACACTCCGTAACATCGCAGAAAGACACTGACTGACAGACGCGCACACACACTTTCTATATTTTGCCACTGTAGACATTCTCTTCAACCCATACACTCACGCTACTGAGCAATACTCATTCATGTTGTGACAGAATCTCAGTGATTGTACATTACATAGCATTGTGGCTACCTACCCTCTGACATTGTTTGATACAAATACACTATATATAAATAAGTATATGGACACCCCTTCAAATTAATGGATTTGGCTATTTCGACCAAATCAAGCACACAGCCATGCAATCTCCATTGACAAATATTGGCATGAGAATGGGCCTTACTGAAGAGCTCAGTGACTTTCAACGTGGCACTGTCATAGTATGCCACCTTTCCAACAAGTCGGGTTGTAAAATTTCTGCCCTGCTTGAGCTGCCCTGGTCAACTGTAAGTGCTGTTATTGTGAGGTGGAAATGTCTAGGAGCGACAACGGCTCAGCCATGAAGTGATAGGCCACACAGCTCATAGAACGGGGCCGCCTAGTGGAGAAGCGCTTAACGCATAAAAATCGTCTATCCTTGGTTGCAACACTCACTAGCACTACCAAGTTCCAAACTGCCTCTGGAACGTCAGCACAAAAAAATGTTTCATCTGGAGCCTCATGAAATGGGTTTCCGTGGCCGAGCACAAGCCTAAGATTACCATGCGTAAGGCCAAGCGTCGGCTGGAGGGGTGTAAAGCTGGCATAGTGCCAACTAAAGTTTGTTGTAGGAGGATTAATGGTCTCGGGCTGTTTTTCATGGTTTGGTTGAGGCCCCTACAGCATACAATTACATTATAGACTATTCTGTGCTTCCAACTTTGTGGCAACAGTTTGGGGAAGGCCCTTTCCTGTTTCAGCATGACAATGCCCCTGTGCACTAAGCAAGGTCCATACAGAGATGGTTTGTAGAGATCGCTGCGGAAGAACTTGACTGGCCTGCACAAATCCCTGACCTTAACCCCATTGAACACCATTGGGATGAATTGGAACGCCGACTTCGAACCAGGCCTAATCGCTTAACATCAGTGCCCGACCTCACTAATGCTCTTGTGGCTGAATGGAAGCAAGTCCCCGCAGCAATGTTCCAACATTTAGTGGAAACCCTTTCCAGAAGAGAGGAGGCTGCTATAGCAGCAAAGGGGGGGTACCAACTTCATATTAATGCCCATGATTTTGTAATGAGATGTTTGACGAGCAGGTGTCCACATACTTTTGGTGGTGGTGTGGTGTATGTTTATCTGCACAGAAGTGTGTTTGTATGACTTAAGCAAATTAAAGAATCATGGCTCTTGTATGTCGAAAGCTTTGTATATAGGACAGCAGGTAGCCTGGCGTTTAAGAGCATAACCGAAAGGTCGCCGGTTCAAATCCCGAGCCGACTAGGTGAAAAAATCTGCCGGTGTGCCCCTGAGCAAGGCACTTAATTATAATTGATACTGTAAATTGCTCTGGATAAGAGCGTCTGCTAAATTACTAAAATGTAAATGTAACTTTGCATGTTTGTAATGAATTATGTAATTATACTGCAAATCCATGTAGGCCTAGTTTGCTTAGTGTGTGCCAACCAGTTGAAACTTACTATTTCAGAGAAGACAAAGAACTGCTGTGTTGCACAGTCTGTGCCTGTTTGTTACAGTCAGGGTCATCAAGTGGACAACTTCAATGGCTGTTTGTTTTTAATGTGTTAACTTCCCAAATGCACAATTTAATAAATAATGAAGGCCTTTTGACTGAATGTAGAACAAAAAAACATCCATGTTGTTGCAATTTAAAATGTGTATTTAACTGTAATAAAGCAAGAGAACTAAATGAACTTCTGTCTGTGTGTTTGAACGATGTTTGTGTACAACCTGCGTGTTCAACGTGTGTGTTGTTGTATATTGTGGATCCCCACCACCCCAGGCGAGGGAAGCAGAGCGGAGGGAGAACTTTGCCCGGCTGGTGATGTTGGATGGAAAGGACCTGGTGCCCAACCCAGATGCTGTGGACTGTAGGATCTGTTACCTGGACCTGCAGCCTGGGGAGGGAGTCCTGCTCAGAGAGTGTCTACACTGTTTCTGCAGGTACCACTCAGACAATTCTCTTGGCCCTCCACCTAGTGACCCTCCCCCTAGACACTAGGTGATCTGAAAGCATTGGAGCGGTGTTAGCAGCTTGGTGGAAACTCCACTTAGCCTCCCAGAGAGCTGCTAAGTGCAGCTATAACATCATATTGCTTATACCCCTCGGATTCTTTCTTTCTACAATAATTGGGGGGGGATTTCACACTGTGCAAGAATGGCGTGGGTGAGATGAGATGCTTATGCAGAGATGGAGCCAGTGTGTTGTGTTCACAGAGATTGCCTGCGCTCAGTAGTCCTGATGTGTGAGGACCCGGAGGTGGCCTGTCCGTACCGTGATGACACGTACGCCTGTGACTGCACCCTGCAGGGGAGAGAGATCAGAGCCGTGAGTGGTGACATCACTGGCTTCTTTCTAATGTATTTAATAGTAGCTGCACGATGGCCCATTGGATATTAGAAACATACTGTATAACACACTGCCCAATGTCTGGCTAATGCAAACCAGAAAACCCATCTACTCATTGCTCTCCCCTCTGCTCTTTCATTCCTTCCTGCCTACCAGTTGGTGTCGGAAGAGGAGTACGAGCGCTGGCTGCAGAGAGGCTTGTCTGTGGCAGAGTCTCGTTGTGAAGGCAGTTACCACTGTGCCAGCCCAGACTGTGCTGGGTGGTGTGTGTACGAGGACACCGTCAACGTGTTCCACTGCCCCGTCTGCAACAAGCACAACTGCCTGCTCTGCAAGGTACACACACGTCACCTTTACATTCACCAATGATTGCATACACCATGGATTTGAACAAACCTCTTTCTCTACTCGGTCTGTCTCTCAGGCGATTCATGAAGGGATGGACTGTAAGCAGTACCAGGATGACCTTACGACCCGTGCTGAGAACGACTCGGCAGCCCGCAGAACCAGAGATCTGCTCAAGGTGACGCACAGACACTTTTACACACAATTTATACCTGTAGATCGATTTCAGCAAAGCATTGAGGACAATGAGATTGGACAAAGGACAAAGGATTGTTAGTTTTCAGGTTAGTAAGACTTTGCTGATATCATATTAACAGATAACTGTTATATTAACATGTAATATCCGTGTCTCTCTCAGACCCTGGTCCTCTCCGGGGAGGCCATGCACTGCCCACAGTGCGGCATCATCGTGCAGAAAAAGGAGGGCTGTGATTGGCTGCGTTGCACTGTCTGTCACAGTGAGATCTGCTGGGTCACCAGGGGGCCTCGCTGGGGGCCTGGGGTAAGAGCCCGCCCCTCCTGTCTCACTGTCAAATTCAATTTAGCATGGTTGTGCTCCTCCGGTCACCTGTAATGCAGACATTTCACATCTGTCTGCTACGTGTCCAATGTAGCATGTAGCCTAGCAGTTAGAGGGTTGGGCCAGTAACTGAAAGGTCGCTGGTTCGAATACCCACACCGACAAGGTGAAAAATCTGTCGATGTGCCCTTGAGCAAGGCACTTAACCCTCATTTGCTCCATGGGTGGCGTTCTACTATGGCTGACCCTGTAAAACAACACATTTCACTGCACCCATCCGGTGTGACAATAAAATATCTAATGTGCTTCTGTTTCCTCCCAGGGTCCGGGAGACACCAGCGGAGGCTGCCGCTGTAACATCAACAACCAAAAATGTCACCCAAAGTGTCAGAACTGCCACTGAGAAAGACAATGAGGGATGTGTGCGTTAAGAGTGAGATAGGACAAATTAAGTGTGTGTCACTCAAAGGATTGATGATTGCACTGCAAATTTAGCTATGCACGTTTTCTGTTGGTTTCTGTTCTCCCTTTAGGCTGTGTTTAGATAGTCAGTCCAATTCTGATATTTTTTTCACTCATTTGTCTATTGACCAATCAGATCAGCTCTGAAAAAAAACCTGATGTGATTGGCCAAAATACCAATTAGTGTAAAAAATACCAGAATTGTACTGCTTGTCTAAATGCAGCCCGAGTCATGCAATACTGTTCAGGGACACATTAAACTAAGTGTACTTAACTTTTTCAGCCCTCAAAGCCAAAGTCTAATACTAATGACCACATTCTGGGGTTGTAACAGCATACTGTGTTCTAAATGGACATAAGAAACAGAACAAACAATCTCTGTTTCAAACTGCACTGCGTTGTGTGCCAATTAATAGCCATTTTGAAAGTACATGAGAGTTCATGTGAAATGAATACTTCTGCATGTTTTTCTATGTTTTAGCACCTCTGAATGAATGCCAGGCTCTGTCATGTAGATTTGTTTCCAAGACTAAGTGTTCTATTTTGCTCTATTTATTACTCACAGGCTCTGGTTACAGACAGACAAATGTATGAACGCCAAGAAAACACTTTCTATCTGCCAGTTTTCATGGAATAATCAGATTTGCTCAGTAACTGCTGTGTGCCATAGTGAGTTTTTAAAACAGTGTGTCAATAAAGCCACTCTAAACACAAGATTTAGTCTCTCTAATTAAATCTAATATGATAAAGCATTAGATGAGGGTGGTTTATCGCAAACAACCGCCACGGTTGGAATGCCTCCTGTTTTGCTCATGAGGATGGCACACTCAGTCTGCATTTCTTTAGCCTATTCAAGTTGCTTAAGGTAATTACAATGTATTACCCAGTCTGGCAAATACACTATTTTCATGGTTTACATGATTAGCGATTTGAAATGGCTAGCTAGTTAGCAGTGGTGCGCGCTAATAGCGTTTCAATCGGTGACGTCGCTCGCTCTGAGACCTGAAGTAGTTGTTCCCTCTGTGTGCAGAGGGTCCCTGGTTTGAGCCCGTGTCGGGCGAGGGGACGGAAGCTATACTGTTACACCTCTACGGGATCGGTGTCACCCCCGCGGGATGGTTGAGCTAACGTAGGCTAATGTGATTAGCATAAGGTTGCACTGTCCAATTTACAGTAGCTATTACAGTGAAATAATGCTATTGTTTGAGGAGAGTGCACAGTTATGAACTTAAAAATGTATTAATAAACCAATTAGGCACATTTGGGCAGTCTTTATACAAAATTTTGAACAGAAATGCAGTGATTCATTGGATCAATATAAACTTTGCACATGCACTGCTGCCATCTAGTGGCCAAAATCCTAATTGTGCCTGGGCTGGAATAATACATTATGGCCTTTCTCTTGCATTTCAAAGATGGTACAAAAAAAATATGTTATTTTCTTTGTATTATCTTTTACCAGATCGTCTTCTTTAATGTAACACATATCAGTATGTGTTATTATTATGTAACCTACAGAGGAATAGAATGCCAAAATTTCGTGCAGCTTTTCATTATAGGTAGCTTTATGTCAGTCAGTGGCAATGTAGGCCTGAATGCAAAACTGATGCATTGCTAAATGTTTAGAATAAACTCATGATCACACTATTATGGCAAATCCTAAACCTTGTCATATGATGGTCATCTGTTGCAGTAGTCTGACAACTCACGCCAAATTCTTACTATGCTCTGTCTTTTGCTACATACTTCATTAACTTTTCCCCTTTATTCCCTTTTTTCATTGCGGAGAAGAAAGTAAGTCCGTGGGCATGGCAGGAGCAAGGAGTCAGGGTAGCCAGGCAACTGTTGCAGCTAGCTAATACTAAAAAGCTGTAAATCTGGTTTCAGAAAGGTGACAACACAGGAAGAGAGATGAGGCTTGCCTCAAGCACGTCAATGAAGATTCTGAGACACTGCACAATAGGGGAGCTCGCTTCCATAGCCGCGTGGAAGTAGGGATTCTGAGGGTGCTGCAGCATCCCCTGATAAATCGAGATTAACCCCTAGCTAAAAAATGATGACCATCATATGACGAGGTTTAGGATTTGCTTAGTGAGTGATCATGAGTTTATTGCAAACATTTCACAATGCAATGCATTAGTTTTGCATTCAGGCCTACATTGCCAATTTAACTAGGCCTTTAGTACTCCTGTATGAGCAGAGAAGAATACCCCCTTTTGCCCTCAGAACAACCTCAATTCGTCAGGACATGGACTACGTGGTGTTTCGATTGCGTTCCACAGGGTTGCTGGCCCATGTCGACTCCAATGCTTCCCACAGTTGTGTCAAGTTGGCCGGATGTCCTTTGGGTGGTGGACCATTCTTGATGGGAAACTGTTGAGCATGAAAAGCCCAGCAGCGTTGCAATTCTTTACACAAACTGGTGCATCTGGCACCTACTACCCATACCCGTTCAAAGGTACTTACATTTTTTGTCTTGCCCACTCACCCTCTGAATGGCACACATACACAATCCATGTCTCAATTGTCTCAAGGCTTCAAAATCCTTCTTTAACCTGTCTCCTCCCCTTCATCTACACTAATTGAAGTGGACTTAACAAATGACATCAGTAAGGGATCATAGCTTTCACCTGGATTCACCTGGTCAGTCTATGTCATGGAAAGAGCAGGTGTTCTTAACGTTTTGTGTTCTCAGTGTACATCAAGGATGTAGTAGCCTAACGACTCGGATCACACCTACAGCGTCATTGCACAAAATGTTATGCAGCATCATCTGGAAATGTTTGCAACAAAAGTTCACCTTCTGCTACCATTTCTGTCAAGCCATTTACACATGCAGAAATCACTGCAACTGCAAGACGATGCTGTAAGGCAAACGCAGCGTTCCATTAGAAATGAATGGACTTCTGGTGTACCAAAATGTATTGGTGCTGTCGGTGTAATCAAGGTGTTAGCCCAATGTAATAGGCCTATTGTCAACCAATCATATCAAATCCTTTCGGAAGAGGACAGTTAGGCCGAATATGATTTTATGATTTTGGTGAAGACCTATAAAAGTAAGTAAATTGCTGTATTAGACTAAAATATATAAGGTAAATTTCATCAAACTTGTGAGGCTCTCCTTGCTTATTCAATATATTTGCTGTTACTTCGCTCAATCACATTTTAGAAGTCTCCCTTAACAGTTTTACATTCCCTGAGACCAACCAGAAATGTTTCCTTGGTCATATATTCCCAGATTTTTATAAAACAGGCACATATGTGGTCTCTCGTTTCTGCATCACCAAGGCAACAGAGGTGGCAAGGGGTGCTTCAATTGCATGTTCAGTTCAGTGGACAACACTATACAGTGAACTTCAAAATTACTGGCCCCCCTGACTGGCAATGCACAAATAATACTTTCAAAAATATAAACGATATAATTATAGAGAAAAACTCTAAATACTAACGTGAGAAATACGGTACATTATTAATGTTTCGATGGAACCCACCGAAATAATTTGATTTAATTAAAAATCAATGTCCTCCAAATCAAGGTTTCACAGTTAATGGCACCCTTAAAGATTATTGTAAATAACATCTACCAAAATTAAACCAGGAATTAAATTCCACTTATTTAAGTCTATATAAGTCTTAAGGAACTGTATTGAGCCATTACATCACTTCCTGTTTCACAAGGGTATAAAAATGAGGTAACACGCATGCAATATCCCTTTGTCATCCAACACCACGAAGAAAACAAAAGAACTGGCAGTTCAAAAGAGACAGATGGTCGTAGACCTTCATAAATCTGGTAATGGCTACAAGAAGATCCACAAACGATGAAATATACCACTGAGCACTATCAGGGCAATTATTTAAAAATTCAAAAGATATGGAACAGTTGAAAACCTCACGGGTAGAGGACACAAATGCATTTTGCCCCCCAGGATAGGGAGGAGGATGGTGAGAGAAGCAACACAATCCCCAAGAATCACTGTGAAAGAATGGCAGGCCTTGGTGGGCGTCTGGGGTCACCAGGTTTCCAAAGGCACCATCAGATGACACCTCCACAACCACAGGCTCTTTGGAAGGGTTGCTAGAAGAAAGCCATTTCTGACCCCAAGACACAGACACAAGATCTTGGAGTTTGCCAAACAATTTAAATTATGACTGGAAGAAGGTGCTCTGGTCAGTTGAGACCAAAATTGAATGTTTTGGTCAGATAAAGCATCAACATGTTTGGCGTCAAAACAGAGATGCATACAAGGAGAGGCACCTCATACCCGCGGTGAAATATGGTGGTAGGTCAGTGATGTTTTGAGGCTGTTTTTAATTCCAGAGGTCCAGGGGCACCGGTTAAGATTGATGGCATAATAAGTGTTGTTTGTGCATTGCTAGTGCATTGCTAGTCAGTGGTGTCAGTAATTTTGGAGCCCACTGTATATTCAAAAGTATGTGGACACCCCTTCAAATTAGTGTATTCGGCTATTTCAGACACACCCATTGGTGACATTTGTATAAATTCAAGCACACAGCCATGCAACCTCCATAGACTAACCTTGGCAGTAGAATGGCGTTACTAAAGAGATCAGTGACATTCAACGTGGCACCATTATAGGATGCCACCTTTTGAACAAGATAGTTCGTCAAATTTCCGCCCTTCACGTGCTTCCCTGGTCAACTGTTAGTCCTGTTATTGTAAAGTGGAAACATCTAGGAGCAACAATGGCTCAGCCACGTGGTGGTAGGCCACACAAGCTTACAGAACGGGACAGCTGAGTGCTTTAGCACGTAAAAATAGTCTGTCCTCGGTTGCAACACTCACTACCGAGTTCCAAACTGCCTATGGAAGCAACATCATCACAGCAACTGTTTGTCGGAAGCTTCAATGGGTTGAAATGGGTTTCCATGGCCAAGCAGCCGCACACAAGCCTAAGATCACCATACCCAATGCCAAGCGTTGGCTGGAGTGGTGTAAAGCTCCCTGCCATTGGACTCTGGATCAGTGGAAACACATCCTCTGGAGTGATGAATCACGCTTCATCATCTGGCAGTCGGACAGACGAATCTGGGTTTGAGGGATGCCAGGACAACGCTACCTGCCCCAATGAATAGTGCCGTCTGCAAAGTTTTGTGGAGGAGGTATAATGGTCGGGGGCTGCTTTTCAGGCCCCTTAGTTCCAGTGAAGGGAAATCTTAACGCTACAGCATACAATTACATTCCAGACGATTCTGTGTTTCCAAATTAGTGACAACAGTTTGGGGAAGGCACTTTCCTGTTTCAGCATGACAACGCCCCTGTGCACAAAGCAAGGTCCATACAGAAATGTTTTGTGGAGATCTGTGTGAAAGAACTTGACTGGCTGGCACAAAGCCTTGACCTCAACCCCATCGAACACCATTGTGATGAATTGGAACGCTGACTGCGAGCCAGGCCTAATCGCCCATCATCAGTGCCCGACCTCACTAATGGTCTTGTGGCTGAATGGAAGCAAGTCCCTGCAGCAATGTTTTAATTAGTAGAAAGCCTTCCCAGAAGAGTGGAGGCTGTGATAGCAGCAAAGGAGGGACCAACTCCACATTAATGCCCATAATTTTGGAAAGAGATGTTCAACGAGCAGGTGCCCACAAAATGTACAGAATAAGGACTACTCGAAACCTGACCACAAGGCCTGATACCATGAAACAGTTTTGCAGCAGAGGGAAATTGCTACATTTAGCCAATAAACCCTTTTCCCCATAAAGGTTCGAGTAATCTCGATTTAACTTCTAACGACCTAAAAAGCTAAATACGGTTTTCCATCAAAATAATAATTATTGCTTGCTAATGTGATTAATAAAGGAATTTGAATATGTCGCAAGAGAAAATATATTAAACTTTAAAAAACGAATGTTACATTTTCTGGCAAATGTGTAATTATTATGCACCAGATGTTAAGACTACAAATCGTTATAAATTGCATATCTGTAAGATTGACTTTCAATGTCAATAAGAATAGGTTTTCAGAACACCCGGGACTCAACCCTGAAGACCTGGGGCTGACTGGGGGGAAGTTGATTTCATCCCTGCGCGACCGAAATGAAGCGCCCCGCAAGCTAGCGGTGAACATTTGGCAGAAACATAACTCTATGTTGCATATCTCACTGCTTTTTTCCATGTTCCGTGCTATCCTGACGCCAAATTATCAACACTTCTTAATATTAATTCAATGGACTGTGGTCAGTAAACCCACTGTTAATATTTATAAGAATCTATTAGCACGTACAAATAACAAGTGCATAACTATATCGTGATTGGCAACAACAACAAAAAGCCTCATGTTGATGTTGGTCACATTACTGCCATGTATGTATGGTGTGACGCAAATTGCGGAGCCTCTAGAGGCACGCAGAGGTCAATTTGAGCTCAGTACCGCATCGCTGTGAGACTCAAAGTTTGTAACAATGCGGAGGGCTCCGTAAAGCACCGCATTGACATGATTGGTTGACGGTAGGTGAGGGCGGGAGGTTTTCTATAAACACAAACGCACTTCCTTGACAACTTCCTTCAAAATGCTGCACGGCCAATGCAAGATGCCTGATTGACAATGTGGCGCCCTATAACTAATGTGAGTTTGTGCTGCGCGCACTGTGCAGTTCCAACATAATCCAAATGGTGGCAGCCTAGACCACAAATGAATGTTTTGCATGAAATAATGTTGTAGTTGCAGTATAGCAGGATTGGGATTTTAGACTGCCATCCTTTTGGATTATGTTGGAACTGTGTAAAGCTATATTCCTGTTGAGGGTAACATTAAACTATATCGCCTATTTGTCAGCTGTGCAAACCTGTCTATGACTTCACTCTTTCTCAAGTGTGTTAGTATATCTTTGTCAATTGTCATGATGCATTTTTATCTTAGGTCATTAGGCTCCTAAACCAGATACTGTATATAGATGTCTTAATGCATTGACAAATCTCTCACAGCTGCAGTTGCTAACTGGGATGGATGGTCAGCACAACCTGTATGACGGCTTTCAGTGATGGGAACCTATCAGGGTCAGTTTACACACACAGGACAGGTAATGAAAGGTAATTGAAAGGTAATGTTTAGTAACAACTTCCTTTGGCTTGAGAGGAATATGATACATGTTTGTCTTGTGTGGGCTTCCCCCCCTCACTCTATATTCTCCTGTCTGCTCCTCTCTCTGTCCTGTTCGCTCCTCTCTCTGTCCTGTGCTCTCCTCTCTCTGTCCTGTGCTCTCCTCTCTCTGTCCTGTGCTCTCCTCTCTCTGTCCTGTGCTCTCCTCTCTCTGTCTTGTGCTCTCCTCTCTCTGTTTTGTGCTCTCCTCTCTCTGTCTTGTGCTCTCCTCTCTCTGTCTTGTGCTCTCCTCTCTCTGTCTTGTGCTCTCCTATCTCTGTGCTGTCTGCTCCTCTCTCTGTTTTGTGCTCTCCTCTCTCTGTCTTGTGCTCTCCTCTCTCTGTTTTGTGCTCTCCTCTCTCTGTCTTGTGCTCTCCTCTCTCTGTCTTGTGCTCTCCTCTCTCTGTCTTGTGCTCTCCTATCTCTGTGCTGTCTGCTCCTCTCTCTGTTTTGTGCTCTCCTCTCTCTGTCTTGTGCTCTCCTCTCTCTGTTTTGTGCTCTCCTCTCTCTGTCTTGTGCTCTCCTCTCTCTGTCTTGTGCTCTCCTCTCTCTGTCTTGTGCTCTCCTATCTCTGTGCTGTCTGCTCCTCTCTCTGTTTTGT
This sequence comes from Oncorhynchus keta, assembly GCF_023373465.1. Classification (NCBI taxonomy): domain Eukaryota; kingdom Metazoa; phylum Chordata; class Actinopteri; order Salmoniformes; family Salmonidae; genus Oncorhynchus; species Oncorhynchus keta. The sequence continues at coordinate 18,891,248 of NC_068424.1, read as the reverse complement.
GCTCTCCTCTCTCTGTCCTGTGCTCTCCTCTCTCTGTCTTGTGCTCTCCTCTCTCTGTCCTGTCTGCTCCTCTCTCTGTCTTGTGCTCTCCTCTCTCTGTCTTGTGCTCTCCTCTCTCTGTCTTGTGCTCTCCTCTCTCTGTCTTGTGCTCTCCTCTCTCTGTCCTGTCTGCTCCTCTCTCTGTCTTGTGCTCTCCTCTCTCTGTCCTGTCTGCTCCTCTCTCTGTCTTGTGCTCTCCTCTCTCTGTCCTGTGTTCTCCTCTCTCTGTCCTGTCTGCTCCTCTCTCTGTCCTGTCTGCTCCTCTCTCTGTCTTGTGCTCTCCTCTCTCTGTCCTGTGCTCTCCTCTCTCTGTCCTGTCTGCTCCTCTCTCTGTCCTGTCTGCTCCTCTCTCTGTCTTGTGCTCTCCTCTCTCTGTTTTGTGCTCTCCTCTCTCTGTCCTGTCTGCTCCTCTCTCTGTCTTGTGCTCTCCTCTCTCTGTCTTGTGCTCTCCTCTCTCTGTTCTGTCTGCTCCTCTCTCTGTCTTGTGCTCTCCTCTCTCTGTCTTGTGCTCTCCTCTCTCTGTCTTGTGCTCTCCTCTCTCTGTCTTGTGCTCTCCTCTCTCTGTCCTGTCTGCTCCTCTCTCTGTTCTGTCTGCTCCTCTCTCTGTCTTGTGCTCTCCTCTCTCTGTTTTGTGCTCTCCTCTCTCTGTCTTGTGCTCTCCTCTCTCTGTCTTGTGCTCTCCTCTCTCTGTCTTGTGCTCTCCTATCTCTGTGCTGTCTGCTCCTCTCTCTGTTTTGTGCTCTCCTCTCTCTGTCTTGTGCTCTCCTCTCTCTGTTTTGTGCTCTCCTCTCTCTGTCTTGTGCTCTCCTCTCTCTGTCTTGTGCTCTCCTCTCTCTGTCTTGTGCTCTCCTATCTCTGTGCTGTCTGCTCCTCTCTCTGTTTTGTGCTCTCCTCTCTCTGTCCTGTGCTCTCCTCTCTCTGTCTTGTGCTCTCCTCTCTCTGTCCTGTGCTCTCCTCTCTCTGTCTTGTGCTCTCCTCTCTCTGTCTTGTGCTCTCCTCTCTCTGTCTTGTGCTCTCCTCTCTCTGTCTTGTGCTCTCCTCTCTCTGTCTTGTGCTCTCCTCTCTCTGTCTTGTGCTCTCCTATCTCTGTGCTGTCTGCTCCTCTCTCTGTTTTGTGCTCTCCTCTCTCTGTCTTGTGCTCTCCTCTCTCTGTTTTGTGCTCTCCTCTCTCTGTCTTGTGCTCTCCTCTCTCTGTCTTGTGCTCTCCTCTCTCTGTCTTGTGCTCTCCTCTCTCTGTCTTGTGCTCTCCTCTCTCTGTCTTGTGCTCTCCTCTCTCTGTCTTGTGCTCTCCTCTCTCTGTCTTGTGCTCTCCTCTCTCTGTCCTGTCTGCTCCTCTCTCTGTCTTGTGCTCTCCTCTCTCTGTCTTGTGCTCTCCTCTCTCTGTCTTGTGCTCTCCTATCTCTGTGCTGTCTGCTCCTCTCTCTGTTTTGTGCTCTCCTCTCTCTGTCCTGTGCTCTCCTCTCTCTGTCTTGTGCTCTCCTCTCTCTGTCTTGTGCTCTCCTCTCTCTGTCTTGTGCTCTCCTCTCTCTGTCTTGTGCTCTCCTCTCTGTCTTGTGCTCTCCTCTCTCTGTCTTGTGCTCTCCTCTCTCTGTCTTGTGCTCTCCTCTCTCTGTTTTGTGCTCTCCTCTCTCTGTCTTGTGCTCTCCTCTCTCTGTCTTGTGCTCTCCTCTCTCTGTCTTGTGCTCTCCTCTCTCTGTGCTGTCTGCTCCTCTCTCTGTTTTGTGCTCTCCTCACTTCCGGCATCAGTATTACCGGAAGTGCATACAAGGGCCACTTCTGGTAATGCACAAAACAATTTAGGCAACAGGGATCTTGATCCAGGAGGGGATTGAATGTCTCTGCTGTAACCAAGAAGCTTGATCTTGACATCAAGCCACTTAGCTAGCAAGTTAGCAAACCAAATGCTGGAGCCCTGAGCTGGATATCATTTATTTGACACATCTTACATTTCTTATAGCTATACTTAACTTAGTTATAAGCAGAAACTGGGCCTCTTATCCTCCTCTTTCACTCCCCTTTCTCCTGCTTTCTAGATACTCAAGTTTCACTCCCCTTCCTTATATCTACTTTGTTAACGTACAGGGTTATTTCTACTCCTAGTTTCAATCTGTAAAGGAAGTCAAGTCACTGGATGTAAGTATATTGAAAAGGCACCTTCAGGACTTAATGCCATTTCCGATAACCACAGAACACACATTTCAATAGAAGGAAGTGCACAGAAAGGCTTTTTTGTTCAAGGAGCCCCTGAAGTCAGTCAGTGTGGTTTTGTAAATGCATGTGTGTTTTATTCTTCTAGCCTAATGTTATGTAGCTGTATTAACTTAGCACTTATAGTGACATGCTGTACACACACGTTGACGTGACTGCTTCCCTCAACCTCCTGTACTCCCCTCCTCTCTCTGTCCTGTGCTCTCCTCTCTCTGTCCTGTGCTCTCCTCTCTCTGTCCTGTGCTCTCCTCTCTCTGTCCTGTGCTCTCCTCTCTCTGTCCTGTGCTCTCCTCTCTCTGTCCTGTGCTCTCCTCTCTCTGTCCTGTACTCCCCTCCTCTCTCTGTCCTGTACTCCCCTCCTCTCTCTGTCCTGTACTCCCCTCCTCTCTCTGTCCTGTGCTCTCCTCTCTCTGTCCTGTACTCCCCTCCTCTCTCTGTCCTGTACTCCCCTCCTCTCTCTGTCCTGTACTCCCCTCCTCTCTCTGTTCTGTACTCCCCTCCTCTCTCTGTCCTGTACTCCCCTCCTCTCTCTGTCCTGTACTCCCCTCCTCTCTCTGTCCTGTACTCCCCTCCTCTCTCTGTCCTGTACTCCCCTCCTCTCTCTCCTGTCGGATGTGTGTTCTCTTCATGTAGTCTGACAGAGGTCTCACTCCCATCGGTTCTGTGGGTCCCGAGCAGTGATGCCTGGGCCTGCCACTGGCGTGATGGACTACGCCATCACCTCCTACAGCCAGACAGATAAGAAGCCTGTCATCGGGTTCGACATTGGGGGTTGAGGAGGAGATCAGCCACAATAGAGAGGAAGGAAACAGAAACAATTACAATTAAAGAGGAGCAGGGGGGAGGGGGCCAAATGTGGTCGATATAGCTTGGGGACAGGGAAAGGGATTAAGGGGTTGTTGACACGGAGAGAGAATTGTGAAGTAAAGGGGTCAAAAGGATCATAGGAGGCTACACACATCATAGCAGGAAGCATGCCCTTGATGACAAAAATACAAAGCATTTCACTAATACTGGGCTGATGGAGGAACTTGTGCTCTTTTAAACTCTTCGTGCCCCTAACAGATACGCTGTGCCCCATCTAGGCACCTCTACGGATGTGAGTTGCTACGCGGGGCAGTATGAGCACGTGTTTGAGGCCACCACACACCCTGCAGGCCCCTCAGCTAGACATCAACACAGTAGTGGCAGGCGGCAACTCTTCCTCAGGTCAGTCAGGACATCTGGGTCACACAGAGTATGGTTCAAACACTGCATAAATATGGACTTTCAACGTATCTGTACAGTACCAGTCAAAAGATAGGGGTTTTCTATATTTTTACTATTTTCTACATTGTAGAATAATAGTGAAGACATCAAAATGATGGAAAAATACATATGGAATCATGTAGTAACCAAAAAAAAGTGTTAAATAAATCCAAATATATTTTAGATTCTAGATTCTTCAAAGTAGCCACCCTTTGCCTTGATTACGTCTTTGCACACTTTTGGCATTCTCTCAACCAGCTTCACCTGGAATGCTTTCCAACATTCTTGAAGGAGTTCCCACATATGCTAAGCATTTGTTGGCTGCTTTTCCTTCACTCTGCGGTCCAACTCATCCCAAACCATCTTAATTGGGTTGAGGTCGGGTGATTGTGTAGGCCAGGTCATCTGATGCCGAAATCCATTACTCTCCTTCTTGGTCAAATAGGCCTTACACAGCCTGCAGGTGTGTTGGGTCATTGTCCTGTTGAAAAACAAATAATAGTCCCACTAAGCGCAAACCAGATGGGATGGTGATCGCTGCAGAATGCTGTGGTAGCCATGCTGGTTAAGTGTGCCTTGAATTCTAAATAAATCACTGACAGTGTCACCAGCAAAGCACCATCACACCTCCTCCTTCATGCTTTACGGTGGGAACCACACATGCGGAGATCATCCATTCACCTACACTGCTTCTCACAAAGACACAGCGGTTGGAACCAAAAATCTCCAATTTGTACTCATCAGACCAAGGACAGATTTCCAAATCAAATCAAATGTATTTATATAGCCCTTCATACATCAGCTGATATCTCAAAGTGCTGTACAGAAACCCAGCCTAAAACCCCAAACAACAAACAATGCAGGTGTAGAAGCACGGTGGTTAGGAAAAACTCCCTAAAAAGGCCAAAGCCTAGGAAGAAACCTAGAGAGGAACCAGGCTGAGGGGTGGCTAGTCATCTTCTGGCTGTGCCGGGTGGAGATTATAACAGAACATGGCCAAGATGTTCAAATGTTCATAAATGACCAGCATGGTCAAATAATAATAATCACAGTAGTTGTCGAGGGTGCAGCAAGTCAGCACCTCAGGAGTAAATGTCAGTTGGCTTTTCATAGCCGATCATTAAGAGTATCTCTACCGCTCCTGCTGTCTCTAGAGAGTTGAAAACAGCAGGTCTGGGACAGGTAGCACGTCCGGTGAACAGGTCAGGATTCCATAGCCGCAGGCAGAACAGTTGAGACTGGAGCAGCAGCACGGCCAGGTGGACTGGGGACAGCAAGGAGTCATCATGCCAGGTAGTCCTGAGGCATGGTCCTAGGGCTCAGGTCCTCCGAGAGAGAGAAAGAAAGAGAGAATTAGAGAGAGCATACTTAAATTCACACAGGACACCGGATAAGACAGGAGAAGTACTCCAGATATAACAAACTGACCCTAGCCCCCTGAAACATAAACTACTGCAGCATAAATACTGGAGGCTGAGACAGGAGGGGTCAGGAGACACTGTGGCCCCATCCGATGATACCCCCGGACAGGGCCAAACAGGACGGAAATAACCCCACCCACTTTGCCAAAGCACAGCCCCCACACCACAAGAGGGATATCTTCAACCACCAACTTACCATCCTGAGACAAGTCCGAGTATAGCCCACAAAGATCTCCGCCATGGCACAACCCAAGGGGTGACGCCAACCCAGACAGGAAGATCACGTCAGTGACTCAACCCACTCAAGTGACGCACCCCACCTAGGGACGGCATGGAAGAGCACCAGTAAGCCACTGACTCAGCCCCTGTAATAGGGTTAGAGGCAGAGAATCCTGGTGGGGAGAGGGGAACCGGCCAGGCAGAGACAGTAAGGGCGGTTCGTTGCTCCAGATCCTTTCCGTTCACCTTCACACTCCTGGGCCAGACTACACTCAATCATATGATCCACTGAAGAGATGAGGCTTCAGTAAAGACTTAAAGGTTGAGACCGAGTCTGCGTCTTTCACATGGGTAGGCAGACCATTCCATAAAAATGGAGCTCTATAGGAGAAAGCCCTGCCTCCAGCTGTTTGCTTTGAAATTCTAGGGACAATTAGGAGGCCTGCGTCTTGTGACCGTAGCGTACGTGTAGGTATGTATGGCAGGACCAAATCAGAAAGATAGGTAGGAGCAAGCCCATGTAATGCTTTGTAGGTTAGCAGTAAAACCTTGAAATCAGCCCTTGCCTTAACAGGAAGCCAGTGTAGGGAGGCTAACACTGGAGTAATATGATCAAATGTTTTGGTTCTAGTCAGATTCTAGCATCCGTATTTAGCACTAACTGAAGTTTATTTAGTGCTTTATCCAGGTAGCCGGAAAGTAGAGCATTGCAGTAGTCTAACCTAGAAGTAACAAAAACATGGATCAATTTTTCTGCATCATTTTTGGATAGAAAGTTTCTGATTTTTGCAATGTTACGTAGATAGAAAAAAGCTGCCCTTGAAAAAGTCTTGATATGTTCGTCAAAAGAGAGATCAGGGTCCAGAGTAACGCCGAAGTCCTTCACAGTTTTATTTGAGACGACTATACAACCATCAAGATTAATTGTCAGATTCAGCAGAAGATCTCTTTGTTTCTTGGGTCCTAGAACAAGCGTCTCTGTTTTGTCCGAGTTTAAAAGTCGAAAGTTTGCAGCCATCCACTTCCTTATGGCTGAAACACAGGCTTCTAACGAGGGCAATTTTGGGGCTTCACCACGTTTCATTGAAATATACAGCTGTGTGTCATCCGCATAGCAGTGAAAGTTAACATTATGTTTTCAAATGACATTCCCAAGAGGTAAAATATATAGTGAAAACAATAGTGGTCCTAAAATGGAACCTTGAGGAACACCGAGGACAAACCATTCACAGAGACAAACGGACCATGTGTATGTGACAAATAACATTTGATTTGATTTGATATCTTTCTGACAGATAAGATCTAAACCAGGCCAGAACTTGTCCGTGTAGACCAATTTGGGTTTCCAATCTCTCCAAAAGAATGTGGTGATTGATGGTATCAAAAGCAGCACTAAGGTCTAGGAGCACGAGGACAGATACAGAGCCTCGGTCTGATGCAGTATCAGTGCTATGATGGGGTCTAAAACCAGAATGAAGCATTTTGTATACATTGTTTGTCTTCAGGAAGGCAGTGAGTTGCTGCGCAACAGCTTTTTCTTAAATTTTTGAGAGAAATGGAAGATTCGATATAGGCCAATATTTTCTGGGTCAAGGTTTGGCTTTTTCAAGAGATGTTTTATTACTGCCACGTTTAGTGAGTTTGGTACACATCCGGTGGATAGAGAGCCGTTTATTATGTTCAACATAGAAGAGCCAAGCACAGGAAGCAGCTCTTTCAGTAGTTTAGTTGGAATCGGATCCAGTATGCAGCTTGAAGGTTTAGAGGCCATGATTATTTTCATCATTGTGTCAAGAGATATAGTACTAAAACACTTGAGTCTCTCTCTTGATCCTATGTCCTGGCAGAGTTGTGCAGACTCAGGACAACTGAGCTTTGGAGGAATACGCAGATTTAAAGAGGAGTCCGTAATTTGCTTTCTAATGATCATGATCTTTTCCTCAAAGATGTTCATGAATTTATTACTGCTGAAGTGAAAGCCATCCTCACTTGGGGAATGCTGCTTTTTAGTTAGTGTGAAGTTAGTTGGTATGGTCTGACTCCTGCTACGGTTGGTATGGTATGACTCCTGCTACGGTTGGTATGGTTTGACTCCTGCTACGGTTGGTATGGTATGACTCCTGCTACGGTTGGTATGGTATGACTCCTGCTATGGTTGGTATGGTATGACTCCTGCTACAGTTGGTATGGTATGACTCCTGCTACAGTTGGTATGGTATGACTCCTGCTACGGTTGGTATGGTATGACTCCTGCTACGGTTGGTATGGTATGACTCCTGCTACTGTTGGTATGGTATGACTCCTGCTACGGTTGGTATGGTATGACTCCTGCTATGGTTGGTATGGTCTGACTCCTGCTACGGTTGGTATGGTATGACTCCTGCTACTGTTGGTATGGTATGACTCCTGCTACGGTTGGTACGGTATGACTCCTGCTACGGTTGGTATGGTATGACTCCTGCTACTGTTGGTATGGTATGACTCCTGCTACTGTTGGTATGGTATGACTCCTGTTACGGTTGGTATGGTATGACTCCTGCTACGGTTGGTATGGTATGACTCCTGCTATGGTTGGTATGGTATGACTCCTGCTACAGTTGGTATGGTATGACTCCTGCTACGGTTGGTATGGTATGACTCCTGCTACAGTTGGTATGGTATGACTCCTGCTACTGTTGGTATGGTATGACTCCTGCTACTGTTGGTATGGTATGACTCCTGCTATGGTTGGTATGGTATGACTCCTGCTACGGTTGGTATGGTATGACTCCTGCTACTGTTGGTATGGTATGACTCCTGCTACGGTTGGTATGGTATGACTCCTGCTACGGTTGGTATGGTATGACTCCTGCTACTGTTGGTATGGTATGACTCCTGCTACTGTTGGTATGGTATGACTCCTGTTACGGTTGGTATGGTATGACTCCTGCTACTGTTGGTATGGTATGACTCCTGCTACGGTTGGTATAGTATGACTCCTGCTACTGTTGGTATGGTATGACTCCTGGTACGGTTGGTATGGTATGACTCATGTTACGGTTGGTATGGTATGACTCCTGCTACGGTTGGTATTGTATGACTCCTGCTACTGTTGGTATGGTATGACTCATGCTACTGTTGGTATGGTATGACTCCTGTTACGGTTGGTATGGTATGACTCCTGCTACGGTTGGTATAGTATGACTCCTGCTATGGTTGGTATGGTATGACTCCTGCTACTGTTGGTATGGTATGACTCCTGCTACTGTTGGTATGGTATGACTCCTGGTACGGTTGGTATGGTTTGACTCCTGCTACTGTTGGTATGGTATGACTCATGTTACGGTTGGTATGGTATGACTCATGACTCCTGCTACGGTTGGTATGGTATGACTCCTGCTACTGTTGGTATGGTATGACTCCTGGTACGGTTGGTATGGTATGACTCATGTTACGGTTGGTATGGTATGACTCCTGCTACGGTTGGTATTGTATGACTCCTGCTACTGTTGGTATGGTATGACTCATGCTACTGTTGGTATGGTATGACTCCTGTTACGGTTGGTATGGTATGACTCCTGCTACGGTTGGTATAGTATGACTCCTGCTATGGTTGGTATGGTATGACTCCTGCTACGGTTGGTATGGTATGACTCCTGCTACAGTTGGTATGGTATGACTCCTGCTACTGTTGGTATGGTATGACTCCTGCTACTGTTGGTATGGTATGACTCCTGCTATGGTTGGTATGGTATGACTCCTGCTACGGTTGGTATGGTATGACTCCTGCTACGGGTGTATGGAAGGAAGTGTGTTCTTTATATTGTTGCCTATATTATGAACCAGCCCTACACTTTTGGTTTGGTAGTACCACACAGAAGACAAAAATATGAGTTGTAGACTGTGGTCAAAGGCCTGGTCTAATATACAGGTATTCTTGTCTAATGTCCATAGGTTGTTCTCTGACGCGACCGATGGCAACCTGGTTCTGGGCCGCCTGCTCCCTTCCTTCTTCCCCAGGATCTTTCATCCGGGAAAGGACGAGCCTCTGTCCAGCGATGACACCATGAAGCACTTCCACCAGCTCACCCGCGAGATCAACCTTTTCCTTTCCACCAACCAATCCCAGAGCAGTGCCAACGGGAGCGCCTATTCACACAACAGCAGGGTCATGGATGACAAATCAGAGATGAGCGTTGAGGAAGTTGCCATGGGTTTCGTCAGAGGGGCCAACGAGGCCATGTCGTCCAATCAGAGCATTGACACAGGTATTGAGGGGAGGGATTATTATCATGACACACAGCGAGACCCAGGAGGCAGATGGTTGGAGTTTAAGATGCTTAATAATCCAAAAAGGGTAGGTAAGAGAGTGGTCGTGGACAGGAAAAAGGTCAAAACCAGTTCAGACTCCACCCAGTCCAGGAGATACAGAGTGGCAGACAGGCTCGAGGTCAAAACCAGTTCAGACTCCACCCAGTCCAGGAGGTACAGAGTGGCAGGCAGGCTCGAGGTCAAGGCAGGCAGAATGGTCAGGCAGGCGGGTACAGAGTCCAGAAACAGGCAAGGGTCAAAACCGGGAGGACGAGAAAAAGGAGAATATCAAAGGCAGGAGTACGGGAAAAACCACTGGTTGACTTGGAACATACAAGATGAACTGGCACAGAGAGACAGGAAACACAGGGATAAATACACTGGGGAAAACAAGACAAACTGGTACAGAGAGACAGGAAACACAGGGATAAATACACTGGCACAGAGAGACAGGAAACACAGGGATAAATACACTGGCACAGAGAGACAGGAAATACGGGTATAAATACACTGGCACAGAGAGACAGGAAACACAGGGATAAATACACTGGCACAGAGAGACTGGAAATACGGGTATAAATATACTGGCACAGAGAGACAGGAAACACAGGGATAAATACACTGGTACGGAGAGACAGGAAACACAGGGATAAATACACTGGCACAGAGAGACAGGAAACACAGGGATAAATACACTGGCACAGAGAGACTGGAAATACGGGTATAAATATACTGGCACAGAGAGACAGGAAACACAGGGATAAATACACTGGTACGGAGAGACAGGAAACACAGGGATAAATACACTGGCACAGAGAGACAGGAAACACAGGGATAAATACACTGGGGAAAACAAGAGACACCTGGAGGGAGTTGAGACGATAACAAGGACAGGTGAAACTGATCAGGGTGTGACACCAATTTCATTAGTCTTTTGAGGAAAATTCCCAGACGCTGCCCAAATGCTCTGTCTAAACGCAAATACGCCTCACATTTATATAAGCAAGAAAAAATTATACTTTTTTTAAAGCATGTGTTGGCATGTTTTGGCAGACCAGGTGGGCAACACGCATGTGCCATCGCACAAGCTTTAGGAATGAGGACTGTCTTCATACACAAGTTAATCCTGTTGCCTGTGCACACATTTGTATGTCTGAGTACATGTGTGAGTTGAGTACACATGTGTTTGCAGGGGTGCAACTTCGGTTTTAGAAGTGGGGGGGACATAAAATATAAATGTTTTCATCCGGTTGGATAAACACTCCAAACATCCTACCCGACCTCTCGGAGTGGTCCACATGGTCCTAAAGCACACCGTTGCCTCGTTTTGTATTACATTCCAATGATACAACTGGGGGGGGACAAAAATGCAATTTCAGAATGTTTGGGGGGAGGGCAACAGTGAAAGTTGTGCCCCTGTGTGTTTGTGTATCCCAGAGAGGGACATGTGGAGAAGGAGAAAGTAGGGGTGAGAGAAAGAGGGGCAAGGAGCTTGCGAGGCTGGCATGAAAATAGTAGGCTTGTGTTTGAACGCTGGTGACATTTGATTTGAGTCCAACCAGTCGTTGCTCATGTCCCATGATTTATACCAGTGGCCACTGGCCAAGATGAAAAGGTGCCTAGGATGTTGCTGCCGCCTTTCACTATATCATTTATGACAGTATCAACCGTTACTTTCTTCAGAAACACTAGTGCCTTAGTTTCATGTTGTGTGTCCATGTCAAATCAAATCAAATCCAATTTTATTTGTCACATACACATGGTTAGCAGATGTTAATGCGAGTGTAGCGAAATGCTTGTGCTTCTAGTTCCGACAATGCAGTAATAACCAACAAGTAATCTAGCTAACAATTCCAAAACTACTACCTTATAGACACAAGTGTAAGGGGATAAAGAATATGTACATAAAGATATATGAATGAGTGATGGTACAGAGTGGCATAGGCAAGATACAGTAGATGGTATTGAGTGCAGTATATACATATGAGATGAGTATGTAAACAAAGTGGCACAGTTAAAGTGGCTAGTGATACATGTATTACATAAGGATGCAGTAGATGATATAGAGTACAGTATATACGTATACATATGATATGAATAATGTAGGGTATGTAAACATTATATTAGGTAGCATTGTTTAAAGTGGCTAGTGATATATTTTACATCATTTCCCATCAATTCCCAATATTAAAGTGGTTGGAGTTGAGTCAGTGTGTTGGCAGCAGCCACTCAATGTTAGTGGTGGCTGTTTAACAGTCTGATGGCCTTGAGATAGAAGCTGTTTTTCAGTCTCTCGGTCCCAGCTTTGATGCACCTGTACTGACCTCGCCTTCTGGATGATAGCGGGGTGAACAGGCAGTGGCTCGGGTGGTTGTTGTCCTTGATGATCTTTATGACCTTCCTGTGACATCGGGTGGTGTAGGTGTCCTGGAGGGCAGGTAGTTTGCCCCCGGTGATGCGTTGTGCAGACCTCACTACCCTCTGGAGAGCCTTACGGTTGTGGGCAGAGCAGTTGCCGTACCAGGCGGTGATACAGCCCGACAGGATGCTCTCGATTGTGCATCTGTAGAAGTTTGTGAGTGCTTCTGGTGACAAGCCGAATTTCTTCAGCCTCCTGAGGTTGAAGAGGCGCTGCTGCGCCTTCTTCACGATGCTGTCTGTGTGGGTGGACCAATTCAGTTTGTCTGTGATGTGTATGCTGAGGAACTTAAAACTTACTACCCTCTCCACTACTGTGTTGTGTGTGTTTAAGGGTTCTGAGTTGTGTATGTAAGGGTTCATCAGTATACTGTGTGTAAGGGTTCTGGGTAATACTTCACTTGAAACCCAGTATCATAACACATTATTATTTACACCTGTTGTGACATACAGTATATTGCATTAACTTATGGCTGGTTATGACACCTACATAAGAGTGTCAAAACACACATGTATTCAAATGTGTTTTTTCCTTGCCAAGAAGCTTCCTTTCGTTTCAAAGTTTGTTTCTTAAGTTCTGTTGTAAGAAATTCTTAACATACATCTTTTAAATAACTTGTAGAAAATGCACTTCATGACACTGTTATGAAGCATTATGACCAACCTCTGTCACTTTACTTGGACTAAGAAAATACACTTTATAACACTGTCAAGAAGCATTATGGACCCACTCACTGTCACAGTCATACGCTGGACCTAGTTTTGTCACATGGAATATATGTTGTCGATCTTAATGTTTTTCCTCATAATCCTGGACTATCGGACCACCATTTTATTACGTTTGCAATTGCAACAAATAATCTGCTCAGACCCCAACCAAGGACCATCAAAAGTCGTGCTATAAATTCACAGACAACACAAAGATTCCTTGATGCCCTTCCAGACTCCCTCTGCCTACCCAAGGACGCCAGAGGACAAAAATCAGTTAACCACCTAACTGAGGAGCTCTATTTAACCTTGCGCAATACCCTAGATGCAGTTGCACCCCTCAAAACTAAAAACATTTCTCATAAGAAACTAGCTCCCTGGTACACAGAAAATACCCGAGCTCTGAAGCAGGCTTCCAGAGAATTGGAACGGAAATGGCGCCACACCAAACTGGAAGTCTTCCGACTAGCTTGGAAAGACGGTACCGTGTAGTACCGAAGAGCCCTTACTGCTGCTCGATCATCCTATTTTTCTAACTTAATTGAGGAAAATAAGAACAATCCGAAATTCCTTTTTGATACTGTCGCAAAGCTAACTAAAAAGCAGCATTCCCCAAGAGAGGATGACTTTCACTTTAGCAGTGATAAATTCATGAACTTCTTTGAGGAAAAGATTATGATTATTAGAAAGCAAATTACGGACTCCTCTTTAAACCTGCGTATTCCTCCAAACCTCAGTTGTCCTGAGTCTGCACAACTCTGCCAGGACCTAGGATCAAGTACTATATCTGTTGACACAATGATGAAAATAATCATGGCCTCTAAACCTTCAAGCTGCATACTGGACCCTATTCCAACTAAACTACTGAAAGAGCTGCTTCCTGTGCTTGGCCCTCCTATGTTGAACATAATAAACGGCTCTCTATCCACTGGATGTGTACCAAACTCACTAAAAGTGGCAGTAATAAAGCCTCTCTTGAAAAAGCCAAACCTTGACCCAGAAAATATAAACTATCGGCCGATATCGAATCTTCCATTCCTCTTAGAAAAGGCTGTTGCGCCACAACTCACTGCCTTCCTGAAGACAAACAATGTATACGAAATGCTTCAGTCTGGTTTTAGACCCCATCATAGCACTGAGACGGCACTTGTGAAGGTGGTAAATTACATTTTAATGGCATCGGACCGAGGCTCTGCAACTGTCCTCGTGCTCCTAGACCTTAGTGCTGCTTTTGATACCATCGATCACCACATTCTTTTGGAGAGATTGGAAACCCAAATTGGTCTACACGGACATGTTCTGGCCTGGTTTAGATCTTATCTGTCGGAAAGATATCAGTTTGTCTCTGTGAATGGTTTGTCCTCTGACAAATCAACTGTAAATTTCGGTGTTCCTCAAGGTTCTGTTTTAGGACCACTATTGTTTTCACTATACATTTTACCTCTTGGGGATGTTATTCGACAACATAATGTTAACTTTCACTGCTATGCGGATGACACACAGCTGTATATTTCAATGAAACATGGTGAAGCCCCAAAATTGCCCTCGCTAGAAGCATGTGTTTCAGACATAAGGATGTCTTTCTACTATTAAACTCGGACAAAACAGAGATGCTTGTTCTAGGTCCCAAGAAACAAAGAGATCTTCTGTTGAATCTGACAATTAATCTTAATGGTTGTACAGTCGTCTCAAATAAAACTGTGAAGGACCTCGGCGTTACTCTGGACCCTGATCTCTCTTTTGAAGAACATATCAAGACCATTTCGAGGAAAGCTTTTTTCCATCTACGTAATATTGCAAAAATCAGAAACTTTCTGTCCAAAAATTATGCAGAAAAATTAATCCATGCTTTTGTCACTTCTAGGTTAGACTACTGCAATGCTCTACTTTCCGGCTACCCGGATAAAGCACTAAATAAACTTCAGTTAGTGCTAAATACGGCTGCTAGAATCCTGACTAGAACCCCCCAAAAATTGATCATATTACTCCAGTGCTAGCCTCTCTACACTGGCTTCCTGTCAAAGCAAGGGCTGATTTCAAGGTTTTACTGCTAACCTACAAAGCATTACATGGGCTTGCTCCTACCTATCTCTCTGATTTGGTCCTGCCGTACATACCTACACGTACGCTACGGTCACAAGACGCAGGCCTCCTAATTGTCCCTAGAATTTCTAAGCAAACAGCTGGAGGCATGGCTTTCTCCTATAGAGCTCCATTTTTATGGAACGGTCTGCCTACCCATGTCAGAGACGCAAACTCGGTCTCAACCTTTAAGTCTTTACTGAAGACTTATCTCTTCAGTGGGTCATATGATTGAGTGTAGTCTGGCCCAGGAGTGGGAAGGTGAACGGAAAGGCTCTGGAGCAACGAACCGCCCTTGCTGTCTCTGCCTGGCCAGTTCCCCTCTTTCCACTGGGATTCTCTGCCTCTAACCCTATTACAGGGGCTGAGTCACTGGCTTACTGGGGCTCTCTCATGCCGTCCCTGCAGGGGGTGCGTCACCTGAGTGGGTTGATTCACTGTTGTGGTCATCCTGTCTGGGTTGGCGCCCCCCCCCCTTGGGTTGTGCCGTGGCGGAGATCTTTGTGGGCTATACTCAGCCTTGTCTCAGGATGGTAAGTTGGTGGTTGAAGATATCCCTCTAGTGGTGTGGGGGCTGTGCTTTGGCAAAGTGGGTGGGGTTATATCCTTCCTGTTTGGCCCTATCCACACTGCCCTTTCCCATCTGAACAAAAGGAAAACCTATGTGATAATGCTATTCATTGACTACAGCTCAGCATTCAACACCATAGTACCCTCAAAGCTCATCACTAAGCTAAGAAACCTGGGACTAAACACCTCCCTCTGCAACTGGATCCTGGACTTCCTGATGGGCCGCCCCCAGGTGGTGAGGGTAGGTAGCAACACATCCGCCACGCTGATCCTCAACACTGGAGCTCCCCAGGGGTGCGTGCTCAGTCCCCCCCTGTACTCCCTGTTCACCCACGACTGCATGGCCAGGCACAACTCCAACATCATCATTACGTTTGCTGACGACACAACAGCCTGATCACCGACAACAACGAGACAGCCTATAGGGAGGAAGTCAAAGACCTGGCTGGGTGGTACCAGAATAACAACCTATCCCTCAACGTAACCAAGACTAAGGAGATGATTGTGGACTACAGGAAAAGGAGCACCGAGCACGCCCCCATTCTCATCGACGGGGCTGTAGTGGAGCAGGTTGAGAGCTTCAAGTTCCTTGGTGTCCCCATCAACAACAAAGTAGAATGGTCCAAACACACCAAGACAGTCGTGAAGAGGGCACGACAAAGCCTATCCCCCCTCAGGAAACTAAAAAGATTTGGCGTGGGTCCTGAGATCCTCAAAAGGTTCTACAGCTGCAACATCGAGAGCATCCTGACCGGTTGCATCACTGCCTGGTACGGCAATTGCTCGGCCTCTTTCCGCAAGGCACTTCAGAGGATAGTGCGTACGGCCCAGTACATCACTGGGGCAAAGCTGTCTGCCATCCAGGACCTCCCCACCAGGCGGTGCCAGAGGAAGGCCCTAAAAATTGTCAAAGACCCCAGCCACCCGAGTCATAGACTGTTCTCTCTACTATCGCATGGCAAGGGGTACTGGAGTGCCAAGTCTAGGACAAAAAGGCTTCTCAACAGTTTTTTTTACCCCCAAGCCATAAGACACCTGAACAGGTAACCAAACGGTTACCTGGACTATTTGCATTGTGTTACCAGTGGTCCAACACATTGGCTAACCGGGCTATCTCCATTATGTCCCACCACCCACCAATCCCTCTTTTTACGCTACTGCTACTCTTTATTCATCATATATGCATAGTCACTTTAACCAAACCAACATGTACATATTACCTCAACCGGTCTCTGTATATTCATCTAGTTTGCTACTCTTATTTTCAAATGTCTTTTTACTGTTGTTTTATTTCTTTACTTACCTACGCAGAAACACACACACATACCTTTTTATCGCCCTATTGGTTAGAGCCTGTAAGTAAGCATTTCACTGTAAGGTGACCTGTTGTATTCGGCGCAAGTGACAAACTTTGATAAATTGATAAAGTATGGGACTGTTGGTGTGGTGTACGTGTTGTCCATCTCTATTCATCTAGTGTAACACACTGTCTGTGTTGTCCATCTCTATTCATCTAGTATAACACACTGTCTGTGTTGTCCATCTCTATTCATCTAGTATAACACACTGTCTGTGTTGTCCATCTCTATTCATCTAGTTTAACACACTGTCTGTGTTGTCCATCTCTATTCATCTAGTATAACACACTGTCTGTGTTGTCCATCTCTATTCATCTAGTATAACACACTGTCTGTGTTGTCCATCTCTATTCATCTAGTATAACACACTGTCTGTGTTGTTCATCTCTATTCATCTAGTATAACACACTGTCTGTGTTGTCCATCTCTATTCATCTAGTATAACACACTGTCTGTGTTGTCCATCTCTATTCATCTAGTATAACACACTGTCTGTGTTGTCCATCTCTATTCATCTAGTATAACACACTGTCTGTGTTGTCCATCTCTATTCATCTAGTATAACACACTGTCTGTGTTGTTCATCTCTATTCATCTAGTATAACACACTGTCTGTGTTGTCCATCTCTATTCATCTAGTATAACACACTGTCTGTGTTGTCCATCTCTATTCATCTAGTATAACACACTGTCTGTGTTGTTCATCTCTATTCATCTAGTATAACACACTGTCTGTGTTGTCCATCTCTATTCATCTAGTATAACACACTGTCTGTGTTGTCCATCTCTATTCATCTAGTATAACACACTGTCTGTGCTGTTCATCTCTATTCATCTAGTATAACACACTGTCTGTGTTGTCCATCTCTATTCATCTAGTATAACACACTGTCTGTGCTGTTCATCTCTATTCATCTAGTATAACACACTGTCTGTGTTGTCCATCTCTATTCATCTAGTATAACACACTGTCTGTGCTGTTCATCTCTATTCATCTAGTATAACACACTGTCTGTGCTGTTCATCTCTATTCATCTAGTTTAACACACTGTCTGTGTTGTCCATCTCTATTCATCTAGTATAACACACTGTCTGTGTTGTCCATCTCTATTCATCTAGTATAACACACTGTCTGTGTTGTCCATCTCTATTCATCTAGTATAACACACTGTCTGTGTTGTCCATCTCTATTCATCTAGTATAACACACTGTCTGTGTTGTCCATCTCTATTCATCTAGTATAACACACTGTCTGTGTTGTCCATCTCTATTCATCTAGTATAACACACTGTCTGTGTTGTCCATCTCTATTCATCTAGTATAACACACTGTCTGTGTTGTCCATCTCTATTCATCTAGTATAACACACTGTCTGTGTTGTCCATCTCTATTCATCTAGTATAACACACTGTCTGTGTTGTCCATCTCTATTCATCTAGTGTAACACACTGTCTGTGTTGTCCATCTCTATTCATCTAGTGTAACACACTGTCTGTGTTGTCCATCTCTATTCATCTAGTGTAACACACTGTCTGTGTTGTCCATCTCTATTCATCTAGTATAACACACTGTCTGTGTTGTCCATCTCTATTCATCTAGTATAACACACTGTATCTCTATTCATCTACTGTCTGTGTTGTCCATCTCTATTCATCTAGTGTAACACACTGTCTGTGTTGTCCATCTCTATTCATCTAGTGTAACACACTGTCTGTGTTGTCCATCTCTATTCATCTAGTATAACACACTGTCTGTGTTGTCCATCTCTATTCATCTAGTGTAACACACTGTCTGTGTTGTCCATCTCTATTCATCTAGTATAACACACTGTCTGTGTTGTCCATCTCTATTCATCTAGTATAACACACTGTCTGTGTTGTCCATCTCTATTCATCTAGTTTAACACACTGTCTGTGTTGTCCATCTCTATTCATCTAGTATAACACACTGTCTGTGTTGTCCATCTCTATTCATCTAGTATAACACACTGTCTGTGTTGTCCATCTCTATTCATCTAGTATAACACACTGTCTGTGTTGTCCATCTCTATTCATCTAGTATAACACACTGTCTGTGTTGTCCATCTCTATTCATCTAGTATAACACACTGTCTGTGTTGTCCATCTCTATTCATCTAGTTTAACACACTGTCTGTGTTGTCCATCTCTATTCATCTAGTGTAACACTGTCTGTGTTGTCCATCTCTACTCTAGTCTGTGTTGTCCATCTCTATTCATCTAGTATAACACACTGTCTGTGTTGTCCATCTCTATTCATCTAGTATAACACACTGTCTGTTGTTGTCCATCTCTATTCATCTAGTATAACACACTGTCTGTGTTGTCCATCTCTATTCATCTAGTCACTGTCTGTGTTGTCCATCTCTATTCATCTAGTATAACACACTGTCTGTGTTGTCCATCTCTATTCATCTAGTATAACACACTGTCTGTGTTGTCCATCTCTATTCATCTAGTATAACACACTGTCTGTGTTGTCCATCTCTATTCATCTAGTATAACACACTGTCTGTGTTGTCCATCTCTATTCATCTAGTATAACACACTGTCTGTGTTGTCCATCTCTATTCATCTAGTATTGTCTGTGTTGTCCATCTCTATTCATCTAGTTTAACACACTGTCTGTGCTGTCCATCTCTATTCATCTAGTTGTCCATCTCTATTCATCTAGTATAACACACTGTCTGTGTTGTCCATCTCTATTCATCTAGTATAACACACTGTCTGTGTTGTCCATCTCTATTCATCTAGTATAACACACTGTCTGTGTTGTCCATCTCTATTCATCTAGTATAACACACTGTCTGTGTTGTCCATCTCTATTCATCTAGTATAACACACTGTCTGTGTTGTCCATCTCTATTCATCTAGTATAACACACTGTCTGTGTTGTCCATCTCTATTCATCTAGTATAACACACTGTCTGTGTTGTCCATCTCTATTCATCTAGTATAACACACTGTCTGTGTTGTCCATCTCTATTCATCTAGTTTAACACACTGTCTGTGTTGTCCATCTCTATTCATCTAGTATAACACACTGTCTGTGTTGTCCATCTCTATTCATCTAGTTTAACACACTGTCTGTGTTGTCCATCTCTATTCATCTAGTATAACACACTGTCTGTGTTGTCCATCTCTATTCATCTAGTATAACACACTGTCTGTGTTGTCCATCTCTATTCATCTAGTGTAACACACTGTCTGTGTTGTCCATCTCTATTCATCTAGTATAACACACTGTCTGTGTTGTCCATCTCTATTCATCTAGTATAACACACTGTCTGTGTTGTCCATCTCTATTCATCTAGTTTAACACACTGTCTGTGTTGTCCATCTCTATTCATCTAGTATAACACACTGTCTGTGTTGTCCATCTCTATTCATCTAGTATAACACACTGTCTGTGTTTGTCCATCTCTATTCATCTAGTATAACACACTGTCTGTGTTGTCCATCTCTATTCATCTAGTTTAACACACTGTCTGTGTTGTCCATCTCTATTCATCTAGTATAACACACTGTCTGTGTTGTCCATCTCTATTCATCTAGTATAACACACTGTCTGTGTTGTCCATCTCTATTCATCTAGTATAACACACTGTCTGTGTTGTCCATCTCTATTCATCTAGTATAACACACTGTCTGTGTTGTCCATCTCTATTCATCTAGTTTAACACACTGTCTGTGTGTTGTATAACCATGTCTGTGTTGTCCATCTCTATTCATCTAGTATAACACACTGTCTGTGTTGTCCATCTCTATTCATCTAGTATAACACACTGTCTGTGTTGTCCATCTCTATTCATCTAGTATAACACACTGTCTGTGTTGTCCATCTCTATTCATCTAGTATAACACACTGTCTGTGTTGTCCATCTCTATTCATCTAGTATAACACACTGTCTGTGTTGTCCATCTCTATTCATCTAGTTTAACACACTGTCTGTGTTGTCCATCTCTATTCATCTAGTATAACACACTGTCTGTGTTGTCCATCTCTATTCATCTAGTATAACACACTGTCTGTGTTGTCCATCTCTATTCATCTAGTATAACACACTGTCTGTGTTGTCCATCTCTATTCATCTAGTATAACACACTGTCTGTGCTGTCCATCTCTATTCATCTAGTGTAACACACTGTCTGTGTTGTCCATCTCTATTCATCTAGTATAACACACTGTCTGTGTTGTCCATCTCTATTCATCTAGTGTAACACACTGTCTGTGCTGTCCATCTCTATTCATCTAGTATCTGTGCTGTCCATCTCTATTCATCTAGTATAACACACTGTCTGTGCTGTCCATCTCTATTCATCTAGTATAACACACTGTCTGTGTTGTCCATCTCTATTCATCTAGTATAACACACTGTCTGTGCTGTCCATCTCTATTCATCTAGTTTAACACACTGTCTGTGCTGTCCATCTCTATTCATCTAGTATAACACACTGTCTGTGTTGTCCATCTCTATTCATCTAGTATAACACACTGTCTGTGTTGTCCATCTCTATTCATCTAGTATAACCATCTGTGTTGTCCATCTCTATTCATCTAGTATAACACACTGTCTGTGTTGTCCATCTCTATTCATCTAGTATAACACACTGTCTGTCTGTATAACACACTGTCTGTGTTGTCCATCTCTATTCATCTAGTATAACACACTGTCTGTGTTGTCCATCTCTATTCATCTAGTATAACACACTGTCTGTGTTGTCCATCTCTATTCATCTAGTATAACACACTGTCTGTGTTGTCCATCTCTATTCATCTAGTTTAACACACTGTCTGTGCTGTCCATCTCTATTCATCTAGTTTAACACACTGTCTGTGTTGTCCATCTCTATTCATCTAGTATAACACACTGTCTGTGCTGTCCATCTCTATTCATCTAGTATAACACACTGTCTGTGTTGTCCATCTCTATTCATCTAGTATAACACACTGTCTGTGTTGTCCATCTCTATTCATCTAGTATAACACACTGTCTGTGTTGTCCATCTCTATTCATCTAGTTTAACACACTGTCTGTGCTGTCCATCTCTATTCATCTAGTATAACACACTGTCTGTGCTGTCCATCTCTATTCATCTAGTTTAACACACTGTCTGTGCTGTCCATCTCTATTCATCTAGTATAACACACTGTCTGTGTTGTCCATCTCTATTCATCTAGTATAACACACTGTCTGTGTTGTCCATCTCTATTCATCTAGTGTAACACACTGTCTGTGCTGTCCATCTCTATTCATCTAGTATAACACACTGTCTGTGTTGTCCATCTCTATTCATCTAGTATAACACACTGTCTGTGTTGTCCATCTCTATTCATCTAGTTTAACACACTGTCTGTGTTGTCCATCTCTATTCATCTAGTTTAACACACTGTCTGTGTTGTCCATCTCTATTCATCTAGTATAACACACTGTCTGTGTTGTCCATCTCTATTCATCTAGTATAACACACTGTCTGTGTTGTCCATCTCTATTCATCTAGTATAACACACTGTCTGTGTTGTCCATCTCTATTCATCTAGTATAACACACTGTCTGTGTTGTCCATCTCTATTCATCTAGTATAACACACTGTCTGTGCTGTCCATCTCTATTCATCTAGTATAACACACTGTCTGTGTTGTCCATCTCTATTCATCTAGTATAACACACTGTCTGTGTTGTCCATCTCTATTCATCTAGTATAACACACTGTCTGTGCTGTCCATCTCTATTCATCTAGTATAACACACTGTCTGTGTTGTCCATCTCTATTCATCTAGTATAACACACTGTCTGTGTTGTCCATCTCTATTCATCTAGTTTAACACACTGTCTGTGCTGTCCATCTCTATTCATCTAGTATAACACACTGTCTGTGTTGTCCATCTCTATTCATCTAGTTTAACACACTGTCTGTGCTGTCCATCTCTATTCATCTAGTTTAACACACTGTCTGTGTTGTCCATCTCTATTCATCTAGTATAACACACTGTCTGTGCTGTCCATCTCTATTCATCTAGTATAACACACTGTCTGTGTTGTCCATCTCTATTCATCTAGTATAACACACTGTCTGTGTTGTCCATCTCTATTCATCTAGTATAACACACTGTCTGTGTTGTCCATCTCTATTCATCTAGTTTAACACACTGTCTGTGCTGTCCATCTCTATTCATCTAGTTTAACACACTGTCTGTGTTGTCCATCTCTATTCATCTAGTATAACACACTGTCTGTGTTGTCCATCTCTATTCATCTAGTTTAACACACTGTCTGTGTTGTCCATCTCTATTCATCTAGTATAACACACTGTCTGTGTTGTCCATCTCTATTCATCTAGTATAACACACTGTCTGTGCTGTCCATCTCTATTCATCTAGTTTAACACACTGTCTGTGTTGTCCATCTCTATTCATCTAGTCTACTCTCTTCTGGACTGTAGTCTGCTGCTTCTCATCACAGCTGATTTTAACCATGATGTAAAAGCAACAATATATGAAACAGATGTATGTGTCTACACGGGTGCTAAGTAAGAAGACTTGAAACATTACTCTCACTTCAGTTGTACCTTCTTAAAATCTGTCCAAGTCGAGGTGTATCCGACTTCGGATCTATGCAGTCAATAATGCAGTCAATAACTTGGATTTATTCTTGTGTATGTGTGTAACCTTAAGACCCCTCAAACTCAACTCTGGACCTTGAAGCCAGTTCCACTGTGTTTTTTCATTGTTCCCCTCTAATCAAGGACTGGTTGAGACCTAGGACACCAGGTGGGTGCAATTAATGATCAGGTAAAACAGAAAACCAGCAGGCTCCGGACCTCGTAGTGTCAGAGTTGAATACCCCTGCATTATTATACAACTGTAGAATTGGAGAATACATTTATTAAATCTTCCAGTGAAAGCATTCTGTTTATTTATATACAGTACCAGTCAAAAGTTTGGACACACCTACTCATTCCAGGGTTTTTCTCTATTTTTTTTACTATTTTCTACATTGTTGAATAATAGTGAAGACATCAAAACTATGAAATAACACAAATGGAATCATGTAGTAACCAAAAAAGTGTTAAACAAATCTAAATATATTTCAGATTCTTCAAAGTAGCCAACCCTTGCTATGATGACAGCTTTGCACACGCTTGGCCCTTGAATGAGGTGTGTCCAAACTTTTGAACGGTACTGTATATTAAAAATATATATATATTTAAAACAGTAATATATTCCAGGGTTTCCCAAACTCGGTCCTGGGGCCACCCCCTGGGTGCACATCTTTGTTTTTTGCCCTAGCACTATTGCTGATTCAAATCATAAAAGCTTGATGAGTTGGTAATTTGAATCAATCGTGTAGTGCTAGGGCAAAAAACAAAATGTGCACCCAGGGGACAGACCCAGGACCGAGCTGAATAATTAAAGAGGTTTTATAGTTGAAGTCAGACATTTACATATCCCTTAGCCAAATACATTTAAACTCAGTTTTTCACAATTCCTGACATGTAATCCTAGTAATAATTCCCTGTCTTAGGTCAGTTAGGATCACCACTTTATTTTAAGAATGTGAAATGTCAGAATGATATAGTAGAGAGAATGATTTATTTCAGCTTTTATTTATTTTATCACATTCCCAGTGGGCCAGAAGTTTACATACACTCAATTAGTATTTGGTAGCATTGCCTTTAAATTGTTTAACTTGGGTCAAACATTTTGGGTAGCCTTCCACAAGCTTCCCACAATAAGTTGGGTGATTTTTGGCCCAGTCCTCCTGACAGAGCTGGAGTCAGGTTTGTAGCCCTCCGTGCTCGTACACACGTTTTCAGTTCTGGCAAAAATTCTCTATAGGATTGAGGTCAGGGCTTTGTGATGGCCACTCCAATACATTGACTTTGTTTTCCTTAAGCCATTTTGCCACAACTTTGGAAGTATGCTTGGGGTCATTGTTCATTTGAAAGACCCATTTGCGACCAAGCTTTAACTTCCTGACTGATGTCTTAAGAAGTTGCTTCAATATAGCCACATCATTTTCCTCCCTCATGATGCCATCTATTTTGTGAAGTGCACCAGTCCCTCCTGCAGCAAAGCACCCCCACAACATGATGCCGACACCCCCTTGCTTCAAGGTTGGGATGGTGTTCTTCAGCTTGCAAGCCTCCCCTTTCTCCTCCAAACATAACGATGGTCATTATGGCCAAACAGTTCTATTTTTGTTTCATCAGACCAGAGGACATTTCTCCAAAAAGTACGATCTTTGTCCCCATGTGCAGTTGCAAACCGTAGTCTGGCTTTTTTATGGTGGTTTTGGAGCAATGGCTTCTTCCTTGCTGAGCGGCCTTTCATGTTATATCAATATAGGACTCGTTTTACTGTGGATATCGACACTTTTGTACCTGTTTCCTCCAGCATCTTCACAAGGTCCTTTGCTGTTGTTCTGGGATTGATTTGCACTTTTCGCACCAAAGTACGTTCATCTCTAGGAGACAGAACGCGTCTCCTTCCTGAGCTGTATGACGGCTGCCTGGTCCCATGGTGTTTATACTTGCATACTATTGTTTGTACAGATGAACGTGGTCCCTTCAGACATTTGGAAATTGCTCCCAAGGATGAACCAGACTTGTGGAGGTCTACAAATTTTTTCTGAGGTCTTTCCCATTTTCCCATGATGTCAAGCAAAGTTTGAGTTTGAAGGTAGGCCTTGATATACATCCACAGGTACACCTCCAATTGACTCAAATGTTGTCAATTGGCCTATCAGAAGCTTATAAAGCCATGACATAATTTTCTGGAATTTTCCAAGCTGTTTAAAGGTCACAGTCAATTTAGTGTATGTAAATCTCTGACCCACTGGAAACTATTTTTGGAAAAATGATGACTTCAACCTAAGTG
This sequence comes from Oncorhynchus keta, assembly GCF_023373465.1. Classification (NCBI taxonomy): domain Eukaryota; kingdom Metazoa; phylum Chordata; class Actinopteri; order Salmoniformes; family Salmonidae; genus Oncorhynchus; species Oncorhynchus keta. The sequence goes on along the minus strand of NC_068424.1, from coordinate 18,865,789 downwards.
TATGTAAACTTCCGACTTCAACTGTAGCTGTGAGAGCACAGCCCTGACCACATAGACCCAGGGAAAGTAGTTCTCCTCATCCAAACACACACACACTTCAAGCAAAATGTCTGACCCATCTATGTTTGCTGTTATTGCACTGCCACCCTGTGTTCAGAGCACCACATGCGGGTTTCTCAACCCTCTCCTCTGTCCCCCCATATGTTTCACATTTTAGTTAACCCAACACTGGCACACCTGTTTCAATTAGTCAAAGGCTTTATGATTAGTTGAATCTTGTTTCCAGTTTAGGGGTAAAACAAAAAGCTGAAATGTCTGGGGGGGGCTGCATCAACGACACCCAAATGTTACACAACATAACCTGAGTCATGAAGGGGCAATGAGCTATGGGAATGATTACAATGATTTTCCTCCCACGCCTCAGTTATAACACCAACCACTGCATGGTGTCTAGGTTTACAGTATCCGTCATTCTAACTCAATTCAAACCTCTAAAATAATAAATCCCAAACCAGCCTCCAATTGAATTCCAGGGAGTTGCAGGGTGTTCTGGGAGAGATAAGGAGACCCAGCAGAAGGATTGGCATATGGGGCTGAGAGGCAGGAGGGTTTGGGCGTGGAGCTGAGAGGCAGGAGGGTTGAGGCGTGGAGCTGAGAGGCAGGAGGGTTGGGAGTGTGGTGGAGCTGAGCGACAGGTGGGTTTGGTCATGGGACTGAGAGGCAGGAGGGTTGAGGTGTGGTGGGGCTGAGAGGCAGGAGGGTTGAGGTGTGGTGGGGCTGAGAGGCAGAAGGGTTTAGGTGTGGGTCTGAGAGGCAGGAGGATTGAGAGGGCCTCATCCCCACAGGGGGAGGAGAGTTTTCAGTGTCTATGATGACAGGGGAGAGGAGGGGGTGCAGGCCCAGGGCAGGCAGGCATGGAGAATAGATTGGGAGATAGTGAGCATTGATGTCCGAGCAGCAGGACGTTGGTAGAGTGATGTAAATCAGATGTTAAGGAGTGGCTTGGGACCTTACAGCACGGATCCAAGACAAGAAAATAAAAAATGTAAGGATCACAATTCCTGTGGTAAAAATGTTAGTCACACCCAAAGAGAAATCCTCAAACTCTGCCCCCTCCCAGTGAGCGGATATCTGCCTACTCATCAGGAAAGACGACTTGAAGACTCTACAAGTATTTCTTCAGTAGTAGCCAGTATTGTACACTAATACAGGGATAACATCGATGAACATTTAGGGGTGAAACTACATGACACCAATCTTTAGCGGTACCGAAACACTAAGTCTAGGACCAAAAGGCTCCTTAACAGCTTCTACCCCCAAGACATAAGACTGCTGAACAACTAATCAAATGGCCACCTGGACTATTTACATCGACTCACTCTTTATTTTTACACTGCTGCTACTCGCTGTTTAATATCTATGCATAGTCACTTTACAAATTACCTCAACTATCTTGTACATTGACTCTGTACCGGTAACCCCTGTATAGCCTCGTTATTGTTATGTTCATTTCTTGTGTTACTTTTTGATTGATTTGTTTACATTAGCTTATTTTGTAAATATTTTATTAACTCTATTTCTTGAACTGCATTGTGGGTCAAGGGCTTGTAAGTAAGCATTTCACGGTAAGGTTCGGCTCATGTGACAAATAAAAATATGATTTAGACTAGAATAACAGCTACCATTAACAGTAACCCTTATGCAAATAAGCCGTTTAGAGCTGGCTGGGGGAATTCAAGCTTTTTGTCAGGCAGGCAGACAGTAAGATCACGTTGTCTTGTGTTGTAACATTGGGACATCTCTATAGGACAAAGAATACAAGGCATTCGACACTGAACTTTAACTCTGAACCAATTATGCACAGCTTATCTCAAGTCAGGGACAAACACTCAATTTTGGTTTAACCATCTGAACAAACACACCTAACCTCACTGGAGTAAGAGGCAGTGATCCACTGGGCACCGATGAGACAAGATGACCAACACAGCACACACAGAAAGACAAAGAGCTCTCTCTTCACTTAGGTGAGGCTTAGAAAACCTCACTTCTCTGCAATATTGAAAAGCGCCATGTCTTTTCCTATATGAATACTATCAAAGCCAACAGTTGAGTGAAAGAAAACATTTTATTTCATACCCTGTGAAGAAAAAGATGACTTTTCAACACTGGCTCCATGTGCAGTTTTACATCTTAAAATATATTTACAAGCTTTTCAAAAGACAACCATAAAAACCAAAAGGAAGAAAATACTTTTCCTCTGGAAAAAAAATCCACTGAAAAAACACATTCAATAGTCGAGGTAGGCAACATTTAAGAGAGATTTCTTAAAAGGAAAAATTCATCACATTGACAATACAATCGTGCAAACGCGGGCAGTGCAACATCCCTGTATTAACTGATTTCATAAGAATGAGGTAAATATTAGTGGTTGTATATTTGAGGTAGATATTAGTGGTTGTATATTTGAAGGAGATATTAGTGGTTGTACATTTGAATTTACAATTTGGTCTTCTGTAAACATTTAATAAATGGGGACACAAAGTTAAGTTTGTACGGATAGGTCATTCTTATCCCTGCATTGCACTTACAATATGTTCGGTGCTTGCTTGATTTGAGTCATAGTCAATAATGGGGATAACGTCTGAGAGGGGGTTCACTCTGCAGGGCATACTGACCAGCAGGCTGGTGAGACGACTGATTGGGTGGACCCAGCACATCAAACACACTCTTATTGGGCGGTACTGACTGGAGCATAGTGTCCAGGTCCATAATGAGGGGAGGGCGCCCACTGGGTAAGAGGGGCCAGTAGGCATGACCTACAAAATGGCTGGATGTGACAGGAGACCCTCCGTAACCATACAGAGGCATGCCCAGAGGCATCAGAGGGCCTCCGTTAAAACGCATGCTGGGCGGGGCCACAGCATTGGGCGGTGTGTACTTGGCATATGAGGTGGGAAGCTCCCAGGGAGGGGGGCAGCCTCGGCGGGCAGTCTTGTGTGGAGGGGGTCTGCTGTCCTCGTACCCGTCTGATCCCGCCTCACCCTCGGGCACCTGCTTCCCGCCTTGCGACACGCCCCTCCAGTCCTCATCGGAAGATGAGGCGGGGCTGACGGAGCTCGCTGAGGCGCTGCGGGCGGAGGAGTAGCGAGCGCATGGAGGAGGGGAAGGACGAGAGTGGGGCTCCACCCCCCAGCAGTCCCTGCCCCTGTCGGGTTCTCCTGCTTCGCTGGCCGGCCTCAGGCTGTGGAGGAGGGAGTCAATGGCAAAGGACGAGTCCAGCTTGGGCCGGTACAGGTCCTCCTGAGAGGGGGAGAGCTGTCTGGTGGGCATGGGGGATAGAGCGGTGAAAGAGGGGCCGGGGTGGGGGGTTGTGATGGGTCCTCGGGGTAGAACAATGATTGGTGGTGGGGGGGCCGGGGGCTCTGCATCTGGCTTATGTTGGTGCCCATGCAGGATGTAAGGAGCAAGATCCTGGGCGAAGATGGTCTCATCCTGGCGTGACACAGCAGTGTTCTGCCTCTTGAGGAGCTCCAGCGGCACCCGGCTCACTTCCACGGCCCAGAAGTTCCCCTTCCCCTGGGGCTTCCCAGGATCCTTCAGTACCTACAGGGACCAGGAGTGATAGACAGCGGTGAGATCAAAAGTATAGTACAACCTGAAAACCAGTCAGACAGGATCTCCCCAGTTTCACATCTCATAATTTGTTAGAATGATTTGCTTCATCTAATGTTTCATAAAGCACTGCAGTGGCTTTCGATAGGCTACACAGGTAGTCTAGTGGTTAAGTGCATTGGGCCAGTAACCGAAAGGTCGCTGGTTCGAATGCCCGAGCCAACTAGGTGAAAAATCTGCCAATATGCCATTGAGCAAGGCACTCAACCCTAATGTTGGACTAGTAACCGGAAGGTTGCAAGTTCAAACCCCCGAGCTGACAAGGTACAAATCTGTTGTTCTGCCCCTGAACCCACTGTTCCTAGGCCGTCATTGAAAATAAGAATTTGTTCTTAACTGACTTGCCTAGTAAAATAAAGGTAAAATAAAAGTTTAAAAAATAATAATTGTTCCCGTAAGTCGCTCTGGATAAGAGTGTCTGCTAAATGACTAACATGTAAATGTAATATGTATACTTGCTTATAGGTTGTTTGGATTCTAGAATCAAACATATAATTGAGCCCACTGATTGACATAACAATAAAGAAGACACTAAACAGACACACCTTAACAAAGCAGTCATAGGAAGAGAGGTTGTGTCGCACTGAGTCCCGCCAGCCTTTGTAGTTCCCTTTGAAAAAAGGGAAAAGTGTACTGATCTCCTTTAGAATCTGGGGAGAGACAATAAGAAAGGAGTCAACTTGCATCAATGGGTGTCTGCATTAAACAGTCAAATTAGCAGACTATATTAAAGAGATACTGTATATGATTGAAAACATGATTGTAGCCTTTTCATAGGCCTATAATACAAAAGTAAGATGAACTGTCGGACTGATAGCCTACACAGAGAGCTATCATCGACTATGTTTCTTATCAACTCAACCAACTCCAGCTGATACATCTCAGTGTCTGGTTTCACTGTATGCTGCTATCCTTAACAAAACAAACCCAGAAAAGCATGGCAGTCACTGAAGTGGGCCAAGAGGTTACTAGCTTACTCTGTTTAGCGTCAAATGATTGTACTCTTCTGTCTGTTTAATGCAATCGAACGTCGTATACCTACCCCTACAAAGACCGTTTTTTAAAATTTGCGATAAGACAGAATCCCCGATTAGAACTTTTTAAATAATAAAGTATATCAACTTTCTTTGCTGGAACTTAAATAATACATGAAAATAACAATAATTAACAGCCAAAATGTACACAAATAACCATGCGTAATTTGGCCTAAATTGACACAAATAACCTTGCGTAATTTGACCAAAATGTACAATTTATTCTAAACTCGCATGTTCGCACACCAACTCACGTTACCTCAGACAACGTAAGCTTCTTCTCTGAAGAATTTTGGATGACCATGGCAATCATTGCGAGGTAGGAGTAGGGTGGTTTGGGGTAGCGCTGATAGTTTTTTTTCTTTCCATTTTTCGTCTGGTCCCAAGATTCCTCCTTAATCGGCCCATCTTTGTTGAGCTCGGGCGACGGCTGGTAGGATGACCCCGGCGGTCCGTGGTGGTTTGGCAGCATCGCTTTATCCATGGGCGCTGTGGCCCAGCTGAACTGGGCAGGGGCAAGCTTTTCCAGCCGTGGAGGCTGTTGGACTGGCACCTGGGTCGAGTATGAAGGCCCGTGTTAGGCTGCAGAGCTCCGCGCTGTGGCAATCAGAGGATGGATATGGAAGTCAAGTTGATGGTCGTGGTGGCCTCCCAGGCGAGGAGAGCGCAGGTAGGAGAGCGGGTGGTGCCAGCAGGCTCTGACCCCCCCAGTGCTTTGTCATGCTGATCATCCAGGGGGCTGCACTGTCGGGCAGGAGGGGGAGGGAGGGAGTCGGTTCGTAACCTCTGGCAGACTGTTGGCTCCAGGCCGCCTCTATTTAAAGAGCAAACAATTAACAGCTTCATGTAAATCCCGCTGCGTAATGGAGGAGAGAATGAAGCGCTATCTGCGGGCAGAAGGGGGGGGGGGTCTGTGTGTGCGAGAGAGTAAGACAGTAAATCTGTAAATAACCCCTCAGACAACAGGCAATTTACCACAGCATTCCTTTTGGCAAAGGTGCCCCAAAACTTTTACGCAGCAGGTGCGCATGGGAGTGATGAAGACAGTTTGGCTGTTATTACATTTTTGCATCTGAGCTCCTAGAGTGTGCGGCTCTCTTTTATTTTCAAGTTTCTATTCCGCTAGCCAGCACCTCGTCTTAATAGGTGTGCGTTTCTTTTTCTTCTAGCGCATGGGAGTGAGCCACACAGATTATCCAAATTGTGTTGTGTTGTATATCAGTCCACTTGAACGTTCCTTTTGAATCATTACCCCCCGCCTTACACAAGGTATTGGGGGTCATAATGAGAAACCCCCATCTAACTTTCTTAAATGTTGAGACTTGCTTACAGTAAGCACAGATTGTGACCCACAGAACGTGACCCATATAAAAGAGGTGGGAGACTCCAGAGATTTGAGAATGAAAGTAGAACGTTGGAGTGGGGGGAGGGAACGAGAGTGGCCCACAAGCAGAGAGGGGGAAAAAACGAGGAATTTTGGGTGAGGCTTTCATTCAATCAACAATTTATGGCAAGCAATATACATAGCACAGCTAATATACAAACATTGAGGGATTAACACCCTCGGTCCACTATAAACAGATACACTGAATGAAGATAGAGATCATGTCAATTCAAAATATTAGGCGTACTTCTCATTAATTGTGTTGCTGATTTGTTGTGCCATTGTGACAAATTGTCAACAAGTAGCCCAAAAAGTACTAGATCACATTAGGCTATAGTAACAGCACGGAAAAAATAGGCAGTCCTGTACACCATATTTATTACAAAACAATATATTATTGTAGCCTATTATAAAATATATATTTATTATCTAAATATATGGCTCTGCGTGTAAATATTAAAATATGGCCGATTGCATATTTTGAAAATATATAAAACAGTAGGCAGACTAGCCTAATGGGCACTGGCAGTAGCCTGCATGTGTCAGTATAATTAAAATAGATGTTCTTATTCAAAAGTATATTAAAACTTCTGAGAGTACTCAAACGCAGGTACTGTGCAGGAGCGTACCAGTTGGGTGTAGGCTATTTGCGCACAGTAGGAAGTCCCTTGAGAATATGCAGTGCGAGTCCAACGTGAAAGAATAGTTTCGGGAATGCATGTCTCTTTTGTGAAAGTTAATGTAGTGCTAATGCCCAAGCCCTTATTTCAGCAAGACCGTGAAAACAAGTTGGATTAGCCAGATTTTCATTGGCAGACAGACTGTCTCGTTTCATGGATGGACTACTATTTAGCGTGAGAGGACATACAATCGACGATTCAACACCATCCATGATCGCCAAGTGGTGGGGATATCATCTCGTTCCGATTTATGCACAGGTTTAATTTAAATATAGGCAATGCAGAAGCTGTTAAAGGCCACATTATGATGAAGGCTATCTAACCAAGTGAAAGTTTCAATGAATTAACTGGGCCCATTGAGACAATTAAGCAGACCAATATGGGGAGAAAATTGCACTTTCTAATAAATACATTTCGAATAAATAAATACATGTATATATATATATATATGAAAGTGTGAAATGAGTTTTAGCCTATTGTGTGTCTTATGTAGCAAAGGCCTGAAGTGTTTTTTAAAAATGTCAACCATCATGTCTTCTATTTTACCGTGTAGAAATCAAAAGTCAAATGTTTCAAATTAGAGTGAAGATTATATGGAAAGGTTGTGCATTCATGTTGTCCTCACCTGGCTGGCACATGTTCTAATTGCTCCAATGTGATCTCTTGTTTCCAATTGGTTGTAATCTATTATGAATTCTGTTTTTGACACGTTTTCCATGACAAACACAATTATGAAACTAAAATGTCCTTGGTTCATTTGGTATTTATAGAATAATGATGTGATATAGTTACTAAAGAAGAACTAACATTTTATTCTCCGCTGTTCAGAAACTCGTTAGGACATTTGAGTAGAGACAATGTTCAGGCCAAAATAGATACTTTGGTATTGTGCCCTGATTACTGTTAAAATGAGAAAATGAAGGATAATAGGTGTGTCCAAAATGTTACTGCTCTCTAGTAGGCCTAAAAGTCAATAAATGTGCCGTGTTTTTGCAGTTACACTGTGGTGCAATGGCAAGTATGAGGATCTCTACAAAATGACAGAAATTATACAGATATATAATTTGTCCAAAATACTCAAGTTCACTTCATTGTGTATTTTAAGAGTTCACATCTGCAGTTTTTGTGAGGTTTGCTAACAAACATAGAAAATTAAACTTTGACAAATATATTCAAGTTGCACACTATTCCTTATTCCAAAGACAGGTAGATTTGAATACATGCTGCAATCACTTCCAGGATATTGAAGAGACAAAATGGGTTTTGGTTGGATAGTGAAAACGGTGTGCCAATGAATAGAGTATCCTACAGGATTGGAATGGAGTGTACAGATGTCAGGACTAAAGAGAGCAGGTTTAGTCCTGCTGGGAGAGAGGAGTCTCTGTCTTTGTCCCCCTGAAGCTTTGAAATAAGGGACATATTTCATGTTTGAATCAATTGCAGACATTTTAAAGGGATTCTCAGTCAGGATGCACAATCCTCTGGTTTGGATAAGACAAAGACAAAGCTTTTGGTGTGAGAAGTAGAAATTGAGGGCATTGCACAGCATGGATGATCCACATGAACAAAAATCATGCAATCCCAATATCCTATTTAAGTGATCTTGAATCAGTACACTTCATAAAATAATTGTCATCTTTCTTTTCCCGAGCTTCCTATTACTGATCATATCTAAACAATGGTGCCTCAACAAGTACAGTCAAATATAATTTCCCCACCGATCACAGAACAATTTAGAAAACACAGGGATTGCATGATTATATAATTCCCAACGCATCAGTCATTGAGTGAAATACTACAAGAGAAGCTTCACATCTCCTGTGTCTAGTCCTCTGCAGAATGTTACTCCAGTGTTGACCGTGGAGGTCAGTAGTTCAGCAGATTGTCCCCGCCTGGGACTTTTCCCAGGATTCTCTATCAGTCCAACCTACCTTGAACAGTCAGTGGACCCTTCACATAAGCAGAATAGGCCTACTACATCTTGATTAAGGCCCTACTATATATCAAATAAGTTTAGGCTCAGGACCTACTACATTTAAAAAAAAGTTTTGATTCAGGTCAAATTTACTAGACCATGTTAACTAAATCTCATTAGATGAACATCAGACGATGTTTTGATTCTTATGCAACGATCTGACAACTATCAACTAAATCACTCCCTTCTCAGTTTTATTATCCTGCCCTTGCTATGTTCATTCTCTGATAGATACAACACCCTTCCTTTTTACAGCTGTAAAAGATAACATACTGTACCTACCCCCACATTACCTGCTCACAGACTCTGTCTTACGTCAAGAACATACCTTATCACTGATAGGGTAGGAGGCTCTTCATATCACTGTATGGTATGTTTCAGGTTCTTTCCATATGATTTCAATCACATTTAGGTGATAGGGGAGCTCAAAATGGAGCCTTTTGGCATACACCACCCTACCATCACTTTAAAAAGATAAACTGTTCTAAATCTTTTTATATCTAACCTTTAACATCTTATCTAAAAATGAGTAAACTCTGATTTGTTTCATGTTGCCTAGAAGGCCAGCATCCCGGAGTCACCTCTTCACTGTTGTTTTGTGGGTACTATTTAATGAAGCTGCCAGTTGAGGACTTGTGAGGAGTCTGTTTCTCAAACTAGAGAATCTAATTGTCCTCTTGCTCAGTTGTGCACTGGGCCTCCCACTCCTCTTTCTATTCTGATTAGAGCCAGTTTTTGCTGTTCTGTGAAGGGAGTAGTAGACAGCGTTGTACGAGATCTTCAGTTTCTTGGCAATTTCTCACATGGAATAGCCTTCATTTCTCCGAACAAGAGTAGATTGACGAGTTTCAGAAGAAAGTTCTTTGTTTCTGGCCATTTTGAGCCTGTAATTGAACCCACAAATGCTGATGCTCCAGATACCCGACTAGTCTAAAGAAGGCCAGTTTTATTGCTTCTTTAAATAGAACAACAGTTTTCAGCTGTGTTAACATAATTGCAAAAGGGTTTTCTAATGATCAATTAGTCTTTTAAAATTATAAACTTGGATTAGCTAACACAATGTGCCATTGGAACACAGGAGTGATGGTTGCTGATAATGGGCCTCTGTACGCCTATGTAGATATTACATTACAATAGTCATTTACAACATTAACAATGTCTACAATGTCTCAATTTGATGTTATTTTAATTGACAAAAAATGTGCCTTTCTTTCAAAAACAATGACATTTCTAAGTGACCCCAAACTTTTGAACGGTAGTGTATGTTGTAACTTAGAGACCTTATTTTGCGTCATCAAACGTGTTTGTGTTGTGCCCACCATTGGTGGAAAAACAGCATGCTCTTGAATATGTGTCATGTTTTGGCTGATACATGAACTAAAATGTCAATGAAAACAAATGTTGACTATCAAATGGTACCACAAAGATGGTTAGAGGTCCACACATCAGAGAATGTTGATGTGAGTTGGAATATCCATTGTCTTAAAATAAACTCTAAATATTCCATAGAAAACCTATTGAAATGATAGAAATATAGATATTAGAATAGACAGTCCCATTCAAGTTGATATTTGATGGTTGGTGGACTGCTGGCCAATGGTGGAAAAAGTACCGAATTCTCATACTTGAGTAAAAGTAAAGATACCTTATTAGAAAATTACTAAAGTGAAAGTCACCCAGTAAAATACTACATGAGTAAAAGTCTAAAAGTATTTGGTTTTAAACATACTTAACTTTCAAAAGTAAATGAAATTGCTAAAATATACTTAAGTATCAAAATAAAGTAAAAGTATAAATCATTTCACCAGATGGCTCAATTTTCTTGATTTGAACATTTATGGATATCCAGGGGCACACTCCAACACTCATACACAATTTACAAACGAAGCATTTGTGTTTAGTGAGTCCACCAGAACAGAGGCAGTAGGGATGACCAGGGATGTTCTCTTGATAAGTGTGTGATTTGGACACTTTTCCAATACTCTTAAGCATATAAAATGTAACGAGTACTTTTGGGTGTCAGGGAAAGTGTATGGAGTAAAAGTATTATCATTATTTTATTTAGAAATGTTAGTGAAGTAAAAGTAAAAATTGTCAAATATAAATAGTAAAGTACAGATAACCCCAAAAAACGACTTAAGTAGTATGTTAAAGTATTTTTACTTAAGTATTTTATACATCTGCTGGTGGCCATCTTTATGGCAGTAATTGAAACTTAAAAATCGAATTAAATGTAAATGTGTGTACCAGCTAAATTGCAGTGGTCTTAATGGGTAGGTCCATTCTATTCATTATGTTTCCGTTATTGAAATGACACCCACCCTGTGTTCAAGAGAATACTGTGTCTCAACCAATGATTTATATATAATGGTTTATATACATCATTGTTCTCAACCGATGATGGGCACAACACAAACACTTCAGACATTGTAAAATAGGGTCTAAGCTACAACATCTGAAAATGACAACAACAAAAAATCAGAGTTCACACTTTTTTGACAATTGACGTTGAAGATTAAATTACACTGTTGTGTTTTTTTCTCTCAAGAAATTATAAAATAGTTTGACAACCCTATTTCTAAGATTTCAAATTGTATTAAACTCAACCGTTAATCGTCCTCAGTGATTAAGACATGGATGTGTCGTGGTTGCCTGACGACAAAAGGAATTATTCTGCTGCTCTACAGTGCGTTCAGAAAGTCTTCAGACCCCTTGACCTCTTACCCATTTTGTTTTGTTACAGCCTTATTCTAAAATTGATTCAATTGTTTTCCCCTCTCATCAATCTACACACAAACCTGTTTTTGCTTTGTCATTATGGGGTATTGTGTGTAGATTGATGTGGAAAATGTTTTATTTAATCCATTTTAGAATAAGGCTGTAACAACAACATGTGGAAAAAGTCAAGGGGTCTGAATACTTTCTGAATGCACTGTATGTTCGCTACATACAAACGGCCCTGGGCGTGGCGTAGCGTTTGTCCGACGCAAGGAGTTTGAGTATCCAGGCAAGTCTCATGTGTGGGGTGTGCAAAATGGGTCGACTTTGAGCACCTATTTCTCCTGAATGTTTTCGGCATTGTTTTGGCATTCGGTTCCAAAAAGTAACTTTCTGACCTCTACCACGACCAAACATGTTTGGAAGGTTTCGTTCAAATCTAAAGGGGTGCAGTCAGAAAGTGATTGAATTCATACGAACCTTCAACAATTTATTATTTTGGTAGGCTATATTTTTACAGTGTATGTCATTGGGGGAAATGTTCTGCCCTTGATGACGAGTCCATATTTTTTTGTTAACATACATTTAGATGTACATTATATGGAGCTCCATAAACAGATGCTCCAGGTGGGCTGCAGTATTTTTCAGACAGCTGTTATTTTGAATGAATTTTAGAGGAAAATGTCAGAAAATGTGAGACTAAGTTTACGTAGGATTTTGTTGCCAAATAGTTTGGTGAGAGTCATTATACATTACAGTTAGGTAAACATTGCACTCGGTTTACAGCATTTACATTTCTAGAGTTTGCTCTGAGCAATGTTTCCCTCTAGTGGGCACCTTTCGATGACAGCACAGTGGTTGTTATGGAAAAGCATTTCCCCGGAGGATCGGGGACAGAACAGCTGATCGGGTTCAGTCGGGCTGAGAACACGGATACGAGTTTGTGCTGCTGTCAAACTGAATGAACTTCACAGGTAAGCAACAAGTCTTGTTTTTAATCTACAGTACATTTGAAGGTTGACATTTGAGTTACCCAAAGCAAACTTTTACCGGGGCTGAATGAGTACGGGTAAGTGAGCTGTGTAAACTAACGTTAGCAGGCTAGCGTGGATGCTACTGGGTTGCTAATTAATTGGCATTACAAAATGTTAAAGACTAACAGATTGCTGTCACGGATAGAGCGGGCATGTTGGATGTTAGAAGGTTATGATAAGCGATATTAGAAAAATAGTTGTTTATGGTCACACAACTTATTCAGCAGCTAGCTACAGAGTTATGTGACCGGAATATAATATAGTCTATTTTTGACTGAATTACTCGCATTCAGTGAAACCAGGCAGCAAGCATCCTAGCTAGTTCGCCTGTGTTACCTGGCTGTAGAGTGCTAGTAATCTGCTAACATCTACCCCGTGAAGAAGAATTTGCTTACTATTTAAGGCTTTTAATGTATTGGTCTGTCATCGGACACATCGGTTGAGAACAATGATGTATATAAACCATTATATAAAATCATTGTTTGAGACACGGCATTCTCTTGAAAACAGGGTAGCTGGCATTTCAATCATAGAAACTTAATAAATAGAATGGACCTATCCCTTAAGACCACTGCAATCGAGCATCTCCTGTTATTTTTGGTGGACAACTTCTTAGATGATTGTAGACTGTTGTTAACATGTTCAATTCATTAAACCGTATACTTGCATTTTTCAGTAGGTAATTTTTTAATAGCTCATGATTCAGTGTTATGAATCAATATGGTGCAGAACTGTTGTTTTGCTCACTTGGGTACCAGGTAAAGAAGCCTAGATCGATGCATACATGTAATACCTTACGTTCGAATAGAAATGTAAGTCTTTATTCTGAGTTTATCCACTTATGAGCTGTGTGGTGGAATTTGGCCATGCGTTCTTCTGCAAGTCTGACTTTATGAGTTGTATGTTAGTGTTTGTTTGTGTGTCCAGGGCCAACAGGATAGCAACCATAGAGTTTATGTTATAAGAATGCCAATGCTTTAAGATGCTAAGTGCCTTTCTCATTCATATGGCGGCAGTCCCTTCACTAAGGTGCGTGGTACATTTATTTGGTTACTTCCATTTTATTTGTTTTCATTAAGAATCTTTCTAGGAAAGAGAGGAAGCAAGCAGGTCACATTTCTTATTGTGCTTAGAGGTAACTTTTAGATGTAACTATGGCTGGCACAATTAATCGTATAACAGACAATTATGGACAATGACCGTGGATAAAAAAATTGTCTTAATACATATTAATTTTAGGAGAAGGGGGGTGGATCAACATTATATTCAAGTAGATATAATTTATCCAATAGCAGTTTTACATTTTTACATGAAGTTGGTCAAGTTCGTAGTCATTTTACGAGCAGAACAGCTTAATTTAAAAAAGTTCCAAGCAGTCAAAACCATTTGTTTTTTAGACCGGGGTGTCACCAAAGCGGTGTTGTATTAATTAGGTTTCTCGTAGCCATTTGTCAGAGATGCATTGCAAGCAACAACAAAAATGCCAACATAAATAACATTTGTGACAATAACCTTGGCTATTTGCATGACAATTAATCATTACCCCAAATTCCACAATGGTCACAGCCCTAGTTACAACTAGTACTTTTATTTGAGTAGCACGCACACAATGCTGCTGCACTCACAACTGTATGCTATCTCAGATTCTGGAGATCTGAGAACACAATATCCTAGGCCACATTGTGACATGGCACAAACACTGGCTTATGTAAACTTCTGCTCTTGCTCAGTGGCTGACTCTTTTGAACGAGGGTAAGGTTCTTAAGGTCTTTTATCTGAGCAGCACAGTTTTCATACAGAAAGGAAAGAGACCCCTACTTAATCAAGTCTTATCCAACTATTGAATAAACAATACTAGCTCCTATTTTCTCTGCCTTAATCAATATAGGCCTAACCATTGGGAACAATGTCCATTCTTCAAAGGAGCCAGACAGTATAGCCTTTACTAACCTGGCTGTCATTGATCCATCTCTAACTACTATGTAGCCTAATGATCTCTCTCTTCCTCAGCTTTGTCTTTTTAATTGCACATTAAACCAATTGCACATTGAAGCTGGGGATGGAAAAAAAAGCCTTTAGGAATATTGAACAGGAGATTAGACCACTGGGCAGTGGTTCAAGTGGCACGATCATTCCATAACACCAACCATTGATTCAGCATTGTTAGCCTACATGAAACCCACAAGCCATAGACACAGTGTACATGGGGTTGGTTCTTGCCTGGCTACCCAAACTCTTTTCTCTGGCAAAACGCTACGCCCAAATGCTACACCATGCCCAATGATTCTGGATGAACCTCCCTGATGATTTCTAGAATGGAAGATTGGTCCTAGAAACCGATGGGTTGGGTCAGAGCCAGAACACACGTGGGTATAGCAGGGTTTTGAGAATTCTTCATTGGCTTTGATACTCTGATTTGTTAAAGATGTTCCAATCGCTGATGGCTTTGTTTTGTACAACACCCCTCATTTTGACTTCACCACTAATGACTTCAATGATGGCAGTCTCAGAGTGAAGTATTTGAGAACGCTAGAGCAGCGGAAGAATTCAGTTTGAGTTGTCAGGCAAGGTTGGTTCTTTCTGTCCTTTGATGGAACAGAAATACAATTTAGGCCTAAATGTAGCCTACAGGTACGTTCAACTAGGCCTATCATTCTGACTGTAGCACTACCAACTTAGGCTATGTTTGCTTATTTCATCTTATCGCCTAAAACGCTGCTTTAATCAGATCTCAAACATATTTTGACATTGACTTTGTCTCACCAAAATACTTAGGCCTATTGGTTATGAAGTCATCCCTTTGTTTGCCCTATAACAGTCCTTCTGAAAACCTTCCTCTGTAGGCCTTAAACTGTAACTCATTTATGCACAAATGTGTTTTATGATTTGTAGGCAAATTAAGTCATTTGCTTTTTCACTTGGGGACTAAACCACACCAAACACATATGAATGTGTGAGTATTCATAGTGAGGGACAGTCACTGAGTGATTTGTTCCACAGAACCACCGGCCCTCCCTGCCCACACTGAGTCAATGACTCATTGATGGTGGCTCTCCTGTAAACAGTTTCAAGCATTTACTGACCAAACTCAAAGTACACCGATGATACATGAAGAACGCAGGTGACCAAACTAGGCCGCCCAGAAGCCGATAACCTGGGTCGTTCCACCTCAAAAATCACAAGAAAGAGGATTTCAACACCCATCATCTCAGATTGTTATGAAATTGTTTCTGTTAGAAACCAATAAGATTAGCATTCCCGCAACATTATTTTGTTGAAATATAATTTGATATCAGAGAAATGCGTCATTGCATTTTGGTACACCAGAAGTACATTCATTTCCATTGGAGTGCTGTGTTTGCCTTGAAGCATTGCGTTGCAGAGGCAGTTGCAGTGCGTTCTGTGTGGTGTATGCTCAACCTGAAAAATAACATTCCTATCCAGCTTTTAATATACTGAAGAAAAATATAAACGCAACAATTTAAAAGATGTTACTAAACTACACTTCATAGAAGGAAATCAGTCAATTTAAATAAAATCATTAGGCCAGAATCTATTGATTTCGCATGACTGGGCAGGGGCGCAGCCATGGGTGGACCTGGGAGGGCATAGGCCCAACCCACTTGGGAGCCAGGTCCACCCACTGGGGAGCCAGGTCCAGACAGTCAGAATGAGTTTTTACCCACAAAAGGGCTTTATTACAGACAAAAATACTCCTACCCCCCCACACACACACCATCTGGTATGCGGTTGTGAGGCCAGTTTGACGTACTGCCAAATTCTCTAAAAGGACGTTGTAGGTGGCTTATGTTGGAGAAATTAACATTAAATTCTCTTACATCTGCTCTGTTGGACATTCTTGCAGTCAGCATGCCAATTGCACACTTCCTCAACTTGAGACATCTGTGGCATTGTGTTGTTTGACAAAACTGCACAATTTAGTGGCCTTTTATTGTCCTGGGCACAAGGTGCACCTGTGTAATGCTAATTCTTTTTAATCAGCTTCTTGATATGCCGTGCCTGTCGGGTGGATGGATTATCTTGTCAAAGGAGAAATGCTCACTAACAGGGATGTAAACAAATTTGTACACAACATTTGAGAGAAATAAGCTTTTTGTGTGTGTGGAACATTTATGGGACCTTTTAATTTTAGCTCATGAGAAAAGGGACCAACACTTTACATGTTGCGTTGATATATTTTTCCCTGTATACTGGGTATGGTGACGTTGTGAAAAGTTCAGTAGGCCTACCAAGTGGTATGCCCATAAAAAAATGTATGATAAACTGTAATCTGATTGCTGCCAGAGTACAGTAGGTTTTACTATCTATTGAAATATGCCCAGTTGCCTAAATGAACTGAGATAGAGGAGAGAGCGTCCCTCCCAGTCTACCAGTAAATGATCCCTGATTTAATCTTCCCTCCTCTATCGACTGTATTAATAGCCACTCAGCCACCACACACACTAAACACCAAGGTGTTTTTTTCTGCCAAATTCAGCATCCCACCAACTTTTTGCAGACTTTTCTTTATATATGAAAGGTATTTATGGTTGACAAAGCCTCTACTTTTAATTCCACGAATCAAACTAGTCATGATTGCGGTAAAGTTCAGCTTAAAATGAACTGTAGCCGAGAGGCAGCATATGTACACACGGCGAGGTAGGGTACTCCCGTTACTTCTATGTTAAATTGCCTACTTCAGTCATAACCCGACAACGGCTGTATGTATATGTGTGTGTATGTGTTTATATACATACATACATGCATACATACATACATACATACATACATACATACATACATACATACATACATACTACCTTTCAAAAGTTTGGGGTCACTTAGAAATTACCTTGTTTTTGAAAGAAAAGCTCATTTTTTTGGTCCATTAAAATAACATAAAATTGATCAGAAATACAGTTTTAGACATTATTGTTTTAAATAACTATTGTAGCTGGAAATGGCTGATTTTTAGTGGAATATCTACATAGGCGTACAGAGGCCCATTATCAGCAACCATCACTCCTGTGTTCTAATGGCACTTTGTGTTAGCTAATTCAAGTTTATCATTTTAAAAGGCGAATTGATCATTAGAAAACACTTTTGCAATTTATGTTAGTACAGCTGAAAACTGTTTTGCTGATTTTAAAGAAGCAATAAAACTTGCCTTTTAGACTAGTTGAGTATCTGGAGCATCAGCATTTGTGGGTTCGATTACAGGCTCCAAATGGCTAGAAACAAAGAACTTTCTTCTGAAACTCGTCAGTCTGTTCTTGTTCTGAGAAATTAAGGCTACTCCATGTGAGAAATTGCCAAGAAACAGAAGATGTACGAGATACTCCCTTCACAGAACAGAGCCAAGTGTCAGTCAAAATAAGATCACTCAAGAAATTACATTATTTTTGACGTTTTTACTAAAGAGATTTTTACATCTAACAAAGATGTTTGGTGCAGTATTTGTCAATGAAAAAATGTGCATGAAAACGAGTCGTCTCTCGTTGAATGACAACAAAGACTTTATTGAAGAATCGCTACTGTTGACCAATCACCGATGAAGTAGACTTCAGCTCCGAACTTCGGCTTGCCTCCAGAATTTGTTTTGTGTGCCAGAACAGCCGAAGAAACCCTCACCAAAGTTCAAAACAAAAAACGTATCAAAATGTTGTCGTAATATATGCACAAACTCTACCGAACTGTTTCAGGTGGGAAGCATGTGGATGCCTTTACAGGGCAGAGAGGTTCTCTGAGTTGAGGAGGCACAGTGGCTGTTATTGTGCTAAACCTCGCTGTGGGCCACTGTGCCAGTCTGTGCTGGGCTAAAGTACACATACTGATCTGCTTCTGTTCCAGACTTACTCGCTGTTCCACTGCCTGGCTGTGACTTGGTGTGCTTTATGTTTCGCATTTGAACTGCAACAGACGGGCAAGGATGTCCTTCCGGCCTAAAACTCACTTTGTGACTTGCTCTATAAAGGACGCCTTCCATCCGCCTCAACCTTGTGTACACAAAGGGTCATAAGTTGATCCATAGGCGCCAACATGTTTCCTGACCCCAGGCAGAGCCCTGAGTTCATATCGATGTTTGGTTATGTAATTCAGCTATCACTTTCAAAATGCCCTTTGAGACACCAGGCACAGTATATTCACAGAAATATGAGCGTGATCTCTTTTTTTATTGTTATCATAAGTTGAGATCTAGGTGTATTCTACTGGCTATTCAGGGTGAAAGGAGACCCTTTTTTGTAGGTTTCATTGCCATTGTTCAGTGTGATTTTTAAATAGGTGAGGTTTCATGGTCACTAATGGTCTTAAGATATAGTGGTGGCGTTTATATCCTTGGTGATTGACAGCATTACTGTGAGGACTGTAAGCCAAAGACATTGAGATTAGGCAGGAAGCGGAAGTTAGAGGTTTTGTGATTAAGCCATCGTTATGTACAAAGATGTAGCCTACTGCTACGACATCATATATCACTTCTGTCACACTCACGCTGAACACACTGCAACTGAACAGGCTCAACACAAGCATGCATAGAAAGCTATTATGTCCCTGAGTCCCATGGAGTTGTGTGTTCCAAGTGAGGTCGGCCAATGATCTGTGATTCAGAGGACAAACGCATACAGACCAGTAGTTCTCTGTGTCTTCATCACTTCATCCCTTTTGTTACATTGTGATGAGAGAAGTACATTAAAATATAGGCCTAGCTATTGGTGGTGTTGAATAAGATGTCACGTGCTGATTTGTGCTCTTTTTTTATTTGAAGCATTATGATTTACCTGAAGTGTTTAGTTCTTCTGTGCTGATCCTAAAGGGATTGTGGGGATCTTCTTCCCAAATCTCCTTAAAGCTGGAATCCTTAATGCTGAAATTGTCACGTCCATTTGTGATATTACAACAACAAAGAAGTTACTGAAAACAACATTTTTTTCATTGCACTCTTGATAGCAGAGCACCATTTAAAAAAAATATATATATATTTTACCATAATGCGGCAGCAAAAACCAGTGGTGGGGCACCTACTGCAGATTCCATCTTTAAAGATGGAGTCTGGGATCTTAAGCATAACAAATTCGTAACATATTGTACAAATCGGATTTGTAACATATCATACAAAATGGATGACGTAGTACACAATTAGATGATGTGGTACACAAAAAACGAGTACCCATTTTGGCTCGTGAGCACCACTTTCAACACTACTGGCTAAAATGATACAAAGTTCTAGAGCATCACTTTAAGAGTCTGTAAATAAGGATTATTCTCTTTCTGTGTTTACTGTAGTGGAAACCGGGCACCATCCCTCCGGTTTCTTATTGTGCACTGATTACAAGCTGTTCTGTGGAGTGTGAACACACTAGACATCGACAGCCTGTGTGTCAGCAGCAGGTGTCTGTCTGTTTATGGCTGCTTGGTGTCTCTGTAGCTAGGTCTTGTTTAGGAACAAAGTTCAGTTCTCTGTGATTGGGGATCAAGCAAGGTGTGGCCCTGGCCTCTATATTGCAGTAGGGCCTCATTATATTTTAATAGGAATACCGGTATACTCTGTGCCACTTTGTTAGTGTGTGCGGGTGTGTAGGATAAACATTCTGATTTGAATCCAAGGAAATCCTTACATTGTGGTCTGGGCACTGACAAAGGAAAGGTCATCCTAAATATAGTTTGAAGCCATAGTGACAGAAGTGTCCCTAAAGCAGGTCTATTCATTCAATCCTTCATTCAAGGGATGACAATTATGAAAAGATTATGTTGTAGGCCAGTTGTTTTCCAACTCTTTCAGTGGGGGCCACTTAATTTTTTTTCACCAGAATTTCTGGGTACCCCCCTCCCCCCCCCAAGATTTAATCGCAACCCCCATCCCAAATCTAATGGCAACCTTACAATTGGTACATTTTGATTTTTACATCAACAAATAAACTTACATTCATTACATGTTCATTTCTTATCAAAAATACATCGATACATTTTTCTAATTATCTTTCTCATTAACGATTGTATATTGTCTCATTAATTTGTTTTAAATGTTGGCGACCCCGACATTGATTACCACTGATGTAGGCTGCAGTAAGGTCACAACACAGTGGTCTCTGTAGTTTCACCATAGGTATACTTGAATGTAGCCAAAAGTGCCATGTGTTTGTGATGCCATCTTTCCTGTCTATGTTACAAGATATTTGATGTCTTTTTCCAGTCCCAGACCTGGTCCCCTCTGTTAGGCCTCTGTGACTTGAGTGGTCTCCGTCTAAGCTGGGCCTGCCCGTAACAACTGCTCCCTCTATCTCCCTGAGTGCGTCTAGTTGACCTTCCTCTCAGCGACTCACAGGCCAGGCTAAATAATGGATGAGGTGCCTGGAAAGAGCGACTGGTGTGAGATGTTACTTACCTGGATAAATGGGAAGGGAGGGACAGAGGGCTCGGTGACAGCCAGGAGGGCCACTGCTAGCCTAGCACTTAGCACCCAAACCATTGTCTAGTTACTAGTACTACAGCCTGACTAATTAACAACCTACAGAATCCCTTCCTGATCCGTTCTCTTACACTAACCAACCACAGAGCGTGCTGTGCTGAAGTTGAGGGGGCATACGCAGGGCAGGCAGGGTGTCAATCATTAATGAAAGGCGTCCCATCTCCGGTTTCCCTGGGATAGAGGAGTGGGAGTGAAGAGTGGAGGATAAGGAGTGTACAGCTTCCAGATAACAGGCTTAGGAGGGCAGGTTGTGTACATTGCTGTAACAGGGCTCTCTCTCTCTCTCTCTCTGAATATCACACTCACACACACTCTCTCCCTCTGTCAGGTAGCCTGGCGGGTAAGAGCGTTGGGCTACTAAACGAAAGGTTGCTGAATCGAATCCCCAAGCTGACAAGGTAAAAATCATCTGTCGTTCTGCCCCTGAGCAAGGCAGTTAACCCACTGTTCCACCCGATGGCGTGGATGTTGATTATGGCAGCCCCCCCCGCACCTCTCTGATTCAGAGGGGTTGGGTTAAATGCGGAAGACACATTTTCAGTTGAATGCATTCAGTTGTTCAACTGACTAGGTATCCCCCTTTCTCTTTCTGTTTGCAGGTGTCAGGGGAGGGAGTAGAATGTTCTGTATTCTAAGAAGCACAATGGATTCTTGAGACGCTTTGATGCCTGACTCTTCCTGGTTCCCGAAGCACCACCTGCAGTGGCCTATTACAGGACTAGAAGTGATCCAATCCCCATGCATCCCCCACCTCTGACCAACCCCTGCCCTTACATTCTCTCATACTACTGCACTCTAAAAACAAGCTCTATGCAGTATTAGTCCAAATCTCTGTTTATATTTTATTATCACATTGAACAATGTGACCTGGTTCCTCTTAGATGCTGAGATTGTACTCTAAGTAACCACTTCACTTCAAGGTTTGCACCACAGCTCTCAGTATGGACTCCCACCCGGGGACTTGTGTGCTGGGTCCACTTCCCAGAGAGTGTAGGCCTAACCATCAATGGTTGCATTGCTGGCACTGACAGGGGGCAGAGGCGAAGTAGTGTCACTGTTTCGGTCCCCCTCCCTCCAACCCAGAGGAATACAGGAAGGAACACAGGATTTAAGGACAGAGACGTGGTTCAGTAATCTGGATGGATCTGTTCCAGCAGGAGATGTTCCATAAAGATCTAGAGTAAGAACCAGTTGGTTCTCAGGTCTTGAATTTCCATACATAGTCTTTAAAGCATATAGGCCCATGGAAGAGAAATTGATTCTGTGTTACTCACACAAAGAATACCGACTTGGACCTTTACACCTTGGAGATGTCTGCCACCTGACCTTCCAACAGCAGTGTTCACTTTCAACTGATAAAACCCAGAACCAGATCAGAACAGTGAAACGGGAGGTGTAGGAAGTCTGAGGTGGGCGGTGGTGTGGCATGGCGGAGCACGGCGAGCTGCTCGGTGAGATGGCTACGGTTGGGCGTCTGAGTGCCACGGAGCGCCTGAAGCACGCCCAGAAGCGGCGCGCCCAGCAGCTGAAGGGCTGGGCCCAGATGGACAAGGATATGGCCCGTGGCGGGGGCAAGGCCGGACAGAAAGTGGACAAGAACAAGGGGCGCACGCGCAGGGTGGTCTTCCCCAACAACATCACCCTGCTGGAGGCTGCAGCCCGCAATGACCTGGAGGAAGGTGAGTCAGTCAGCACACAACTATGGGCTGGTTTCCTGGACACAGAAAGACTAGTCCTGGAATAAAAAACATGCTCAATGGAGAATCACTATTAAAAGTGTGTTTTAGACCTGGACTAAGGCTAATCCATGTTTGGGAAACCAGCCATAGAGGTTATCCCACTTTATAAACTGGGTGGGTCCAGCCCTGAATGCTGATTGGCTGAAAGCCGTGGTATATCAGACCGTATTCCACAGGTATGACAACATGTATTTCTACTGCTCTAATAACCAGTTTATAACAGCAATAAGGCACCTCGGGGGTTTGTGATATATGGCCAATATACCACGTCTAAGGTCTGTGTCCAGGCACTCTGCTTTGCGTCGTGATTAAGAACAGCCTTTAGCTGTGGTATATTGGCCATATAGCACACCTCCTAGGGCCTTAAATAACCCTCACTGTTGTTGTTATGGTTGCTGTTCTTCCAAGTAGCCTAGCATGAATTACACAGTACAACTACTCTATAAACACAAGGGCAATTCCACAATAACAGTGATGCTGAGACTTTGATTTTTCACTTTAAATGTATGTTAAACAAAAAACAATGATTGTTAACAGAATGACTGTTTGTGCTGTCATTCTGTTATCTAACTTTGCATCGGCACTGTTCCTCAAGTAAATGTGTTTTTGTAAAATGTTCAATGGAAATTGTTAAAAGTTGTACTTGTGTATAGGAAATGATTCATGCATATTTTTTGTGAGACATACTTCTAAACTTGTCAGACCAGGCATTTGGTTTCAATGGTGCTATTGTTTCCACACATGATTATGGTTAATTATAGTGGTCACTCGTAACTAACTTTTGCCTGCATTACAAGAGCAGAGGCTATCTGAAGTTAGGATTCGTAGCATAGCTTAGTGAGTAACGTTCACGCTGTTGTGATTGTGTGTCTCTGCAGTCAGGGAGCTGCTGAACGGTGGAGTCAGTCCAGATCTGTACAATGAGGACGGACTCACTGCCCTGCACCAGGTACACACACACACACACACACACACACACACACACACACACACACACACACACACTGTAGCTCAGTTGGTAGACATATGCACCAGGGTAGTGGGTTCGATTCCCGGGACCACCCATACGTAGAATGTATGCACACATGACTGTAAGTCGCTTTGGATAAAAGCGTCACAAATAGCACATACATACATACATACACATACATACACTCAAACACTCTCAAACATATACACACGCACACACACACCAGGTACAGACAGTTGTGACCACCCACAACCAACAGGTCAGCCTGTGTGTGCATTGTTTTGTGTTGTCAGCTCTCAGAACTGTAAGTACTGTCTGTTGTGTCTATCTGTCTGTTTTGTCTAACTAACATCACAGTTTATGTAAACACTGTAGAGCGTTTTCACATTGCTTCCAGGGCTAGACATGTAACTGCTGCTCTGGACCAAGGCTCTTGCTTACATTCCTAGACCATTGGGGAGGATAAGTGTAGTTATGCTTCCCTTCATAGCACTGCTGTGTTGTTTGGAAAGTTCTACGAACACCACCAAGAAACAACACTGCTCTCTTTATAAGTCAAAATGACACAGACCCTACATATATACATTAACACACCCTGTCAACACATGAGTGTCACTAGAGAGAACAGTGTTCTCTTTATAAGTCAAAATGACACAGACCCTACATATACACATTAACACACCCTGTCAACACATGAGTGTCACTAGAGAGAACAGTGTTCTCTTTATAAGTCAAAATGACACAGACCCTACATATACACATTAACACACCCTGTCAACACATGAGTGTCACTAGAGAGAACAGTGTTCTCTTTATAAGTCAAAATGACACAGACCCTACATATATACATTAACACACCCTGTCAACACATGAGTGTCACTAGAGAGAACAGTGTTCTCTTTATAAGTCAAAATGACACAGACCCTACATATACACATTAACACACCCTGTCAACACATGAGTGTCACTAGAGAGAACAGTGTTCTCTTTGTAAGTACTATCTATAATTATTTCTTCCCTTTGAAAAAAGTGAATGTGTTTTACTTAGTAAACGACTGGAGGCCTGGGCCTATGCAAATTCAGCTTACACTGCAGTTGACTTACTGATGGTAGAACACTGTAGGTGAGCATGTATTCATTGGTTTGTCTGTCTGTCTGCCCCCCCCCCCTGCAGTGCTGCATTGATGACTTTGTGGAGCTGGTACAGTGTCTGTTGGACGCCGGGGCCAGTGTGAACGCCTGTGACAGTGAGCTGTGGACGCCGCTCCACGCTGCTGCCACCTGTGGACACACAGCCCTGGTGCAGCTCCTGGTGCAGTCGTGAGTCACATTTAGAAACCCTTCAACGTGACACACTCTCTCGCTGTACTGCTGGTCACAGAAATGTACACACAGTTACAATGTACTACTTAGACTTGGAAAAATAAGTTTGAGTAACTAAGTATGAGTTTGGACACGGCCCTCTGATTGAACTTCCCCAAAATCTATTCTTAGCCTTTCTTCATAGGCACTATCGTATCATATAAACATATGGTTACAATTCTAGGACATCATTTACTACAGTAAATTACCACTGTGTGTCAGTGAATATACTGTACTGCAGCTACATGTCTGCTAACCGTTAGCTGTCTTACCGGCTGCTATCTGAATAGACAATCGGACAATTTTATTTTATTTTATTATTATTATTTCACTGTAGAGCCTCTAGTCCTGCTCACTATACCTTATCCAACCTATTAGTTCCACCACCCACACATGCAATGACATCTCCTGGTTTCAATGATGTTTCTAGAGAAAATATCTCTCTTCATCACTCAATACCTAGGTTTACCTCCACTGTATTCACATCCTACCATACCTTTGTCTGTACATTATACCTTGATGCTATTTTATCGCCCCCAGAAACCTCCTTTTACTCTCTGTTCCAGACGTTCTAGACGACCAATGCTTATTGCTTTTAGCCGTCCCCTTATCCTACTCCTCCTCTGTTCCTCTGGCGATGTAGAGGTGAATCCAGGCCCTGCAGTGCCTAGCTCCACTCCTATTCCCCAGGCGCTCTCTTTTGACGACTTCTGTAACCGTAATAGCCTTGGTTTCATGCATGTTAACATTTGAAGCCTCCTCCCTAAGTTTGTTCTATTCACTGCTTTAGCACATTCTGCCAACCCGGATGTTCTAGCTGTGTCTGAATCCTGGCTTAGGAAGACCACCAAAAATTCTGAAATTTTAATTCCAAAATACAACATTTTCACACAAGATAGAACTGCCAAAGGGGGCGGTGTTGCAATCTACTGCAAAGATAGCCTGCAGAGTTCTGTCCTACTATCCAGGTCTGTACCCAAACAATTTGAACTTCTACTTTTAAAAATCCACCTCTCTAAAAACAAGTCTCTCACCGTTGCCGCCTGCTATAGACTACCCTCTGCCCCCAGCTGTGCTCTGGACACCATATGTGAACTGATTGCCCCCCATCGATCTTCAGAGCTCGTGCTGCTAGGCGACCTAAACTGGAACATGCTTAACACCCCAGCCATCCTACAATCTAAACTTGATGCCCTCAATCTCACACAAATTATCAATGAACCTACCAGGTACCTCCCCAAAGCCTTAAACATGGGCACCCTCATAGATATCATCCTAACCAACTTCCCCTCTAAATACACCTCTGCTGTCTTCAACCAAGAATGATCTCAGCGATCACTGCCTCATTGCCTGCATCCATAATGGGTCAGCGGTCAAACGACCTCCACTCATCACTGTAAAACGCTCCCTGAAACACTTCAGCGAGCAGGCCTTTCTAATCGACCTGGCCGGGGTATCCTGGAAGGATATTGATCTCATCCCGTCAGTAGAGGATGCCTGGATATTTTTTTTAAATGCCTTCCTAACCATCTTAAATAAACATGCCCCATTCAAGAAATTTAGAACCAGGAACAGATATAGCCCTTGGTTCTCCCCAGACCTGACTGCCCTTAACCAACACAAAAACATCCTATGGCATTCTGCATTAGCATCGAACAGCCCCGTGATATGCAGCTGTTCAGGGAAGCTAGAAACCATTATACACAGGCAGTTAGAAAAGCCAAGGCTAGCTTTTTCAAGCAGAAATTTGCTTCATGCAACACTAACTCAAAAAAGTTCTGGGACACTGTAAAGTCCATGGAGAATAAGAACACCTCCTCCCAGCTGCCCACTGCGCTGAAGATAGGAAACACTGTCACCACTGATAAATCCACCATAATTGAGAATTTCAATAAGCATTTTTCTACGGCTGGCCATGCTTTCCACCTGGCTACTCCTACCCCGGTCAACAGCACTGCACCCCCAACAGCAACTCGCCCAAGCCTTCCCCATTTCTCCTTCTCCCAAATCCGTTCAGCTGATGTTCTGAAAGAGCTGCAAAATCTGGACCCCTACAAATCATCCGGGCTAGACAATCTGGACCCTTTCTTTCTAAAATTATCTGCTGAATTTGTTGCCACCCCTATTACTAGCCTGTTCAACCTCTCTTTCGTGTCGTCTGAGATTCCCAAAGATTGGAAAGCAGCTGCGGTCATCCCCCTCTTCAAAGGGGGGGGACACTCTTGACCCAAACTGCTACAGACCTATATCTATCCTACCATGCCTTTCTAAGGTCTTCGAAAGCCAAGTCAACAAACAGATTACCGACCATTTCGAATCTCACCATACCTTTTCTGCTATGCAATCTGGTTTCAGAGCTGGTCATGGGTGCACCACAGCCACGCTCAAGGTCCTAAACGATATCTTAACCGCCATCGATAAGAAACATTACTGTGCAGCCGTATTCATTGATCTGGCCAAGGCTTTCGACTCTGTCAATCACCACATCCTCATCGGCAGACTCGACAGCCTTGGTTTCTCAAATGATTGCCTCGCCTGGTTCACCAACTACTTCTCTGATAGAGTTCAGTGTGTCAAATCGGAGGGTATGCTGTCCGGATCTCTGGCAGTCTCTATGGGGGTGCCACAGGGTTCAATTCTTGGACCGACTCTCTTCTCTGTATACATCAATGAGGTCGCTCTTGCTGCTGGTGAGTCTCTGATCCACCTCTACGCAGACAACATCATTCTGTATACTTCCGGCCCTTCTTTGGACACTGTGTTAACAACCCTCCAGGCAAGCTTCAATGCCATACAACTCTCCTTCCGTGGCCTCCAATTGCTCTTAAATACAAGTAAAACTAAATGCATGCTCTTCAACCGATCGCTACCTGCACCTACCCGCCTGTCCAACATCACTACTCTGGACGGCTCTGACGTGGACAACTACAAATACTTAGGTGTCTGGTTAGACTGTAAACTCTCCTTCCAGACCCATATCAAACATCTCCAATCCAAAGTTAAATCTAGAATTGGCTTCCTATTTCGCAACAAAGCATCCTTCACTCATGCTGCCAAACATACTCTTGTAAAACTGACCATCCTACCAATCCTCGACTTTGGCTATGTCATTTACAAAATAGCCTCCAATACCCTACTCAACAAATTGGATGCAGTCTATCACAGTGCAATCCGTTTTGTCACCAAAGCCCCATATACTACCCACCATTGCGACCTGTACGCTCTCGTTGGCTGGCCCTCGCTTCATACTCGTCGCCTAACCCACTGGCTCCATGTCATCTACAAGACCCTGCTAGGTAAAGTCCCCCCTTATCTCAGCTCGCTGGTCACCATAGCATCTCCCACCTGTAGCACACGCTCCAACAGGTATATCTCTCTAGTCACCCCCAAAACCAATTCTTTCTTTGGCCACCTCTCCTTCCAGTTCTCTGCTGCCAATGACTGGAACGAACTACAAAAATCTCTGAAACTGGAAACACTTATCTCCCTCACTAGCTTTAAGCACCAACTGTCAGAGCAGCTCACAGATTACTGCACCTGTACATAGCCCACCTATAATTTAGCCCAAACAACTACCTCTTTCCCAACTGTATTTAATTTATTTAGCTCCTTTGCACCCCATTTTTATTTCTACTTTGCACATTCTTCCATTGCAAAACTACCATTCCAGTGTTTTACTTGCTATATTGTATTTACTTTGCCACCATGGCCTTTTTTGCCTTTACCTCCCTTCTAACCTCATTTGCTCACATTGTATATAGACTTGTTTATACTGTATTATTGACTGTATGTTTGTTTTACTCCATGTGTAACTCTGTGTCGTTGATTCTGTCGAACTGCTTTGCTTTATCTTGGCCAGGTCGCAATTGTAAATGAGAACTTGTTCTCAACTTGCCAACCTGGTTAAATAAAGGTGAAATAAATAAATAAATAAAACATGTGACGGTGATGCATGTACCACTGGTGTCATGAGTCCCTGTCTCCTGATGTAACGTTCTCCTTGTCTGTGTCCAGTGGTGCAGAGATGCTGGCGGTCAACGCTGATGGCAACATGCCCTATGACCTTTGTGAGGACGAGGCCACGCTGGAGCTGCTAGAGATGGTCATGGCAGAGCAGGGTCAGAACCCAACTCGACATCCTCTCCTTCTCCACAACCTTGTCCTCTATTTGCATTCCCAACTACTCCCAATCATTCTCATGCCATGACTACAGCCTTGAGCCTTCATCATTAGCTACCTAGCCCTTCTCTTCCCAGTTGCGATCCCCACCATGACCCTTACTAAAAATCGGTCCTAGTGTGTTGACTTCCTGTGTACCTGTGCAGGTATAACCCAGGACCGTATAAACCAGTGTCGTGGGGCTAAGGAGATGGAGATGCTGACGGACCTTCGAGCGCTGGTCCAGAGTGGTGCGGACCTGAACGCTCAGGATGACAATGGGGCCACACTGGTGAGACACTGTAATCTGTTTGTTTTTTAAAATGTTTATCTTCCCCTCTAATCAGGATGACAACAACAGGTGGGGCCAGATAAAACACTGGACCTTGTATGAGACACTGTAATCACCTGAAAACACACTTTGGGAATAACTGTTTACATTACTGAAAATGTTTATCAAAAGCACTTCCCCTCTAATCAGCACTGATTTTAGACCTGGGACAACAGGTTCACATTACTGGTGCACTAAGGTTCAATTATCAAACAGATAAAACAAACAGAAGTTCACATTACTGACAAACCTTTCACATATGACAAACAGTAAGGTTCATTTTGAATAAAGCACTAAGGTTCCATTACTAAACCTTAAAATACACCTGAAAACACACTTGGCTGGGAATAACTGTTCAAATACATTACTGACAAACAGCACTAAGGTTCACATTACTGACAAACAGCACTAAGGTTCACATTACTGACAAACAGCACTAAGGTTCACATTACTGACAAACAGCACTAAGGTTCACATTACTGACAAACAGCACTAAGGTTCACATTACTGACAAACAGCACTAAGGTTTGAACTTCTAGTCTCATAATATAATCCATAGATTCACCTCACCACTGGTATAAAAGGTTGACCGTGTAACAATCTGTCCTCTTGTCTCACTTCACATCCAGCTGCACTTAGCGGCGGCTAACGGCTACCTGTTGGTAGGGGAGCTGTTGTTGGAGCACCAGGCCAAAGTGGAGGAGAAGGACACAGACGGCTGGACACCACTCCATGCCGCCTCCTGCTGGGGACAGGTCAGTATTGCCGCACTCAGAACAGTTTAGAAAGAAGCTACGTCCCCCTTTCTCAACTGTCATGCTATGGGCGGCAGGTAGCCTAGCGGTTAAGAGCATTGGGCCAGTAACCGAAAGGTCGCTGGTTTGAATCCCCGAGCTGACTAGGTGAAAAATATGTTGATGTGCCCTTGAGCAAGGCACTTAACCCTAATTGCTCCTGTTCAGGATAAGAGCGTCCTCTAAATGACTAAAATGTAAAATATGCCATGCTATGCTAAATGGCTGTATTGCCTGACAAACCTGAACATGCTGGTGTGTCTTGTTTCCCCAGGTCCAGCTGGTGGAGCTACTGGTGGCTCATGGGGCCAGTCTCAACACCAAGTCCGTTCTGGAAGAGACCCCACTGGGTAAGAACACAACTATCAACCCAATCAGAGACTGTGTAGATGTGAAGGGCAATGACAGAAAAGGATTGGACAGTATAGATTAACTTACTGTTGTCTTGGTAGATAATTGTTGTCCAGACACAGCATAAACGTGTTTCAGAGGGACTGAAATCCTGAATGGGGATGACATCTCCTGACCCTGTTGTGTTTTCTGTCCGTGGCAGATGTGTGTGCGGATGAGGAGGTGAGAGCCAAGCTGATGGAGCTGAAGCACAAACACGATGCCATCATGAAGAGTCGGGACCGACACAAGGGCACCTTGCAGAAACGAGCCTCCAGCACTGGCAGCAGAGGGTGAGTGGGGGGACAAGAGAGAGGATTAGTTCAAGAATTGAGGGGATAGGATAATGGTTTTGTTTAGACACATGTAAAACCCTCAAGCTACTGTCACTCTCTCCAGCTTGTAGCTGTATCTACAGTATCTCTCTCTGTCGCCCCCTGTCTGAGCAGTAAGGTGGTGCGGCGTGTGAGCATCAATGAGCGTTCCAGCCTGTACCGGCGGGAGCACCACAAGGAGGCCATGGTGTGGCAGGAGAGAGGCCGGCAAGCCGAGCCGCAGGACGACGACGAGGACAGACAGACTGACTACGAGCTCCACCAGCATGTTGCCATGGTGAGTGGTACTGTATTACTCCTGTCATAGCAACAACACCAGGACAAACTTCTATCATGTTCAATTAACACTGAGAATAGATGATATGGTTGATAGGTGAATGTGTCATATTAACTCTCTTGCGCTGGCTCTCTCAGGCTGCAGGTGCCATGTCGAGGGGGGAGGATGACGAGGGAGGGGAGAGGAAGTTCAATCTGGGGAACGGTGGGATTCCCCTGGCCCTGTTGGCGTCAGTCCCAGGGGAGCAGTGGAGCGCAGGCCGGATGGACCGCAGCGCCTCTTACCAGCTGAGCCCTGCCTCGGGGACCGGGGAGGCAGGGGACAGCATGACCCGGGAGAAATCCCACCAGACACTAGCAGACCTGAAACGCCAGCGGGCTGCAGCCAAGCTCAACAAGCACCCAGCCCCACCCGCTCCAGAGGAGATGCCCCCTTCTCCCGCCCCTCTGCAGGATGTGACCCCGTCCGGAGCCGCCCAGGAGACACACAGCACAGAGGTGGCCTCCCCCGGCACTGTGTACTTCACCCCAGCCAGCGGGGACCCGCCCCTGCTCAAACTACAAGCCCCAGAGGAGGACACCTCCAACAACACCAAGGAGCCCTGCTGTGGACTCATGTAGGGACAAACACTTCCAAACACCAACTGCCTGACTGGAAATTAAAGTGGGCGATGTGTAACAATCAAAAATGATTTCAAAACGCTACGGTGACGACCAGATATACTTTTAAAGATTCATTGCAGTTGGATTTATTCTAAGTTTATTATTTGGTTCCGTTAAGCGCCTACTTCCATCAATTACATGCCATTGAATTTTTGGTCTACTCTCCATTTTGGTCAATGTGGTTATACATTCCATCTTCTTGCATCAATTTATTTTTAGCCGTCCTTCCTGAAATGTCTAAAACAAGATTTATCTAATGGAGGGAATGTAAAACATATTCCAATATATGAGCACTTAACGTTCCTCTGTTGATAAGGGTGTGGCCAGAGCCATAGATTTACATACATGGATATTGCTCTGCATATCTATGGACCTCGTATAGAGAGAGACCTTATGTGCCCACCTGGTGGCTTCTAAGAGAACTACAGATTCCAGTATTACTCCTTCAATAGCACGGAGTACTTCTTTTTGTTTAATCCCTTTTTTCCATGTTTGTTTAAGGCAATTCAATCAAAAGAGAGCGTTTTCTCATATCAAGCATATTATATATGAACTGGCCATCTGACTTAAGTGAATAAGATTTGCTCATTTAAAGCAGAAAGGGGCTAGAGAAGCGTGAATGAACCAAAGCTGATTATTTTACTTTATTTTTTTCAAGCTGAAAATCGGACCAATGAATGATAATTTTCTACTCATGATTGACTGAGCATGATTTGAGATATGCACAGTAAATGGATTTAAGAGAAGGAGAGATTAGGATCGAGAGTGATTGTTACAAAAGGGTACATAATAATGGCATTTGTTGGTGTTATTTGTTTTCTATACACACTCACACCAGTCTGTCTGTTGACAGGGTACAGAAGTGGGAGTGTTTGTAGATTATGGTTTCTCTTTGTTGTTGCTTTGAATTTGCATCAAATTTACACACGTGTAGACAAGTGCTATTTCCCTGCCTTTCTACTGATCAGCACTGTTCTCAAAATTGTTTTTTTTTGTTCGTAAATCAACATACTGTTCCAGTGCACTAAGAACCTACATTTTCTACGGTGCAATTTGTAAACAAGGGTTTTGTTTTCTAAATGATTGTAAGAGATGATCTAATATTCAAATTAATATAAATTGTGTTTTTGTCATGGTGTTTGTCCCACCTCAGGATAAAATGACTTCTTATAGGCATTTCTATTTAAACTATTTCTATGCTGTGAATAGGGATGTACACAGTGTACAAAACATTAGGAACACATGCTCTTTCCATGACTTGGACTGACCGGGTGAATCCAGGTAAAGTCTATGATCCATTATTAATGTCACTTGTTAAATCCACTTCAGTCAGTGTATATGAAGGGGAGGAGACAGGTAAAAGAAGGATTGTTAAGCCTTGAGACATGGCTTGTGTATATGTGCTATTCAGAGGGTGAATGGGCAAGACGATATTTAAGTGCCTTTGAACGGGGTATGGTAGTAAGTGCCAGACGGACCGGTTAGTGTGTCAAGAACTGCAACGCTGCTGGGTTTCACGTTCAACAGTTTCCCTTGTGTATAAAGAATGGTCCACCACCCAAAGGACACAATCGTGGACCGCATTGGCGTCAACTTGGGCAAGCATCTGTGTGGAACACTTTTGACACCCTGTAGAGTCCATGCCCTGACAAATTGAGGCTGTTCTGAGGGCAAAAGGGGGTGCAACTCAATATTAAAGGTGTTCCTAATGTCTTGTACACTCTGTGGATATTAATGACATTTCATTTTTGTGTCAACACAATTTGGCAACCCATCCATTACAGGATTATTTCACACACAAACTACAATGATTCACAGTGATAGTTATTCCGGTGTTCCGTACAGTGTGCACCTCAAAAGGAATGAAAATCAAAACATAAATAGTAGATATGGTTATCCAATCAATAATAACCCTAGGGCAGTGAAAAATGAAATACTGAAAAATGTCTTATATTTTTGTGTATGGAGTAGATTGACCTGAACCATTCCTGCCTAGAAAGCAGTATCTTCTACATTCCTGCCTAGAAAGCAGTATCTTCTACATTCCTGCCTAGAAAGCAGTATCTTCTACATTCCTGCCTAGAAACCAGTATCTTCTACATTGCTGCCTAGAAAGCAGTATCTTCTACATTGCTGCCTAGAAAGCAGTATCTTCTACATTCCTGCCTAGAAAGCAGTATCTTCTACATTCCTGCCTAGAAAGCAGTATCTTCTACATTGCTGCCTAGAAAGCAGTATCTTTTACATTCCTGCCTAGAAAGCAGTATCTTCTACATTCCTGCCTAGAAAGCAGTATCTTCTACATTCCTGCCTAGAAAGCAGTATCTTCTACATTGCTGCCTAGAAAGCAGTATCTTCTACATTGCTGCCTAGAAAGCAGTATCTTCTACATTGCTGCCTTAATTAAATGAAGGGGGCATCAGAACAACTGACAGACCATCTTGGTTAGCCTTGTCAATGTGATGGTTTGTCAACAGTAAGTGCCTACTGTAGGGTTGATTGGCTAAGTGTAAATAGTTTGCATTGCTTGCACAAAGTTCCACATAGACCATGTGGGATTCTGATTGATGTGAAGTATGGGACTAAATGCCTTTGACTCTCTCCTAAATGTACTATTGAAATGTCTCCTTCCATAATGGAACTCAGTCCTCAATTACACATTTACATTTGTTTGTTTTAATGTAGAACATCATTTGTATGGTTGTTGCCTGTTTAAAAAGTCATGTTTTCACAGAGGGTGGTGCGACATGGGCTTAGGAGTACATGTGTGGACATGTCATTTATTTGTATATATTGGGAGTAAGATGGACAGTCGTGCTTGCTCTCCTAATAGATACACTATATATACATAGGTATGTGAACACCTCTTCAAATTAGAACATTCAACTAGTTCAGCCACACCTGTTGCTGACAGGTGTATGAAGTTGAGTACACAGCCATGCAATCTCCATGGACAAACATTGGTAGTAGACTGGCCTTACTGAGCTCAGTGACTTTCAACGTGGCACCATCATAGGATGCCATCTTTCCAACTAGTCAGTTTGTGAAATTTCTGCCCTGCTAGAGCTGCCCCGGTCAACTGTAAGTGCTGTTATTGTGAAGTGGAAACGTAATTTAGAAACAACGGCTCAGCCACGAAGTGGGAGGCCACACAAGCTCACAGAATTGTACCGCTGAAGTGCGTAGTGCAAACAAATCGTCTGTCCTTGGTTGCAATACTCACTACTGAGTTCCAACCTGCCTCTGGAAGCCTTGTCAGCACAAGAACTGTTCATCAGGTTCTTCATGAAATGGGTTTCCATGGCTGAGCAGCTGCACGATCACCATGTGCAATGCTAAGCACCGGCTGGAGTGGTGTAAAGCTCACTGGCATTGGACTCTGGAGTAGTGGTGAGGAATGATGGTCTGGGGCTGTTTTTCATGGTTCGGGGTAGGTCCCTTAGTTCTAGTGAAGGGTCATCTTAAAGCTATAGCATGCAATGACATTCTAGACGATTCTGGGCTTCCAACAGTTTGGGAAAGGCCCTTTCCCATTTCAGCATGACAATGCCGGCGTGCACAAAGCGAGGCCCATACAGAAATGGTTTGTCAAGATCGTTGTGGAAGAACTTGTCTGGCCTGCACAGAGCCCTGACCTCAACCCCATCGAACACCTTTGGGATGGATTGGAACGCCGACTGCGAGCCAGGCCAAATTGCCCAACCTCACAAAGGCTCTTGTGGCTGAATGAAAGCAAATCCCCGCAGTAATGTTCCAACATCTAGTGGGAAGCCTTTCCAGAAGAGTGGAGGCTGTTAGAGCAGCAAAGGGGGACCAACTCCATATTAATGCCCATGTTTTTGGAATGAGATGTTCGACGAGCAGGTGTCCACATACTTCTGGTGCTGTAGTGTGTGTATGTGTAGCGTCCTACATCTGCTACATAACTGTACTTCAAGCCAGCAGGGGGACACTGAGGGAAGAAAACCATGCTGCTCAACATTCACACCAGTTTCATTCTCTCTATTGTACATGGAAGTACCTGCACTGAGTATATGAATGGTTGAAATATTGAAGGTTCCTGGAGTTCATTGTCTTTCCTGTCCAGCTAATGAAGATGAACCATAAAAGGGTGGGATGTTTGTGGGAAGGACTCAGACTGATCAAGGACCTACAGTAGCTTACCTGTCAATGTATTTCTGATACCTTAATTTTGATCACCTTAAAACAAATCTAGAGCCTTTGTATATATTTTACAATAAATATATTATGTCAAACTTGAGTGTGTGCTTTCCTTGTATTTTATGTGCTTCTTTCATGTTTATAGTACATATGGATACAGTAAACATTACCCCTTAGTGGTGGAATTGTACAGTGAATTGGCACATAAGATCTTCCATTCTTTACACCACCTAGGTGTAATTCTGATGTGAGCTCTCGTAGCTTTACACACACACAGCACAAATGCACACACACTACTGATCACGGACCAGGATGTCTTGCTCCCAGGCAGACTAAACTTTTTTTGCAGTCGAGGTGAGTAAGACATTTAAACATGTTAACCCTCGCAAGGCTGCAGGCCCAGACGGCATCCCCAGCCGCGCCCTCAGAGCAGCAACCTCAGAGCAGCAACGTCATCCTCACACAACTGCATGAACTTGAATGTTTATAGCTACATCCACAAGGCTCATTGCTAACAAAATACCCACAATCTATACAGTAGACTAGACACTGGTGGACATTATACTATACAATGAAATAATAAATGTCTGAAATTATATGACAGAAACAACAGGGTTAGCAGGCTTACAGGTAAACACACTAATTAGCACAACAAAGGAGTACGTTCCACATGAATAGTAAGAAATATGAACTCACAGGAGATGGCTGGAACTTATCACTTGGCTTGTGTACTTTCTCTAGTTACGTCCTTCTCCTCAATTAGAGATCACCCAGCATGCTCTGCTCCACATCACCAGTGAGCAGAGTGACAGCTCTCCTATGATGAACTAATATTTACTCTCAATAGTCTTTTGTATAGCCACCCCAAATTTTGACGTCAATTTGGTTCTGAGATAGGCTAAGGGTTCTTGAGCGTGGTTACGGCAGGAGTACTGTTGTTGTCTTCTCTGTCCGGGAGAGCTGAGAGGACTACCAGACGGGCAACAGGACAGGTGTATGTTCTGTCCTCGATCTTGACCTCGGCAGACCTCACATGACCATCTGCGCTTGAGTGAACTTTAATGACACGTCCGATTGGCCAGAGGGCCCTCAGAAGCTGGGTTCCACCAACATTACCACCATATCCCTTTTGAGGTCGTCAGGGATGGTATGCCACTTCTGGCGGGCTTGCAGGCTGGGTAGGTAGTGCCTGATGTAGCTGGACCACAAGTGATCCGTCAGGATCTGGCAGTGTCGATGTCTGCTGAGGAGCTCAGTCTCTGTGTACACCAGTTGTGGCAGGGATCCGTCTGGCCGCCCCATCAACAGGAGCGTGAGGCGCAGGCATGCAGCTGGCAGGTCAGCCATCTTGGGGACAGCAGGTCTGGATTTACATCTACGGCATTCTTTGCAGGTGTGCTGGAATCGACGGATGGCTTCCCGCCCGCAGAGGACCCAAAGGATGTGGCGGATCTCTGCAAACACTCTCTCAGGGCCTGGATGGCACAGATGGCTGTCGTGATCTTGGATAAGGAGTCTAGTGGATGGATGACCAGGATTGAGGACGATGGGATGAACTGTAGAATGTTCTAGATCTTCGGCATAACCTAGTCTACCACCAACTCGGATGAGCTCTCTGGACTTGTCAAGCTCAGGTGACAAACTAAATAGACGACTGCTGGAAGGGACAGGCTTACCATCTTTCAGGACACAGAGCTCATCTGGTAAACTCTCCCGCTTGGCTCTCTTGAAGATGACAGTGTCCGCTTTCTGGTAGTCTTCAACAGTAGGGTCACCACCCTGTCTTTGCTGTTGAAGTTACCGAGTCAATGTGCAGGGGTACAGGTTAGTCGACGTAATATGTGCAGTACCAGTCAAAAGTTTGGACACACCTACTCAAAAAGGGGTTTTCTTTATTTTTACTATTTTCTACATTGTGGAATAATAGTGAAGACATGAAATCTGACTATGAAATAACACATGTGGAATCATATTGTAACCAAAAAATTGTTAAAGAAATCTAAATATATTTTAGATTCTTCAAAGTAGCCACCCTTTGCCTTGCTGACAGCTTTGCACACTCTTGGCATTCTCTCAACCAGCTTTACCTGGATTGCTTTTCCAACAGTCTTGAAGGAGTTCCCACATGTGCTGAGCACTTGTTGGCTGCTTTTCTTTCACTCTGTGATCCAACTCATCCCAAACCATCTCAACTGGGTTGAGCTCGGGTGATTGTGGAGGCCAGGTCATCTGATGCAGCACTCCATCACTCTCCTTCTTGGTTAAATAGCCCTTACAAAAGTCTGGAGGTGTGTTGGGTCATTGTCCTGTTGAAAAACAAATTATAGTCCCACTCAGCTCAAACCAGATGGGATGGCGTATCGCTGCAGAATGCTGTGGTAGCCATGTTGGTGTGCCTTGAATTCTAAATACATCACAGACAGTGTCACCAGCAAAGCACCCCCAAACCATCACATCTCCTCCTCCATGCTTCACGGTGGGAACCACACATGTGGAGATCATCCGTTCACCTACTTTGCGTCTCACAAAGGCACGGCGGTTAAAACCAAAAATCTCAAATTTGGACTCATCAGACCAAAGTCTAATGTCCATTGCTCGTGTTTCTTGGCCCAAGCAAGTCTCTTCTTCTTATTGGTGTCCTTTGGTAGTGGTTTCTTTGCAGCAATTTGACCATGAAGGCCAGATTCTCGCAGTCTCCTCTGAACAGTTGATGTTGAGATGTGTCTGTTACTTGAACTCTGTGAAGCATTTATTTGGGCTGCAATTTCTGAGGCTGGTAGCTCTAATAAACTTATCATCTGCAGTAACTCTGGGTCTTCCTTTCCTGTGGCGGTCCTCATGAGAACCAGTTTCATAGTAGTGCCTGATGGTTTTTGCGACTGCAATTGAAGAAACTTTCAAAGTTCTTGAAATGTTCTGTATTGACTGACCTTCATGTCAAAGTAATGATGGACTGTTTTTTCTCTTTGCTTATTTGAGCTGTTCTTGCCATAATATGGACTTGGTCTTTTACCAAATAGGGCCATCTTCTGTATACCATCCATCGGAAGGACAGAAAGTTAGCATCGGGTAAACTCAAGGGGTGGTGTGTGTCTTTGTTAACAACAGCTGGTGCACAATATCTAATATGAAGGAAGTTTCAAGGTTCTGCTCGCCTGAGTTAGAATACCTCATGATAAGCTGTAGATCATACTATTTATTTTTGTAGCCATCTATTTACCACCACAAATTGATACTGCCACTAAGACCGCACTCAACAAGCTGTATAGGGCCATAAGCAAACAAGAAAATGCACATCCAGAGGCAGTGCTCCTAGTGGCCGGTGATTTTAATGCAGGAAATCTAAAATCAGATTGACCTCATTTCTACCGGCATGTCACCTGTGCAAAAAAGGTGAAAAAAACTCTAGATCACCTCCACACACAGAGATGCATACAAAGCTCTCCTTTACCCTCTATTTTGGTGAGGATGCTAAGCTACAGGACTGTTTCACTAGCACAGACTGGAATATGCTCCAGAACTCATCCAATGGCATTGAGGAGTTTACCAAATCAGTCACCGGCTTCATTAATTAACAACTTGCAAACTATAATGGATTACAAAGGGAAACATAGTCACGAGCTGCCCAGTGCTGCGAGCCTACCAGATATGCTAAATGCCTTCAATGCTCGCTTCGAGGCAACCAACATTGAACCATGCGTGAGAGCACCAGCTGTTCCGGACGACTGTGTGATCACGCTCTCCGTAGCCGATGTGAGTAAGACCTTTAAACAGCTTAACATTAACAAGGCCTCAGAGCCAGATGGATTGCCAAGACGCGCACTCAGAGCATGTGATGACCAGCTGGCAAGTGTCTTCACTGACATTTTCAACCTCTCCCTGACCCAGTCTGTTACACCTACATATTTCAAGCAGACCACCATTGTCCCTGTGCCCATGAACACCAAGGGAACCTCTCTTAATGAAATCACCCCGTAGCACTCACATATGTAGCCATGAAATGCTTTGAAAGGCAGGACATGGCTCACATCAATACCATCATCCCAGACACCCTGGACCCACTGCAATTTGCATACTGCCCCAACAGATCTACAGATGATGCAATCTCTATTGCACCCCACACTGCCCTTTCCCACTTGGACAAAAGGAACACCTACAGTACATGACAATGTTGTTCATTGACTACAGCTCAGAGTTCAACACCATAGTGCCCTCTAAGTTCATCACTAAGCTGAGGATCCTGGGACTGAAAACCTCCCTCTGCAACTGGATCCTGGATTTCCTGACAGGACACCCCTAGATTGTGAGAGTAGGCAGCAACACATCCGCCATGCTGATCCTCAACACGGGGGCCCCTCAGGGGTGTGTGCTTAGTCCCCTCCTGTACTCCATGTTCACCCACGACTGCGTGGCCAAGCACAACTCCAACACCATCATTAAATTTGCCGAGACACGATGTTGGTGGGCCTGATCACTGACGACGATGAGACAACCTATAATTTTTATTTTACCTTTGTTTAACTAGGCAAGTCAGTTAAGAACAAATTCTTATTTTCAATGACGGCCTAGGAACAGTGGGTTAACTGCCTGTTCAGGGGCAGAAGGAGAAGGTCAGAGACCTGGCAGTGTGGTGCCAGGACAACAACCTCTCTCTCAACGTCAGCAAGACAAAGGAGCTGATCGTGCACTACAGGTAACGGAGGGCCCAGCCCATCCCCATTCACATCGACAGGGCTGTAATGAAGTGGGTAGAGAGCGTTAAGTTCTTCGGTTTCCACATCACTAAGGATCTATTATGGTCCAAACACACCAACACAGTCATGAAGAGGGCATGACAATGCCTCTTCCCCCGCAGGAGACAGAAACGATTTTGCATAGACCCTCAGATACTCAAAACGTTCTACCGCTGCACCATTGAGAGCATATTGACTGGCTGCATCACCGCTTGCTATGGAAACTGCTTGGCATCCGACCACAAGATGCTACAGTGGGTAGTGCGGACGGCCCAGTACATCGTTGGGGCCGAGCTCCTTGCCATCCAGGACCTCTATACTAGTCGTGTCAGAGGAAGGCCCTAAAAATTGTCAAAGACTAGCCACCCAAGTCATAGACAGTTCTCTCTGCCACAGCACGGCAAGCAGTACCGATGCACCAAGTCTGGAACCAACAGGACCCTGAACAGCTTCTACCCCCAAGCAATAAAACTGCTATATAGGTAGTTAACTAACTAACCAAATATCTAACCGGACTATATGCATTAACCCTTTTTTCACTAACTATTTTAGACTCATCACATACACTGCTACTGTCTACTATCTGTCACTTTATTCCTAGTATATGTACATATTTATCTCAATTACCTCGTACTCCTGCACATCGACTCGGTATTTGTACCACTCATTGTGTATTTATTACTACGTGTTTTACTTATTTCTCTATTTTCTTTCTCTGCATTGTTGGGAAGGGCCCATAAGTAAGCGTTTCAATGTTAAATCAAATCAAATTTATTTGTCACATACACATGGTTAGCAGATGTTAATGCGAGTGTAGCGAAATGCTTGTGCTTCTAGTTCCGACCATGCAGTAGTATCTAACAAGTGATATAACCTAACAATTTCACAA
The DNA here is from genome assembly GCF_023373465.1 of Oncorhynchus keta. Taxonomy (NCBI): domain Eukaryota; kingdom Metazoa; phylum Chordata; class Actinopteri; order Salmoniformes; family Salmonidae; genus Oncorhynchus; species Oncorhynchus keta. The sequence continues at coordinate 18,824,027 of NC_068424.1, read as the reverse complement.
CAACTACTTATACACACAAGTGTAAAGGAATGAATAAGAATATGTACATAAAAATATATGAATGAGTGATGTCCGAGCGGCATAGGCAGGATGCAGTAAATGGTATAGAGTACAGTATATACATATGAGATGAGTAATGTAGGGTATGTAAACATGATATAAAGTGGCATTGTTTAGTGGCTCGTGATGGCACATTACATCAAGATGGCAAGATGCATTAGATGGCAAGATAGATGGTAGAGTACAGTATATACATATGAGATGAGTAATGTAGGGTATGAAAACATTATATAAAGTGGCATTGTTTAGTGGCTCGTGATACATTACATCAAGATGGCAAGATGCAGTAGATGGTATAGAGTACAGTATATACATATGAGATGAGTAATGTAGGGTATGTAAGCATTATAGAAAGTGGCTAGTGATAAATTGATTACATCAATGTTGCTATTATTAAAGTGGCTAGAGTTGAGCCAGTATGTTGGCAGCAGCCACTCAATGGTAGTGATGGCTGTTTAACAGTCTGATGGCCTTGAGATAGAAGCTGTTTTTTTGTCTCTTTGATGCACCTACACTAGAGGTCAACCGATTAAACGGAATGGCCGATTAATTAGGACCGATTTCAAGTTTTCATAACAATCGGAAATCGGTATTTTTGGGTGCCAATTTTGCCTTTTTTTATTTTTACACCTTTATTTAATCTTTATGTAACTAGGCAAGTCAGTTAAGAACATATTCTTACTTTCAATGACAGCCTAGGAACGAGGCAGAAAGACAGATTTTTACCTTGTCAGCTCGGGGGATCCAATCTTGCAACCTTAAAGGTAACTAGTCCAACACTCTAACCACCTGCCTCACGAGGAGCCCGCCTGTTACACGAATGCAGTAAGCCAAGGTAAGTTGCTAGCTAGCATTAAACGTAATCTTGTAAAAAACTATCAATAAACGACTGTCATTGCACCAATGTGTACTTAACCATAAACATCAATGCCTTTCTTAAAATCAAAACACAAGTATATATTTTGAAACCTGCATATTTAGCTAAAAGAAATCCAGGTTAGCAGGCAATATTAACCGGGTGAAATTGTGTCACTTCTCTTGCGTTCATTGCAGGCAGAGTCAGTGTATATGCAACAGTTTGGACCGCCTGGCTCTTTGCGAACTAATTTGCCAGAATTTTACGTAATTACGACATAACATTGAAGGTTGTGCAATGTAACAGGAATATTTAGACTCGTGTATGCCACCCGTTAGATAAAATACGGAACGGAATAAACGTTTTGTTTTCGAGGTGATAGTTTCCGGATTTGACCTAAGGCTAGTGTTTCTGTGTGTTTATTATAGTTAAGTCTATGATTTGATATTTGATAGAGCAGTCTGACTGAGGGGTGGTAGGCAGCAGCAGGCTCGTAATAGTCAAAGGTACAGTGGAGCAAAAAAGTATTTAGTCAGCCACCAATTGTGCAAGTTCTCCCACTTAAAAGACGAGAGAGGCCTGTAAATTTGTAGGATTTTTAATAAATGTATTTTCAAATTATGGTGGAAAATAAGTTTTTGGTCACCTACAAACAAGCAAGATTTCTGGCTCTCACAGACCTGTAACTTCTTCTTTAAGAGGCTCCTCTGTCCTCCACTCATTACCTGTATTAATGGCACCTGTTTGAACTTGTTATCAGTATAAAAGACACCTGTCCACAACCTCAAACAGTCACACTCCAAACTCCACTATGGCCAAGACCAAAGAGCTGTCAAAGGACACCAGAAACAAAATTGTAGACCTGCACCAGGCTGGGAAGACTGAATCTGCAATAGGTAAGCACAACCTCAAACAGTCACACTCCAAACTCCACTATGGCCAAGACCAAAAACGCCTTGGCGTTTTGATATCAGTGTAAATCTCACTAGGATAAGGTAACGTTTGTCCAAAAAAAATCATAAATCCACTTTACAATTTTTTAAAATCTTTGCTTATATTTAGCCAATATTGATCAGAGTTACCTTGTCCTATGGATATCTACACAGTTCTAAAATTGGCAAGCTGGTGTAAGCCTACAGGAAACACAGACCTTATTTTAAGTGAATCAGAAAATATCCTATGGAAAAAATGAATGAAGGAACCGCTTTTCAGATTTTGCTAGAAGGTGTCATGGGAATTATGCCTCGCACTTTGGTAGTCAATTCATACCATGTCCGTTATTAGAATAGGATTTCCTGCATATAGAAATTACAGTTTTTGTTTTCAACATTCATCACAGGTAACTTAAACTCTATTTTTATTCAAACAGTTGAGAGTATTTGTCTCCTAAGCAGATTCTTCAGTATCATTGTCACTTCAGAGCTGTGTGTGTGTTTTACAGATGACAGAGAAAAGCAGAGCACCAGTGTGGGACTATTACATGGAATTGGCACCAGGGAAAGCAAGGTGTCTTATTTGTGATAAATATGTAAGCATGGGGTCAGCAACGGCTAAATCAAAAAATACCACCAACCTGTGGAAGCCCCTTAAGAACACCCATCCAAAAGCCCATATGTATTATATTAAGTTAAAATAAGTGTTCATTGTTCATTCAGTATTGTTGCAATTGTCATTATTACAAAAATGTGTGTATATATATATACATTTTTAAAAATTGGCCGATTTGATCGGTATCGGCTTTTTTTTGTCCTCCAATAATCAGTATCGGCGTTGAAAAATCATAATCGGTCGACCTCTAACCTGTACTGACCTCGCCTTCTGGATGATAGTGGAGTGAACAGGCAGTGGCTAGGGTGGTTGTTGTCCTTGATTATCTTTTTGGCCTTCCTGTGACATCGGGTGGTGTATGTGTCCTGGAGGGCAGGTAGTTTGCACCCGGTGATGCATTGTGCAGACCTCACTACCCTCTGGAGAGCCTTACGGTTATGGGCGGAGCAGTTGCCGTACCAGGTGGTGATACAGCCCGACAGGATGCTCTCGATTGTGCATTGATTGTCCATTTCAGTTTGTCCGTGATGTGTACGCCGAGGAACTTAAAACTTTCCACCTTCTCCACTACTGTCCCGTCAATGTAGATAGGGGGCTGCTCCACCCCACTCCAGGTGTTGCCCATCTTCCCCATTATCCAGTGTTTTCTGTCTGTCTGTGCAAGTTTGTCTTGTTTGTTCAAGTCAACCAGTGTTCTGTGGCTCAGCTCCTGCTTGCCTGCCTGACCACTCTGCCTGACCACTCTGCCTGGCACTAAGCCTGCCTGCTGACCGGTTCTTCTGCCACCCTCTGGATTACCAATCTCTGCCTTACCCTGAGCCTGCCTGCCCTCCGGTACTGTTGCCCCACCTCGGGTTTTCTGACCCCTGCCTGCCTTGACCTGTCTATTGCCTGCCCCTGTTTGGAACATCAAACTATTGTTTATCCGACGTGGTCTGCATCTGGGTCTTCCCTTCATACCTGATAGTTAGTCCACACCTTGATTTGATTTTCTCTCCTATGTCCTGGGTGTCAGGATAAAGCTAAACTAATGTAGCAGGCGTAAAAGAAATGCCTGACCGGGGTCGCCACATCCAGTTTACAGGGGAAAAGTAAGCTAGGTTGAAAATACTGTATCCCTAAGAACCGGATGTTTCTGGATTCTTCCAATGGGGTACAGGTAGAGATAAAACGGCCTCACAGACACACAGGGATATGCAGAGAGAACCATTGTGCTTCCACTGACTCGTGCAGGGGTGGGCAAACTTTTTGGCCCGAGGGCTAAATTGTGATTTTGACATACTTTCGATCTAGTTTTAGACGTTTAAGTGTGGCAAGGGCCGTGGCTTTTGTGGCACGATGGGTAACGATGCTTCGAGGGTGGCTGTTGTTGATGTGTGCAGAGGGTCCCTGGTTCGAGCCCAGGTAGGGGCGAGGAGAGGGGGAACATTGTATTGCTGACATATGTGACATGGATAATTGCAAACTTGTGCATTGGAGTAATTTAGGACATGGGAGGAGTTATTTAGGTTAGGATGTTGACATTCAAGGGAATGGTTTGATAATTACATGTGTGCAGGGGTGTGTGTGAGGGTGTTGTTGTGGTAGCAACCTCTGGAGTTGGGCCATGACCTCAGGGTGGGGGTGCAGCATGTGTACATTTGTTCAGGCAGTAAGAGTAACACCACACCCCTCGGTGGGAAGAGGGCCCAGTTAAGAGCACACAGAGTGCTGTGCCAGTGCCACAGACTAATTTGTAGCCCTTTCAGGTTCTGTGCAATTCAAGAAAGCAATGTAAAGAGCTCAGGCAAAAATGCATTTCAACACTCCATGGCAATAATATTAATATTTCAATTAAATGGTTAATGTTTTAACTTTGACCATTGAAAACCTACATGGCGATAATTATAGATAATAATAAAAAACAACAAATATTTTGGGTCACAAGTGTTCTTTAAATCCACCCCAGCTTCATTGTCTAGGCTGGCCTATTTAAGTAAGTAACTACACTCTTAGAAAAAAGGGTGCCAACGGTTTCTTCGGCTGTCCTCATAGGAGAACCCTTTGGGTTCCATGTAGAGCACAGCCCATATTTTTTAAATATATTTTGTAATATATTTTTTGGTGCACGGCCCATATGTTATAGCTGTCTAGTGCCCGCCTGCATATTCGATGACGAGGTAGGCAACCATTGGTTGATGCATCCAATTTAGCCACCGAGAAAAATTATAACGCCGATAATAATTGTCATCATTCATTCATCTCTTAGTGCCATTGAGAATACACTGAGCGCATCCGTTACTGTCATGCTTGCACCATTACTACAGAGAGAACGGATTGTTTCTAGCCCAAACCGTTCAAAATCTATGATACATATTACCGATGCAAAGTTTTTTTTCTTCTCATCTCACATAGGCAGGACAGCATTTTACATTCACGAACTATGGCACACAGGCCGTTCTAAAACTACTTACAAGCCGCTAACCGATAACCTAGTTCAGTCGTGTTACAGCATTAGCTAGCTATCTAACAACCTGAAAGTTATCATATTTGTGGGAACTTTACCAGTAGTAGGCCAAACATTTGGTGTCACCGAAATAAATGAAAAGTGAGAGCTTATTCAGGTGATGTGCTTTTAAAGTTGCTAGGATCCATATCTCAAAACAATTTAAATCACATTTTTCTGGTTCTACTAAACTTGCATAAATGTTTTCGTGCTCCTAAATTGATCAAGTTAAGAGAACATGATGTACAAAAAATGACATTGACTGGCCTGGGGGGTTTAGATACCAGAAGTCTAAAGGAGGCGTGACAACCTTATAAAACCATCGACTATTATTTGTAAGAGAGGTTGTCACTTTAGCGGAATAGAGAAAGAGCTGGAACTGACAGGAACTATCTAGTGACCGCTTAAACGTGCGTTTTGGGTGGTTCTGGTAAGCTCTGATAACAAAACAGTTTTATATCCAGCTTAGGTCATTGAACGAAAGAAAGCAAGACAATTAGGGAAACAATTATTTCACGCTGAATGGTTGGTGGGCTTTTTGCCTTCGCATTGTGCACGTGTCTTCTGCTGCAACAGTAGGCCTAATGTTGTCTTTGGCTAGTACCAACCCGTACTGTAAATCCTGGTGTGGTGCTGCTGTGCATTGGTTGTTTCACACTTAACTTCCCAACCACTCTTCATTGTTTCTCTAAATTCCACAGACCAGTTCGTGGACTATCAGCGGAACATTTTGTGAGCTCCAGAAACCGAACATGACTGAAAATGGACTTGGGCACCGGGAGAGGGTGCTTAACGTGGACACCATGAACCCGAATGTAAAGCGGATTGAGTATGCTGTCCGTGGTCTAAATGTGCAACGTGCGGTGCAGATTGAAAAAGAGCTTAAAGAGGTACATTTTCATGTCTACTATTGGATAGAGGTTTGCAATAATCGGTCCTTCTGGTGGGCAAACAAAGCTTTTGAACAAGGGGTTGACTTTTTCCTTTAGAGAATACAGCTCAGGTGACATGGAGCAAATGACCAGATGTATTCGGGCAATGGGAAGTTGCCCATTAAACTAATGTAGCAGGTGTAAAAACATACCAATTAGCTATAAGAAGGTGATGAAAAGTGGAATCCCTCCCACTAATTTAGCAAAGTGCCTCACTGAAACACTCACTTTTACGTTTTGTATTGTATGTATTCATTTGTGGATGTTCATTCATTTCGTATGATATTGTACAAATTGCAATTAGTAACATACACACATATGTTACGGATTTGCAAAATGTACTGTAGGGTTGATTGGCTAAGTGTAAATAGTTTGCATTGCTTGCACAAAGTTCCACATAGACCATGTGGGATTCTGATTGATGTGAAGTATGGGACTAAATGCCTTTGACTCTCTCCTAAATGTACTATTGAAATGTCTCCTTCCATAATGGAACTCAGTCCTCAATTACACATTTACATTTGTTTGTTTTAATGTAGAACATCATTTGTATGGTTGTTGCCTGTTTAAAAAGTCATGTTTTCACAGAGGGTGGTGCGACATGGGCTTAGGAGTACATGTGTGGACATGTCATTTATTTGTATATATTGGGAGTAAGATGGACAGTCGTGCTTGCTCTCCTAATAGATACACTATATATACATAGGTATGTGAACACCTCTTCAAATTAGAACATTCAACTAGTTCAGCCACACCTGTTGCTGACAGGTGTATGAAGTTGAGTACACAGCCATGCAATCTCCATGGACAAACATTGGTAGTAGACTGGCCTTACTGAGCTCAGTGACTTTCAACGTGGCACCATCATAGGATGCCATCTTTCCAACTAGTCAGTTTGTGAAATTTCTGCCCTGCTAGAGCTGCCCCGGTCAACTGTAAGTGCTGTTATTGTGAAGTGGAAACGTAATTTAGAAACAACGGCTCAGCCACGAAGTGGGAGGCCACACAAGCTCACAGAATTGTACCGCTGAAGTGCGTAGTGCAAACAAATCGTCTGTCATTGGTTGCAATACTCACTACTGAGTTCCAACCTGTCTCTGGAAGCCTTGTCAGCACAAGAACTGTTCATCAGGTTCTTCATGAAATGGGTTTCCATGGCTGAGCAGCTGCACGATCACCATGTGCAATGCTAAGCACCGGCTGGAGTGGTGTAAAGCTCACTGGCATTGGACTCTGGAGTAGTGGTGAGGAATGAATAGGAATGATGGTCTGGGGCTGTTTTTCATGGTTCGGGGTAGGTCCCTTAGTTCTAGTGAAGGGAACTCTTAAAGCTATAGCATGCAATGACATTCTAGACGATTCTGGGCTTCCAACAGTTTGGGAAAGGCCCTTTCCCATTTCAGCATGACAATGCCGGCGTGCACAAAGCGAGGCCCATACAGAAATGGTTTGTCAAGATCGTTGTGGAAGAACTTGTCTGGCCTGCACAGAGCCCTGACCTCAACCCCATCGAACACCTTTGGGATGGATTGGAACGCCGACTGCGAGCCAGGCCAAATTGCCCAACCTCACAAAGGCTCTTGTGGCTGAATGAAAGCAAATCCCCGCAGTAATGTTCCAACATCTAGTGGGAAGCCTTTCCAGAAGAGTGGAGGCTGTTAGAGCAGCAAAGGGGGACCAACTCCATATTAATGCCCATGTTTTTGGAATGAGATGTTCGACGAGCAGGTGTCCACATACTTCTGGTGCTGTAGTGTGTGTATGTGTAGCGTCCTACATCTGCTACATAACTGTACTTCAAGCCAGCAGGGGGACACTGAGGGAAGAAAACCATGCTGCTCAACATTCACACCAGTTTCATTCTCTCTATTGTACATGGAAGTACCTGCACTGAGTATATGAATGGTTGAAATATTGAAGGTTCCTGGAGTTCATTGTCTTTCCTGTCCAGCTAATGAAGATGAACCATAAAAGGGTGGGATGTTTGTGGGAAGGACTCAGACTGATCAAGGACCTACAGTAGCTTACCTGTCAATGTATTTCTGATACCTTAATTTTGATCACCTTAAAACAAATCTAGAGCCTTTGTATATATTTTACAATAAATATATTATGTCAAACTTGAGTGTGTGCTTTCCTTGTATTTTATGTGCTTCTTTCATGTTTATAGTACATATGGATACAGTAAACATTACCCCTTAGTGGTGGAATTGTACAGTGAATTGGCACATAAGATCTTCCATTCTTTACACCACCTAGGTGTAATTCTGATGTGAGCTCTCGTAGCTTTACACACACACAGCACAAATGCACACACACTACTGATCACGGACCAGGATGTCTTGCTCCCAGGCAGACTAAAAACTTTTTTGCAGTCGAGGTGAGTAAGACATTTAAACATGTTAACCCTCGCAAGGCTGCAGGCCCAGACGGCATCCCCAGCCGCGCCTCAGAGCAGCAACCTCAGAGCAGCAACGTCATCCTCACACAACTGCATGAACTTGAATGTTTATAGCTACATCCACAAGGCTCATTGCTAACAAAATACCCACAATCTATACAGTAGACTAGACACTGGTGGACATTATACTATACAATGAAATAATAAATGTCTGAAATTATATGACAGAAACAACAGGGTTAGCAGGCTTACAGGTAAACACACTAATTAGCACAACAAAGGAGTACGTTCCACATGAATAGTAAGAAATATGAACTCACAGGAGATGGCTGGAACTTATCACTTGGCTTGTGTACTTTCTCTAGTTACGTCCTTCTCCTCAATTAGAGATCACCCAGCATGCTCTGCTCCACATCACCAGTGAGCAGAGTGACAGCTCTCCTATGATGAACTAATATTTACTCTCAATAGTCTTTTGTATAGCCACCCCAAATTTTGACGTCAATTTGGTTCTGAGATAGGCTAAGGGTTCTTGAGCGTGGTTACGGCAGGAGTACTGTTGTTGTCTTCTCTGTCCGGGAGAGCTGAGAGGACTACCAGACGGGCAACAGGACAGGTGTATGTTCTGTCCTCGATCTTGACCTCGGCAGACCTCACATGACCATCTGCGCTTGAGTGAACTTTAATGACACGTCCGATTGGCCAGAGGGCCCTCAGAAGCTGGGTTCCACCAACATTACCACCATATCCCTTTTGAGGTCGTCAGGGATGGTATGCCACTTCTGGCGGGCTTGCAGGCTGGGTAGGTAGTGCCTGATGTAGCTGGACCACAAGTGATCCGTCAGGATCTGGCAGTGTCGATGTCTGCTGAGGAGCTCAGTCTCTGTGTACACCAGTTGTGGCAGGGATCCGTCTGGCCGCCCCATCAACAGGAGCGTGAGGCGCAGGCATGCAGCTGGCAGGTCAGCCATCTTGGGGACAGCAGGTCTGGATTTACATCTACGGCATTCTTTGCAGGTGTGCTGGAATCGACGGATGGCTTCCCGCCCGCAGAGGACCCAAAGGATGTGGCGGATCTCTGCAAACACTCTCTCAGGGCCTGGATGGCACAGATGGCTGTCGTGATCTTGGATAAGGAGTCTAGTGGATGGATGACCAGGATTGAGGACGATGGGATGAACTGTAGAATGTTCTAGATCTTCGGCATAACCTAGTCTACCACCAACTCGGATGAGCTCTCTGGACTTGTCAAGCTCAGGTGACAAACTAAATAGACGACTGCTGGAAGGGACAGGCTTACCATCTTTCAGGAGACAGAGCTCATCTGGTAAACTCTCCCGCTTGGCTCTCTTGAAGATGACAGTGTCCGCTTTCTGGTAGTCTTCAACAGTAGGGTCACCACCCTGTCTTTGCTGTTGAAGTTACCGAGTCAATGTGCAGGGGTACAGGTTAGTCGACGTAATATGTGCAGTACCAGTCAAAAGTTTGGACACACCTACTCAAAAAGGGGTTTTCTTTATTTTTACTATTTTCTACATTGTGGAATAATAGTGAAGACATGAAATCTGACTATGAAATAACACATGTGGAATCATATTGTAACCAAAAAATTGTTAAAGAAATCTAAATATATTTTAGATTCTTCAAAGTAGCCACCCTTTGCCTTGCACAGCTTTGCTCTTGGCATTCTCTCAACCAGCTTTACCTGGATTGCTTTTCCAACAGTCTTGAAGGAGTTCCCACATGTGCTGAGCACTTGTTGGCTGCTTTTCTTTCACTCTGTGATCCAACTCATCCCAAACCATCTCAACTGGGTTGAGCTTGGGTGATTGTGGAGGCCAGGTCATCTGATGCAGCACTCCATCACTCTCCTTCTTGGTTAAATAGCCCTTACAAAAGTCTGGAGGTGTGTTGGGTCATTGTCCTGTTGAAAAACAAATTATAGTCCCACTCAGCTCAAACCAGATGGGATGGCGTATCGCTGCAGAATGCTGTGGTAGCCATGTTGGTGTGCCTTGAATTCTAAATACATCACAGACAGTGTCACCAGCAAAGCACCCCAAACCATCACATCTCCTCCTCCATGCTTCACGGTGGGAACCACACATGTGGAGATCATCCGTTCACCTACTTTGCGTCTCACAAAGGCACGGCGGTTAAAACCAAAAATCTCAAATTTGGACTCATCAGACCAAAGTCTAATGTCCATTGCTCGTGTTTCTTGGCCCAAGCAAGTCTCTTCTTCTTATTGGTGTCCTTTGGTAGTGGTTTCTTTGCAGCAATTTGACCATGAAGGCCAGATTCTCGCAGTCTCCTCTGAACAGTTGATGTTGAGATGTGTCTGTTACTTGAACTCTGAAGCATTTATTTGGGCTGCAATTTCTGAGGCTGGTAGCTCTAATAAACTTATCATCTGCAGTAACTCTGGGTCTTCCTTTCCTGTGGCGGTCCTCATGAGAACCAGTTTCATAGTAGTGCCTGATGGTTTTTGCGACTGCAATTGAAGAAACTTTCAAAGTTCTTGAAATGTTCTGTATTGACTGACCTTCATGTCAAAGTAATGATGGACTGTTTTTTCTCTTTGCTTATTTGAGCTGTTCTTGCCATAATATGGACTTGGTCTTTTACCAAATAGGGCCATCTTCTGTATACCATCCATCGGAAGGACAGAAAGTTAGCATCGGGTAAACTCAAGGGGGTGGTGTGTGTCTTTGTTAACAACAGCTGGTGCACAATATCTAATATGAAGGAAGTTTCAAGGTTCTGCTCGCCTGAGTTAGAATACCTCATGATAAGCTGTAGATCATACTATTTATTTTTTGTAGCCATCTATTTACCACCACAAATTGATACTGCCACTAAGACCGCACTCAACAAGCTGTATAGGGCCATAAGCAAACAAGAAAATGCACATCCAGAGGCAGTGCTCCTAGTGGCCGGTGATTTTAATGCAGGAAAACTAAAATCAGATTGACCTCATTTCTACCGGCATGTCACCTGTGCAAAAAAGGTGAAAAAAACTCTAGATCACCTCCACACACAGAGATGCATACAAAGCTCTCCTTTACCCTCTATTTGGGTGAGGATGCTAAGCTACAGGACTGTTTCACTAGCACAGACTGGAATATGCTCCAGAACTCATCCAATGGCATTGAGGAGTTTACCAAATCAGTCACCGGCTTCATTAATTAACAACTTGCAAACTATAATGGATTACAAAGGGAAACATAGTCACGAGCTGCCCAGTGCTGCGAGCCTACCAGATATGCTAAATGCCTTCAATGCTCGCTTCGAGGCAACCAACATTGAACCATGCGTGAGAGCACCAGCTGTTCCGGACGACTGTGTGATCACGCTCTCCGTAGCCGATGTGAGTAAGACCTTTAAACAGCTTAACATTAACAAGGCCTCAGAGCCAGATGGATTGCCAAGACGCGCACTCAGAGCATGTGATGACCAGCTGGCAAGTGTCTTCACTGACATTTTCAACCTCTCCCTGACCCAGTCTGTTACACCTACATATTTCAAGCAGACCACCATTGTCCCTGTGCCCATGAACACCAAGGGAACCTCTCTTAATGAAATCACCCCGTAGCACTCACATATGTAGCCATGAAATGCTTTGAAAGGCAGGACATGGCTCACATCAATACCATCATCCCAGACACCCTGGACCCACTGCAATTTGCATACTGCCCCAACAGATCTACAGATGATGCAATCTCTATTGCACCCCACACTGCCCTTTCCCACTTGGACAAAAGGAACACCTACAGTACATGACAATGTTGTTCATTGACTACAGCTCAGAGTTCAACACCATAGTGCCCTCTAAGTTCATCACTAAGCTGAGGATCCTGGGACTGAAAACCTCCCTCTGCAACTGGATCCTGGATTTCCTGACAGGACACCCCTAGATTGTGAGAGTAGGCAGCAACACATCCGCCATGTGATCCTCAACACGGGGGCAGGGGTGTGTGCTTAGTCCCCTCCTGTACTCCATGTTCACCCACGACTCCCTGCCGAGACACGATGTTGGTGGGCCTGATCACTGACGACATGAGACAACCTATAATTTTTATTTTACCTTTATTTAACTAGGCAAGTCAGTTAAGAACAAATTCTTATTTTCAATGACGGCCTAGGAACAGTGGGTTAAAGGGGCAGAAGGAGAAGGTCAGAGACCTGGCAGTGTGGTGCCAGGACAACAACCTCTCTCTCAACGTCAGCAAGACAAAGGAGCTGATCGTGGACTACAGGTAACGGAGGGCCCAGCCCGTCCCCATTCACATCGATGTAATGAAGTGGGTAGAGAGCGTTAAGTTCTTCGGTTTCCACATCACTAAGGATCTATTATGGTCCAAACACACCAACACAGTCATGAAGAGGGCATGACAATGCCTCTTCCCCCGCAGGAGACAGAAACGATTTTGCATAGAGCCTCAGATACTCAAAACGTTCTACCGCTGCACCATTGAGAGCATATTGACTGGCTGCATCACCGCTTGCTATGGAAACTGCTTGGCATCCGACCACAAGATGCTACAGTGGGTAGTGCGGACGGCCCAGTACATCGTTGGGGCCGAGCTCCTTGCCATCCAGGACCTCTATACTAGTCGTGTCAGAGGAAGGCCCTAAAAATTGTCAAAGACTAGCCACCCAAGTCATAGACAGTTCTCTCTGCCACAGCACGGCAAGCAGTACCGATGCACCAAGTCTGGAACAAACAGGACCCTGAACAGCTTCTACCCCCCAAGCAATAAAACTGCTATATAGGTAGTTAACTAACTAACCAAATATCTAACCGGACTATATGCATTAACCCTTTTTTCACTAACTATTTTAGACTCATCACATACACTGCTACTGTCTACTATCTGTCACTTTATTCCTAGTATATGTACATATTTATCTCAATTACCTCGTACTCCTGCACATCGACTCGGTATTTGTACCACTCATTGTGTATTTATTACTACGTGTTTTACTTATTTCTCTATTTTCTTTCTCTGCATTGTTGGGAAGGGCCCATAAGTAAGCGTTTCAATGTTAAATCAAATTTATTTGTCACATACACATGGTTAGCAGATGTTAATGCGAGTGTAGCGAAATGCTTGTGCTTCTAGTTCCGACCATGCAGTAGTATCTAACAAGTGATATAACCTAACAATTTCACAACAACTACTTATACACACAAGTGTAAAGGAATGAATAAGAATATGTACATAAAAATATATGAATGAGTGATGTCCGAGCGGCATAGGCAGGATGCAGTAAATGGTATAGAGTACAGTATATACATATGAGATGAGTAATGTAGGGTATGTAAACATGATATAAAGTGGCATTGTTTAGTGGCTCGTGATACATTACATCAAGATGGCAAGATGCAGTAGATGGTATAGAGTACAGTATATACATATGAGATGAGTAATGTAGGGTATGTAAGCATTATAGAAAGTGGCATTGTTTAGTGGCTCGTGATACATTACATCAAGATGGCAAGATGCAGTAAATGGTATAGAGTACAGTATATACATATGAGATGAGTAATGTAGGGTATGTAAACATGATATAAAGTGGCATTGTTTAGTGGCTCGTGATACATTACATCAAGATGGCAAGATGCAGTAGATGGTATAGAGTACAGTATATACATATGAGATGAGTAATGTAGGGTATGTAAGCATTATAGAAAGTGGCTAGTGATAAATTGATTACATCAATGTTGCTATTATTAAAGTGGCTAGAGTTGAGCCAGTATGTTGGCAGCAGCCACTCAATGGTAGTGATGGCTGTTTAACAGTCTGATGGCCTTGAGATAGAAGCTGTTTTTTTGTCTCTTTGATGCACCTACACTAGAGGTCAACCGATTAAACGGAATGGCCGATTAATTAGGACCGATTTCAAGTTTTCATAACAATCGGAAATCGGTATTTTTGGGTGCCAATTTTGCCTTTTTTTATTTTTACACCTTTATTTAATCTTTATGTAACTAGGCAAGTCAGTTAAGAACATATTCTTACTTTCAATGACAGCCTAGGAACGAGGCAGAAAGACAGATTTTTACCTTGTCAGCTCGGGGATCCAATCTTGCAACCTTAAAGGTAACTAGTCCAACACTCTAACCACCTGCCTCACGAGGAGCCCGCCTGTTACACGAATGCAGTAAGCCAAGGTAAGTTGCTAGCTAGCATTAAACGTAATCTTGTAAAAAACTATCAATAAACGACTGTCATTGCACCAATGTGTACTTAACCATAAACATCAATGCCTTTCTTAAAATCAAAACACAAGTATATATTTTGAAACCTGCATATTTAGCTAAAAGAAATCCAGGTTAGCAGGCAATATTAACCGGGTGAAATTGTGTCACTTCTCTTGCGTTCATTGCAGGCAGAGTCAGTGTATATGCAACAGTTTGGACCGCCTGGCTCTTTGCGAACTAATTTGCCAGAATTTTACGTAATTACGACATAACATTGAAGGTTGTGCAATGTAACAGGAATATTTAGACTCGTGTATGCCACCCGTTAGATAAAATACGGAACGGAATAAACGTTTTGTTTTCGAGGTGATAGTTTCCGGATTTGACCTAAGGCTAGTGTTTCTGTGTGTTTATTATAGTTAAGTCTATGATTTGATATTTGATAGAGCAGTCTGACTGAGGGGTGGTAGGCAGCAGCAGGCTCGTAATAGTCAAAGGTACAGTGGAGCAAAAAAGTATTTAGTCAGCCACCAATTGTGCAAGTTCTCCCACTTAAAAAGACGAGAGAGGCCTGTAAATTTGTAGGATTTTTAATAAATGTATTTTCAAATTATGGTGGAAAATAAGTTTTTGGTCACCTACAAACAAGCAAGATTTCTGGCTCTCACAGACCTGTAACTTCTTCTTTAAGAGGCTCCTCTGTCCTCCACTCATTACCTGTATTAATGGCACCTGTTTGAACTTGTTATCAGTATAAAAGACACCTGTCCACAACCTCAAACAGTCACACTCCAAACTCCACTATGGCCAAGACCAAAAACGCCTTGGCGTTTTGATATCAGTGTAAATCTCACTAGGATAAGGTAACGTTTGTCCAAAAAAAATCATAAATCCACTTTACAATTTTTTAAAATCTTTGCTTATATTTAGCCAATATTGATCAGAGTTACCTTGTCCTATGGATATCTACACAGTTCTAAAATTGGCAAGCTGGTGTAAGCCTACAGGAAACACAGACCTTATTTTAAGTGAATCAGAAAATATCCTATGGAAAAAATGAATGAAGGAACCGCTTTTCAGATTTTGCTAGAAGGTGTCATGGGAATTATGCCTCGCACTTTGGTAGTCAATTCATACCATGTCCGTTATTAGAATAGGATTTCCTGCATATAGAAATTACAGTTTTTGTTTTCAACATTCATCACAGGTAACTTAAACTCTATTTTTATTCAAACAGTTGAGAGTATTTGTCTCCTAAGCAGATTCTTCAGTATCATTGTCACTTCAGAGCTGTGTGTGTGTTTTACAGATGACAGAGAAAAGCAGAGCACCAGTGTGGGACTATTACATGGAATTGGCACCAGGGAAAGCAAGGTGTCTTATTTGTGATAAATATGTAAGCATGGGGTCAGCAACGGCTAAACCACCAACCTGTGGAATCAAAACACCCATCCAAAAGCCCATATGTATTATATTAAGTTAAAATAAGTGTTCATTGTTCATTCAGTATTGTTGCAATTGTCATTATTACAAAAATGTGTGTATATATATACATTTTTAAAAATCGTCCGATTTGATCGGTATCGGCTTTTTTTTGTCCTCCAATAATCAGTATCGGCGTTGAAAAATCATAATCGGTCGACCTCTAACCTGTACTGACCTCGCCTTCTGGATGATAGTGGAGTGAACAGGCAGTGGCTAGGGTGGTTGTTGTCCTGAACATCTTTTGGCCTTCCTGTGACATCGGGTGGTGTATGTGTCCTGGAGGGCAGGTAGTTTGCACCCGGTGATGCATTGTGCAGACCTCACTACCCTCTGGAGAGCCTTACGGTTATGGGCGGAGCAGTTGCCGTACCAGGTGGTGATACAGCCCGACAGATGCTCTCGATTGTGCATTGATTGTCCATTTCAGTTTGTCCGTGATGTGTACGCCGAGGAACTTAAAACTTTCCACCTTCTCCACTACTGTCCCGTCAATGTAGATAGGGGGCTGCTCCACCCCACTCCAGGTGTTGCCCATCTTCCCCATTATCCAGTGTTTTCTGTCTGTCTGTGCCAGTTTGTCTTGTTTGTTCAAGTCAACCAGTGTTCTGTGGCTCAGCTCCTGCTTGCCTGTCTTGACCCCGCCTGCCTGACCACTCTGCCTGGCACTAAGCCTGCCTGCTGACCGGTTCTTCTGCCACCCTCTGGATTACCAATCTCTGCCTTACCCTGAGCCTGCCTGCCCTCCGGTACTGTTGCCCCACCTCGGGTTTTCTGACCCCTGCCTGCCTTGACCTGTCTATTGCCTGCCCCTGTTTGGAACATCAAACTATTGTTTATCCGATGGTCTGCATCTGGGTCTTCCCTTCATACCTGATAGTTAGTCCACACCTTGATTTGATTTTCTCTCCTATGTCCTGGGTGTCAGGATAAAGCTAAACTAATGTAGCAGGCGTAAAAGAAATGCCTGACCGGGGTCGCCACATCCAGTTTACAGGGGAAAAGTAAGCTAGGTTGAAAATACTGTATCCCTAAGAACCGGATGTTTCTGGATTCTTCCAATGGGGTACAGGTAGAGATAAAACGGCCTCACAGACACACAGGGATATGCAGAGAGAACCATTGTGCTTCCACTGACTCGTGCAGGGGTGGGCAAACCTTTTGGCTCGAGGGCTAAATTGTGATTTTGACATACTTTCGATCTAGTTTTAGACGTTTAAGTGTGGCAAGGGCCGTGGCTTTTGTGGCACGATGGGTAACGATGCTTCGAGGGTGGCTGTTGTTGATGTGTGCAGAGGGTCCCTGGTTCGAGCCCAGGTAGGGGCGAGGAGAGGGGGAACATTGTATTGCTGACATATGTGACATGGATAATTGCAAACTTGTGCATTGGAGTAATTTAGGACATGGGAGGAGTTATTTAGGTTAGGATGTTGACATTCAAGGGAATGGTTTGATAATTACATGTGTGCAGGGGTGTGTGTGAGGGTGTTGTTGTGGTAGCAACCTCTGGAGTTGGGCCATGACCTCAGGGTGGGGGTGCAGCATGTGTACATTTGTTCAGGCAGTAAGAGTAACACCACACCCCTCGGTGGGAAGAGGGCCCAGTTAAGAGCACACAGAGTGCTGTGCCAGTGCCACAGACTAATTTGTAGCCCTTTCAGGTTCTGTGCAATTCAAGAAAGCAATGTAAAGAGCTCAGGCAAAAATGCATTTCAACACTCCATGGCAATAATATTAATATTTCAATTAAATGGTTAATGTTTTAACTTTGACCATTGAAAACCTACATGGCGATAATTATAGATGATAATAATAATAAAACAACAAATATTTTGGGTCACAAGTGTTCTTTAAATCCACCCCAGCTTCATTGTCTAGGCTGGCCTATTTAAGTAAGTAACTACACTCTTAGAAAAAAGGGTGCCAACGGTTTCTTCGGCTGTCCTCATAGGAGAACCCTTTGGGTTCCATGTAGAGCACAGCCCATATTTTTTAAATATATTTTGTAATATATTTTTTGGTGCACGGCCCATATGTTATAGCTGTCTAGTGCCCGCCTGCATATTCGATGACGAGGTAGGCAACCATTGGTTGATGCATCCAATTTAGCCACCGAGAAAAATTATAACGCCGATAATAATTGTCATCATTCATTCATCTCTTAGTGCCATTGAGAATACACTGAGCGCATCCGTTACTGTCATGCTTGCACCATTACTACAGAGAGAACGGATTGTTTCTAGCCCAAACCGTTCAAAATCTATGATACATATTACCGATGCAAAGTTTTTTTTCTTCTCATCTCACATAGGCAGGACAGCATTTTACATTCACGAACTATGGCACACAGGCCGTTCTAAAACTACTTACAAGCCGCTAACCGATAACCTAGTTCAGTCGTGTTACAGCATTAGCTAGCTATCTAACAACCTGAAAGTTATCATATTTGTGGGAACTTTACCAGTAGTAGGCCAAACATTTGGTGTCACCGAAATAAATGAAAAGTGAGAGCTTATTCAGGTGATGTGCTTTTAAAGTTGCTAGGATCCATATCTCAAAACAATTTAAATCACATTTTTCTGGTTCTACTAAACTTGCATAAATGTTTTCGTGCTCCTAAATTGATCAAGTTAAGAGAACATGATGTACAAAAAATGACATTGACTGGCCTGGGGGGTTTAGATACCAGAAGTCTAAAGGAGGCGTGACAACCTTATAAAACCATCGACTATTATTTGTAAGAGAGGTTGTCACTTTAGCGGAATAGAGAAAGAGCTGGAACTGACAGGAACTATCTAGTGACCGCTTAAACGTGCGTTTTGGGTGGTTCTGGTAAGCTCTGATAACAAAACAGTTTTATATCCAGCTTAGGTCATTGAACGAAAGAAAGCAAGACAATTAGGGAAACAATTATTTCACGCTGAATGGTTGGTGGGCTTTTTGCCTTCGCATTGTGCACGTGTCTTCTGCTGCAACAGTAGGCCTAATGTTGTCTTTGGCTAGTACCAACCCGTACTGTAAATCCTGGTGTGGTGCTGCTGTGCATTGGTTGTTTCACACTTAACTTCCCAACCACTCTTCATTGTTTCTCTAAATTCCACAGACCAGTTCGTGGACTATCAGCGGAACATTTTGTGAGCTCCAGAAACCGAACATGACTGAAAATGGACTTGGGCACCGGGAGAGGGTGCTTAACGTGGACACCATGAACCCGAATGTAAAGCGGATTGAGAATGCTGTCCGTGGTCCAATTGTGCAACGTGCAGTGCAGATTGAAAACGAGCTTAAAGAGGTACATTTTCATGTCTACTATTGGATAGAGGTTTGCAATAATCGGTCCTTCTGGTGGGCAAACAAAGCTTTTGAACAAGGGGTTGACTTTTTCCTTTAGAGAATACAGCTCAGGTGACATGGAGCAAATGACCAGATGTATTCGGGCAATGGGAAGTTGCCCATTAAACTAATGTAGCAGGTGTAAAAACATACCAATTAGCTATAAGAAGGTGATAAAAAGTGGAATCCCTCCCACTAATTTAGCAAAGTGCCTCACTGAAACACTCACTTTTAGTGTAACGTTTTGTATTGTATGTATTCATTTGTGGATGTTCATTCATTTCGTATGATATTGTACAAATTGCAATTAGTAACATACACATACATATCTTACGGATTTGCAAAATGTACTATATAGGGAAAGGGGGATACCTAGTCAGTTGTACAACTGAATGCCTTCAACTGAAATGTGTCTTCTGAATTCAACCCAACCCATCTGAATCAGAGGTGCGGGTGTAACGGATGTGAAACGGCTGTGAAACGGCTAGCTAGTTAGCGGTGGTGCGCTCTAAATAGCGTTTCAATCGGTGACATCACTTGCTCTGAGACCTTGAAGTAGTGGTTCCCCTTTCTCTGCAAGGGCCGCGGCTTTTGTGGAGCGATGGGTAACGATGCTTCGTGGGTGACTGTTGATGATGTGTGCAGAGGGTCCCTGGTTCACGCCCGGGTATGGGCGAGGGGACGGTCTAAAGTTATACTGTTACATTAATGCTGTTTACCCAGATCACTGGTTGCTGCGGAAAAGGAGGAGGTCAAAAGGGGGGTGAGTGTGAAACGGCTAGCTAGTGTAACGGATGTGAAACGGCTAGCTAGTGTAACGGATGTGAAACGGCTAGCTTAGTTAGCGGTGTGCGCTAAATAGCGTTTCAATCGGTTACGTCACTTGCTCTGAGACCTTGATGTAGTAGTTCCCCTTGCTCTGCAAGGGCCGCGGCTTTTGTGGAGCGAAACGATGCTTCGAGGGTGACTGTTGTCTTAGAAGGTCCCTGGTTCGCGGGGTATGGGCGAGGGGACGGTTTAAATTATACTGTTGGTGCAATCTCAATCGGTGACGTCACTTGCTCTGAGACCTTGAAGTAGTGGTTCCCCTTGCTCTGCAAGGGCTGCGGCTTTTGTGGAGCGATGGGTAACGATGCTTCGTGGGTGACTGTTGATGATGTGTGCAGAGGGTCCCTGGTTCACGCCCGGGTATGGGCGAGGGGACGGTCTAAAGTTATACTGTTACATTAATGCTGTTTACCCAGATCACTGGTTGCTGCGGAAAAGGAGGAGGTCAAAAGGGGGGTGAGTGTGAAACGGCTAGCTAGTGTAACGGATGTGAAACGGCTAGCTTAGTTAGCGGTGTGCGCTAAATAGCGTTTCAATCGGTTACGTCACTTGCTCTGAGACCTTGATGTAGTAGTTCCCCTTGCTCTGCAAGGGCCGCGGCTTTTGTGGAGCGATGGGTAACGATGCTTCGAGGGTGACTGTTGTCGTTGTGTGCAGAAGGTCCCTGGTTCGCGCCCGGGTATGGGCGAGGGGACGGTTTAAAATTATACTGTAAGCGGTGGTGCGCGCTAAATAGCGTCTCAATCGGTGACGTCACTTGCTCTGAGACCTTGAAGTAGTGGTTCCCCTTGCTCTGCAAGGGCTGCGGCTTTTGTGGAGCGATGGGTAACGATGCTTCGTGGGTGACTGTTGATGATGTGGTTCGAGCCCGGGGACGGACTAAAGTTATACTGTTACACGGGGGGGCTGACTTAATTGACATCAACGTCTTCAGCGCCCAGGGAACAGTGGGTTCACTGCTTTGCTCAAGGGCAGAATGACAGACTTTTACCTTATCAGCTTGGGGATTCGATCCAGCAACCTTTCGGTTACTGGCCCAACGCTCTAACCAGTGGCTAGGTGGCTAACGGAAACTAACGTTAGCTAGCTAGCCAGAATGAACATATCATACGTTTTGCAAATTCGTAACATACTGACTGTTTTGTAATAGGTGTGTGTGTCACGAATGGAATGTCTCAGATTTACATAAAGAATAATACAACATGCTTTGAGCCCAGGTTGAACTAAGATGTTTATCTATTTGAATGGCTAAAATATTCAGTGTTGAGGCCATGGAGCTATTAGGCTACTTGTCAATTAGGCTACTCTAATTTTTTACTTTAATTTTTTTTTTTTTTGGCATTTTCCAATTAAGAACATTCAAAACAAAAGTGAAAAGATATTAGACAACGATAGGACAAAGTGACAGTAACAGATGAACGTAACAAAAATAAATTATGATTATAGTTATATAAACAAACCTACAATAAAAAAAATAACGAGACATTGGATCACCTGCCGTAGGCTACATAATATACATTACGTGTGAAACATTATGTGAGGATTATATATAGATTCAATCAATGAGATGTGGGGGGAGATTCTCCATATAGTCAAAAGGTTGCCAAATTCTGTAAAATGTCTTTAACTTATTCCTCAAGCAGTAAGTGATTTTCTCCAAAGGGATACAACTATTAACTTCCGAAAGCCACATTGCAACTGGCAGGGAGGAATCCAATTTCCATTTCAAGGCAATACATTTCTTGGCAATCGCTAGCAATATTTCTGTTAGCTTTATAGTATGGCTTTGCCTAAGATTGGTGTTAGTAAAGTTACCCAGTAGACAGACCTCCGGGTCTAAAGGGAATGCAACCCCGTGAATTGAGGATATGGTATCGCATACCCCCTGCCAGAAACCGTGTAGTTTTGAACACTGCCAAGTGGAATGGAGGAATGTTCCTTCATCTGAGCCACATCTGAAACATAGGGAGGAGATATCTGGGTTGAACCTGTGCAGTCTAGCTGGTGTGATATAGAGCTGATGGAGGAAATTAAACTGGATCAGTCTGTATCTGGAGTTCAGTGTGGATGTAACCCCATCCCTGCACAGGTCACTCCATAGATCCTCATCAAGATCAATACCCAGATCTCTCTCCCATCTAAGTCAGGGTTTATCTAGCCCAGGCAGTGTTAGTCCTGACATAAGAGCATTGTAAACACGGGAAATGGTCTTGAACAGTGGTTGGTCTGCGTGGCAGTTGTTCAATAGGTGACATCTTAGGTAGGTTCCATTGTCCCTTGAGTCACCCTAATAAAGTTTCGTAGTTGTAGGTAGCTAAAGAAGTCCCTGTTAGGCAAGTGGTATTTCTGTTTCAGCTGATCAAAAGACATAAGAACTTCCTCCTCGTAACAATGTTCCAGAAGAGTGATCCCCTTATCAGACCATGGTCTAAAGTTACTATTCTGGAAAAACATAGGGATCAATCTATTGTTCCATAAAGGGGTTTTAGGGGAAAGGAATCCCCCTCGTCCGAACAGCTCATGCAGTTTGCACCATGCCAGGACAGAATGTATGATTAAAGGGTTGTCTGTGATGGTTTTTATAGATTTTCTGTCCCATTTGTAACACAAATCTGCCCCAGTGTCATCATTTACCTCAAGCTTTTCAATGTTCAACCATGAGGGAGAGGGACCATTGTCAAACCTCTGAGCCAGAAACCTAGACTGTGCAGCCCAGTAGTACATTCTAAAATTGGGGAGGTTTAAGCCCCCTCGACTGTAATCAAGGGTCACTTTATCCAGGCCAACCCTAGGGGTTTTGCCGTGCCAGATAAACCGTCTGGTCAGCTTGTTGAGAGAGGAAAAAAATGCTGCGGGAACAGGGATAGAAACCTGGGCAGGACATTCATTTTAATTACATTGATTCTACCCAGTAGAGTGAGAGGTAAGTCCATCCATTTACAAAGGTCAACCTCCACCTTTTGCAACAAACTGGCCAGATTGAGTTTATAGAGGTTGTTCAGATTACCATCCACCATTATGCCCAAATATGTGAAGCCCATAGGCGACCATCTAAAAGGAAACTTGTGCTTGATGGTATGATGGTCAAAGACAGACAACGGTAAGATTTCGCTTTTATCAAGATTGACCTTATATCCAGAGAAAGAACTATAACACTGTAGTAGGATCTGCAAGTGAGAGAGGGAGTGTTCTGGGTTTGTTAGGAATAAGACAAGGTTGTCCGCAAAGAGTGATAATTTATGGGTATGGGGGCCCACCTCAAAGCCATGTATGTCAGGGCACGTTCTAATAGCCTCAGCCAACGGTTCGATGGCGAGGGCAAAGAGGTGGGGGCTAATTGGGCAACCTTGTCTGTTCCCCCTATAAAGAGGGAAAGAGGAGGAAGTAATCCCATTGGTAGCAATCCTAGCTTTAGGAGATTTGTAGAGTGATTTTATCAAATTTACAAACACGGTACCTAAACCGAACTTTTCCAAGACACGAAAGAGGTATGGCCATTCAACCCTATCAAAGGCCTTTTCAGCGTCGAGGAAGACTGCGACACCAGGTATTTTGTTTTTGTTAGCATGGTGAATTATATCAAAGAACCTTCTGAGATTATTGGAGGACAATCCTATTAATTATGAAGCCAGTCTGATCTTTGGTTGACCAACAGGGGAAGACATGACTCCAGTCTCTTAGATAGCATCTTGGTGACCAGTTTACAATCTGTGTTAAGGAGAGAGATTGGTCTATAGGAGGCGCACTTTAGCGGGTTTTTCCCTTTCTTGTGGATTACAGTAATCACTGCTTGAGAGAAGGACTCTGGAAAGCAGTTGTCTTCTCTGGCTTTTTTATGTACCTCCATAAGGTAGGGGACCAACAGCTCCCTAAATTCTTTATAGAACTCTGGAGGGAAGCCATCCTCCCCAGGAGATTTGTTAGAAGGTAAGGATTTAATGGCCTCCAACAATTCAGGGACTGAGAAGTGTTCACTCAGGTGCTTGCTGTCTTCCCCTGACAGGCATGGGAGGTTGAGAGACGGGAGAAAGGAGTCTCTCTCTGATAGATCATCGCTTGATTGGGAAGTGTAGAGGTCTTCATAGTATTTCTTAAAAGTATTATTAATTTCAGTAGGGTTGAAAGATATCTCTTTCGTGAGTTTCTATGGCATTAATTGTCCTCTTACTTTCCTCTGCTTTCAGTTGCCATGCCAATACTTTGTGAGCTTTCTCTCCAAGCTCATAATAATGCTGTTTTGATTTAGTGATGGCCCTCTCAGCTTGATATGTGTTCAGAATATTATATTTAAGTTTTTTATTTACCAAAAGCCTGTATAGATCTTTAGTCGGGCCTCTTTGGTAGGTTTTCTCTAGCTCGGAGATTTCAGATTCAAGAGCACTCAGTTCCGCACCGTGGTTTTTCTTCAGCCCTTTAGTATAGGAAATGATCTGTCCCCTCAGGTAGGCCTTCAACGTGTCCCAAAGAATGAAGCTGTCAGGGGCAGAGGGTTTGTTTGTCAAAGTAAAAATATTGATCTGCTCTTTGATGAATGCACAAAATTCAGGTTGCTTTAGAAGTGTAGAATTTAGTCTCCATCTATATGCTCCATTTACCTTGGTAGGAATGGAGATTGATAATACCAGAGGAGAATGGTCACTAAGCAATCTGGGGAGATACTCGACATCTAACACTCTATGAAACAGTTTTGTCGAAAGTAAAAAGTTATCTGTGTGTGTGTGTGTCTTGTGTGGGTGTGAATAAAAAGAGTAGTCCCTATCCTGTGGGTGCAACTGTCTCCAGATGTCTAGTAAATTGAGATCTTTCATGAATGACATGGTGAGCTTGCCGGCTTTGGTAAGAAGTGAGGGTTTATCAGAAGACCTATCAAGAACTGTATCTAAGCAAAAATTAAAATCTCCAACCAGTAGCCATCCTGGTGGTGCTTGAGCAACCTGAAGGAAGACATTCTGAATAAACATATGGTCATCGAAGTTAGGAGCATAAATATTCAATAGGGTCCAAGACTCTGAAAACATATGCCCCTGCACCAAAACAAACCTGCCGGAGGGATCAGAGATGGTGTTGTTGACTCTGAAAACATATGCCCCTGCACCAAAACAAACCTGCCGGAGGGATCAGAGATGGTGTTGTTGACTCTGAAAACATATGCCCCTGCACCAAAACAAACCTGCCGGAGGGATCAGAGATGGTGTTGTTGACTCTGAAAACATATGCCCCTGCACCAAAACAAACCTGCCGGAGGGATCAGAGATGGTGTTGTTGACTCTGAAAACATATGCCCCTGCACCAAAACAAACCTGCCGGAGGGATCAGAGATGGTGTTGTTGACTCTGAAAACATATGCCCCTGTACCAAAACAAACCTGCCGGAGGGATCAGAGATGGTGTTGTTGACTCTGAAAACATATGCCCCTGTACCAAAACAAACCTGCCGGAGGGATCAGAGATGGTGTTGTTGACTCTGAAAACATATGGCCCTGCACCAAAACAAACCTGCCGGAGGGATCAGAGATGGTGTTGTTGACTCTGAAAACATATGGCCCTGCACCAAAACAAACCTGCCGGAGGGATCAGAGATGGTGTTGTTGACTCTGAAAACATATGCCCCTGCACCAAAACAAACCTGCCGGAGGGATCAGAGATGGTGTTGTTGACTCTGAAAACATATGCCCCTGCACCAAAACAAACCTGCCGGAGGGATCAGAGATGGTGTTGTTGACTCTGAAAACATATGGCCCTGCACCAAAACAAACCTGCCGGAGGGATCAGAGATGGTGTTGTTGACTCTGAAAACATATGCCCCTGCACCAAAACAAACCTGCCGGAGGGATCAGAGATGGTGTTGTTGACTCTGAAAACATATGGCCCTGCACCAAAACAAACCTGCCGGAGGGATCAGAGATGGTGTTGTTGACTCTGAAAACATATGCCCCTGCACCAAAACAAACCTGCCGGAGGGATCAGAGATGGTGTTGTTGACTCTGAAAACATATGCCCCTGCACCAAAACAAACCTGCCGGAGGGATCAGAGATGGTGTTGTTGACTCTGAAAACATATGCCCCTGCACCAAAACAAACCTGCCGGAGGGATCAGAGATGGTGTTGTTGACTCTGAAAACATATGCCCCTGTACCAAAACAAACCTGCCGGAGGGATCAGAGATGGTGTTGTTGACTCTGAAAACATATGCCCCTGCACCAAAACAAACCTGCCGGAGGGATCAGAGATGGTGTTGTTGACTCTGAAAACATATGCCCCTGTACCAAAACAAACCTGCCGGAGGGATCAGAGATGGTGTTGTTGACTCTGAAAACATATGCCCCTGCACCAAAACAAACCTGCCGGAGGGATCAGAGATGGTGTTGTTGACTCTGAAAACATATGCCCCTGTACCAAAACAAACCTGCCGGAGGGATCAGAGATGGTGTTGTTGACTCTGAAAACATATGCCCCTGTACCAAAACAAACCTGCCGGAGGGATCAGAGATGGTGTTGTTGACTCTGAAAACATATGCCCCTGTACCAAAACAAACCTGCCGGAGGGATCAGAGATGGTGTTGTTGACTCTGAAAACATATGGCCCTGCACCAAAACAAACCTGCCGGAGGGATCAGAGATGGTGTTGTTGACTCTGAAAACATATGGCCCTGCACCAAAACAAACCTGCCGGAGGGATCAGAGATGGTGTTGTTGACTCTGAAAACATATGGCCCTGCACCAAAACAAACCTGCCGGAGGGATCAGAGATGGTGTTGTTGACTCTGAAAACATATGCCCCTGCACCAAAACAAACCTGCCGGAGGGATCAGAGATGGTGTTGTTGACTCTGAAAACATATGCCCCTGCACCAAAACAAACCTGCCGGAGGGATCAGAGATGGTGTTGTTGACTCTGAAAACATATGCCCTGCACCAAAACAAACCTGCCGGAGGGATCAGAGATGGTGTTGTTGACTCTGAAAACATATGGCCCTGCACCAAAACAAACCTGCCGGAGGGATCAGAGATGGTGTTGTTGACTCTGAAAACATATGGCCCTGCACCAAAACAAACCTGCCGGAGGGATCAGAGATGGTGTTGTTGACTCTGAAAACATATGCCCCTGCACCAAAACAAACCTGCCGGAGGGATCAGAGATGGTGTTGTTGACTCTGAAAACATATGGCCCTGCACCAAAACAAACCTGCCGGAGGGATCAGAGATGGTGTTGTTGACTCTGAAAACATATGGCCCTGCACCAAAACAAACCTGCCGGAGGGATCAGAGATGGTGTTGTTGACTCTGAAAACATATGCCCCTGTACCAAAACAAACCTGCCGGAGGGATCAGAGATGGTGTTGTTGACTCTGAAAACATATGCCCCTGCACCAAAACAAACCTGCCGGAGGGATCAGAGATGGTGTTGTTGACTCTGAAAACATATGCCCCTGTACCAAAACAAACCTGCCGGAGGGATCAGAGATGGTGTTGTTGACTCTGAAAACATATGCCCCTGCACCAAAACAAACCTGCCG
Source organism: Oncorhynchus keta (assembly GCF_023373465.1). Taxonomy (NCBI): domain Eukaryota; kingdom Metazoa; phylum Chordata; class Actinopteri; order Salmoniformes; family Salmonidae; genus Oncorhynchus; species Oncorhynchus keta. Next base: position 18,796,379 of record NC_068424.1, on the reverse strand, counting down.
GAGGGATCAGAGATGGTGTTGTTGACTCTGAAAACATATGGCCCTGCACCAAAACAAACCTGCCGGAGGGATCAGAGATGGTGTTGTTGACTCTGAAAACATATGCCCCTGTACCAAAACAAACCTGCCGGAGGGATCAGAGATGGTGTTGTTGACTCTGAAAACATATGCCCCTGCACCAAAACAAACCTGCCGGAGGGATCAGAGATGGTGTTGTTGACTCTGAAAACATATGCCCCTGCACCAAAACAAACCTGCCGGAGGGATCAGAGATGGTGTTGTTGACGCAGAAGGGGATGTGTCTACTTATCAAAATTGCAGTTCCTCTTGCTTTGGAGTTAAAAGAGGATGCAAAAACTTGTCCTACCCATTCCCTCTTCAATGTCTTGTGTTCACTGGCTGTAAGATGTGTTTCTTGTAAAAACACAATGTCAGCCTTTAATTTCTTAAGGTAGGTGTAGACTCTTTTCCTTTTAATCGGGCTGTTAAGACCTTTTACGTTGAATGACATATTTTAGTGGATTAAGCATAGGTTAGGTTTCAAATATGTAACTGAATAGAAATCTATCATATGCAGATAATTAGGAAATGTTTAAACTTTGGTTTGAGCACAAAAGTGACCTGTGTGTCTCTTTAGGGAGGAAACAATAAACATAGAAAAAAGGAAGAAAAAAAGTATAAAAATCCCACCCACCCCGATTGTCAGACTAGAACAACAGTCCCAACAATCAAACATGAATACACTTGTAGAAGAGATACGTTGCTGCTCGCTTTCCATCTTGCTCTTACTAGCTAAACCTTGGCGTAAACTAAAACCTGCGAGCTCTCTAAATTGAAAACAAATGTTGTGAATAGATATTTATGGCTGAATATTTACTGCCCACGGTAAGGGCTGCTTGAGTCTCTTTACGAAAGATTAACATAAATGAGGGGAAAGCAGTGGGCCTAAACCCACATATTGCTTCGCCCAGTAGATATGGACTAAACCAAAATATACTCTCCTGTAAATGTAATAGAACTCACCCCGGGAAGATACGGTTAGTTGAAAATTTACAAATCAATTAAAGTGACCGGGAGATACCAGCAGTTCAATCCGGATAAGAGAAAACAAACTAACTGCATTTTATCCCCCAGAGAGACCGTCCTGGCTCAGACTCAGACGTTGCTCAGTTCTTTGAGAAAAGTGTGCACTTCTCCCGGTGTGTTGAAGAGATGGCTTCGGCCTTTGTACTGAACTTTCATCCGCGCAGGGTGGATGAGGAAGCCGGTGATGTTCTTCTCCTTCAGTGCTTTGGTGGCAGGTCTGAACTGCTTGCGGCGTCTGGCGAGGTCCGCGCTCATGTCCGGGAAAAGGCTGACCCTCTTCCCATCGATGGCGATGTCCCCTTTGGCTCTTGCGAGTTGCAGGATCTTTTCTCTGTCTTGGAAACGGAGGAACCTGATCAGGACGGCTCGTGGGGGCTCATCTGGCCGGGGTTTCGGCGCTGATGTTCTGTGGGCGCGTTCGATTTCCAGAGGCTTGGTGAAGTTGGTTATGCCTAGGACCTCCGGGATCCATTGAGTGAAGAAACGGACCGGGTCACGGCCCTCGCTGTCCTCTTTCAATCCCACCACATGGATATTACTACGTCTACTCTGGTTCTCCGTCTGATCTACTTTGTTTTTGAGGTAGGCATTGTCCTTTTGCAGTTGTGTCAAGACCTGGTCATGTCTAGCGATGGTATCTTCAACTGTGCTAATGCGCAGCTCTGCCTCAGTCGTTCTCAAAAGGAGATCATTCATGGAGGATTTCAGGTCGTCAATGGAAGAATGTTCAGCCGATTTCTTATCGATTTTCAGAGAAAGACCTCTGTTAACATCCTGAATTTCCCGGAGGAGAGTAGCCAGCATGTCGACAGGCTCGCAAGAGGCTGCTGAGAGCAACAGTCTGGAACTGTCGTCTGAGTTATGAGGGCTAATGCTAATCTTGCTAGCTGTAGCGTTATCTTGGGAATCAACTACGTTTTGGTCGTCCTTCTTGCCTCTCGGTCGGAGGTCCATGGCTCTTTGGGAAGGTAAGTACTTGACAATTTATCAGCCGATGTTAGAATATTGTTTCAACGTTGTTATTTAGGTAAAAATAGAATAACTTTGAAGAGCTTGGTTTGTCAACGTCTGCTCAGCTCCGCGGCATCACGTGTCTCCCTAATTTTTTACTTTACATGGCCAGTATTTAATAGAGGACAATTCTAGCCAATTTTGAGCGCTTGAGACTGTTTTAGAACCAGATAATACAGCAGTGGTTTTATCTACTGCACACCTGTGTCAATTGCGTGTCGGCCATTTGCGGTTATAGCCTACACGAGTCCCGGTGGAAAGTTATTTTTGGACATGACAATAATACCTGCTAATGGTTAACTCATGTTCCAAGGCTAACCCAGCTAATTAGCTACTAGCTATTTAGTCATTGTTAGCCACAGCTACCATTTAGCTCGGACTTAAGCCACTTTAGCCCGGATAATACCTACCAGTCTGCACAGTGCAATATCATATTTATTTATATAGCCCTTCCTACATCAGCTGATATCTCAAAGTGCTGTACAGAAACTCAGCCTAAAACCCCAAACAGTAAGCAATGCAGGTGTAGAAGCACGGTGGCTAGGAAAAACTCCCTAGAAAGGCCAAAACCTAGGAAGAAACCTAGAGAGGAACCAGGCTATGTGGGGTGGCCAGTCCTCTTCTGGCTGTGCCGGGTGGAGATTATAACAGAACATGGCCAAGATGTTCAAATGTTCATAAATGACCAGCATGGTCAAATAATAATAATCACAGGCAGAACAGTTGAAACTGGAGCAGCAGCACGGCCAGGTGGACTGGGGACAGCAAGGAGTCATGTCAGGTAGTTCTGAGGCATGGTCCTAGGGCTCAGGTCCTCCGAGAGAGAATTAGAGAGGGCATACTTAAATTCACACAGGACACCGGATAGGACAGGAGAAGTACTCCAGATATAACAAACTGACCCTAGCCCCCCAACACAAACTAGTGCAGCATAAATACTGGAGACTGAGACAGGATGGGTCAGGAGACACTGTGGCCCCATCCGATGACACCCCAGGACAGGGCCAAACAGGAAGGATATAACCCCACCCACTTTGCCAAAGCACAGCCCCCACACCACTAGAGGGATATCTTCAACCACCAACTTACCGTCCTGAGACAAGGCCGAGTATAGCCCACAAAGATCTCTGCCACGGCACAACCCAAGGGGAGGCGCCAACCCAGACAGGAAGATCACATCAGTGACTAAACCCACTTAAGTAAGTGATGCACCCCTCCTAGGGACGGTATGAAAGAGCCCTAGTAAGCCAGTGACTCAGCCCCTGTAATAGGGTTAGAGGCAGAGACAGCAAGGGCGGTTCGTTGCTCCAGAGCCTTTCCGTTCACCTTCACACTCCTGGGCCAGACTACGCTCAATCATATGACCCACTGAAGAGATGAGTCTTCAGTAAAGACTTAAAGGTTGAGACCGAGTTTGTGTTTCTCACATGGGTAGGCAGACCATTCCATAAAAATGAAGCTCTATAGGAGAAAGCCCTGCCTCCAGCTGTTTGCTTAGAAATTCTAGGGACAAGGAGGCCTGCGTCTTGTGACCGTAGCGTACGTGTAGGTATGTACGGTAGGAGCAAGCCCATGTAATGTTTTGTAGGTTAGCAGTAAAACCTTGAAATCAGCCCTTGCCTTGAAATCAGCCCTTGCCTTGACAGGAAGCCAGTGTAGGGAGGCTAGCACTGGAGTAATATGATCACATTTTTTGGTTCTAGGCAGTGCTAAATACGGCTGCTGGAATCCTAACTGAAGTTTATTTAGTGCTTTATCCGGGTCGCCGGAAAGTAGAGCATTGCAGTAGTATAACCTAGAAGTGACAAAAGCATGGATGAATTTTTCTGCATCATTTTTGGACAGAAAGTTTCTGATTTTTGCAATGTTACGTAGATGGGAAAAGGCTGTTCTTGAAACAGTCTTGATATGTTCTTCAAAAGAGAGATCAGGGTTCAGAGTAACGCAGAGGTCCTTCAGTTTTATTTGAGATGACGATATCAGCCCTAAGCTTATCAGACTGCTTTTCTACCCCCCGCTACATCACCGGATTCCTGCCGCAAGCTCTGGACCATTACACCGGATCTTCGCAGCTAGCTAGTTGCTACCGGGTGGCTATTGTGGCTAACGCCCTTGTCCAGAAGCATGCACCAGTTATCCTCAAGCTATCCTTGAGCAAGGCCCTTATCCCGGCTAGCAAACGAAGTACCCCAACTACCTCTCTTACCAATTGGCCTGGACCCTTTGTCGACACGGAGCCCCGCCGATCCATCACTACTGGTTTGCTGACATAATTCGGCCGATGTGCTCTCAACCGGCCTCTACGTCGTGGATATTGGTGATGATCCATCTGCTAGCCCCGGCCCGCTAGCTTCCTGAATGCCGGGTCTCCTTCTCGCCTAGCGTCGTAATCAACTACCGAACTGCTCCCTGTTTCATCTATTACTGCTCATTGCTCAACTAGCCTACCTGGTTAAATTAAGGTAAAACAAAAAAAGATTTAGGCAATTCAATACATATTCTGTAGTTAGGATGGTAATCTAGTTAGTCTGTTGTAGGCTATATTGTTATTTTAACTGCTGCGCAAGGTCTCTCGCTCCTCTGGCAATGGCTCATTGGCAAAAAACGCAGGTGATGCACACACCATTACTTTTACAGGATGTTTATTGCTGACCAGAAATGAGCTATACCTGGGCAAATAACTCGGTCTAGTCCTGCGTAAGTAACCTTCTCTTATATTATGTTTGGTTCCATATCATACTAATTTGTGTTGCACAGATTTACGTTTACAATGCTATGTCTAGTCTATGAGACCAGGCTGCACACTTACACAACCCTGCGTGCTAAATAAGTTGTGACACAGGCAATGTCAGACTCAGTCAACATATTTACTATAAGGTTTTAAAGCGTTGCGTGCACAGACACGGTCAAATAGTGTAGCGCTGCATAATGATGGTGAGCTCTGGGCGGCAGGTAGCCTAGCGGTTAAGAACGTTGGGCCAGTAACCAGAAGGTATTTCATTCCATGTTTGAATCCTCGAGCTGAATAGTTGAAAAATCTGTCTGTGCTCTCCAGCAAGGCACTTAACCCTACAAGTCGCTCTGTGTAAGTGTGCCTGCAAAATGACTTACATGTAAACATTTGAGATTGGTGACGCTGATCTATGATAAGTGCTATGCTTTCCTTAGGAGAAAATACAAACACAGGCAAAGGATTAGTCTTTGTGAGGGGCTGTGATGTTCTCCTGGGCTGCACTGAATCTAATGCCCACTTGCTCTTTTGGAGACGCTGCATTGTTCTCTCATGGCAGTAGTCTCCTAAAGGATTTTTACAACTAGTGGCGTCACATACGAATACAATGCAATCAACTGGAGGAGTGGAGATGTCACTCCCTCTTATGGCTTGAGGTCGGGATAAGAACCAAATGTTTCAGAGTTGACATTGGATTGGTTTAGAGTTGACATTGGATTGGTTTAGAGTAGATATTGGGTACGTTTGACATCCCTGTCTTTGAATTGGCTCTCTCCCTTGGGCTGGTCTGAATCTTTGTAGAGCAGAGTCATAGAGATCCTATTAAATTACTTAGACTGAACAAAAATATAAACTTTACATGTAAAGTGTTGGTCCCATGTTTCATGAGCTGAAATAAAATAACCCAGAATTTTTCCATAAGCACAAAAAGCTTTTGAAAGTTGTTTACATCTGTTAGTGAACATTTTTCCTTTGCCAAGATAATCCATCTACCTGACAGGTGTGGCATATCAAGAAGCTGATTAAACAGCATGATCATTACATTACCTTGTGCTGGGGACAATATAAAGCCATTTTAAAATGAGTTGTCACACAATGCTACATATCTCAAGTTTTGATGGAGCATTCAATTGACATGCTGACTGCAGGAATGCCCACCAGAGCTGTTGCCAGATAATTGAATGTTAATTTCTCTACCATAAGCCACCTCAAACAGTTTTAGAGAAATTGGCAGTTTATTTAACTGGCCTCACAACTGCCGACCACGTGTAACCACGGCAGCCCAGGACCTCCATATCCGGCTTCTTCACCTGCAGGATCGGCTGAGACCAGCCACCCGGGCAGCTGAGGGGTATTTCTCTGTAAAAAAGCCCATTTGTGGGGAGAAACAAAATCTGATTGGCTGGGCCTGTCTCCCCAGTGGGTAGGCCCGGATCCCAAGTGGGTGGTCCTACCCATGGCTGCGCCCCTGCCAAGTCCTGTGAAATCCATAGATAAGGGCTGAATTTCAATTGACTGATTTCCTTATTATGAACTAACTCAGTAAAATTGTTGCATGTTGTGATTTTAAACTGTTTTCAGTTTGTCACTCCTAATTCTATGAGCAAAGTTCACTGGGCTTTGTGCCACGTCTTAACAGCTGAATACTGTATGTATTATGTCATGTTTTGTGTGGACTCAATACTGCAGCCTAGGTGTAAATGACTGACCAGTCTGAAGTATTGGCACCCTGAACGCTCTTTTCATGATGGTGACTCAAATTCACTCAAACGAGTCTGGGCACCAGTCTTCAAAAAAAAAAAAAAAATTAGGGAACGTTCCACTTCTGACTGGAATGTGATGGCTTAACAGACGGCAGTCAGGCTAGATTTAAACAGGCTCCTGTGTGAATAATAAGTGCTATTTGATTACCCTTACACAACACTTACCATGTATCCCAGATCACATTGGCTAGCGTAAATGACACTGGCTGAAGCAGCGACCACAAATGCCATTTATTCTGATTTTAATTATGGGAATAACAAGTGTTAGGACTCTACGACGGCAGTCAAACTAAGGGCCGTATCCACAAAGCTTTTGAAAGTGATTTCACGTGAGGCCCATTTCACATGATAGGCCTGTGCCTATAAATACTTATAACGAGGCTAATAAATAAGCACGTCTTTCTATCGATTGTTATTTTAAATTCGTCATGCCTTGAAGTTGGGCAATTGAAGGCATCAAAGGCTTATGTTAACGTAGAACCCAATGTAATGACACTTCAAATGTTGTATGCAACATTATCGGCAAGTGACTTGATGCCCACAGTGTCAAAGCAATTTAGTTGTGAAACGGGAGTGACGAGTGTGTTGACATAACGGTAATTGTCCATTGCGCTTTTAATAACATCAGAATGTATAAAAAATGAATGCCTACATATTGGCCAATAATTAAGAGTAGGCAAAGTGATTTTATGTCAGGCAAATTATATCTCACGTTTTACCATCGCAACATTTGATTGTACGGTCACATTCACTCCCACTGGGCACACACCAGTTGAATTAAGGTTCCATGTCATTTCAATAAAATGACTTGACGTCGTGACTCGGTTGTCTGAAGCGTGCTATAGTGTTCACCGGCGTTGTCCATGCCTTATCGCGATTAGTTGTTCCCAGTAATTTGCAACCATGCAATGAGCGTCATTGTATTTCCTTTGCAATACCTGTTGTGTTTTACTAGCTGAGAAACATTTGAGTTGGTTTTACTCCTGGTTCGTTTTTTTTCTGGGCAGTGTCTCTTTTTAACAGGATTCCTAGGATCTTTTCTGACATGCGTTGTGGATACAGGTCCTGACCTGTATGGTAATTACACTGAACAAAAATATGTTGGTCCCAGGTTTCATGAGCTGAAATGTTCCATATGCAAAAAAAAAAAGCATACATTTAATTTACATCCCTGTTACTGAGCATTTCTCCTTTGCCAAGATAGTCCATCCACCTGACAGGCGTGGCATATCAAGAAGCTGATTAAACAGCATGATCATTACACAGGTGTACCTTGTGCTCGGGACAAAAGGCCACTTTAAAATGTGTGGTTTTGTCACAACACGATGCCACAGATGTCTCAAGTTTTGAGGGAGCATGTAATTGCATGGTGACTGCAGGAATGTCCACCAGAGCTGTTGCCAGATATTTTAATGGTCATTTCCTTACCATAAGCCACCTACGTCATTTTAGAGAATTTGTCAGAATGTCCAACCGGCCTCACAACCACAGGCCACATGTAACCACGTCACCCATGGCTGCTCCCCTGCCCAGTCATTTGAAATCTGTAGATTAGGGCCTAATGAATTTATTTTAAATCAACTGATGTCCTTATGAACTTTAACTCAGTAAAATCATTATATTTTTGTTTCTTTTATAGAATGAGGTGAATCAGTTGGTTAAAATAATGGAGATGACTCAAGTAAAACGATTCCATGCTGACTGTCAGCGTCGGCTTTCTATTCCGCAACAAAGCCTCCTTCACTCACGCCACCAAACTTACCCTAGTAAAACTGACTATCCTACCGATCCTCGACTTCGGCGATGTTATCTACAAAATAGCTTCCAACACTCTACTCAGCAAACTGGATGCAGTTTATCACAGTGCCATCCGTTTTGTCACTAAAGCACCTTATACCACCCACCACTGCGACCTGTATGCTCTAGTCGGCTGGCCCTCGCTACATATTTGTCGCCAGACCCACTGGCTCCAGGTCATCTACAAGTCCATGCTAGGTAAAGCTCCGCCTTATCTCAGTTCACTGGTCACAATGGCAACACCCACCCGTAGCACGCGCTCCAGCAGGTGTATCTCACTGATCATCCCTAAAGCCAACACCTCATTTGGCCGCCTTGCGTTCCAGTTCTCTGCTGCCTGTGACTGGAACGAATTGCAAAAATCGCTGAAGTTGGAGACTTTTATCTCCCTCACCAACTTCAAACATCAACTATCTGAGCAGCTAACTGATCGCTGCAGCTGTACATAGTCTATCGGTAAATCGCCCACCCATTTTTACCTACCTCATCCCCATACTGTTTTTATTAATTTACTTTTCTGCTCTTTTGCACAACAATATCTCTACCTGTACATGACCATCTGATCATTTATCACTCCAGTGTTAATCTGCAAAATTGTAATTATTCGCCTACCTCATGCCTTTTGCACACAATGTATATAGACTCCCCTTTTTTTTCTACTGTGTTATTGACTTGTTAATTGTTTACTCCATGTGTAACTCTGTTGTCTGTTTACACTGCTATGCTTTATCTTGGCCAGGTCGCAGTTGCAAATGAGAACTTGTTCTCAACTAGCCTACCTGGTTAAATAAAGGTAAAATAAAAATAAAAAAGCCAGGCCTAGTCTAAACGGAACCAGTAGTGGTCTCTCTTGCCTTCTGTGATTGGCAGAAGTCATAAGATGCCCCCTGATATTGACCAATAGGAGGACATCTGGGAGGTCTCCTGTAGTTTTAGGTTTCAGTTAGGGGGACAAACAGTGGCTATTTAGCTACAGCAAGTAGAGTAGTGTCAGCTATAGTCCATAGCTTTAGATCGCTGAACAAAAGATGCAGCACTCAGACATACAGTAAATGCAGCATAGACATCACATAGGCTGTCTTTAATATTCTGTAGTGTGTAGCCTAGATAACACCTCAGGGACTATGAAAGTTAAACCCCACTAACCGATTTGCTGCACAGTAGAAACATGGGTGCCTTATCACATTATTAGTTCAATGACTACTAGGCCTACCGCATCTACACAAAAGAACATGTCAATGTCATGTTACACACTGGTTCCACAATCTGGTTCTTGTCCCTGCTTTCTTGGAAAATCAAGCTGTTGCATTGCAAATTTCCATCAGTATCACGAGTTTGAATTAAATGATGAGAACTGGAGGGAAATGGAGTGCCCTTGAGCTGGTGCAGAATGAGAAGGAGAGAAAAGAGCGGGAAAGAAAGGCATTGGCACAGCAACCTTATTGTTGGCACAGCAACCTTATTGTTGACCCAGATCGTTCCCCTCCTCCCCAGTCCTCCACACAGTGAGTATCACAGCTGTCCTGTCCCTCTTTGATAGCCTGTTGGCTTCTGGAATGATACAATGTCCAATGGTTGAAATAAGCAGAGGTTTTAAACCAAGTTTTGAGTTGTCATCTTAGTTGGCACAAAGTTTTGCGGTTTGAGGTTGTTGTGCACTAAATCTGACTTTGTTGTACAGTGCATTCGGAAAGTATTCAGACCCCTTGACCTTTTTCCTCCCCAAATTACGTTACAGCCTTTAATCTATTTTAAAATAATTGTTCCCCCTGATTGGAATGCTGCAGAGATGGTTGTCCTTCTGGAAGGTTCTCCCATCTCAGCAGAGGAACTCTGGAGCTCTGCCAGAGTGACCATCAGGTTCTTGGTCACCTCCCAGAACAAGGCCCTTCTCCCCTGATTGCTCAGTATGGCCAGCTCTAGGAATAGTCTTGGTGGTTCCAAACTTCTTCCATTTAAGAATGATTGAGGCCACTGGGTTCTTGGACCTTCAATGTTGCAAAAAAATGTGTTGGTATCCTTCCCCAGATCTGTGCCTCTACACAATCCTGTCTCTGAGCTCTACAGACAATTCCTTTGACTTCTTGGTTTTTGCACTGTCAACTGTGGGACCTTTATCGAGACAGGTGTCGTGTCTTTGGCTATGCCGGATTAAGTGATATGACATGCTATTCTATAAGATGATTTCTCCGTAATTAATATTACCTGATTGAGCTAATCATGTAAATGTAATTAACTAGAGTCGGGCACGACAAAATAATATTTATAGAGCTGTTATCTTCCGAAATAAACTCTTAAAAACCTATTAATATTTTACATCAATAGCAGTCAATATTAATCGACATCTTAATTCAGTCTCATCTGAAAGTTGTAAAATCATGGTTATCTGCACGAACCCTGGCTAACAAGTTGAATCATCAATACAAAATTGGGTTTAATTATTTATTTACTAAATACCTAACTAATTACACATAATTAAATCATAACTTGATTACAAATTACGTCATAAAGGACAACGTCCCTAGCGGGTGGAACAGATATGAGAGATTTTTTTTTTGTAACAAAGGGGCTGGGTTTGAGTGAAAGAGCGGGAAGACTGAGGAACAAAGGGTGACGCTGTGCTATCGTAAATACAGCATCTTATGCATTCTAAATGACCGCCCATTTGGAAAAGGAAAATGCAATAAATATTTACTCTGAGCTGCGCTTCGGTAGGTTGGTGGTAGATAGTAGGCCATGCTGCCCAACCGAGTCCCTTGAAGAATGTCTCTGCTGGTAAATTGAATACGTTGTTGTAATGTCGTTGTGGGGTAGACGGGATACTCTGTCTGTTCCTTCCTAACCCTCGTTTGCAGCGGCTGTTGCTAACTCAACGGCTAGGAGGTATCACTTCTGTCGTGAATAAGAGTTCAAAGCTCATGCTGATGTTGGCTTCGTTCTGTAGTTATCTGAACCATTCTGACATCGGACCATCGTCCTCGGAACAGCAGGTTATATTGTCGTCAAGGGCTTATATAGGAAGGGAGAGGAGGGTGTGTTTGAAAAGTTTTATAGCCCATGTCCCTTCACAGGGGCGGGCCACTGGCGGGCCGCAGAGCCCTACCTTATGAAAACCCAAATCTCACATTTTAGAAGCTAAAATCACATTTCATCCCATCACAAATAATGTCATATTCAAACATTTAAATTGAACAACAATTCCATGTGAATCCGATAACTCTGTGTAGACTTTCCACTGTAGAGTTTGTCATCTTATCATTGATGAGAACGTCTCAGATGACAACCGAACTGACATCATATTCATTAAGTACCACCGCATATGTTCAATTGGTCAGATTACCAGAATATAGTTCATTTCCCCCCACCTTCTGATGTTCCCAGAATCTCTATGTTAACCAAGGGTTTTGCAAATGTAACATCGGTAGGGTAGAGGGAGGAAAAAGGGGGAAAGCGGTATTTATGACTGTCATAAACCTATCCCCCAGGCCAACGTCATGACACAGGTGTCTGCCTTTCCAAATCAAGTCCAATCAATTTAATTTACCGCAGGTGGACTCTAATCAAGTTGTAGAAACATCACAAGGATCATCAATGGAAACAGGATGCACCTGAGATTGAGATCAATTTCAAGTCTCAGAGCAAAGGGTCTGAATACTTATGTAAATAATGTGTTTCATTTTTTTTTTTTTTTTATACTTTTGCAAAAAATTCTAAACCTGTTTTTCCCTTTGTCATTGTGGGTAGATTGATGCAACGAAACAATTTAATATATTTTAGAGTAAGGCTGTAATGTGGAAAAAGTCAAGGGGTCTGAATACTTTCTGAATGCACTGTGGATAACCATATCTGTGTATTAACTGTAACTCTGTTTTATTTGCAGGGAGTTAAGAAGCCCTTCACTGAGGTCATTAAAGCCAACATCGGTGATGCACATGCCATGGGCCAGAAACCAATCACATTTTTCAGACAGGTCTGTTAATTGTTCTAAACCTGTGGTACATTTTTATATCCAAGTGTCCCATTATTACAGATGACTATTTACAAAATATGACTTGATCTGCTTTGTTCCTGTCAGGTTATAGCGCTGTGCGTGTACCCGGATCTCCTAGAAGACGACAAGTTTCCAGAGGACGCTAAAAACCGAGCGCGGCGCATCCTTCAGGCCTGTGGAGGGGGTAGTTTAGGTGAAACACCGCTAGTTCTACTGTAGGCAGGCAGTGTGTACATGCTGAATGACAAACATTGGATAAATATCCACTGAACTTGTATTTTTACTCCAGGTGCATACAGTGCTAGTTCAGGCATTGAGGTCATACGACAAGATGTTGCTAAATACATTGAGAAGCGGGACAGTGGAATTCCCAGTAACCCTGACGACATCTACCTCTCTACTGGGGCCAGTGATGCTATAGTGGTAAGAATGACGATGACAACCTTTATTTTAATTTCCGGTCAATGGCAATTCGATCTACAGTACATGACTCCCCCCTTTCAGTCCTTTCTACCTCCCTCACATTTACATTTAAGTCATTTAGCAGACGCTCTTATCCAGAGCGACTTACCCTCTGTCCTGTAGACCATGCTGAAGTTGTTGACGTCAGGCGAGGGGAAGACCCGTACAGGGGTGATGATCTCCATCCCTCAGTACCCCCTCTACTCTGCTTCACTGGCTGTGCTGGCGGCTGTCCAGATCAGCTACTACCTGGATGAGGACAAGTGCTGGAGCCTGGACATTGGTGAGCTGAGGAGGTCTGTGAAGGCAGCTAGGGAGCACTGTAACCCCCGCGCCCTCTGCATTATCAACCCTGGCAACCCCACAGGTATGTGGAAAAGTTTCCGTTCCAAAACATTAGTGATCTGTGAGTCCTTTTTAATTTATACCCAATCTCTGTTCTGATTAGTGTACTCCCTTCACTGTGTAGGTCAAGTCCAGAACAGGCAGAGCATTGAAGATGTGATCCGATTCGCTGCTGAGGAGCACCTTTTCCTGATGGCTGATGAGGTAATTTGTATTATTATTAATCTCTTGTTTCTGGTTTGACCTTTCTCCCCCTTCTCTAAGGTGTTTCTTCTAGACTAGTTACTCAATATGTATGACTCCCTCCCTCTTTTCCTGATAGGTTTACCAGGATAATGTGTACATGGAGGGTTGCCAGTTCCACTCCTTTAAGAAGGTTCTGTTTGAGATGGGACCAGAGTACTCCAGTGTTGTGGAGCTGGCCTCCTTCCATTCCACCTCCAAATGCTACATGGGAGAGTAAGTCTTTAGCTACACACCCATACATTCTCAGATGGTGACTGACTGCACTACTTGGCTCTTTATAAAACGTACCTTTTGATACGTTGGCTGTGAATGAAGTGTTCTCCAATTTTCTGCAAGGGATACGTTAATGTACCATGTTGATGTTTGTCACTGACTGTCCTGCAGGTGTGGTTTCAGGGGAGGATACATGGAGGTGATTAACATGGACCCTGAGGTGAAGTTGCAGCTGACTAAGCTGGTGTCTGTGCAGCTGTGCCCCTCCATCCCTGGGCAGGTCCTACTGGACCTGGTAGTCAACCCCCCCCAGCCTGACGAACCTTCCTACGCCACCTTCATCAAGGTCCGCATACACATGATGTGGCTGTTCAGTTAGGATAAATGTTCCATGAAGGTTATTACAGTGTAACAAGTGCTGTTTATTTTATTTGTATGTAAAATAAAATATACCAACTTGTTGGTATTAACCTGACCTGTTTACAGGAGCGTACTGCCAACCTGCATATCCTGTCTGAGAAGGCCAAGATGACAGAGCAAGTCCTCAACACAGTCCCAGGGATCCACTGTAACCCTGTCCAGGGAGCCATGTACACCTTCCCCCGCCTCACACTGCCAGAAAAAGCCATCAACGCGGCCAAGGTCTCTCTTCCTCGCTCTCTAACCCCCCCTCTTTACTTGTATTTGAATGATCTGCCTGTTTCTGATGCGCTTCTCAGTTGTTTTCTTCCAATGTTGTTCAACCCATATGCCCCCTGCACGCTCTGTGTTGCTGTGTGTGTAGGAACAGGAACAGGCTCCAGACATATTCTACTGTATGAAACTGCTGGAGGAGATGGGCATCTGTCTGGTCCCAGGGAGTGGCTTCGGACAGAGGGATGGAACCTACCACTTCAGGTTAGACCTGTTCACTGCTACTGTACAGTGTCAATGCCAGTGTTTAGTGATGGTTAAGGTACGATGATAACACCGAAAAATTCATTCTTTCTGTAGGATGACCATCTTGCCTGCAACTGAAAAGCTGAAGATCGTTTTAGAAAAGATCAGGGAGTTTCATAAGCGGTTCACAGAGGAGTTCTCATAACCCTAAACTCCTCCCCCAGATGCAGTCTGTTTCAGAAACTCACCCATCCTCTTCAGAAAATGGATTGAATAGCCAACAAAGGGTGCCAGTGAGTTACCAAGTGTCATTGTGTGGCTGGAACTGGAACAGTCACCACAACACACCTTGTGTTGGAATATCTCCCCTCTAATACTCGAGTTGACATTGCAAGGGAAGCACTGTTAAAAAAACGGAACTATTCAACATGGTGCCTGCTATTCTGTTTTAGCTTATTGTTTTTAATTGTGTCAGCATCTGCACAGTGGCTGGAGAGAACAGGCTCATAGTAATGGCTGGAACAGAATGTATGGAACTGTATCAAACACATGGTTTCCATTATTATGAGCTGTTCTCCCCTCACCAGCCTCCTTTGCAATATGTGTGTATTCATGTGATGACTGAAAACCGATATCAGCTCATGACTTTTTTTTTTCTTCCAGTTAAGAGTTTACTTGTCCTGCCAAGTATTTTACAGGTCATACAGCAACACTGGTCCAAACTAGTCCAAATATCAGTAAATGGTTGGTGGAGGTGTGCTTCTTTTGCACGACAGGAGTGCAATGGATATTGCGTTGAAACAGGTGCTGGGTTGAAAAGAGTAGTTTCCATTGAACAGTTGACTGTAGCTACAGGTGTGTGTATATATATATATATATTTGTGACTAATGTTGATTGTATCAAGAATTGTATAAATAAAATAAATGTATTTGTCTACTGTATTGGTAGTTGAAAGAGAGATTGTCAACTGAGTTTACTTCTACAAAGAGACTATTTACTGCATTCTCTGACAATATTTATGTTAATGTCACTGACTATAGGAGTTGAAAAGACGGCACAAACAGATCTGGCTATACTACATATCATATTTTGTAAATGTGTCAAAAAAACATGAATGCATGATTGGGTTACAAGGTATGTCAAACTCTGTCCACCAGGAGGAGACACCGTCACTACTTGAAGAACGGATCCACTTCCAAATGATTGGCATACTGAGACTCCAATAGAACTTTAGACAGTCGCTATTGTTACCAACCCAAATGCAGATGTACTGTTGGTAGGCGGGCACGGAACAGGAAATGGTCTTAATGAATGATGCAGTTTCAGCTCCACAGTGCAAACGTTTGTAAATGATCAATATTCAGTTATATATGTATTAACACGCACTATTAGATGAGTTTCAAACAAGACGTTTGTTTTACTGGACTTCTGAAATTTCATCCCAGCAAATAATATCCATTGACGGTAAGCCTAGCTTGCTACTAACTGTTAGCTAGCTAACGTAACGTTAACTCGTGATGAACGCCTATATATCCTATCAAATATATATATATTTTTTCAATATCTACACTATAGACTTTCCCAGTTATATTTTAATAAAAGGATAGTAACTACTATTGGCCATAACTATCTACGTAGGCAGGCCCTTCGACCATAAGATGTGTGCTAACCAGCTGGCTACCATTTCAGCTAGTTACTATAGCTGTTACACCTATTTATTACCATCTCAGCTTTCATGACTTCTGCCATCAAAATGCTCAAATCCAGCCAACAATAGTGTTTTGTTATAGTGACATGGAATAACTACAATAACGTATTCATCACTAAATGCAGTTTGCTGCATTTTCTCTGGTCTGTGCACCCTTTTCTGTCCACAGCAATGGGGGAGGTTGAGCTGTCCTGTCTGGCCTATGTGAAGATGTACCTGCACGGCTGTTTGTTTCCACGGTGTAGTGTCAATGGGCTGCTGTTGTCGTCCAGTCCAGCAGGTGGTGCTGTGTGTGTGACGGACTGTGTTCCCCTGCTCCACTCTCACTTACCTTTGGCTCCCATCACCCAGCTGGGTCTCACACAGGTAACCATTTAATATCCTGAGTGATCTTCACTGTCAAACATGTGTCTGAAATGACCAATACAGTTAGCCTAACTACTCATCCTTACCTGGCAGTGGTGCATGTACATTGTGGTTGTCTTTTGACTTAATGTATTTGTTATGTTGTAATGTATCCTACCTTTTGCTTCAGGTGGATGTATGGTGTGCACAGACACAGCAAAGGATTGTAGGATACTACCAAGCCAACGCTTGTGTGTCAGACAACAGGTGTGTCCCATAGTGGTCCAGCTTCACCTCTGTAGATGTTATTTTCTCTATTTGGTCGTTTGTGGCTGATAGCCTGCTTATCACATGCATATGCTGTCATGCACTGCTGTCATTGTAAAATAAGAATTTGTTCTTAGCTGACTTGCTTAGTTAAATAAAAATATCACCTGTGTTAAACACGAACCATTCCTTCTCTCTCTCCTTCGTTGGGCAGCCCTACGCCATGTGCATTGAAGATTGCAGATAAGATTGCCGAGCAGTGTAACAATGCAGTTTTGTTAATGGTAAGTATCCACGAAAATGTAGTCTAAATTCCTGTGTGTGTACATGATGTGTGTAGATTTTTGGTAAATCTACTTCTCTGATCTATGTGGCTTTTCAGATTGATGGTGGAAAGATGTCACCTGACTACAGGGTGCCTCCCATAGTGATGTATGAGCGGAAAGACACCCGCTGGACCCTCAAAGACAAACATACGTAAGAGCTGGACATCTCTGCTGTCCTTTCAAGATACTGTAGTTAACTATAGTTTGCTTTTCTGTTATTAATAGCACACCTTTTATCAACTGCATATGACTACATACATTGCACCTGAGTGAGCATGGAACTAAATTCCAATAGTCAGTAGCTAGGTTTCCATCTAAATGGTGACAGATTTTCATGCGAATATTCTAAAATCTGCATAAAAACAATGTGTATTTTCCTACCAGAGATGTTTCCATCAAATTGACTCGTTGCAGATAAAAGGCTGTGTGTGATGACCTAGTGCACATAAAAACAACTTGTGGTTAAATTCCCATGTACCGAAATAATAATAAAAAGTACAAGTTAAATGGGTTTATCACATTTTCAACTCTTCTGATGGTTTTGTCACAAAATGTTGCGTTATATAATGAATGTGCCCACTCTGGTCTTAGTACGTGTGCTCTAGCCAACAGCTGGCAGATAGTGCGGGTATAGCCTATGTAACAGTATAACTTTTTAATCCGGGCTCGAACCAGGGACCCTCTTGCACACACAGACAACTGACACCCACGAAAGCAGTTACCCATCGCTCCACAAAAGCCGTGGCCCTTGCAGAGTAAGGGGAACCACTACTTCAAGGTCTCAGAGCAAGTGACGTCACCGATTGAAACGCTATTAGTGCGCACCACCGCTAACGAGCTAGCCATTTCACATCGGTTACACCTACATGAGAGTATTAAGGACAAAAGAGATATTATCTTTGTGAAATGGCAGCCAAGCATGTCACCAGAATTAGACCCTCAATATTTATTGGAAAGGAGCATAAAGCTCATCACTGCACTTTCACCACCTTGTGAAGTATATCATAACTTATTTCATCTGTTGCCTAATAAATTGCATACTTTCCCAAGTCGTAGTGGGAGGACAACATAACATATCGCCTGACTCCAAGTTTACTTCGATATGGTTATCAATGTGCATAAGCGTTTAGTCATTTACACAATTTTAGACAAAAAGATCCCACCTTGTCTAGCATGTTTTGTCAACATTTGGAAAGTGCACCGCCAAATGTAATGTTTCCATCAGGCCTGTCTAGGCATTTTTCAACTGTCATGTACTTCACTTGCATAAAAAGGTTGGATGGAAACATGGTTAGTGTTAGTACCTGAAGAGGGAAGTACAGGTTCATTTAAAGTTACCTTTGTTTTTCTTCCAGGATAATGCTGCGGCAGTGGGAGGAGACCCGGGAAATAGCCAATCAGCTGCTGGACTCTGGAGATCACTCATTATTAGTGGATTTTGACAGCCATTTGGACGACATCACTAGGGACTGGACAAATCAGAAACTCAATGCCAAAATAGCAGAGCTTGCCTCACCAGCCAATGGTAATGTCTGAAATAAGTTTGTGGTTTAATTTGTTACTTTGAAAAAGTTTGAATTATTTGTCTTAAACCTACTGATACTACAAATTAAGAATATTTTTATTAACATATAACAGTCAAATAAGCGCACATCATCCAAGATAATATGAAATGCATTTAATGCGGTCAGACAGAACATTGAATAAAA
Source organism: Oncorhynchus keta (assembly GCF_023373465.1). NCBI lineage: Eukaryota > Metazoa > Chordata > Actinopteri > Salmoniformes > Salmonidae > Oncorhynchus > Oncorhynchus keta. The sequence goes on along the minus strand of NC_068424.1, from coordinate 18,777,499 downwards.
GACAAGCATAAATAACAAATATTTAGTTTGACAAATCTGTGCAGTCTTCCGGTCTCTCAGTCAGTGTGCCTTGTCAAACCCAGTAGCCATGTTGTTAACCCACTTACAACTGACAAAGCTGTGCTCATAGTTCACTGACTGCTAATGGCATCACATTATGTGCATCCTGTCCCACTGCTTTCAGTGTGTAACCTTATATACATTTATTAAACTACATCTACAAACTACTTCAAGTGTTCATGTGCTATGTTCATATAAATATCAATTCAAATTAATTTCTACAATACTAACAGATTAAAAAGTCTGACGAGGCCAGCCATCACCTTGTGCACTTAAAGGCTTAAATAGACCTTATGTATAAACATACTTGATTTGTGCAATAGAGCAGATTGCCAGTTCAAAGGTGCAGAAAACAACCTTTCAGACATGGTCCCTAGAACAGTCTTCACACCTGCTTTATACTGTGGCTTGTGTAATTTACTAATTGGGTAAACCTGTAAAGTGACCCGCCATGCAAAACTGGGCCAATCTCATTAACACTAACTTCCTACGGTTGGGACTAGTAGTAAGTGCTGAGTTATGGAGAGAAGATTAACAAATGCAAAACAAACTCACTTGCTCTTGAATACATACTTGCAAACACATTTAAGAGTCCAATGTCTCTAGTGAAGGAGCCTGCTTCAAAGTCTAGGAATATTAATGTCCTCTATAGAAATGTGCGTTACCACTTTCAGAAACAGAAATGGAAGACAAGTTCGTTTCCCGCCTCATAACGGTTGGCATGGTGATGATCAAATCACTGACCTTCAGCCTACTATGGCTTCAGAGCCTGTCAGTGTTTCTCTCATATGCTACTTAAAACAACTTGGTCAACAGGTACACCTATGTAAGCAACATTTGGACACGGAGAGGTGTCTGACGCAGTACCAGTCAGCATTCAAAGACTGCAACAAGGAGTAGAAGTATCTGACTCCATATAAAAGTGAGTTTGGAACATCAGTATAACATCACAAGTTGGTAAAGGGCAATACTGAGGGCAAAACCAAAGTGACATCTTCCACTCCATGTAGTGCTATTCAGACAAGTATTTAGTGCATCATGTGTATACCTTAGTATCTGATCAGAGTGCTTCATTTAAAAAAAGACTAGTCAATTATACAAGATGTTCTGTGATTGGATGCTAAAGGACACTTTTACGTGCTATCCCGCCCCCATTTGAAGTTGACATTTTTAAATGTTTAGGGTTTAAGGTAGGGATGTCTCAAGGATCTCGGATAGCAATGAACCTGATACCAGGTTGATGGTGACCTCTCCTGATTCGCTGGTTATGTTGCGGAAGTAGGTCATTGACTCCCGGAAGTCTTCAGCTTCCTTGACCTGCTGCTGAGCCCAGGGTAGGGTTATCTGGAGGAGAGGGGGTGGGTGGTTCAATCCCTCTTATTTCACAGGGAAAAATAAGGTGTAGCAATGCTGTACTTTCATAAACCTTAGGGATCTATTCAATCTGTAAAGCTGTTAACAGATTCCCTGATTTTTATATATTTTAAAGGTAATTTCAGATTGAGCACACAAATGCAGTCTTCGCTAAAGCAGAAACATTGCCTTTAAATTTCAATCACGCTTTAAAGCTGAACTTCTGCGATGCAGATTGAATAGACTAGTATTAACATTCTACGGTATGCATTTGCTACACCTTTTTGTTTACATTTGAACAGGTTTAACAGTTATTTTATGATTAGGTGGGAACGGCTTAGTCAGCTGTACCTGTGTGACGATGAGTTTGCTGGATGGGTCCTCTTTGTCACTGAAACACAAGGTGAAGCCACACTGAGGAGGGTCTCCCCCATGGCTGCTGAAGTGGTCTAGCTCTAAGGAAACAGTCAGTAAATACACACTGACTGCTGAAATACTCAAATCCATTAAGGGGACAAAAAAGAAGTGGGGTGATCCTCACCGAGAGAGTGAACAGCCCCATGTCACTCACCCATTCTGAAAGCCTCTCTATCGAAGAGCCGCACGGGCTCCACAGCATGGTTCATCTTGTGCGGTCCCGCCGTGGCTGAATGTGGCCCTGTCCAGAACACCTGGCCCTGGCAGTAGCGCTTAGCATAGACCCCTGTTCTCATGGAGGTCAGGATCACCCCTTTCTCCATGAAGGGCAGCAGGGTGGAGAGGGCCTGGAACTGGGGCCCGATGCTGGAGGTCAAGGTGGAAGGGGGGTCGGGCAGGGGGATGCGGGGGAACCCAGCCACCATCAGGGTGGGGGGAACGGGCGAAGAGGGCAGATAGGCGATCCGGACATCGCTGCCCATGACCCCACGTTTAAGCACCTCCTCTCCCATGTACTTCACTAAGACATGGAAAGAGTCCCGGGCTGGGGGAGAGAATGAGATTGAATGAGAGACTGCAGACTGCGTTTTCAGTGTATGTGATGAAAACCAGTTCTGATATACTCTGTCTAGCATTTACTGTAGCATTACCTCCAGGGGGAGGGACGGTCTCGATCGTGAAGTTCACCTGGATCTCATTGACTGCTAGAGGAAGACAACAGAATGTCAAGAGCATGTCAATCAACCACATGCTATTGGAACTCCACAGACTGAAGAGACTGTTGATGCTGGATCTCTCAGCCACTAACATAGAGATTCAGTGTCTGACAGACATGACATTGCATTAGTAAGACATAAGACTTACTCCCAGCACTCTTCACCATGACCGAGGGCTGATCAACCTGGTCTAGCTGGATTGTAAGAACACTTTCCTCAATCTCCTGAACAGACTGATAAATAGAAACATCAAACATGTCGGTGAGAGACTGACATAACTAATAGAGATGCATCCAAAAGTTTCTATAACTTGTTTCCATTGGATTGGTATTTTCCCCTCAAAATGCCAGACCTACCATGGTGATTGGTAGGGAGGTGGTAACCTCTTTCATCTGCTTGACCTTCACCACCTCTTCCTCCGCCTCGATGTCTGAATCGCGGCTCCTTCTCTTCCTCCCCCCTGCTCTGGCTTGGACCTTCATGTCAACACTCCCCAATGCTGTGAAGAGAAAAGGGACCATAGGTCACGGATTTGTTTACTGCCCTGCTTTGAAGTTGTCTCCATAGCTACAAACTATATGGAGTTATTGTTGTGCTAATTTGCATGGATGACTCTGGTATGACTATGAACCTTTGGACTGACTGAGGGAACTAGAGTATTGAAGTTGGCAAATGTCAATCCTCTCAACCTTGAGTGAAATTTAAAGAATGTAAGAGGCTACACCCAGTTTCTATTGCCAGATCGTAGGTATGATGTTGTTATAGATGTCTACACAAAGGATCAAAAGATAATTGCTGGATCATCTTAGCAGAGGGGTAGAAATAAACATAGTTTAACAAACTAACAGCGTGTGTGCTGGTCTCACCTTGTTCGTTGATGGGTACGAGGCGGTAGACTTTGTATGGTTCGGAGATTTCCAGCTGTGACCTCTCAGGTTCCTCTCTGAACTCCGGGCTCTTATTGAGAGCAACTCGCAGCCGTGTCTTCCAGGAGGCAGGGTCCGCATGACACCCCTCAGACAACTTCCCCTTAAACACTGCCCACGCCTGTCGAGGAGTAGAAAGAGGAAGGCATTTAGATGCAGGAAGTAATATCTACTACTGTGTTTTTAATAGATAATACATGACGAGCCTACTGTAAAATGTCAATGAACTAGTCATAAAGTTGTTAGTGTTAGGACCTTGAAGATGGCTCCATCCACTTCGCTGCGGAATTCTTGTTTCCCGGCGTGTTTCCATGGTATACGAAACATGGTCTCGTCGTCGTCGTCCCATATCAGGCCAGGGTACTTCCCACTGCTGACCTGCACCAATACATTCAACAGGATGCGGTGAGTGTTGCTTGGGAAACACTCGACCCATTTCCCAGACAGTACATTGACTCTACCTATCACTATGACATAGCAGCTGAAACACTCACTGTAGTCAGTTGTTACAATTAACACACATTTGACTATTGAGCCCATCCTCCAAACACTCACCTGTTCTACCATCCAAGCGCGTAGTCTGCGCGTGGAGCGAATTTTCCCAGATGCCATAGCTGTGAAGAGGCAGTATAACTTCATTTGAGTCTAGTTTGGCAATACACATTTGTGTCTGATAAAAACGATACACTATACAATGGAAAATAAATAAACCAAACAGAATACACGAAGAGTGCTAGCTGTGAGGAGTGTGGTAGTGCATAAATAACAAGTTATTTTCAGCTGTTTGAAGATGGTGTACAAAACAGGAAGTAAAAAGATGAGCTAGCCGTAAGCATAGAAGTAGCGCACAAAGAATGGATATACAGCTTCAGACTTGCTTTCAATGAAAATGACATCCATAACTCACATTTCTATATGAATTTGGTCGGGTCGCTCACATTGTTACTTACAGGACTTTTAAATAATTTATTATTGGTGAGTAAATATAATGCCAAAGATGGTTTGACTGTGATTACACTTAGAGACGATACTATAGTGTAACGACCCTGGGTTTATGAACGCGGAAATCAGCTCTGCCCGCAGGAGCTATTCTTTTGCGGCACAGTCGATAGCGCGCCGGACCTCGGGCTCGATACCTGATCCCTGCTGTTTCATTACAATATATTTAATTGTATATTCATGATAAAGCATGAAATAACTACATTTTATAAATGCAGCAGACGCGGATAAGCGCGACTTACAGTAGTGAGTGCATACATTTGTTTTTGTTCGTACGGGTGCCCCGTGGGAATCGAACCCACAATTCTGGCTTTGCAAGCGCTATGCTCGACCAACTGAGCCACATGCGACCGAATCACGTTGATCACGATCCTAAAGTAATTCATTTTTATTCTGCACCGGTTGGTATGAAAAATATATCAAACTATTCATCTCCATCTAAAAATAGCGAACTAAATAAATCAAGATTGCTCATGAAGCGAAACCTACATATTTTCCACAGATTTAGAATGATTGTCATTCATGTATGTTATTGGGTGACCTGGTTTCGCTTACCTTAGGTTGCGTTTCCTCCGTTTCCTAAATACAGTTGAGCGCACCCCCGCATTGCACTTTGACTGGAAATCCAGAAGTTGTTTACTTGCCTCGCACAGAGCAGAGGGGGACGTTCCTTTTCCCAGAAATCACGTGACTTTACAGAACTAACTTAGGTACTGTTGTGACGCCAGGGGGCAACATATCGCTTAAAATATGGCCTATGCTCAGAAAGTCGTCTCCCCAGGCAGAGCCTCCCACAATTAACACCCAAATGCATAAAAAACACCAGACACCCCTCAGCCCTCAAATGAAGTGGACACTTCAAATCAAATTTTATTGGACACATACACATGGTCAGCAGATGTTAATGTGAGTGTAGCAATGCTTGTGCTTCTACATTCCAACAATCTAACAATTCCACAACTACCAAATACACACACACATCTAAAGGGATGGAATAAGAATATGTACATATAAATAAGGATGAGCGATGACCGAGCGGGATAGGCAAGATGCAATAGATGGTATAAAATACAGTATATAAACTAAGCAAAAAAAGAAATGTCCTCTCACGTGTTTATTTTCAGCAAGCTTAAGATGTGTAAAAATGTGTATGAACATACAAGATTCAGCAACTGAGACATAAACTGAACAGGTTCCAAAGACATGTGATGAACAGAAGTGGAATAATGTGTCCCGGAACAAGGGGGGTTTCAAAATCAAAAGTAACAGTCAGTATCTGGTGTGGCCACCAGCTGCATTAAATACTGCAGTGCATCTCCTCATGGACTGTACCAGATTTGCCAGTTCTTGCTGTGAGATGTTACCCCACTCTTCTACCAAGGCACCTGCATGTTCCCGGACATTTCTGGGGGGAATGGCCCTAGCCCTCACCCTCCGATCCAACAGGTCCCAGACGTGCTCACTGGGATTGAGATCCAGGCTCTTTGCTGGCCATGGCAGAACACGGACATTCCTGTCTTGCAGGAAATCATGCACAGAACGAGCAGTATGGCTGATGGCATTGTCATGCTGGAGGGACATGTCAGGATGAGCCTGCAGGAAGGGTGCCACATGAGGGGGGAGGATGTTTTCCCTGTAACACACAGCATTGAGATTGCCTGCAATGACAACAAGCTCAGTCCAATGATGCTGTGACACAACACCCAATACCATGATGGACCCTCCACCTTCAAATCAATCCCCCTCCAGAGTATAGGCCTCAGTGTAACGCTAATTTCTTCGGCGATAAACGCATATCCGACCATCACCCCCGGTGAGACAAAACCGCGACTCGTCAGTGAAGAGCACTTTTTGCCAGTCCTGTCTGGTCCAGACGGTTGGTTTGTGCCCATAATCGACGTTGTTGTCAGTGACGTCTGGTGAGGACCTGCCTTACAACAGGCCTACAAGCCCTCAGTCCAGCCTTTCTCAGCCTATTGCGAACAGTCTGAGCACTGATGGCTGGATTGTGCGTTCCTGGTGTAACTTGGGCAGTTGTTGCCATTCTGTACCTGTCCCGCAGGTGTGATGTTCGGATGTACCGATCCTGTGCAGGTGTTGCACGTGCTCTGGTAATACGAGGACAATCAGATGTCCCTCCTGTTTCCCTGTAGCGCTGTCTTAGGCGTCTCACAGTACGGACATTGCAATTTATTGCCCTGGCCATATCTGCAGTCCTCATGGCTCCTTGCAGCATGCCTAAGGCACGTTCACACAGATGAGCAGGGACCCTGGGCATCTTTCTTTTGGTGTTTTTCAGAGCCAGTAGAAAGGCCTCTAGTGTCCTAAGTTTTCATAAATGTGACCTTAATTGCCTACCATCTGTAAGCTGTTAGTGTCTTAACGACCGTTCCACAGATGCATGTTCATTAAATGTTTATGGTTCATTGAACAACCATGGGAAACAGTGTTTAAACCCTTTACAATGAAGATCTGTGAAGTTATTTAGATTTTTATGAATTATCTTTGAAAGACAGGGTCCTGAAAAGGGGACTTTTCTTTTTTTGCTGAGTTTACATGTGAGATGAGTAAACATTATTGAAGTGGCCAATGATTTCGAGTTTATGTACAGTCGTGGCCAAAAGTATTGAGAATGACACAAATATTAACTTTTACATTCTGCTCCCTCAGTTTGTATGATGGCAATTTGCATGTACGCCAGAATGTTATGAAGAGTGATCAGATGAATTGCAATTAATTGCAAAGTCCCTATTTGCCATGCAAATGAACTGAATCCCCCCAAAACATGTCCACTGCATTTCAGCCCTGCCACAAAAGGACCAGCTGACATGTCAGTGATTCTCTCGTTAACACAGGTGTGAGTGTTGACGAGGACAAGGCTGGAGATCACTCTGTCATGCTGATGGACTGAGTTCGAATAACAGACTGGAAGCTTCAAAAAGGAGGGTGGTGCTTGTAATCATTGTTCTTCCTCTGTCAACCATGGTTGCCTGCAAGGAAACACGTGCCGTCATCATTGCTTTGCACAAAAAGAGCTTCACAGGCAAGGATATTGCTGCCAGTAACCTAAATCAACCATTTATCGGATCATCAAGAACTTCAAGAACTTCAAGGAGAGCGGTTCAATTGTTGTGAACTGGCTTCAGGGCGCCCAAGAAAGTCCAGAAACGTCTCCTAGGTCCCGGAGGTCTCCTAGTTGATTCATCTGCGGGATCCGGGCACCACCAGTACAGAGCTTGCTCAGGAATGGCATCAGGCAGGTGTGAGTGCATCTGCACGCACAGTGAGGCAAACAGGTTTAACAGTCTGATGGCCTTGCGATAGAAGCTGTTTTTCAGTCTGGAGAGCCTTGCGGTTGCGGGCGGTGCAGTTGCTGTACCAGGCGGTGATACAGCCCGACAGGATTTTCTCAATTGTGCTTCTGTAAAAGTTTGAAGGTTTTAGGTGTCAAGCCAAATTTCTTCAGCTTCCTGAGGTTGAAGAGGCGCTGTTGCGCCTTCCCCACACTGTCTGTGTGGGTGGACCATTTCAGTTTGTCCGTAATGTGTATGCCGAGGAACTTAAAACCTCCACTGCTGTCCCGTCGATATAGATAGGGGGGTGCTCACTCTGCTGTTTCCTGAAGTCCTCGATCATCTCCTATGTTTTGTTGATGTTGAGTGAGAGGTTGTTTTCCTGACACCACACTCTGAGTGCCCTCACCTCCTCCCTGTAGGCTGTCTCGTCGTTGTTGGTAATCATAATCGTAGGTATTCCTCTTGTCCAGATGGGATTGTGCAGTGCGATGGCATCGTCTGTGGACCTATTGGAGCGGTATGCAAAATGAAGTGGGTCTAGGGTGGCAGATAAGGTAGAGGTGATATGATCCTTGACTAGTCTCTCAAAGCACTTCATGATGACAGAAGTGAGTGCTATGGGGCGATAGTCACTTAGTTATCTTTGCCTTCTTGGGTACAAGAACAATTGTGTCCATCTTGAAGCATATGGGGACAGCAGACTGGTATAGGGAGAGATTGTCCGTAAACACACCAGCCAGCTGGTCTGCTCATGCTCTGAGGACGTGGCTAGGGATGCTGTTTGGGCCGGCAGCCCTGCGAGGGTTAACACGTTTAAATGTCTTACTCACGCCGGCCACAGAGAAGGCGAGTGGGGGCCCGCAGTCCTTGGTAGCGGGCCGCGTCGGTGGCACTATTATCCTCAAAGTGGGCAAAGAAGGTGTTTAGTTTGTCTGGAAGCAAGATGTAAGTGTCCGTGACTTGGCTGGTTTTCTTTTGGTAGTCCGTGATTGCCTGTAGACACTGACACATACGTCTCGTGTCTGAGCCGTTGTATTGCGACTCCACTTTGTCCTTATACCGACATTTCGCTTGTTTGATTGCCTTGTGGAGTGAATAACTACACTGTTTATATTCGGCCATATTCCCAGTCATCTTTTCATGGTAAATGCGGTGGTTCTATCCACGGTTTCTAGTTAGGGTAGGTTCTAATGACATATCATGAGGTAGAGCGGTGGGCATTAATGTGGGGATTCAGGTTCTCTGTAGAGGATGAAGGTGGGAGACTTTATTTAACCTTTATTTAATTAGGCAAGTCAGTTAAGAACAAATTCTTATTTACAATGACGGGCTACCCCGGCCAAACCCTATTTGACACTAGACTGACCTGAGCAGAACACATTGAGAGAGTGGTGGGAAAGTGTAAGAAGTTGCTAAATGTAATGTGCTGTCTGACGGAGAAGGAGTGAGCATTCCTCATTGAGGACCAAGTACAGAGGCTTGCAAATGTATTAACCCCCTTGGCATTTTTCCTATTTTGTTGCCTTACAACCTGGAATTAAAATAGATTTGAGGGTTTGTATCATTTGCTTTACACAACATACCTACCACTTTGAAGATGTAAAATATATATTTTTTTGTGAAACAAACAAGAAATATGACAAAAACAACTTGAGCGTGCATAACTATTCACCCCCCCCAAAGTCAATACTTTGTAGAGCCACCTTTTGCAGCAATTACAGCTGCAAGTCTCTTGGGGTATGCCTCTATAAGCTTGGCACATCTAGTCACTGGGATTTTTGTCCATTCTTAAAGGCAAAACTGCTCCAGCTCCTTCAAGTTGGATGGGTTCTGCTGGTGTACAGCAATCGTTAAGTCATACCACAGATTCTCAATTGGATTGAGGTCTGGGCTTTGACTAGGCCATTCCAAGACATTTAAATGTTTCCCCTTAAACCACTTGAGTGTTGCTTTAGCAGTATGCTTAGTGTCATTGTCCTGCTGGAAGGTGAACCTCCGTCCCAGTCTCAAATCTCTGGAAGACTGAAACAGGTTTCCCTCAAGAATTTCCCTGTATTTAGCACCATCCATCATTCTTTCAATTCTGACCAGTTTCCCAGTCCCTGCCGATGGAAAAACATCCCCACAGCATGATGCTGCCACCACCATGCTTCACTGTGGGGATAGTGTTCTCGGGGTGATGAGAGGTATTGGGTTTGAGCCATAGTGTTTTTCTTGATGGCCAAAAAGCTCAATTTTAGTCTCATCTAACCAGAGTACCTTCTTCCATATGTTTGGGGAGTCTCCCACATGCCTTTTGGAGAACACAAAACGTGTTTGCTTATTTTTTTCTTTAAGCAATGGCTTTTTTCTGGCCACTCATCCGTAAAGCCCAGTTCTGTGGAGTGTATGGCTGAAACTGGTCCTATGGAACGATACTCCAATCTCTGCTTTGGAGCTTTGCAGCTCCATATATATATATAAAGTATTTAGTCAGCCACCGATTGCAAGTTCTCCCACTTAAAAAGATGAGGCCTGTAATTTTCATCATAGGTACACTTCAACTATGACAGACAAAATGAGAAGAAAAAAAATCCAGAAAATCACATTGTAGGATTTGTAATGAATTTATTTGCAAATTATGGTGGAAAATAAGTATTTGGTCAATAACAAGTTTATCTCAATATTTTGTTATATATCCTTTGTTGGCAACGAGTTACTAGAGCAACTAGAGCGTGATGGGACAAGGACATCCCGGCCGGCCAAACCCTCACGACGCTGGATCAATTGTGCGCCACCTTATGGGTCTCCCAGTCGTGGCCGGCTGCAACACAGCCCGGGATCGAACCCGGGTCTGTAGTGACGCTTCTAGCACTGCGATGCAGTGCCTTAGACTGCTGCACCACTCGTTATCTTTTTTAGAGCAACGGAGTGGGCAGTTAGGATTTAGTTTCCCCCTGACGCTGGCCCACACTACAGTACAGTAGGTGGCGGTAATGCACCATAACGTTGAATGCCAACTACCGATAAACCCCACCAAAGAAGATGACGTATCATGTCACATGATGAGTTGACACTTGCAGGGCAAGGTGTGAGGGAAGAATGGATTCATTTTAAATGGGCCGCCCTTGCCCGGAAATTCGTCACTCGTTCGTCCCACGGATTTCTGTCATCATGGAACCACCGGTAGCGGTTGTGTGTCCTGTATATGCGCTACAGTCCATTATGGTTGCATTTCATATCTGGGCTATATCTTGGCTAGAAGACTACGCATCCGCAGACATGGAATACTAGCCATCCGCAGGTATGCGCTAGCTAACGTTTCCAAAAGCTAACCAAACAAAAGCATCACAACCTTTACCAAACATGTTAGTGCCGTCATGTGCCTTAGTAGCTGTCACGCCTTGGTCATTGTATTTTGTGTTTTCGTTATATGTTTGGTCAGGCCAGGGTGTGACATGAGTTTATATGTTGTGGTTCGTATTGGGGTTGTTGTATTATTGGGATTACGGCTAAGTAGGGGTGTTGCATAGGCTTGGCTGCCTGAGGCGGTTCTCAATCAGAGTCAGGTGATTCTCGTTGTCTCTGATTGGGAACCGTATTTAGGTAGTCTGTGTATCTCTTTGTATTTCGTGGGTGATTGTTCCTGTCTCGGTGTAGTGTTCACCAGATAGGCTGTAATAGGTTTCACGTTCCGTTTGTTGTTTTGTATTTTGTATATTACGTAATTTTCATGTATCGTCATTTCATTCATTAAAGAACATGAGTAACAACCACGCTGCATTTCGGTCCGACTCTCTTTCGACAAACGAAGAACGCCGTTACAGTAGCACAATTTCTAAATGATTTACAATTGTTTTTACTTACACTTATTTTGACAACTAACATCAATATGAGAGTAAAGTTTAGTCTGACTTTTCTTAGCTGATGTTCAATCATCACAAATTTAATTATGGGGTGTTTCAGGCCTCGGAGATAACGGAATTGCACACTCGATCACAAACGAGGGCTGAGGGTCTTACATTGTCAACTTCCCTTGCTTGGCTAATTGTTTGGACTGACGGCAAACATGGCTGCGGGGATTCCCCCAAGGGCAATAGGTGAGGGTAAGTGGACTTTACGTGTTTGGAACGCACCCCCAGAGACAGCAATTGAGAATAGAAAAATGAGATCTGTCATAAGTAATTTTCAAATCAATAAAATACTTTATTGCATGAGTAGCCTATTTATTACATGGTATACCCTGCATTTACACTTTGAAAATATCTCACAATATGGACTGTCATGTGTAAGTTGACAAACACCTGATTATTTCTTAAATTGTTTAGTGACATATAAAATATATTTTCAATCTTTAATAAAAAATAAACAAGAAAGACGGTTGTTGATTAGCCTGTCTTTGCAACTGTATCCTTACAGAGAGGCATTTTGATACTGGTAACTGTAGATGTCAAATCTAATGAAGCATGTGAATATAGCAGGTTGGTTGGTTGGTTGGTAATGCTATGTGGTGGGAGGTTTGAAACCTGACTCCTTCACTTCATGCTGTTTGCAAATAGGATACCTGTACTTTCCTTAGAATGATTTAAAATATTTTATTAACCAGTTTTCATCTCATCCGAGGAACCCTTTCTCCAAGTGGAACTTCCATCAGTTTCTGTAAAGAAAGAGTTGTATACACTTTCACACAATCTGAACCACAACAAAAACACGACATCAAAATGAAGATTGAAACTATTTAGTGCAAACTTCCAGCGAGGCCACAAGCCTAACTGAGTGATGGATGACTGACCTTCAGCAGTCGATCCTGGTACACCCGGTCGTCCTCCCCCTCCCCTTGTTGCTCCTCCACCTGGTACCTCCTGCAGGCAACTGTCACCTCTTGTTGGTCATAGACAAGAGCGGGATCCAGGGTGTGTCCGTTAATGAGACTAACCAGGTACTCTCTGTAGTGTTTACTGCAATGGCCACACAGAGACAGACATAGTGAGAACAATGGCCACAAACGGAGACAAAGCAAGAACAGCCTAACAGCCAAAAAAGGTTTAAAAGTGAATATCATGAACTTCATGGCATGTCTTCAATACAATTAAACCCACAGGATATGTGTGTGGTAGTGCACAAATAATAAACAATTAGGTATTTTGTGTGTGTGACTCACTCGCAGAGTCCAGCTTCTCCTGGCTGAGTTTGGACTCCACAGGGTGAGTCAATCTGCTGACCTCCCTCATCCTTCTGCTCCATCACTCCACATGCGTCTGAGTCACAGAAAGATAAATTGAAAGTATGGGCAGAAAGAGAAAAAAATACTAAAGTTCTCACATACAGTGCATTCTGAAAGTATTCAGACCCCTTGACTTTATCCACATTTTGTTACGTTACAACCTTATTCTAAAATGGATTAAATAAAACATTTTCCTCATCAATCTACACATAATACCCCATTATGGCAAAGCAAAAACAGGATTTTAGCCATTTTTGCACATTTATAAAAAATAAAAAACAGAAACCTTATGTAAATAAGTATTCAGACCCTTTGCTATGATACTCAAAATTGAGCTCAGGTGAATCCTGTTTCCATCGATCATCCTTGAAATGTTTCTCCAACTTAATTAGACACACCTGTGGTAAATTCAATTGATTGGACATGACTTAGAAAAGCACACACCTGTCTATATAAAGGTCCCACAGTTGACAGTGCATGTCAGAGCAAAAACCAAGCCATGAGGTTGAAGGAATTGTACGTAAAGCTCCGAGAACAGGATAGTGTCAAGTCACAGATCTGGGGAAGGGTACCAAAACATTTATGCAGCATTGAAGGTCCCTAAGAATACAATGGCCTCCATCGTTCTTAAATGGAGGAAGTTTGGAACCACCAAGACTCTTCCTAGAGCTGGCTGCCCTGCCAAACTGAGCAATCAGGGGAGAAGGCCAGATGGAAGCCACTCCTCAGTAAAAGGCACATGACAGCCTGGTTGGAGTTTGCCAAAAGGACTCTCAGATCATGAGAAATAAGATTCTCTGGTCGGATGAAACTAAGATTGAACTGTTTGGCCTGAATGCCAAGCGTCACATCTGGAAGAAACCTGGCACCATCCCTACGGTGAAGCATGGTGGAGGCAGCATCATGCTGTGGGGATGTTTTTCAGTGGCAGGGACTTGGAGACTAGTCAGGATCAAGGGAAAGATGTACGGAGTACAGAGGTTTCCTTGATAAAAAACCTGCTCCAGGGCGCTCAGGTCCTTAGACTGGGGCAAAGGTTTACCTTCCAACAGGATAACAACCATAAGCACATAGCCAAGAAAACGCAGGAGTGGCTTCAGGACAAGTCTTTGAATGTCCTTGAGTGGCCCAGCTAGAGGCCGGACTTGAACCCGATCTAACATCTCTGGAGAGACCTGAAAATAGCTGTGCAGCGATGCTCCCCATCCAACCTGACAGAGCTTGAAAGGATCTGCAGAGAAGAATGTGAGAAACTCTCCAAATACAAGTGTGCCAAGCTTGTATGGGGCCACAGTGTCTCCTGACCCCTCCTGTCTCAACCTCCAGTACTTATGCTGCAGTAGTTTGTGTCGGGGGGCTAGGGTCAGTTTGTTATATCTGGAGTACTTCTCCTGTCCTATTTGGTGTCCTGTGTGAATCTTAAGTGTGCGTTCTCTAATTCTCTCCTTCTTTCTTTCTCTCTCTCGGAGGACCTGAGCCCTAGGACCATGCCCCAGGACTACCTGACATGATGACTCCTTGCTGTCCCCAGTCCACCTGACTGTGCTGCTGCTCCAGTTTCAACTGTTCTGCCTTACTATTATTTGACCATGCTGGTCATTTATGAACATTTGAACATCTTGGCCATGTTCTGTTATAATCTCCACCCGGCACAGCCAGAAGAGGACTGGCCACCCCACATAGCCTGGTTCCTCTCTAGGTTTCTTCCTAGGTTTTGGCCTTTCTAGGGAGTTTTTCCTAGCCACTGTGCTTCTACACCTGCATTGCTTGCTGTTTGGGGTTTTAGGCTGGGTTTCTGTACAGCACTTTGAGATATCAGCTGATGTACGAAGGGCTATATAAATACATTTGATTTGATTTGTAGCATCATACTTGAGGCTGTAATCATTGCCTTCAACAAAGTACTGAGTAAAAGTTCTGAATGCTCATGTAAATGTGATATTTACATTTTTAATGAATTTGCAAAAGAAATCAGATTTTTCATTATGGGGCATTGTGTGTAGATTGATGAGGGGAACAAAAATAGATTTTAGAATAAGGCTGTAATGTAACAAAATGTGGAAAAGGGGTCAAGGGGTCTGAATACTTTCTGAATGCACTGTAAGTGAGGATAAACAGGAGGTTACTCTCACCAGTCTGATTCCCATTAGGGGGGTCTGTGTTGAACACAACAGCATTCCTCTGTGGACAAAATACAAACACCTCACCTCAGAAACATAACATTGAAATGACAGCCCTGTAACGTTCCCCAAACATTTCCCCTGTAACGTTCCCAGAACATTTCTTGTCTCTGTACCTGCAGCAGGGCCTGTAGTCTGACAGGCTCCCAGTCCCTGAGGTAGAAGAGACAGTCTCGTGGGTGATGAGCATGGAGACCTGTGATTTTACACTGGATTGTCTTACACGCCGTCTGACAGAGAGAAGTGGAGGGAGGGAAAGGGGTGAGAAAGAGAGAAAGGAAACAGACATGAGGATGGAGAATGAGAAAGCCCTGACAGAAAGAGAGATCCTTCCCTCTTACTGAATCCATTTAGTAAGACATTCTGTACTAGATCAGTGGTTCCTAACCAGGGGGTACTTGAGAAGATTCATGAGACCATAGGCCTACTGGTAAAATGCACAGGGTTACTTGAAAGGTACTCCGGGCAGAGCACAATTCAGTTGGTGGTACAAGTAACCAAAAAAGGATGGGAACCACTGTCCTAGATAATATCCCTGTGCGTGACTTACAGTGTGGAAGGGATTGTTACAGCCACTGCAGAACTGGTATCTGCATTGGGAGCAGCTGAAGTGCATGCAGCCCCCTTTGGTCAAGGCATACTGGAACCTGCAGTGAGGACAGGCTATGGAGAGAGATGAGAAGAAGGACCACATCATGGTGTTATAATAATGATGATGGTGGTGAGATGGCATTGTGTGATCTAGGATCAGGTCCTGTCTGTCCATATAATCTTATTTATTGTAATCTAAAAGGGAAATCTTATCCTAGATCAGCACCTACTCTAAAACTCTTTGTGAATATGGGCCAATAACTGCAGGCTGTTTAGGCTGACTGACTCACTGATGCCGTTGTCCCGCAGGAACCCGGCCAGCCCCTGTCTCTGGTAGTCAGGGTCGTTCTCTCTCTTCCACAACTGGAACTGCTCACAGGATACATCCTGGTGCTGAGCTTCCCACTGACACAGAGAGAGAGGGGGAGGGGGGCGAGAGAGCGTGAGAGAGATGGGGAGAAGGAGAAAGAAAGATGGAGAGAGAGAGACAGGCATCATTATTTAGGTTCCACATACATGTAGCTATGAAATGACACAATAGATGGCAGGCAAGGCAGCAACATGCATCTTTTGTACTTACAGGCTTTTTGCATTGGTTGCAAAAGCTCTTCATACACGTGGGACAGGTGACTTTGAACTGGTTCCCATCATAGATAAACCCAAAGGTGCACTGAGGAGGGAGGAGAAGAGAGGGGTGGGTGGGTGAAAAGTTCAGTAGAGAAGTAACTTTATATGTGATGGAGATGGTTAGAAACCCACTCACGTGACAACACCACAGGAACATGGGGTCCTTCATCAGAGCATGCTCCGTCAGCTTCTTGTGGAAGAGCTCGTACACCTCACGATCCAGACAGTCTCGCAGCTAAACACACAACATCAATAACTATGTAATAACCATATAATTGCACAAGCTTTAGCAACACATGATCTCCCCATTTCCATCTGCCTATATCCCTAATAGGGTTGCAAAATTCCAGAAATGTCAAACAGGGATTTTTTTTGTCTTAAATTGATACTTTGGGATTTTGAAAATGAGGCCATCTATCTACTTCCCCAGAGTCAGATGAATTTGTGGATACCACTTGTATGTCTCTGTGTCCAGTATAAAGGAAGAAGAAGTCGTTTCAAGAGCCAATGCCAACTAGCATTAGCACAATGGCTGGAAGTCTATGGATATATACAGTTGAAGTCGGAAGTTTACATACACTCCACAAATGTCTTGTTAGCAAACTATAGTTTTGGCAAGTCAGTTAGGACATCTACTTTGTGCATGACTCAAGTCATTTTTCCAACAATTGTTTACAGACAGATAATGTCACTTAAAATTCACTGTATCACAATTCCAGTGGGTCACAAGTTTACATACACTAAGTTGACTGTGCCTTTAAACAGATTGGAAAATTCCAGAAAATTATTCCATGGCTAGCTGCTGATAGGCTAACTGACAACATTTGAGCCAATTGGAGGTGTACCCGTGGATGTATTTCAAAGCCTACCTTCAAACTCAGTGCCTCTTTGCTTGACATCATTGGAAAATCAAAAGAAATCAGCCAAGACCTCAGAAAAAAAATTGTAGACACCCACAAGTCTGGTTCATCCTTGGGAGCAATTCCCAAACGCCTGAAGGTACCATGTTCATCTGTACAAACAATAGTACGCAAGTATAAACACCATGGGACCACGCAGCCATCATACCGCTCAGGAAGGAGACGTGTTCTGTGTCCTAGAGATTAACGTACTTTGGTGTGAAATGTGCAAATCAATTCCAGAACAACAGCAAAGGACCTTGTGAAGATGCTGAAGGAAACAGGTACAAAAGTATCTATATCCACAGTAAAACCAGTCCTATATCGACATAACCTGAAAGGCTGCTCAGCAAGGAAGACGCCACTGTTCTAAAACCACCATAAAAAAGCCAGACTATGGTTTGCAACTGCACATGGGGACAAAGATTGTACTTTTTGGAGAAATGTCCTCTGGTCTGATGAAACAAAAATAGAACTGTTTGGCCATAATAATCATTGTTTGGAGGAAAAAGGGGGAGGCTTGCAAGCCAAAGAACACCATCCCAACCTTGAAGCAGGTGAGTGGCAGCATCGTGTTGTGGAGGTGCTTTGCTGCAGGAGGGACTGGTGCACTTCACAAAATAGATGGCATCATGAGATAGGAAAATTACATGGATATATTGAAGCAACATCTCAAGACATCAGTCAGAAAGTTAAAGCTTGGTCGCAAATGGGTCTTCCAAATGGACAATGACCCCAAGCATACTTCCAAAGTTGTGGCAAAATGGCTTAAGGACAACAAAGTCAAGGTATTGGAGTGACCATCACAAAGCCCTGTCCTCAATTCCATAGAACATTTGTAGGCAGAACTGAAAAAGCGTGTGTGAGCAAGGAGGCCAACAAACCTGACTCAGTTACACCAGCTCTGTCAGGAGAAATGGGCCAAAATTCACCCAACTTATTGTGGGAAGCTTGTGGAAGGCTACCTGAAACGTTTGACCCAAATTAAACCATTTAAAGTCAATGCTACCAAATACTAATTGAGTGTATGTAAACTTCTGACCCACTGGGAATGTGATGAAAGAAATAAAAGCTGAAATAAATCATTCTCACTACTATTATTCTGACATTTCACATTCTTAAAATAAAGTGGTGATCCTAACTCACCTAAAACAGGGTTCTTTACTAGGATTAAATGTCAGGAATTGTGAAAAACTGAGTTTAAATGTATTTGGCTAAGGTGTATGTAAACTTCAGACTTCAACTGTACTAGCATGCTTGCAGATTCCCATAGACTTCCAGTGCATTGTCTAGCGAAACTACCTCCAACTTCATTCATACTGGACACAGTATCCACAAATTCACCTGACTATGTGGAAGTAGTTAAAGGGCATCAAGTATCCCTTTAATATGTTGCTGTCTAGTACTGTTTTTTTTTGCTAGCTCGGGCCATCTACTTTAGGTGCTGCCTCTCCCCAGTAGCCTACTTGGTGTGTGAACTGCTCACTGCTCATAACTAGCAGATGATTGTTGACACATCAACCAGGATGAAGGGGCAGGGCAATTTGTGACTGTTGTTTTGGTCATCATTCAAAATTCGCTGTCGTCAGCAAAACAATTTTGTAGTTTTGGCAACTATGTGTTTTCTATCCCAGTTTGCTCCTCTCCCTGTAGGTTTTACAGACTCTCCCCATCCCTTGGCTGCAGCCCTTCTAATTTAGTGTACCCTGCGCACACAACCCATGTGGAATTCCTGGTTTCCGGCAGCGTTTGAAACTGCTGATCTGCGGTAAAGATCACCAAGTTAATCTCAGCCTATGCTGCCCTTTATTCAGTCCCTAGACTTTTTGGTCCTGATGGAAACATCACCACAGTGAACACTGCTACTCCAGCTGCTCTCTCTTCATCTGACTATGTTTTCTCTCATAGCCTGACAGAATCTGGTCGTTGCGATGGTGGCACAAGGCTACTCATTCATCCTAAATAGAGATTTTCTCTTTTCTCCATCTCTCACTTGTCCATCTCCTTATTTGAATTATATGCTGTCACTGTCACTTGTCCACTCAAGTGTAAGATTATTGTCATCTACTGTATTGCCCACCAGGTGCCCTTAGAGAGTTCCTCAATGAGCTTGACACCTTGATAAACTATTTTCCTGAAGATGGCTCACCGTTCTTGGTACTGGGTGACTTCAACCTCCCGACGTCTGTCTTTGATTAATTTCTTTCCCTTCCTTACCTCTTTTGACCTCACCCTTTCCCAACCCCCCCCTCATGTGGCAGGCAATACGCTTGACCTCATCTATACTAGAGGCTGTTTGCCGACTAATCTCACGGCAGTCCTCCTCTCTGCATGCCTAGCAAATATCTCAGCTTGGATGTCGGCCCGCTACCTCAAGCTCAACCTCGACAAAATGGAGCTGCTCTTCCTCCCGGGGAAGGCCTGCCCGCTCCAAGGCCTCTCCCTTCCGGAGTGCAAAAAACCTTGGCTTGACCCTGGACAACACCCTGTTGTTCTCTGCAACGCTGTGACTCGCTCCTGCAGGTTTATGCTCTACAACATCTGTAGAGCACAACCCTACCTCACACAGGAAGCGATGCAGGTCCTAATCCAAGCACTTGTCATCTCTCGTCTGGACTACTGCAACTCGGTGCCTGGGCTCCCCGTTGGTGCCATCAGGCCCCTGCAATTTCTCCAGAACGATGCAGCCCGCTTTGTGTTCAACCTTCCCAAATTTTCCCATGTCACCCCGCTCCTCCGCCCACGCCACTGTCTTCCAGTCAAAGCTCGAGTCCACTACAATACCATGGTGCTTACCTATGGAACAGCACCTTCCTACCTTCAGGCTCTGTTCAAACCCTACACCCCAACCCAAGTACTCTGCTCAGCCCAGTCCAAACTCTTCTCTCTCCTGGCACCCCAATGGTAGAACCAGCTTCATAAATCCCTGCCCATCTTCACAAAACATCTGAAAACCCTACCTCTCAACGAGTATCTTAAATAATCCCACTGCACCACTCTCCCCCAACAAAAAAACAAAACAACTAACACTCACACTTAACTTTTCCCCCCTACTAGCACTGACTTTGCTGATAGCTACTTTATTGAGGGAAAATGTACTTACTATGCCTGTGATGTGGTTGTCCCACCTAGCTATCTTAAGATGAATGCACTACTGTAATAAGAGTGTCTGCTAAATGTAAAAATGTCAAATGTAGAAAATAACCTTCCTCCCTTGTATCTCTAAATCTTTTTTTCTATAGTATGTACCTGGATGTCCAGGGTGGAGAAGTAGCTGTCCAGGTGCTCGGGGTCGTTGATGTCTGGTCCTGCGCACACGGGACACACCATGTCTCTGATGTGTTTGTCTCTCACAGCGATGGTGAAGTGCTGCGTGAAACAGTCGTGGCACACCGAGCACTGACACGAGGTCAGGGACTGCATCTGAGAGGTACAGAGAATTCATACAGGACAAAAGGGAACAATTTAAAGTCCATAGGACTATTGACTGACAAGGCAATACAGATACAGGGAGGAGGTAATAAGAGCTCATCATCCACCCCAAGGCAAAAAGACAGAGCCCTAGCAGCCCACCTTGCTGTGGGGGAAGATGCTGAGGCAGCAGGGACACTCCTTGTTGAGGAGGCGGCGGAGGAACTCTCTGTCCTGGGACTCCTTGACGGCCTGGATGACGTCCTCCAGGGAGTACTGGGCATCAGGCTCCTGGAGTAGAGACAGGGCCAGCTCACAGCGCCCCCAGCTGGGCAGCTCGTACAATGCCAGCAGGCGCCTGCACATCCGCTTAGGTAACACAATGTAGGTTCATGGTGATTAACAATCAGGTTATTTGTTTTGTGTGTGTGGTCTTGAAAAATGCAGTTCATTGAGTTCTGCTGGCTCTCGTGTACACACACACCTGTTTGTCGGGGCTCTTTGCATCGATAGGGGCCACTGGCTGGTCGCTCCAGATGCGCTGGTGGAAGGGCTCCAGGAGGGGCCGCTGCAGCACGGACAGAGCCCCCTGCACCTCTCCTCCACTCAGACGCAGAGCCTCCTCACACTGGGACGCCTCCCGGAAACCCAGAGAACGCAGCTCGCGCATCTACACACACCAGAGACAGACGCAGTTGGACTGGATACTGCAGTGGATGTACTTTGCATATAGGCTTAAACAGACAAACTCAGTAAACTCTAAGATCTTGATTTACTTGAGTTGATATCAAAAGTATTTAGTCATATCTGTCTAGAGTGACCATTTGGGTCAGATGACATGTCTGGTTCTCACCTTGACCTCTCTGTCTCTGAGCAGCTGACGGACTGCTCTCTCAGTGTCGCCTCCTGCTGCCAGCCATGCCTGCTTGGCCTCAACCCTGGACAGCCGCACCCCCTCACCCAGCAGCACACTGGGACTCTGCTGCTCTGTCGAACCTCCATCCCGCTCCGTGTTATCTTGCGGCCCAGAAACCCCTGATTTGTAGTTCTGCAAAGCAGACGAAGCCGCCATGGCACAGATCTCATCCAGTAGGTGGGGCAGCTCTGATTTCAGCCAATCACAGGGGTTGACGTTGCTGCCTCCAGAAACGCAAAGGGCTGCGTAGACCTCCTCTGGGCCCACTCCATTTTTCTCTCCCTCCTGAGGAAGAACATTAGGTTAAAAGTTAGAAAATATAGTAGCAGTTAATCTGATTTTAATTCACATTGTGTCCATTTGTACTCCACCTACTCGTATTTGATGGACAAGTTTCAGCCCTTCATCCCTCATCAGGTTCTGTCTCTTGATGTCGATGTTCACCCTGGGAGGGATCTGGGGATGGAGTTGGGGTGTAGAAGGTGAGGCTAAGTCTTTGATCGGAGACTGCAGGGGGAGGGACTTGAGGCTGGTGCCTGCAGGATCTTTACACGGCAAGTTGCACATCTCACAAACCACTACAGGCTGAGAGTTCACATAGGTGCAGAACTGACACATCCACTAAAGAGCGAGAGAGACAGCATGGGAGGGGGGGAGTGAAAGATTAAAACAGAAAAGATACGCTGGAATGATTATGTCTCAGAGCATTCCAATTGTAGAGAGTATTTAAACCACTGGGGGGTCAAACCTCTGTTCCGTTATCTGACGTGGGTCCTTGCATGGAGAGTACTGGAGTACTGGGGAGTACTGGAGTACTGGGGAGTACTGGAGTACTGGGGAGTACTGGAGTACTGGGGAGTACTGGCGTGATAGAGGGACGGGTGGCCAGACGGGGGCGCTCACACACCTCACACAGTATACTGCTGCCCTGGTTCACGACAGTACAGCTCTTACACTGCCATTCTACGAGAGAGGTCAGATAGACTAGATAAACAGAACCTGGTATTGATCTAGCTCAGTTTCTAGCTATGTCTGTATAATGACATTACTGATGTATTATCAATGCTATAGAGGCACAGATGACGTGAACACCTCAAACAGGATAGGATAGGTGACTGACATGTTGTTTTAATGAACGTCACTTGAAAACTATTCATCAGTTGACCCGTGTATATGGAATGTGACCTGCGCTGGATGGCGGTTGCCCAGGGTCCTCCTGAACTATAAGGGAGGCGAGGGCAAGTCGGGGTCGTTCACAGGTCACACACAGCACGGCCTTCACCTCGTTGACTGTAGTGCACTGAGCACACTCCCACAAGGAAAAAGAGTGGCTGAAAAAGAGAAGAAATGCGAGTTAGAAGAAGAAGTGATTTGGTGTGAGTGAGTACGTACACGCGCGTGGAGTAAAATATTAACCCTTCCTAATTTCTAACCTTAAAGCTCTTTTTGGTTTAGCAACCACTGTCCTGTTGTGACCCCCGCGGTCAGGGTGAGAATGGTACAGTCTGTCACACTCCAGACACAGCCTCTGAGAACAGGTCGAGCAATGGGCAGAGACTTGGGACACACCACAGAGGATACAGGTCTCTACGGGGGGGGTGATCAGTGTTACTTTACATATTGATAGGATGGAATATTCAAAGAAATCTAAGCTATGACCCATATCTTACCCTGTATTCTATCTCTCCTGTGATTGGCTCTGGACGGGTGGTGGTGGTAGAGGAGGTCACATGACTGACAGAAAGGAAGAGAACCACAGGCCGGGCAGAGGAGAGAGGGAGTGGCACCGCACAAATCACACATCCCATCTTTGAGAGAAAGAGAGAGAGAAAGAAAGAATAAATAATGGGTTTGTCATCCGCTGACAGTACAACACATTGGCCAGATGACATAAATGCTGGTAGGCAGAAAGCAAGGTGACAGGTAGACTGGTACAAGGAATGACTGCTTGTCTCACCAGTAGGAGTGGTGGGGACATGTCTTAGTCCAGGACTGGTAGCATGTTTGGGTGGAGGAGATAGTGGCTGAAGGTCTTTCCCCCTGTCCCCGTGCTCCTCTCCTAGTGGAATGACCACCACATCAGACATCATCTCTGGTTCATCCTGAGGAGAGTCAAATAGCCATTAGTCAGCATGACAACACTAAAACCAGAAAGAGGTAGAGGTAGAAACAGACGAACCGATGAACCACAGACCTGGGTTATCCTCTGTAGATTAGGGGATGGGAGGATATTGCTGTACATTTCTGGGTGAGCATGTGTACCCTGACAGGCAAAACACAACACATTACCTCATAACAGAGCAAACATGGAAACATGTCTTTGTGGTCATATTCAAATTGAGAATGACACAAATGTAAAAATAGATTTCACACCTTGATGAGCATGTCCATTTCCATGCGCAGGATCATGACCTCAATGGTCACCGCAGCAACCTTCTCAACGTCTGGATGTGTGACATCATCAGGGAAGCTGAGCCCGTCTGGCTGCTGATTGGTGTAACCGTAAAGAAATAGGACTGATTTGCCACCCTGTAGAAAAGAAAGCAGCCCATTGACTGAAATGAGTGAAAAAGTCAACTCAAATGCTTTTAATATCAGTGGGTCTGTGACTTACTAAGGCACTCTAAACATCTCTTATTGATCCACTCCCTTTTTCAACCATCTGACAATTCATAGTGAAATCAATGGATGAGATGACCTTCAGACTCTGTAATCTGTACTACGCATAAGGAAGTCAATCATTATACTGTAAGAATAGGGTTCCTGACAGGGTTTAGAGAGGCCTGTCTGTCTCTTCACCTTGATTTCGTCCACGGTGGTCCTGAAAACGGGGTTGTTGTGCTTGACGCTCCGCCAGTACCTGGGCCTGCTGGGGCTGGTCAGATTACAGCCATACTTCTCCAGGATATTCAAGGCTTTAATTAGCCGACCCAAAGACTCTAGGACCTGTGGACAGGGAGAAAAAGAGCATCGCTATGTGAAGACGGTAAGGAGGCACATAATGTGAAACAAGGAATACAGTTGAATGTCAAAACATGCCTCACCTCTTGCCTTCTGTGCCCTGTGATGTTCTCTGTCACCATGGTCTGTGCTGTGATGTGGTGAAACTTGTCAGACAGGGACAGGGGGATGTTAGCCATGACCTGGACATCATCCTTTACCACCTGGGCAGAGCCTGAAGAGGATAGGAGGGACTCAGCTCTCCTCCGCACCTCCTCAAATGGGACAGACTGGGTACTCATCATTCAGACTCTGGGGGAGAAAGAGATAAATAAGGACAGTATGGTAAACTCTGGGCTGGGATTGTTGGCTGATATACAGTACATTCGGAAAGTATTCAGACCCCTTATTCTAAAATGGATTAAATAATAAATGTTCCTCATCAATCTACACACAATCCTCCATAATGACAAAGCAAAAACAGGTTTTTCTAAATGTTTGCAAATTTATAAAAATCAAAAACAGAAATACCTTATTTACATAAGTATTCATAAGTATTCAGACTCGTTATGAGACTCGAAATTGAGCTCAGGTGCATCCTGTTTCCATTGATCATCCTTGAGATGTTTCCACAACATGATTGGAGTCCACCTGTCTATATAAAGTCCCACAGTTGACAGCGCAGTCAGAGCAAAAACCAAGCCATGAGGTTGAAGGAATTGTCCGTAGAGCTCCGAGACAGGATAGTGTTGAGGCACAGATCTGGGGATGGGTAACAAAACAATTCTGCAGCATTGAAGATCTCCAAGAACAAAGTGGCCTCCATCATTCTTAAATGGAAAAAGTTTGGAACCACCAAGACTCTTCCTAGAGCTGGCCGCCCAGCCAACTGAGCAATCGGGGGAGAAGGGCCTTGGTCAGGGAAGTGACCAATAACCTGATGGTCACTCTGACAGAGCTCTACAGAGTTCCTCTGTGGAGCTCGGAGAACCTTCCAGAAGGACAACCATCTCTGCAGCACTCCACCAATCAGGCCTTTATGGTAGAGTGGCCAGACGGAAGCCACTCCTCAGTAAAAGGCACATGACAGCCCGCTTGGAGTTTACCAAAAGGCACCCAAAGATTCTCAGACCATGAGAAACAAGATTCTCTGGTCTGATGAAACCAAGGTTGAACTTTTTGGCCTGAATGCCAAGGGTCACCTCTGGAGGAAACCTGGCACCATTCCTACGGTGAAGCATGGTGGTGGCAGCATCATGCTGTGGGGATGTTTTTCAGCGGCAGGGACTGGGAGACTAGTCAGGATCAAGGGAAAGATGAACCGAGCAAAGTACAGAGAGATCCTTGATGAAAACCTGCTCCAGAGCGCTCAGGACCTCAGACTGGGGAATAGGTTCACCTTCCAACAGGACAACAACACTAAGCACAAGGCCAAGACCACGCAGGAGTGGCTTCGGGACAAGTCTCTGAATGTCTTTGAGTGAACCTGATCTAACATCTCTGGAGAGACCTGAAAATAGCTGTGCAACGACTCCCCATACAACCTGACAGAGCTTGAGAGGATGAAACTCCCAAAATACAGGTGTGCCAAGCATGCAGCGTCATACCCAAGAAGACTCAAGGCTGTAATCGCTGCCAAATGTGCTTCAACAAAGTACTGAGTAAAGGTTCTGAATACTTATATAAATCTCTGCAGCCGATGTGAGTAAGCCCTTTAAACAGGTCAACATTCACAAGACCTTAGGGCCAGACGGATTACCAGGACGTGTACACCGAGCATGCTCTGACCAACTGGCAAGTGTCTTCACTGACATTTTCAACCTCTCCCTGTCTGATTCTGTAATACCAACATTTTTCAAGCAGACCACCATAGTCCCTGTGCCCAAGAACACTAAGGTAACCTGCCTAAATGACTGCTGACCCGCAGCACTAACGTCTGTAGCCGTGAAGTAGTTTGAAAAGCTAGCCATTGCTCACATCAACACCATTATCCCAGAAACCCTAGACCCACTCCAATTTGCATTCTGCCCCAACAGATCCACAGATGATGCAATCTCTATTGCACTCCACACTGCCCTTTCACACCTGTACAAAAGGAACACCTATGTGAGAATGCTATTCATTGACTACAGCTCAGCGTTCAACGCCATAGTGCCCTCAAAGCTCATCACTATGCTAAGGACCCTGGGACTAAACACGTCCCTCTGCAACTGGATCCTGGACTTCCTGACGGAACGCCCCCAGGTGGTAAGGGTAGGTAACAACACATCCGCCACGCTGATCCTCAACACGGGGGCTCCTCAGGGGTGCATGCTCAGTCCCCTCCTGTACCCCCTGTTCACTCATGACTTTTCAAATCAAATCAAATTTTATTTGTCACATGCAGATGTTAATGCGAGTGTAGCGAAATGCTTGTGCTTCTAGTTCCGACAATGCAGTGATAACCAACAAGTAATCTAACTAACAATTCCAAAACTACTGTCTTATACACAGTGTAAGGGGATAAAGAATATGTACATAAGGATATATGAATGAGTGATGGTACAGGGCAGCATACAGTAGATGGTATCGAGTACAGTATATACATATGAGATGAGTATGTAGACAAAGTAAACAAAGTGGCATAGTTAAAGTGGCTAGTGATACATGTATTACATAAGGATGCAGTCGATGATATAGAGTACAGTATATACGTATGCATATGAGATGAATAATGTAGGGTAAGTAACATTATATAAGGTAGCATTGTTTAAAGTGGCTAGTGATATATTTACATCATTTCCCATCAATTCCCATTATTAAAGTGGCTGGAGTTGGGTCAGTGTCAATGTCAGTGTGTTTGCAGCAGCCACTCAATGTTAGTGGTGGCTGTTTAACAGTCTGATGGCCTTGAGATAGAAGCTGTTTTTCAGTCTCTCGGTCCCAGCTTTGATGCACCTGTACTGACCTCGCCTTCTGGATGATAGCGGGGTGAACAGGCAGTGGCTCGGGTGGTTGATGTCCTTGATGATCTTTATGGCCTTCCTGTAACATCGGGTGGTGTAGGTGTCCTGGAGGGCAGGTAGTTTGCCCCCGGTGATGCGTTGTGCAGACCTCACTACCCTCTGGAGAGCCTTACGGTTGAGGGCGGAGCAGTTGCCGTACCAGGCGGTGATACAGCCCGCCAGGATGCTCTCGATTGTGCATCTGTAGAAGTTTGTGAGTGCTTTTGGTGACAAGCCGCCTTCTTCACGACGCTGTCAGTGTGAGTGGACCAATTCAGTTTGTCTGTGATGTGTATGCCGAGGAACTTAAAACTTGCTACCCTCTCCACTACTGTTCCATCGATGTGGATAGGGGGGTGTTCCCTCTGCTGTTTCCTGAAGTCCACAATCATCTCCTTAGTTTTGTTGACGTTGAGTGTGAGGTTATTTTCCTGACACCACACTCCGAGGGCCCTCACCTCCTCCCTGTAGGCCGTCTCGTCGTTGTTGGTAATCAAGCCTACCACTGTTGTGTCGTCCGCAAACTTGATGATTGAGTTGGAGGCGCGGGTGAACAGGGAGTACAGGAGAGGGCTCAGAACGCACCCTTGTGGGGCCCCCGTGTTGAGGATCAGCGGGGAGGAGATGTTGTTGCCTACCCTCACCACCTGGGGGCGGCCCGTCAGGAAGTCCAGTACCCAGTTGCACAGGGCGGGGTCGAGACCCAGGGTCTCGAGCTTGATGACGAGCTTGGAGGGTACTATGGTGTTGAATGCCGAGCTGTAGTCGATGAACAGCATTCTCACATAGGTATTCCTCTTGTCCAGGTGGGTTAGGGCAGTGTGCAGTGTGGTTGAGATTGCATCGTCTGTGGACCTATTTGGGCGGTAAGCAAATTGGAGTGGGTCTAGGGTGTCAGGTAGGGTGGAGGTGATATGGTCCTTGACTAGTCTCTCAAAGCACTTCATGATGACGGAAGTGAGTGCTACGGGGCGGTAGTCGTTTAGCTCAGTTACCTTAGCTTTCTTGGGAACAGGAACAATGGTGGCCCTCTTGAAGAATGTGGGAACAGCAGACTGGTATAGGGATTGATTGAATATGTCCGTAAACACACCGGCCAGCTGGTCTGCGCATGCTCTGAGGGCGCGGCTGGGGATGCCGTCTGGGCCTGCAGCCTTGCGAGGGTTAACACGTTTAAATGTCTTACTCACCTCGGATGCAGTGAAGGAGAGACCGCATGTTTTCGTTGCAGGCCGTGTCAGTGGCACTGTATTGTCCTCAAAGCGGGCAAAAAAGTTATTTAGTCTGCCTGGGAGCAAGACATCCTGGTCCGTGACTGGGCTGGGTTTCTTCTTGTAGTCCGTAATTGACTGTAGACCCTGCCACATGCCTCTTGTGTCTGAGCCGTTGAATTGAGATTCTACTTTGTCTCTGTACTGACGCTTAGCTTGTTTAATAGCCTTGCGGAGGGAATAGCTGCATTGTTTATATTCGGTCATGTTACCAGACACCTTGCCCTGATTAAAAGCAGTGGTTCGCGCTTTCAGTTTCACGCGAATGCTGCCATCAATCCACGGTTTCTGGTTAGGGAATGTTTTTATCGTTGCTATGGGAAAGACATCTTCAACGCACGTTCTAATGAACTCGCACACCGAATCAGCGTATTCGTCAATATTTTTATCTGACGCAATACGAAACATGTCCCAGTCCACGTGATGGAAGCAGTCTTGGAGTGTGGAGTCAGCTTGGTCGGACCAGCGTTGGACAGAACTCAGCGTGGGAGCCTCTTGTTTAAGTTTCTGTCTGTAGGCAGGGATCAACAAAATGGAGGCGTGGTCAGCTTTTCCGAAAGGGGGGCGCGGCAGGGCCTTATATGCGTCGCGGAAGTTAGAGTAACAATGATCCAAGGTTTTACCACCCCTGGTTGCGCAATCGATATGCTGATAAAATTTAGGGAGTCTTGTTTTCAGATTAGCTTTGTTAAAATCCCCAGCTACAATGAATGCAGCCTCCGGATAAATGGTTTCCAGTTTGCAAAGAGTTAAATAAAGTTCGTTCAGAGCCATCGATGTGTCTGCTTGGGGGGATATATACGGCTGTGATTATAATCGAAGAGAATTCTCTTGGTAGATAATGCGTTCTACATTTGATTGTGAGGAATTCTAAATCAGGTGAACAGAAGGATTTGAGTTCCTGTATGTTTCTTTCATCACACCATGTCTCGTTAGTCATGAGGCATACGCCCCGCCACTCTTCTTACCAGAAAGATGTTTGTTTCTGTCGGTGCGATGCGTGGAGAAACCCGTTGGCTGCACCGCCCGGATTGCGTCTCTCCAGTGAGCCATGTTTCCGTGAAGCAGAGAACGTTACAGTCTCTGATGTCCCTCTGGAATGCTACCCTTGCTCGGATTTCATCAACCTTGTTGTCAAGAGACTGGACATTGGCAAGAAGAATGCTAGGGAGTGGTGCACGATGTGCCCGTGTCCGGAGTCTGACCAGAAGACCGCTACGTTTCCCTCTTTTACGGAGTCGTTTTTTGGGGTCGCTGCATGGCATCAATTCCGTTGACCTGTTTGTAAGGCAGAACACAGGATCCGCGTCGCGGAAAACATATTCTTGGTCGTACTGATGGTGAGTTGACGCTGATCTTATATTCAGTAGTTCTTCTCGACTGTATGTAATGAAACCTAAGATGACCTGGGGTACTAATGTAAGAAATAACACGTAAAAAAACAAAAAACTGCATAGTTTCCTAGGAACGCGAAGCGAGGCGGCCATCTCTGTCGGCGCCGGAAGTACTGCAGGGCCAGGCACGACTCCAACACCATCATTAAGTTTGCAGATGACACAACAGTGATCACCTGCCTGATCACCGACAACGATGAGACAGCCTATAGGGAGGAGGCCAGAGACCTGACCGTGTGGTGCAAGAACAACAACCTCTCCCTCAACATGATCAAGATAAAGGAGAGGATTGTGGATTACAGGAAAAGGAGGACCGAGCACACCCGCATTCTCATCGACAGGGCTGAAGTGGAGCAGGTTGAGAGCTTCAAGTTCCTTGGCGTCCACATCAAAGTTCCTTGGCACTACAAAACCTATTCCACCTCAGGAGACAGAAAATGTTTTGCATGGGTCCTCAGATCCTCAAAAGGTTCTACAGCTGCACCATCGAGAGCATCCTGACGGGTTGCATCACTGCCTGGTATGGCAACTGCTCGGCCTCCGAGCGCAAGGCACTACAGAGAGTAGTGTGTATGCCAAGCTTCCTGCCATCCAGGACCTCTATACCAGGCGGTGTCACCAAGCTTCCTGCCATCCAGGACCTCTATACCAGGCGGTGTCAGAGGAAGGCCATAAAAATCGTCAAAGACTCCAGCCACCTTAGTCATAGACTGTTCTCTCTGCTACCGCACGGCAAGCAGTACCGAAGTACAAAGTCTAGATCCAAGAGGCTTCTAAACAGCTTCTACCCCCAAGCCATATGATCGACTAACCGGGGCCCCTGCACAACGACTCTGTACCGGTACCCCCTGTATATCTCCTTTCGCCCTTCTGATGACCAGGTGGCGAATCGCATCTCTGCATGTCTGGCAGACATATCAGTGTGGATGACGGATCACCACCTCAAGCTGAACCTCGGCAAGACGGAGCTGCTCTTCCTCCCGGGGAAGGACTGCCCGTTCCATGATCTCGCCATCACGGTTGACAACTCCATTGTGTCCTCCTCCCAGAGCGCTAAGAACCTTGGAGTGATCCTGGACAACACCCTGTCGTTCTCAACTAACATCAAGGCGGTGGCCCGTTCCTGTAGGTTCATGCTCTACAACATCCGCAGAGTACGACCCTGCCTCACACAGGAAGCGGCTGGACTACTGCAACTCGCTGTTGGCTGGGCTCCCTGCCTGTGCCATTAAACCCCTACAACTCATCCAGAACGCCGCAGCCCGTCTGGTGTTCAACTGTCCCAAGTTCTCTCACGTCACCCCGCTCCTCCGCTCTCTCCACTGGCTTCCAGTTGAAGCTCGCATCCGCTACAAGACCATGGTGCTTGCCTACGGAGCTGTGAGGGGAACGGCACCTCAGTACCTCCAGGCTCTGATCAGGCCCTACACCCAAACAAGGGCACTGCGTTCATCCACCTCTGGCCTGCTCGCCTCCCTACCACTGAGGAAGTACAGTTCCCGCTCAGCCCAGTCAAAACTGTTCGCTGCTCTGGCCCCCCAATGGTGGAACAAACTCCCTCACAACGCCAGGACAGCGGAGTCAATCACCACCTTCCGGAGACACCTGAAACCCCACCTCTTCAAGGAATACCTAGGATAGGATAAGTAATCCTTCTCACCCCCCCCCCTTTTAAGATTTAGATGCACTATTGTAAAGTGACTGTTCCACTGGATGTCATAAGGTGAATGCACCAATTTGTAAGTCGCTCTGGATAAGAGCGTCTGCTGAATGACTTAAATGTAAGTGTATATAGCCTTGCTATTGTTATTTTACAGCTGCTCTTTAATTATTTGTGACTTTTATTTCTTATTTTTTGTAGGTATTTTTCTTAAAACAGCATTGTTGGTAAGTATTTGGCGCATGTGACAAATACATTTGGATTTGATTTGTTTATGAGTTGTTGTTTTTTTACATTTGCAAAAATGTCAAAACTTTTTTTTGCTTTGTCATTATGGGGTATTGTGTGTAGATTGATGAGGGGGGAAACAATTTAATCCATTTTAGGCTGTAGTGTAACAAAATGTGGAAAAAGTCAAAGGGTCTGAATACTTTCCCGAATGCACTGTATGTAGACCTAGGACTGTCTTCAATGTAGCTAGCTTGCTAGTTGAGTGTACTGTCTATGTAGCTAACATTACTCTCTCTACTGTGAAGATTGAAGTATATTGAAGTTAGCTATTATTATCTCAAAATGACGCAGTGACACTAGATAGCTGTAAACTTTATAGTTAGTACATGTACTGAAATTGAAGTGGAAAATGTAGTTGGCCGGTAAGTGTTAATCTGACCATGCGTCAGCTAATTTATTACTAAATGACTGGCTAGCAAGTTGAAATCAAAAGTGTATAATGACAGCCAGATCAGTGCTTACTTTAATCTTCAAGGTTTCCAGATGTATTTTATGATCCAGGTCCTTATGAATCCAATAGACTTAAATATCAAGGCAAAATGTAGCTACATTTCCAGAGTCACGTCGGTCTTCTGAACCATTTCTTCAAAAGCATAAAGTCAAAACAACAGTAAACTAGAATGTAGTTGACGCGGAAGTTATCGAGAGGGGCGGCACAGAAGGAGACAAAATCTTTGGGGGTAGTATGTAGGTTAAACCTCGAGGTACACTACCCTCTAGTGGTCATATATATAATATCAGTTACTGTAATGCACTGACTTGAGTTCACAACATTGTTATTACATTGTTATAAATCAACCACTCAGTCCATGTTTTGGACACTTCGTCTTCTTTACGACAGTCAAATTTACCTTTGAAGTCCACAAACTGCCGTTCAAGTATTCTTCTTGGAACTGAACACAAAACACTATCTTAGTTTTGCTCTCCAGGCTGTATCTATCACAACCGGCAGTGATTGAGAGTCCCATAGGGCGGCACACAATTGGCCCAGCGTCATCCAGGTTTGGCCGGTGTGGGCCGTCATTGTAAATAATAATTTGTTGTAAACTGACCTCCCTAGTTAAATAAAGGTCAAATAATACAACATTTAAACAAATATTTCTTAGAAACATTACTTTTCATGGTTGGACTGCTTTCAATAATTATCTTAAAGACCAGTTCAACTCTTCTGTGTGTAAGCTTTTATTTATTAACATATATGCAGTGCTTGAGCTCCTGTTCCTCTTATAGAATATTATTTCAAAAGTATTGTGTAGCTACTGCACCTAAATGTAAACGATACCGACACCCAAAATGAGTACTAGAACCAATTTCAGTCCAAGTCAAGCACAGTCTATATCAGGGCTCTCCAACCCTGTTCCTGTAGATCTACCCTCCTGTAGATTTTCACTCCAACCCCAGTTGTAACTAACCTAATTCATCTTATCAACCAACCCTGATCTATATGCCCAATTTACAATGTCCAAAGATTATACTATCTTTGTTCTACCACCAAAGGAAGCAACTGCTATTTGAGTAAATGTAGTGCCTTCTCATCATGACATGGCAAGAAGAACTCATAGTGTCATTGAAGTTATTGCAATGACAATGATAATATCAACCATAGGGTAGTAGTGGTCAGTATCAGGACTTGAACAACAAAAGGACTCTGCAACCTTTTCTTCAGGTGAGGGCCTGTATGTGAGAAGGGATATGATTCTCAATTTGACTACATTCACTGATATCTAACCCAGGCCCGTACTAACATATTAGGGTCTGAAGAGCATCCACAGGGCACTGGTGACAGATTGAGATTTATACGAATGCCAATGCAGGTCAATTGCCGAATCCAGGCAGTTCATTGCCCATGACTTTGCACTCTAGTTAGCATCTAGAGTATTAATCATGTATTGGTGCTGCTGGTGACTTGCTATTGCCAGAAAGTGCCATTAGTGGCACTGAAGATGTGATGCCCCTTATACCATTCACACTCGATACATTTTGGGCCAAGCACAACAGACCTCCATCACGCATCACTTAGATTGGCCTCGGATCTGGAACCTGATACCCATTTATCAGACTAATCACACCTTCAGATCAGGACAAACATGTGGGTTGCTAAAGGAATTACCCACCGTAACATACAGATGTTCTCTGAGAGGACTCTAAAAGGTTGAGGATATGTAATACTTTAGAAACATCAAATTAATAAAGACTGACAGAAAAAGCAAAACTCAAGATTTCAATTATATCCAAGTGCCTTTGAAAGGATAGCAACACCACATTTTCGACTCAAAGAGGGTGCTACAGCTTTATAATATACACTACCATTCAAAGGTTTGGGGTCACTTAGAGATGTCCTTGTTTTTGAAAGAAAAGCACCTTTTTTGTCCATTAAAATAACATCAAATTGATCAGAAATACAGTGTAGACATTGTTAATGTTGTAAATTACTATTGTAACTGGAAACTGCAGATTTTTTTATAGAATATCTACATAGGCTTATATCGGCCCATTATCAGCAACCATCACTCCTGTGTTCCAATGGCACATTGTGTTAGCTAATCTAGTTATTTTTTCATTTAAAAAAGTCCTCAACAGGCAACTTCATTAAATAGTATCCGCAAAACACTAGTCTCAACGTCAACAATGAAGAGACGACTCCAGGATGCTGGCCTTCTAAGCAGAGTTATAAAGAAAAAGCCATGTCTCAGACTGGCCAAAATAAAAGACTAAGATGGGTAAAATAACACAGACACCGGACAGAGGAACTCTGCCTAGAAGGCCAGCATCCTGGAGTCGTCTCTTCACTGTTGACGTTGAGACTGGTGTTTTACGGGTACTATTTGATGAAGCTGCCAGTTGAGAACTTGTGAGGCGTCTGTTTCTCAAACTAGATAATCTAATGTACTTGTCCTTTTGCTCAGTTGTGCACCGGGCCTCCCACTCCTCTTTGTATTCTGGTTAGAGCCAGTTCTGTGAAGGGAGTAGTACACAGCGCTGTACCATATCTTCAGTTTCTTGGCAATTTCTCACATGGAATAGCCTTCATTTCTCAGAACAAGAATAGACTGACGAGTTTCAGGAGAAAGTGCTTTGTTTCTGGCCATTTAGAGCCTGCATTCGAACCCGCAAATGCTGATGCTCCAGATACTCAACGAGTCTAAAGAAGGCCAGTTGTATAGCTTCTTTAAGCAGCACAACAGTTTTCAGCTGTGCTAACATAATTGCAAAATGTTTTCTAATGATCAATTAGCCTTTTAAAATGATAAACTTGGATTAGCTAACACAAAGTGCCATTGGAACACAGGAGTGATGGTTGCTGATAATGGGCCTCTGCACACCTATGTAGATATTCCATTTAAAAAACTGCTGTTTCAAGCTACAATAGTAATTTACAACATTAACACTGTCTACACTGTATTTCTGATACATTTGATGTTATTTTAAATGGACAAAAAATCTGCTTTTCTTTCAAAAACAAGGACATTTCTATGTGACCCCAAACTTTTCAGCGGTAGTGTACATTGGAAATATAAAATGGTTGTGTGTTCCACCTGCAGTGTAATACAATATCTGTGGTAAGTTCCAATCCTGTTGTTGTGGAAAATTAGATCCAAAGATTAAGAGACTATTTAATGTTACAATAGAAACATCTTTAATACAAGCAGCTGCATGGGAGATCCACCTCTGATTTCACAGGGAAGAACTCAGAGTAAATGTTACATGTCTCTTCTATAGTGGGAGGTAATAATACAATCATATTGTTACACAACCGTGATTTTATACAAGCAACAGTTCCAGAACACAATGGCCTTCTGTTAGGGCACAGACATAACACGAGTCTATGCAAGGCATAACGTCACAGTCCAACACAGAACATATCAAGTGAGAAGTTACATCAGCTCACCCCAAATTCTGTCACCACAATTCCCCCTTTTGATGCTATGAAAACCATAGGCATCACCATACATTATATATCTGAGCTGTTGTCAGACTGAATTGAAAATACTCTGGTTTCTGGGAAATTGGCATTTTACCCAGAAAGGGGAGGTCTGAATGGAACTCCTAAAAGGTCATTTAATCATAACAATCCGGGGAAAAGGGGGGTTCATAGGGATGGGGTCATTTCGATGGCAGAAGGCACTATCATCTCTAATAGGGCAAAATGGATCCCCAATAAAGGGCGAACCAGTGGTGAGATCTGTCAGGTCATAAAAGTTTACTTCTGATGGGGAGGAGATACTGCTGTTTCACACAATTTCCTCACCAAGGTCATCAGGCATGAGAACAGACCACTAAGTCCTCACCAAGGTCATCAGGCATGAGAACAGACCACTAAGTCCTCACCAAGGCCATCAGGCATGAGAACAGACCACTAAGTCCTCACCAAGGCCATCAGGCATGAGAACAGACCACTAAGTCCTCACCAAGGCCATCAGGCATGAGAACAGACCACTAAGTCCTCACCAAGGCCATCAGGCATGAGAACAGATCACTAAGTCCTCACCAAGGCCATCAGGCATGAGAACAGACCACTAAGTCCTCACCAAGGTCATCAGGCATGAGAACAGACCACTAAGTCCTCACCAAGGTCATCAGGCATGAGAACAGACCACTAAGTCCTCACCAAGGCCATCAGGCATGAGAACAGACCACTAAGTCCTCACCAAGGCCATCAGGCATGAGAACAGGCAGAATGATAGCACAAGGACTCCAACCACGGCTAGGAAACCAGGCTAGTTTTCACCCATGTAAATAGATCCCAACCCCACTCGTTATCTTGCTTGTTTACAGTAGCTACCACCTGGCTGATAGTGGCAACAGACTCAGCAAACCCAATGGTGGAGTTCGAAATGTAAGTACAACATTTAGCAACCCCCCCCCCCATACATAGGCTTACAAAGTCCCATTATCAGCAACCATCACACCTGTGTTCCAATGGCACGTTGAGTTAGGTGATTTAGTTAGTTTTTCATTTAAAAAAACTTAGATTAGCCTCACAAGTCCTCAACAGGCAACTTCATTAAATAGTATCCGTAAAACACCAGTCTCAACGTCAACAATGAAGAGACGACTCCAGGATGCTGGCCTTCTAGGCAGACTTACAAAGAAAAAGCCATGTCTCAGACTGGCCAATGTCTCAGACTGGCCAAAATAAAAGATTAAGATTGGTAAAAGAACACAGACACCGGACAGAGGAACTCTGCCTAGAAGGCCAGCATCCCGGAGTCGCCTCTACACTGTTGACGTTGAGACTGGTGTTTTGCGGGTACTATTTGATGAAGCTGCCAGTTGAGGACTTGTGAGGCGTCTGTTTCTCAAACTAGACAATCCCCCTTTAATTTACTATTCATATTTTTGACTACTTTTACTTCACTACATTCCTAAAGAAAATTGTACTTCTTACTAATTTTCCCTGACACCCAAAAGTACTCGTTACATTTTGAATGCTTAGCAGGACAGGAAAATGGTTTAATTCACACACTTATCAAGAGAACATCCCTGGTCATCCCTACTGCCTCTGATCTGGCGAACTCAGTAAGCACATGCTTAATTTCTAAATGATGTCTGAGAGTTGGAGTGTGCCCCTGGCTATCCATAAATAACTAAAAACTAGAAAATGTGTCTGTCTGCTTTGCTTAATATAATATAAGGAATTCAAAACTGATTTATACTTTTAATTTGACTTTTGATACTTATTAAGTACATTTTAGCAATTACATACTTTTACATAGTACTTTACTCAATTAGTATTTTATTGGGTGACTTTCCCTTTTACTTGAGTCATTTTCTATTAACGTATCCTTACTTTTACTCAAGTATGACAATTGGGTACTTTTTCCACCACTGCTAGTTTGTAAGACCATGGTACGTGTAGCTACGAGTTCAGAAGTTAAAGCAGTGGCTGTAGCATTCTCCCCTCTTTCTACTTCATTGGCTAGTTCTCGAATGGAATCAAGCACACTGTGTTTGGTGTTGTGTGGTATAGCTACCATTGCAGGATGAATCATTCTCAGAATGGTGGTAGAAGTTCTAAATAATATATAATAATAATATATATGCCATTTAGCAGACGCTTTTATCCAAAGCGACTTACAGTCATGTGTGCATACATTCTACGTATGGGTGGCCCCGGGAATCGAACCCACTACCCTGGCGTTACAAGCGCCATGCTCTACCAACTGAGCTACAGAAGGACCACACTAAACATGTTGCTCTTGACAACATCACACCAACCCTGGGCGAGCTAACCTCAACCACATCTATTTTTGTACTCATCATCCCAATGTCAGCGTAGACAGACCTCTTCCCTCACACATCCCACTCACTAACCTCATATTACGTTTCTAAATCACACACAATACGAGACCGTGGGACTGTGGTTGTGGTTAACAGCCATGAAGAGCAACCGTGAGGTGCCTTTGAGTTCAACATTGGACACTTTTTTAAAACTACCTTCAGTCTTTTATGCTGCCCTTTCATATTTTTAGCACCAGTAACAGACACACTGGTTTCTATTAACAGATGTCTTCTTCACTACACACACACACTAATTGTGTGTGTGCAGATGGAAGGCTGTGGATGGCAGATGTTCTTTTTCTGTCAAATGCAGCTCTGTCGTCTTTCCCCATAGGCGTTGGTGTTATGTAGGCCTATCCCCTACATCTCTATATCCAGTATCAGGGTGGGACCTCTTCACTAACCATAGAGTGAATCTCTGGATCTAGTCTAGTGTGTTTCCCATCAACTCTGATGTCCCTAATGTCTAGAGAATATTCTAGGCCCTCAAAAGGGCATCTAAATTCAGCTGCTTAGCTAGGCCAACTGTGGTAGGATGCCGCTCGGGCCTGATGGATGTTTCCCGGCCTTGTCATCTTGCCCTATCAGAATGGTCTGTGCTACCTGGAACTTTCCTGCCAAGGAAGTCATCTCCATCTGCTTCTCCTCCTCCATCCTGTAGTGAAGTAGACGGAGAAGAGCAAGAAGAGTGTTCCAATCAGCGCTGGTCCCATGTCACTAGTCGTGGAAACCGAAAGCAGCGGTATGCTGCTAAGCGGACGGGAGTGACTGCAGGAGGTCTGGAGCAGATTGACATAAGGAACAGCTCCGCTGCACTGGTGCCTGATCTACCTGCGCTTTCATTGCTGGGACTGTCTGTGTCTGTGACGGCGGTGCTCCCAACTATGCTTCGTCGTCAAGTTTCGGCTCCATTCCCCCTCTCTGGGCGTACTCTATGCTGCTTCTCGTGGACCTGTGGCAGGTTCAGCAAATTGTGTGAGGGGTAGGAATGGGTAGATTTCTCTATTCCCTTCTCCAGGCATTGTATTGGGAAGTTCAATGGTGAGAAATGTCTCAGTCCCTGGAGCAAAAAAAATGTTGTGCTCTCCAGGAGCATGAGTACAGGACATCAATAAGCTGCTCCCAAACATTTTAAACCTGCATCAGGACATCAATAAGCTGCTCCCAAACATTTTAAACCTGCATCAGGACATCAATAAGCTGCTCCCAAACATTTTAAACCTGCATCAGGACATCAATAAACTGCTCCCAAACATTTTAAACCTGCATCAGGACATCAATAAGCTGCTCCCAAACATTTTAAACCTGCATCAGGACATCAATAAGCTGCTCCCAAACATTTTAAACCTGCATCAGGACATCAATAAGCTGCTCCCAAACATTTTAAACCTGCATCAGGACATCAATAAGCTGCTCCCAAACATTTTAAACCTGCACCAGGACATCAATAAGCTGCTCCCAAACATTTTAAACCTGCATCAGGACATCAATAAGCTGCTCCCTAACATTATAAACCTGCATCAGGACATCAATAAGCTGCTCCCTAACATTATAAACCTGCATCAGGACATCAATAAGCTGCTCCCTAACATTATAAACCTGCATCAGGACATCAATAAGCTGCTCCCAAACATTTTAAACCTGCATCAGGACATCAATAAGCTGCTCCCAAACATTTTAAACCTGCATCAGGACATCAATAAGCTGCTCCCAAACATTTTAAACCTGCATCAGGACATCAATAAGCTGCTCCCAAACATTTTAAACCTGCATCAGGACATCAATAAGCTGCTCCCTAACATTATAAACCTGCATCAGGACATCAATAAGCTGCTCCCAAACATTTTAAACCTGCATTAGGACATCAATAAGCTGCTCCCAAACATTTTAAACCTGCATCAGGACATCAATAAGCTGCTCCCAAACATTTTAAACCTGCATCAGGACATCAACAAGCTGCTCCCTAACATTATAAACCTGCATCAGGACATCAATAAGCTGCTCCCAAACATTTTAAACCTGCATCAGGACATCAATAAACTGCTCCCTAACATTATAAACCTGCATCAGGACATCAATAAGCTGCTCCCAAACATTATAAACCTGCATCAGGACATCAATAAACTGCTCCCAAACATTATAAACCTGCATCAGGACATCAATAAGCTGCTCTCAAACATTATAAACCTGCATCAGGACATCAATAAACTGCTCCCTAACATTATAAACCTGCATCAGGACATCAATAAGCTGCTCTCAAACATTATAAACCTGCATCAGGACATCAACAAGCTGCTCCCTAACATTATAAACCTGCATCAGGACATCAATAAGCTGCTCCCAAACATTTTAAACCTGCATCAGGACATCAATAAACTGCTCTCAAACATTATAAACCTGCATCAGGACATCAACAAGCTGCTCCCTAACATTATAAACCTGCATCAGGGCATCAATAAGCTGCTCCCAAACATTTTAAACCTGCATCAGGACATCAATAAGCTGCTCCCAAACATTATAAACCTGCATCAGGACATCAACAAGCTGCTCCCAAACATTTTAAACCTGCATCAGGACATCAATAAGCTGCTCCCTAACATTATAAACCTGCATCAGGACATCAATAAGCTGCTCCCAAACATTATAAACCTGCATCAGGACATCAATAAGCTGCTCCCAAACATTATAAACCTGCATCAGGACATCAATAAGCTGCTCCCAAACATTATAAACCTGCATCAGGACATCAATAAGCTGCTCCCAAACATTATAAACCTGCATCAGGACATCAATAAGCTGCTCCCAAACATTTTAAACCTGCATCAGGACATCAATAAACTGCTCCCAAACATTATAAACCTGCATCAGGACATCAACAAGCTGCTCCCAAACATTTTAAACCTGCATCAGGACATCAATAAGCTGCTCCCTAACATTATAAACCTGCATCAGGACATCAATAAGCTGCTCCCAAACATTTTAAACCTGCATCAGGACATCAATAAGCTGCTCCCAAACATTTTAAACCTGCATCAGGAAATTTACATTGAGTTTATCATAGTTAATGTGCTATTCAATGACATTACGTGGCACAGCTCAGAACAGCTGAAGATGGATTTTAAAGAACTGACTGGGTCACTACCCGACACCAACAAACGCCCTATAATATCTGTCCATCTGCCCTCCCTACATCATGGCATTGAACGTTTCAGCACACTTTTAGCCCTCCTTAACTGGCTTCGAGACTATTGCAGCTCTGTGAGTGTAACATTTATTGACAATGTTGATATCTTCTGGAAACAAAGCTCATATTATAAGGAGGATGGGATCCACAACATTATAAGTCTGTGTTTTTTTCCCCACCTGGACAAAAGGAAAACCTATGTGAGAATGCTGTTCATTGACTACAGCTCAGCGTTCAACACCATAGTTCCCACAAAGCTAAGGACCCTGGGACTAAACGCCTCCCTCTGCAACTGAATCCTGGACTTCCCGACGAGCCGCCCCCAGCTGGTAAGGGTAGCCAACAACACATCTGCCACGCTGATCCTCAACACTGGGGCCCCTCAGGGGTGCGTGCTAAGTCTCCTCCTGTACTCCTTGTTCACCCACGACTGTGTGGCCAAGCACGACTCCAACACCATGATTAAGTTTGCTGACGAATCAACAGTGATCGCCGACATGATGAGACAGCCTATAGGGAGGAGGTCAGAGACCTAGCAGTATGGGGCCAGGACAACAACCTCTCCCACAATGTGAGCAAGACAAAGGAGCTGATCGTGGACTATAGGAAAAGGAAGGCTGAACAGGACCCAATTAACATCAACGGGGCTGAAGTGGAGCGAGTCGAGAGTTTCAAGTTCCTTGGTGTCCTCCTCACCAACGCACTATCATGGCCTAAACACACCAAAAGA
The DNA here is from genome assembly GCF_023373465.1 of Oncorhynchus keta. Lineage (NCBI taxonomy): Eukaryota > Metazoa > Chordata > Actinopteri > Salmoniformes > Salmonidae > Oncorhynchus > Oncorhynchus keta. Next base: position 18,735,169 of record NC_068424.1, on the reverse strand, counting down.
GTTGTGAAGAATGCACGACAAAACCTTTTCCCCCTCAGAAGACTGAAAAGATTTGGCATGGTTCCCCAGATCCTCCAAAAGTCCTACAGCTGCACCATCGAGAGCATCCTAACTGGTTGCAAAACCGCCTGGTATGGCAACTGCTCGACATCTGACCGTAAGGCGCTACAGAAGGTAGTGCATATGGCACAGTACATCACTAGGGCCAAGCTTCCTGACATCCAGGACCTATATACTAGGCAGTGTCAGAGGAAGCCCCAAAAAATTGTCAGACTCCAGTCACCCAAGTCATAGACTGTTCTCTTTGCTACCACACGGCAAGCGGAACCGGAGGGTCAAGTCTAGGACCAAAAGGCTCCCCCGCTTTGTTTTTACACTGCTGCTACTTACCTTGATTAATCTGTACCCCTGCACATTGACATGGTACTGGTACCCACTGTTATTGTTATGTCATTTTCTTCTGTAAGTTTTTTTAATTTGTATTTTTTTTTACCTTAGTTTATTTAGTAAATGTTTTCTTAACTCTATTTCTTGAACTGAATTGTTGGTTAAAAGCTTGTAAGTGAGCATTTCACGGTAAGATCTACACTTGTTGTATTCGATGCATGTGACAAATAACATTTGATTTGAGACGATGACTTATCAATGACCCAAGCTCAGCTCATTTAATCCCTACCATTGTGTCGCTGAGTCGTCATAATGCTTCAACAAATGTATATTATCCCAGGGGCGCTGGAAGACACAATGTAAGTAACCTCATTTCTGTCCCTCTTACTGCCCTGAATGCCTCTGCTGATCCTACAGCTATTGAATTCAGTAATCATGTACCTATGAACCTGAGTTACAGTGCTTTCTGAAAGTATTCAGACCCCTTGACTTTTTCCCCATTTTGTTAGGTTACAGCCTTATTCTCAAATAGTTTTTCCCCTCATCAATCTACACAAAATATTGCATAATGACAAAGCAAATTTTTTATTTATTTTTTAAATGTTGCTAATTTATTACAAATAAAAAACAGAAACATCACATTTACATAAGTACTCAGACCCCTTACTCAGTACTTTGTTGAAGTACCTTTGGCAGAAATTACAGCCTTGAGTCTTTTTGCGTATAACTCTACAAGCTTGGCACACCTGTATTTGGAGAGTTTCTCCCATTCTTCTCTGTAGATCACCTCAAGCTATGTCAGGTTGGATGGGGAGCATTGCTGCACATCTAATTTCAGGTCTCTCCAGAGATATTAGATTGGGTCCAAGTTTGGGCTCTGGCCACTCAAGGACATTCAGAGACTTGTCCCGAAGCCACTCCTGCGTTGTCTTGGCTGTGTGCTTCGGTCGTTGCCCTGTTGGAAGGTAAACCTTCACTCTGGAGCAGGTTTTCATCAAGGATCTCTCTGTATTTTGCGCCGTTCATCTTTGCCTTGATCCGGACTAGTCTTCCAGTCCCTGCCACTGAAAGACACCCACACAGCATGATGCAGCCACCACCATGCTTCACCGTAGAGATGGTGCCAGGTTTTCTCCAGATGTGACGCTTGGCATTCAGGCCAAAGAGTTCAATCTTGGTTTCATCAGACCAGAGAATCTTGTTGCTCATAGTCTGAGAGTCTTTAGGTGCCCTTTGGCAAACCCTGAGTGGGCTGTCATGTGCCTTTTACTGAGGAGTGGCTTCCGTTTGGCCACTCTACCATAAAGGCCTGATTGGTGGAGTGCTGCAGAGATGGTTGTCCTTCTGGAAGTTTCTCCCATCGCCACAGAGGAACTCTGGAGCTCTGTCAGAGTGACCATCGAGTTCTCCCTGACCAAGGCCCTTCTCCCCCGATTGCTCATTTGGTCGGGCAGCCAAATTTAGGAAGTCTTGGGGGTTCCAAACTTCTTCCATTTAAGAGTGATGGAGGCCACTGTGTTCTTGGGGACCTTCAATGCTGCAGACATTTTTTGTTACCCTTCCACAGATCTGTGCCTCGACACAATCATGTCTCAGAGCTCAGCGGACAATTCCCTCAACCCCATGGCTTGGTTTTTGCTCTGACATGCACTGTCAACTGTGGGACCTTATATATACAGGTATGTGCCTTTCCAAATCATGTCCAATCAAGTTGTAGAAACATCTCAAGGATGATCAATAGAAACACGATGCACCTGAGCTCCATCTCAAGTCTCATAGCAAAGGGTCTGAATATTTATATAAATACATTTTTTCTGTTTTTGCAAAAATGTTTTTTTTAAATGTTTTTGCTTTGTCATTATGGGATATTATGTGTAGATTGCTGAGTGTGTTTATTTATGTAATCAATTGTAAAACAAATTTGGGGGAAAAGGTGAAGGGGTCTGAATACTTTCCGAAGGCACTGTACACTGTTAGCCCTGAGGCGGTGTGCTCTAGCAGAATGTCCACTGTGTTCAGCTTACCCTGCACTATCACAAATAACCTGAGCATGTCTACCTCAGCCAAGCTTCCCAGTAAAGCAATAAAAACCATCAAGCATCCCAGAAAGTACTAAAAAAAATAGCCCACATTAACATATGTAGCTTGAGAAACAAGGTTCATGAAATCAATCATTTGCTCGTAACAGATGGCATTCATATTCTGACAATCTATAAAACTCACTTAGATAATGCAAATACATTGTTATAAGATCTACAGAAGAGACAGAAATTCTGTGGAGGTGTGGCCAGTTATATAAAGAACCATATTCCTGTAAAGCTTAGAGAGGATCTCACGTTAAATACTATTGAAGTAATATGGCTACAGGTTCATCTTCCTCACCTAAAGCCCATTCTAGTGGGAAGCTGCTATAGACCACCAGGTGCTATCAGTCAGTATCTGGATAATATGTGTGAAATGCTTGATAATGTATTTGATATCAACAGAGAGGTATATTTTCTGGGTGATTTAAATATTGACTGGCTTTCATCAAGCTGCCCACTCAAGAGAAAACATCAAACTGTAACTAGTGCCTGCAACCTGATTCAGTTTATCAGTCAACCTACCAGGGTAGTTACAAACAGCACAGGAATGAAATCAACAACATGTATTGATCACAGATCACTAATGCTGCAGAAATTTCCTTGAAAGCAGTATCCAAATCCATTGAATGGAGTGATCACAATATAGTAGAAATATCTAGGGAAATGAAAGTTCCAAATGCTGGGCCTAATATAGAAGTCATACAATAAGTTTTGTAGTGATTCCTATGTAAATAATATTTATTGGTCTGTGGTGTGAAACAACCAGATGCTGCACTTGACACATTTATGAAATTGCTTATCCCAGGTACAAATAAGCATGCACCCATTAAGAAAAGGACTGTTAAAATGGTTAAATCCCCATGGATTGATGAGGGGTGGCTAGAACGTTAGAGCGTTGGACTTGTAACCGAAAGGTTGCAAGATCAAATCCCTGAGCTGACAAGGTAAAAATATGTAATTCTACCCCTGAGCAAGGTAGTTAACCCACTGTTCCTAGGCTGTCATTGAAAATAATAATTTGTTCTTAACTGACTTGCCTAGTAAAGTTGTATGGTTAAGAGGAATGAGGTAAAAGAAATGACAAATAGGTCTGGCTGCGCAAACATACTACAAATTGAGAAATCATGTGAATAAAAAGAAGAAGAAGCTATGCTGTGAAACAAATAAAAATGACATAAAGGATAGTAAAAAGTTTGGTCACCTTAAATGAAATGTTGACCAAAAGGCAAACTCTGCTCTATCATTCATTGAATCAGATGGCTCATTCATCACAAAACCCTCCGACATTGACAACTACTTCAATGATTCTTTCATTGGTAAGATTAGCACACTTAGGCATGACATGCCAGCAACAAACACTGACACTACACATCCAAGTATATCTGACCAAATGATGAAAGGCAAGCATTGTAATTCTGAATTCCAAAAAGTGAGTGTGGAAGAGGTGAAATAATTATTGTTGTCTATCAACAATGACAAGCCACCGGGGTCTGACAACTTGGATGGAAAATGACTGAGGATAATAGCGGACGATATTGCCACTCTTATTTGAAATATCTTCAATTTAAGCCTACTAGAAAGTGTGCCCTCAGGCCTGGAGGAAAGCAAAAGTCATTCCCCTCCCTAAGAATAGTAAAGCCCCCTTTACTGGCTCAAATAGCTAACCAATCAATCAGCCTGTTACCAACCCTTAGTAAACTTTGAGAAAAACATGTGTGTTTCACCAGATACAATGCTATTTTACATTAAATGACAGACTATCAGCATGCACATAGGAAAGGACATTCAACAACCACAGCACTTACACAAATGACTGATAATTGGCTGAGAGAAATTGATGACAAAAATATTGTGTGGGCTGTTTTGTTCGACTTCAGTGTGGCTTTTGACATTATAGATCACAGTCTGCTGCTGGAAAAACATGTGTTATGGCGTTACACCCCCTGCTATATTGTGGATAGAGGGTGTTCTTTAATGGAAGCCCATCCAAAATAATCCAGGTAGAATCAGCAATTCCCCAGGGCAGCTGTCTATGCCCCTTACTATTTAAAATCTTTACGAACAACATGCCACAGGCGTTGAGTAAAGCCAGCATGTCTATGTATGCGGATGACTCAACACTTCACGTCAGCTACTATAGCAACTGAAATGACTGAAACACTTAAGAGCTGCAGTTAGTTTCAGAATGAGTGGCAAGGAATAAGTTAGTCCTAAATATAAAATAAAACTAAAATCATTCACTAAACTCTCAACCTCAACTAATGTGGAAATTGAGCAAATTGAGGTGACTAAACTGCTTGGAGTAACCCTGGATTGTAAACTGTCATGGTCAAAACATATTGATACAACAGTAGCCAAGATGGGGAGGAGTCTATCCATAATAAAGCTCAGCTCTGCCTTCTTAACAGCATTATCAACAAGGCAGGTCCTACAGGCCCTAGTCTTGCCGCACCTGGAGTGCTGTTCAGTCGTGTGGTTAGGTGCCACAAAGAGGGATTTAGGAAAATTTCAATTGGCTCAGTATATTGGATTACGTTGCATTTAGGCGTGACTTGCTTCTAGGGCTCCCGAGATGCACAGCGGTCAAAGGCACTGCATCTCAGTGCAAGAGACTTCACTACAGTCCCTGGTTTGAATCCAGGCTGTATCACATCTGGTTGTGATTGGGAGTCCCATAGGGTGGTGCACAATTGGCCCAGCATCGTCCGAGTTTGGCCGGGGTAGGCCGTCATTTTAAATAAGAATTTGTTCTTAACAGACTTGACTAGTTAAATAAAGGTTAAATAAAAAAATAACTCTTCCTTCAATAATGACCGTGACAGATTTTTTCTGGCCCCCTCTCTAGATCCACACACAACCCTAACCCTAACCCTAACCCTAACCCACACACACACACACACACAACCCTCCCCCTAAAAGGTCAAAGGTTGTAGATGTGCACTCACAGTCCAGCTCAGATGTCATCTCTGACCTAGCAGAGCAACAGGGGGGTTGGACATAAAGAACTGCAGTCACCCCCAGAGCATGGCAGAGTCAGTCTGACCAGATGTTCACTACAGAGCATAGCAGAGTCAGTCTGACCAGAGGCCCCCTACAGCGCATGCCCACAGCCCCAGGCCAACAGAGATTTATCAAAGAACTCATTCACACCCTCGCTTCCACTCACAACATACTGTTTGCCTGAGAGAGAAAACACTAATTTACTGGCCCCCAGTGCCAGCAGTGACATTTTTAACCGTACCAGATAGTATAGACTCAGGCTCTGTGAGAGCCAGAGTGAGTGGGTCCTCCACCTATTCCACAAACCACAGGTAGAGCTAAACTGTATGCCGGAACACTGTGTTCCTATGTTTCAAAAGTCACAGCTCAGTTTTATTGCCAGTCTGCATAGTCCACCAAGCAATGCAGTCTTCATATACGCAACATATTTTAGTCCTCCCACAAACCCAGCACATGACATATACACACTAATATGTAATGCTGGAGTTTTATGAATATGCTACTGTACAGTATGTGTGGCTGTCAAGGTACTCAAAACCTTCAATGGGGGTTTTATGTTATTTTTAAAATGGCTATGGGTATGTCAACGACCCTCTGCATTGACCATATTGACCTACTAAATGGTTTTTGATTTGGATTTGATTTGATTTACTAAATGGGCCTGTGAAATTCACCAATGGAGGACCATTTCACGTGTGTGTTTTTGATGGACATCAGTATAATAAACATCAATCTGCCTTTTATATCTGTCCAAACTAACATTTAGATTCAGTGCTTTTGGCAGGATGAAATTATAAAACTCTGTTTCTCATGAATGTGCTTTTTCTCTCTGAATGTGGCAGACAGATTTTGTTCAAATAGACCGCTGGCAGATTGACTATTAAATGCAGATGAAATGCAGAGAGCGCTTCACATTGGTATCAGATGGACTGACTTTCCAATTATGAATGATTGTATGAAAAACAATTAAATTTCACAACAAGCACACCATTGATCACATGATAATTGTTTCCAGTTTGGGACCCTGAATACTTGAAGATGGCAGGGGCATCAACTCCAAACGGTCTCTTGTGGGATCACTTTATTTCCAGCTGTGTAGTGGAAGTAGATTTTTAGTTGTATCCAAATATAACCGAGAGATACCATAGGAGAATTTACTAGCACACTAAAATGTATATATACAGACACCAACTTCTGCCACCCATGCACTCACAAAATAATTATTACAGTAGGAAAATGCCTCTGGTAGAGAGCCCATACAGATGTGGGATCTTAATTTGAGCCAGTTTGCTACACCAGGAAAATAATCCGGCAACAGAAAATGTGAATTATTATGAGGATTATAGTTATTTGTTCTTTTTTTAGGGATTGATATATTTTTTTGTAAGGGAGAATCGAAGTGTGACATTTCAAAATGGAAATTACAAACTTCAGAAGCCTTTTTAAACCTCAAATACACAACAAGTTTTTAATTTCTTGACTTGCAGGAAAAATTATCCCACAACAGAGAGATCAATTTAAGATTATACATCTGTACTTGTTCTACTACCTGCACAAAGGTTCTCTCCTGCTCTCTCATTCAGCTCACTGTCTGGGCGGGAACCATTCCTGTCCGTGTCTGTTTTGGGGGAATAATGTGTTGTACGGGTGTAAAACAGGTGGCGCAGTGTTTACATAGGAGGGAAGCATGCAAAATATGTGCTGCTGCCATGCAATCACAAAGGGAAAAGCCTGGCGGTTGATTTAGACGTTTAATCACAACGCTGGGTGATAAGTAGAGGATCAAACGAAAGCACGCCAAGCCTGGAATAACAGGGAGAGCCACCTAGCCTACACAGCGATACACACAGTGATAGATTACTGGAGGAAACAGGCCAAAGGAGTAGCAGCAGGTTGGTATAGATGCCACAGTCATCAGGTCAGACATAACTTTATCAATATACTGTACCTTCACTGGGTTGTCTGAAGATTTGATGGGTAGCTGTGAATTTGTGGTAGAATTGAATGCACAAGTATCTAAACTCAGCAAAAAAAGAAATGTCCTCTCACTGTCAACTGCGTTTATTTTCAGCAAACTTAACATGTGTAAATATTTGTATGAACATAACAAGATTCAACAACTGAGACATAAACTGAACAAGTTCCACAGACATGTGATTAACATAAATTGAATAATGTGTCCCTGAACAAAGGGGGGTTCAAAATCAAAAGTAACAGTCAGTATCTGGTGTGGCCACCAGCTGCATTATGTACTGCAGTGCATCTCCTCCTCATGGACTGCACCAGATTTGCCAGTTCTTGCTGAGATGTTACCCCACTCTTCCACTGTCACGCCCTGACCTTAGAGAGACGTTTTATTTCTCTATTTGGTTAGGTCAGGGTGTGATGTGGGGTGGGCATTCTATGTTTTATATTTCTGTGTGTTTGGCCGAGTGTGGTTCCCAAACAGAGGCAGCTGTCCATCGTTGTCTCTGATTGGGAATCATACTTAGGCAGCCATTGTCATGCTGGAGGGTCATGTCAGGATGAGCCTGCAGGAAGGGTACCACATGAGGGAGGAGGATGTCTTCCCTGTAACGCACAGCATTGAGATTGCCTGCAATGACAACAATCAAATTTATTTATAAAGCCCTCCTTACATCAGCTGATGTCACAAAGTGCTGTACAGAAACCCAGCCTAAAACCCCAAACAGCAAGCAATGCAGGTGTAGAAGCACGGTGGCTAGGAAAAACTCCCTAGAAAGGCCAGAACCTAGGAAGCAGGCTATGAGGGGTGGCCAGTCCTCTTCTGGCTGTGCTGGGTGGAGATTATAACAGAACATGGCCAAGATGTTCAAATGTTCATAGATGACCAGCAGGGTCAAAATAATAATAATCACAGTGGTTGTCGAATGTGTAACAACACCTGCACAGGATCAGTACATCCTAACATCACACCTGAGGGACAGGTACAGGATTGCAACAACAACTGCCCGAGTTACACCAGGAATGCACAATCCCTCCAACAAGCTCAGTCCGATGATGCTGTGACCCTCCACCTCCAAATCGATCCCGCTCCAGAGTACAGGCCTCGGTGTAACGCTCATTCCTTTGACGATAAACGCGAATCGACCATCACCCCTGGTGAGACAAAACCACGACTCGTCAGTGAAGAGCACTTTTTTGCCAGTCCTGTCTGGTCCAGAGACGGTGGGTTTGTGCCCATAGGCGACGTTGTTGCCGTTGATGTCTGGTGAGGATCTGCCTTACAACAGGACTACAAACCTTCAGTCCAGCCTCTCTCAGCCTATTGTGGACAGTCTGAGCACTGATGGAGGGATTGTGCATTCCTGGTGTAACTCGGGCAGTTGTTGTTGCCATCCTGTACCTGTCCCGCAGGTGTGATGTTCGGATGTACCGATCCTGTGCAGGTGTTGTTACACGTGGTCTGCCACTGCGAGGACGGTCAGCTCTCCGTTCTGTCTCCCTGTAGCGCTGTCTTAGGCGTCTCACAGTACGGACATTGCAATTTATTGCCCTGGACACATCTGCAGTCCTCATGCCTCCTTGCAGCATGCCTAAGGCACGTTCACGCAGATAAGCAGGGACCCTGGGCATCTTTCTTTTGGTGTTTTTCAGTAGAAAGGCCTCTTTAGTGTCCTAAGTTTTCATAACTTCATAACTGCCTACCGTCTGTAAGCTGTTAGTGTCTTAACAACCGTTCCACAGGTGCATGTTCATTAATTGTTTATGGTTCATTGAACAAACATGGGAAACAGTGTTTAAACCCTTTACAATGAAGATCTGTGAAATTATTTCGATTTTTACAAATTATTTTTGAAAGACAGGGTCCTGAAAAAGGGATGTTTCTTTTTTTGCTGAGTTTAGTATTTATAGATCTATCAGAGTTTGGGGAGACTGCATCTGTTCTCGTCCCTGTTATCTCTACTGTCTGGCTTCTATTACCCATAGTCTGGGGCACACACTTACTGACTGGTTGACTGATTAAATGACACACACCTCTATTGAACTCAAGGCTGGGGACAATTCCATTATCCCATTCCAGTCTGTAATTGAAACCCCACAGATCTGTATGTTGTTCATCTGATAAATCTTCTGGAGACTACAGTCTAAATTAGGGTCTATTTCAGTGTGCAGCAGCTCAACAAACACTGAGCATACAGAGTGGATTCGTTTTTATTTTCCAAAAATGTTTGTTTTACAGAGTATAGAAAGGACAGATGGAGATTATCACCTTAAGTGTGCGTTTTAAACAAGCAAAAGGATATACATGCTGTCAAAATAGTTGCATACTAAAACTGATGAACAACTTATATCTCAAATGTGGGCTACAGTCTGTTCTCTAAAGTTTATCCACAGTCCTCAATAGTATATTTTTTGTTAGAGTTAGTTATTCTATGCCAGCCACTCTATTATGCAAGAGGCATATGGTCCTGTTCACGGTGTAAGTAAACTATGCTATCGATTTAAATACCTCGCTTCGGTATTAATTCGCGGTCATCCGGTGCGAGCCCATCGTCTCCCCATATCCAAACGGGACAGGGATCCTGTTACCAACATCTCTGACACACACCAGGTCACGTGACACAGATCCTGCACATTTAAAAAAGAACGGGATTTATAATTCCCACCAGGGCTTCAAAGAGGTGGATAAAATTGCTCCCCGTTGCCAGTTAATTAACCGACTTTCGCACCTCCGCGGCACTTCTGTGCAATTGACAGCGCGCAGAACGCACCAACGACCCATGAGACTCCATCAGCAAACCTGATAACGAGCGGCCCATCCTTATTTTTAACCCTCAGTTTCTATTCTTATACTGTACGAAGTTGATCGAAGCCTGCAGAGAAATCATCTTCGAGGGCGAGAAGTGGGGCTGTCCTCTGTCGTTATTAATAATCGCTCAGGATGGCAGTGGACTTTAGATGCGCAGTTCACGGCTCAGTCTTTTGGGGCTTTGTGGTTATCCTCAGTAACGTGCTATGTCCCATTGATGCGTACCTCTACAACAACCGCTATGCAGGGTAAGTGAGGATTCTCATTCATTCCTTGTGACTGTGTTAGTAAATTGAGTCCTAAGAGCTCTCATTCATGTTGAAGACTTGAAGTTGAACCCCTATGAAGTAAAATAGAAGGATGAAAACATACAAGGAATGATTTGTATTTTAGGCCTACTGAAACCAAACTATCAGATTATCAAAATAGTTTATCACTTCCTCTCATCTCCTGTTGAAAAGAGATGGATTGTTCAAAGCAACTGTATGACCCCATTTTTTTTCTCATATTGCCTGCTGGAGAACTATTCCCTGCTGGAGAACTATTCCCTGCTGGAGACATAACATATTGTGTCTACTTAGTTGTGTGTTCAAGACGTATGGGACTAAAACAATTTCTGTGAAAAGATGCCTGATAGCAGACAAATAAGGCGAACTGGGACATTGAGAAACAGTAATATTTTGGGACAGAGAACCTCAGCAGAGAACCTGGCTGTGTTGATGTCCTGTCAGGGGGCATGTGGCACACAAAGGGCCACATTGGGGCAGGTTTTGGGCACCCCTGGGGCACTTTGGGTCAGTGGAAAAAAGGGACCGTTTTGGGGTACTCTCAGTCGGTTTGAGTGCTCTGCTCTAGGCATGATTTTGGGGAACTTTTAGGGTAATTTTTGGGGCACAGTGGGACCCCATCCTGCATTCCCCCTGCATGCCTTCCGCACCCCCAACCCCCCTCTCTCCCCTGCACCCTGGACCTGTTCCAAAGCCCCTGTGCTCCACCCAATCCCCAGCTGCTGAGCACAGACGATCCCCACTTTAACAAGGTAGGAAAGCCAGGGCAAGAAAACAGTCCCAACATGGACATAGCTCTGTTCTGTTCAGAATACTTTATGGTGGGCATTGTCCCACTTAGTTCAGATTACACAATGAGCCTTTAGGCTAAATGACTAAATGTTCTCTATTGTTGTTAAATCTTTGTGATTACTTAAGTTTAGTTTGGGTAATTATCATTAACTTAGAAAGACACGTTGCTGGCACTCAACAGGCTTTGAAGACACACTGAGAAGGCAGTGCCAGCGTTTTGACAGAGAATCTATAATCCATGGGGATCGCTATGACAAAGAAAGGATGGGTCAATTTGTGTGATGGTACAAAAAACTTTTCTGGAGAAGAACTAGACTGCAGCCTTGGTGGATTGTTTTGAATTCTATGGGGTGCAATTTGTCATATGATGTCATTGTAGCTCTAAGAAGTCTAAGAAGTCATTATTTAAAATGCAATTAATAATGTTTTAAAGGGAAACAAAAGAGGAAGTTACTATCTATTGTTTCAGAAACAGAATGCATGAGTTTAGAACAAACAGAAATTAAATAATGTATTTGAAGTTGCATGATTTACACAGTTTTCAAGTTCGTTATGGAAAGTCATTTGCCCTCGATAAAGGGCCTTTAAGTCCTTGCTCTAACATGAGAGGCATTGAGACTGCCTGTTGCCTTGGGGCCAGGCTGTTGGTGGCATTTCTTGTGGTCGCTGGAGTGGGGTGTGATGCCCCTTTGTTCCCTCTCTCTCTCCCCCTCTCTCATATCCCTGTAAGCGGCCCTGGGCCACCTTTGTTTAGGGGGGGACACAACATCCCATGTCAGAGTGTGAAAGACGGGGTTGAAAAGGGAAAACGTGATAGGGAAAGGGATAAATAGTGAGGGGGAGAGAGAGAGCTATAGGGAGTGAGATACAGAAATAGAGAGATGGTGCCATGGAGTGAGAGAAAGGGAGTGATGGAGTACATAGAAAGGAAAATAAAATGTTAGAGAGCAATAGAAAAAGAGAGAGGTGGTGTTACTTTTTATTGCTTTGGTGCAATTCTATGTGGTAGAACTGTCAGTAAAAACTCAAAAACAGAAAATGAAAAGTTGTTTAAAAACTCTAAGCACATTTTCAATTGACAAAGTACAACACACAAAATCATACAGTCACTTTTTCCACCAAACTTAATCAGGGTTTCAGCTAGAAATACATGTTTCGCATTGCAATACATGTTCATAGAGTATAGCGTCATTACCTTTCACAATGCAATACATGTTCATAGAGTATAGCGTCATTACCTTTCACAATGCAATACATGTTCATAGAGTAGAGCGTCATTACCTTTCACAATGCAATACATGTTCATAGAGTAGAGCGTCATTACCTTTCACAATGCAATACATGTTCATAGAGTATAGCGTCATTGCCTTTCACAATGCAATGCTCACATTACTTTTGATATGATTCTCTTCTTTCTGAATAGACATTTTACTATTACTTAATCCGACTGCTCTTAATTGATGATAATTTAAACATTTGGTAAACCTATAGATTTAACATGAAAACGGATTTGTCTACAACTGATTTTGAGAACTACATAATGAACATGTACGGTACAAGTCAAAAGTTTTGACACACATACTCTTAATTTTTTACTATTTTCCACATTGTGGAATAATAGTGAACACATAAAAACTACGAAATAACACATATGGAATCATTTAGTAACCAAAAGAGTGTTAAACAAATCAAAATCTATTTTATATTTGAGATTCTTCAAAGTAGCCACCCTTTGCCTTGATGACAGCTTTGCACATTCTTGGCATTCTCTCAACCAGCTTAATGAGGTAGTCACCTGGAATGCATTTCAATTAACAGGTGTGCCTTGTTAAAAGTTAATTTGGGGAATTTCTTTCCTTCTTAATGCGTTTGAGCCAATCAGTTGTGTTGTGTCAAGGTATACAGAAAATAGCCAGATTTGGTAAAAGACCAAGTCCAGATTATGGCAAAAACAGCTCAAATAAGCAAAGAGAAACAGTCCATCATTACTTTAAGACATGAAAGTCAGTCAATGCTTGAACAATTTAAGAACTTTGAAAGTTGATGAAACTGGCTCTCATGAGGACCGCCACAAGAAAGGAAGATCCAGAGTTACCTCTGCTGCAGAGGACAAGTTCATTAGAGTTACCAGCCTCAGAAATTGCAGCCCAAATAAATGCTTCACAGAGTTCAAGTAACAGACACATCTCGACCGAACTACCTCATATTATTACTTACCCTCTTGCTTTTTTGCACCCCAGTATCTCTACTTGAACAACATCATCTGCACATCTAACACTCCAGTATTAATGCTAAATTGTAATTATTTTGCCTCAATGGCCTATTTATTGCCTACCTCCCTACTCTTCTACCTTTGCACACACTGTACATAGATTTTTAAATGTATTTTATCGTGTTATTGACTGTACATTTGTTTATGTGTAACTCTGTTGTTTTTGTCGCACTGCTTTGCTTTATCTTGGCCAGGTCGCAGTTGTAAATGAGAACTTGTTCTCAACTAGCCTACCCGTTTCCAACTACAGTAGTAATTTACAACATTAACCATGTCTACACTGTATTTCCACCATTATTTGCAAATAAATAAATTAAAAATCCTACAATGTGATTTTCTGGATTTTTTCCCCTAATTTTGTCTGTCATAGTTGAAGTGTACATATGATGAAAATTACAGGCCTCTCTCATCTTTTTAAGTGGGAGAATTTGCACAATTGGTGGCTGACTAAATACTTTTTCTCTCTTTGCCCATTCTGCCTGCCGTGACCACGAGCTTTTCTGCCACTCTGTACCTCCTGGACTCTGATCTGGTTTTGACCTTTTACCTGTCCATGACATTTCTCTTGCCTACTCATTTTGGATTTATAAACATTGTAAGACTCCAACCATCTGCCTCCTGTGCCTGTATCTGGGTCTTGCCTTGTGTCATGATAGTTATACTTAAATCCACATTGGTTCTCTAGTAAATTAGTAAGAATGTCTCACCTTATGTTCAAGAATGGCCCTTTTCCCTTTATTCAGATTACATCATCTCACTTTCAGTTATTTGAAAAGGAAATCATCTCCCAAATATTGCTATTTTTTAAACAAGTTATAGAAAGTTGGCGCGGGATGTTCTCCAATGCTGGTAGGGGGCCTGAAGGAAAAGTTTAGAAACCCCCAGCTTTAGATCAAGTATGATTTGATTTATTCCTATTTCTTAACTTAGGTTTTTGGTTGAGATGGAGACAAACTGGAATTAAAGCCAGACTAAGTCAATGGTACAAAATATACATCTCCTTGAAATGTTGATATTTGCTTGCGTTGACAATCGAACATAATAAATATCAGCCTATTAACTTGTCGACAAGTTAACAAATTCTATGTTAGATTCATGTCTCCAACGAAACCAACAATAAAAGTTAAAGAATAGGATTAAGCCAGTGGCTCAGATGAATCTATTGCATTAGATATGTTGTATGGGCTCCCGAGTGGCGCAGCGGTCTAAGGTACTGCATCTCAGTGGTGCAGCGGTCTAAGGTGCTGCATCTCAGTGGTGCAGCGGTTTAAGGTACTGCATCTCAGTGGTGCAGCGGTCTAAGGTGCTGCATCTCAGTGGTGCAGCGGTCTAAGGTACTGCATCTCAGTGGTGCAGCGGTCTAAGGTGCTGCATCTCAGTGGTGCAGCGGTTTAAGGTACTGCATCTCAGTGGTGCAGCGGACTACGGTACTGCATCTCAGTGGTGCAGCGGTCTAAGGTACTGCATCTCAGTGGTGCAGCGGTCTAAGGTGCTGCATCTCAGTGGTGCAGCGGTTTAAGGTACTGCATCTCAGTGGTGCAGCGGTCTAAGGTACTGCATCTCAGTGGTGCAGCGGTCTAAGGTGCTGCATCTCAGTGGTGCAGCGGTCTCAGATACTGCATCTCAGTGGTGCAACGGTCTAAGGTACTGCATCTCAGTGGTGCAACGGTCTAAGGTACTGCATCTCAGTGGTGCAAAAAATAAAAATATCTGACAATGTATTCCCATTTGAACTTTTTTGTGCTTTTAAACGGTTGAAAACTCAGTGATAACACATTTAGATGACAACTAAACCAAAAATCATACATTGTTTTTCCACTGGAATTTGGTTGTGCTTTTAGATGGTTGAAAGCACAAACTTCTGGCTGTCCTTTTTGAGAAGGTGAATAAAGGTTGACATCTCATTGATCAACGTCTCAACCAAATATTATCAAAATGTCCATGCTGAAACGATATGGTGTGGCCAGTGGGCTTGGATTCAACATGTCAAAAGGTTTTTCTCCAGGTACATGAACAATGAGGATATTTACTGAGATTTCGATGACAACCTACATTATAGACAAATGCTCAAGACAGGCTTTATGCAACCTACTGCCTGCTAAACATTGTTTCTTTCATTTCTTCCATTTGATTACGTTGTGAAAGGTTTCTTCAATGATCACACCTTTGATCACACATGGGATAGAAATGATGGAAATGTTATGTTCAGTCAATTTTAATGGATAGTGCAAGTGTAGTACCTAATGTGAAAACACTGTAATGGAGTGCAAATTACAGTACTGGAGCATACTGCATTCAAATGGCTTTTTTTAACATGTATCATAACTTTTTTTACTATTGGACTGACTGGTTGCTAAAATACATTTTACAAAAGCTTATGCAAAGCTTTGCAGCACGGTGTGAATCTGGCGGCTGAGTTGATTTGCTGTATGGAGAAATATGAAAGCCAGACAATTGAAACCAGATATCTTAGGTGGTAGAGATGGCTTTAGTTAACCAAACACAAGTGGAGTGGTTTTTCCTTCTTATGTTGTCTTTATGATGGTATCTTTAGTGTAAATGTATTTTCAGTGTGCCTTTATAGCCCAGGATTGCCTTTATAGCCTATGAATACAGGAGACTCAGAAGCAGAGTTAAACAGGTGAGAACGAGGAATGACTACTAGCCCCCATGGAACATCCTAGTGAAAGGAAGTGTATTTCATTTGTCTGTTTCCCAGGTTTGCACCTGAAAGGAATTGCCAGGGCTTCACAGTCATTTCATTGATGTTATTTGCAACTGTGTCTTATAACGTGGTATGGATTTTTAAAATAATTTTCACCAATATGTTTCATAGTCAAGGTCAGGGCTCAAAATTGTGATGCATGCTCTCCGACCTGACATTTGGATTTAGCATCAGTTCGCCTAGAGAAATAGTCACCCAGATAATACATTATGGCAAAGACAATGTTGAGAGCAAACAAAGATGTATAATTGATTCATGTCCAGTGCTTTCTCTGGAGAACTCAAGGCTTTAACACCAAGGTATTAAACAATACATTCTGCTTTATCCCAAGGGTTCTCAGCTTTAAGCACCGCGTACTGGTGGGACCATGTGAACTACAATCCCGACGCTCTGTTTTAACGTTTAGAAACGTCAATAATCATCGCTTGCAATACGGTTTCCGAAACATATGGAACTTATCTTTCAAATCAGCGAGAAAGAATCTTTCAAATAAAAAAGATGCACTTAGCAGGTTTGCACAGATCCTTCCAGCCGACGAACTACACTTCTGCGACACTTCCTCCCCAGTTACGCTTACACATAGGTGTTTGGAGCACGCATTTCTCGCTATGAAAGATACGCTTCTATGGTATCTAAAACCATACCGCAAATGATGCGTGTTAACATTCAGACCAAAGCGCCAGAAGATACCTTCATGAATAGATGCTAAATGTAGTTAGCATCTCTGAATGGACTAGTCCAGTGCGCTTCGGCTGTTAATTATATATTTGAATGGGGCACATTGCAAGCTATGTCGATACATTGTATAATTTCACCTCACCTGTGAGAGTGAAGAGAAATTTCAGCAAATCTTGGAGGACAGTGGAAGTTGATCAAAGTGCTTCTTAATTGGTAAAAAAATAAAATAAAAAAAACATGTTTCTGCCTTCAGGTGTTACCAACATGAACATTTAAGGAGGCTTTTCTTTATTTCAAAATGGTCTCCTATGGGTTCAGGGACAAATCACAATGGGAATACAAAACGAAAGATGATGTGATTGGTAAATGAGTAGCAAAAATCTGACCAATAGGAGGCCACTTTGAAATATCAAATTCCCCTTCCACATAGCACTTTGTAAATGCCTCTCTTCACTGAAGTGTTCACTTTCCTTTGCACCTGACTTCACCTGTGAGAACCATCAGCACGGGCAAGTCTGATTAGGCTTCGTTCCTGTGAGAACCATGAGCACGGGCAAGTCTGATTACTGTAACCTACCACAGCCTTCCATGAGCACGGGCAAGTTGATTAGGCACCCTGCCTGTGACCATCACCTGTGAGAACAGCAGCCTACCACAGCCTGTGAGAACCATGAGCACGGGCAAGTCTGACTGGCAACAGCCTCCATGACGGGCTGAAGTTAGGCTTCGCTGTGTGCCTACCACAGCCTGTGAGAACCATGAGCACGGGCAAGTCTGATTAGGCTTCGCTGTAGCCTACCACAGCCTGTGAGAACCATGAGCACGGGCAAGTCTGATTAGGCTTCGCTGTAGCCTACCACAGCCTGTGAGAACCATGAGCACGGGCAAGTCTGATTAGGCTTCGCTGTAGCCTACCACAGCCTGTGAGAACCACGAGCACGGGCAAGTCTGATTAGGCTTCGCTGTAGCCTACCACAGCCTGTGAGAACCATCGAGCACGGGCAAGTCTGATTAGGCTTCGCTGTAGCCTACCACAGCCTGTGAGAACCACGAGCACGGGCAAGTCTGATTAGGCTTCGCTGTAGCCTACCACAGCCTGTGAGAACCACAGCCTGTTAGAGCCTAGCCTGGCCATATTATAGAGCCTACCATCCATGAGCACGGGCAAGTCTGATTAGGCTTCGCTGAGCCTACCACAGCCTGTAGAACCATGCACGGGCAAGTCTGATTAGGCTTCGCTGTCCTACATTTCATAAAACCACAGCCTGTGAGAGCCACGAGCACGGGCAAGTCTGAGCCCAAACAGCCTGTTTCTGTTAGGCTCTAGCCTGTGAGAACCAAACCAAGTCTGATTAGTCTGTAGCCTAGCCTGTGAGAACAAACCAAGCTTTAGTCTGTAGCCTACCACAGCCTGTGAGAACCAAACCAAGTCTTTAGGCTCTCCTACCACAGCCTGTGAGAACCACGAGCACGGGCAAGTCTGCTTCCCTACCACAGCCTGTGAGAACCACGAGCATGGGCAAGTTTAGTCTGTAGCCTACCACAGCCTGTGAGAACCAAACGGGCAAGTCTGATTAGGCTTCGCTGTAGCCTACCACAGCCTGTGAGAACCACGAGCATGGGCAAGTCCGATTAGGCTTGTCCTCCACAGCCTAGCCACGAGCACGGGCAAGTCTGATTAGGCAAACAGCCTGTGAGAACCACGAGCATGGGCAAGTCCGTCTCTTGCCTACAAAACCGATCACGGGCAAGTCTGTTAGGCTCTTGCCCAAGCCTGTGAGTAGGGCCTATTATAGAGCACATCTCTCCTGACCATTATGGTTACACTCTCTAGCCCAAACCGCTTGTCTCTAGCCCAAACCGCTTGTCTCTAGCCCAAACCGCTTGTCTCTAGCCCAAACAGCTTGTCTCTTGCCCAAACCGCTTGTCTCTTGCCCAAACCGCTTGTCTCTAACCCAAATGAGAGCTGGGTGGAGCTGAGACCCGTTACCTTTCGTTAGCCTATTTGATTTATCTAATGAAAGATTGTTGTCCACATTCAATTTCCCACAGCCAACAACACGAGTAGGCTAAGCAACAGAAAAATCAGACCAATTGTTCATCCTGTCACATTCTATGCAAGAAAATAATATTCCTCTCAAGGAGCATTCAAATTGCCAGTGCCGCACAGGGAGAGAAATATGCATGCCCAGTACAGGAGGCTGCTGAGGGGAGGAACGGCGCGAATGGAATGGCATCAAACACATAAAAACAATGTGTGTGATGTATTTGATAACATTCCACCTATTCCGCTCCAGCCATTACCATGAGCCTGTCCTCCCCAATTAAGGTGCCACCAACCTCCTGTGATGCCCAGTCATTGTAGCCATTCCGCATTCTTAATGCAGTCGCGGGAAACACACTTTTGATGGCCACTGTTATAAGATGAGGATCACTGAGCTTTCTAGCTTTCTACTAAGCTACACTTATTTCTCAAATCAAATCCATTTTAGTTCTAGCAGCGGCATTGGTTTATGCGCGTTAGCGGGCTCCAATGGCGTTGAAATGTAACCTGAGTCACGTGTAACAGGTAGGCTTATATTATATTCACAGGGGAATGTTTTTTGGGGGGGACATTCAAGTCATCATTATGCTGCTACACTGTAACTAGCAACAAGATAGCCTATCTAGCTAATGATTAGCCCAGTGAGGTAAATGCAGATGGGCTGCCCTCGGCCTATTTATTCCCAGTCACTATGCTGCATCAGTTGGGCCACATCAGGTGATGAGTATTGCTAAATAGCACACTTGCCTGATATTATGGACCAATATGTTACTGGGCTCGTTTCTGGAGGGGGGAATTATATTTTAATGTCAGCATCATTTTATTTTCAGTAGGATATCCTTTTAAAAAGTTACCAGAGACCAGAGAACGTTCTCACAGTCATTCTCCCCCCCAAAATATACGTCCCTCCGCGACGTGTAGTATGCTGTAATCTGTGCTTTTGTCAGTGTATATTTAGGCTAGTATATTATGTTTTAATATAGGTTCATGTTATTTAAGACTCCTGATTCCCATCTGTCTCAATGTAATAATGTGTTGTAATAACAAACCTATGTCCCATCACCTGTGTGTGTAACACAAAACGCTGGAGCACTGCACTCTGTCAGCAATATTCCTCGGCCTACGAACGCAAGGCACTACAGAGGATGGTGCGTACGGCCCAGTACATCACTGGGGCCAAGCTACCTGCCATCCAGGACCTCTATAACAGTCGGTGTCAGAAAAAGGCCCTAAAAATTGTGAAAGACTCCAGCCACCCTAGTCATAGACTGTTCTCTCTGCTACCGCAAGGCAAGCGGTACCAAAGCTCCAAGTCTAGGTTCGAAAGGCTTCTTAACAGCTTCTACCCCCAAGCCATAAGATTCCTGAACAGCTAATCAAAGGGCTACCCTATTTTCACTGCCCCCCTTTATGCTGCTACTCTCTGTTATTATCTATGCATAGTCATTTGAACTCTACCTACATGTACATATTTCCTCAATTACCTCGACTAACCGGTGCCCCCGCACATTGAGTCTGTACCAGTACCCCCTGTATATAGCCTCAATATTGTAATTTTACTGCTGCTGTTTAATTATTTGTTACTTTTATTTTCTATTTTTTACTTCTTTTTTTTCTCTTTTACTTACTTGTTTATTATTTTTCTTAAAACGGCATTGTTGGTTAAGGGCTTGTAAGTACACATTTAACTGTAAGGTCTACTACCTACACCTGTTGTATTCTGCGCATGTGACAAAAGCATTTGGATTTGATTTGATTGTTCACCACTGGTTTGACCCTGTCATCCATCCCTTCTGTCACACTAAAACAGGACCCAGCCCTTCCCTTAACCCTGCTGAATCATCTCTCACAAATAAGTGTCATTCTCCAGTCATGTACAAAAGGGAGGCTGCATTAACTATGACTACTGTATGGCTGAGAAATGTCATAGAGTGAGGTGCTTTTATTCATTTTAAATCTTGCTCAACTTAATCCTCCTGACTGTGGTTAGTATAGGGGACAGATTATGTCTACTTCCAGACATAGTATAGATAGATAGGTAGATCCTACAAGGTAGTTAGTAAAGGTATAGGATCTTCATTTGAGCCATCTCCTTCAGCAGGAAAAAAATCCTGCAGTAACAGGAAATGTGAATTATTATGTGGGATTATAATTAATTGTCATTTCTTTGTAGCGGAGGATACATTAGGTGGCCTGAACAAATTTACAAATCATTTGTAGCGTGCAAATTGACCGCAAGAAGCCCAAACAGATATATTGTTGTATACGATCACACACTGGTATTATGTGTGGGAATAGTTTGGAATAGATTTCCAAAATGCAAATAACTTGGAGCTGATTTGTAGGTGTTTTTACAGTCTTTTATAAGAAATAAGAAATAAGAAAACTCTGTTGTAGTTATACAAGAAATGCATAAATGTTACTTAACTCCTTCCCTCTACTTCTTCAGTGATCAAGTCTTCAGGATAACTCCCAGCAACGAGGGGGAGGTTCAGGAGCTCAAGAAACTCCTGGGAAACATCAAGGTAATGATGTCCTGTCTTAAATAGTCTCACCCTCTCTCTTTCTTCACACAAAAACACATGTACACACACACACGAGTGCGCACGCACACACACACACACACACAGTAATTAACCCACTCATCATCTCTGATGATTATGACACAGTGCTGATGATCATATTCCCGGAGTCGACGTGTCAACTTGAGTTACGAGACGAGGGAGATTACTCTGTCAGAACAACAGTGTTATGCAGATTGAGCTGTTTCTCTCTCTCTATCTCTCTTGATAGAACATCTTTACTGAGACAGGGAGACTGGGAGAGGGAGCTGTCCACCGTCAGACCATGTTTCTATGTCTGTCTGTTTCTATGAGAGAAGAAGAGGCCCCTGTTCTACTTCAATGAGCTCTGCAGTCTGAGAGTGTGAGGGAGAGATGAAGTATCTTTATATTTACATAATGGGGAGAGATGTTTAGATTGAGTCTCCATCTGACAGCTGAGAGAAATCAATACTGTAGCTTCACCAGGAAGGGACAATAGACCATGATAAAACATTCACTGTTTACCATCAATAGAGAACCACAGTAATCATACTGTAGTCAGTGTACTAGACATTCTTCTTCTGACACATTTTACAGAGAGGCAGATGATGCAGTTCATGCAAGTAAGAAAGATATCTGGTTCATGGACCGTTGCCGTTGGAAAAACCTGCAGGCTCCTTGGACAAGGCGAGAAGGAGTTTCCTGTGGCCTGTGACATTCCCAAACCCATTTGGGAACAATTACACAGCAATGCCAGGAAAAATGACAACCTTCCTGCACTTTCCTTCCCTTGAAGATAAACTCCCAGCAGAAGGACTGATGTTATTAGTGGAATATGAAAATGAGGTGGAACCTGCCTGGGTGGTCAAGGTTAATATATGAAAACTGTGTTGAATTGATAAATTCACATTAGATAGAGCCGTCCCACTTTTTGTGTAGCATGTTTTGAGCAGTGGTGGGATATGTTGAACAGTGTTTGCCAGTGTTGGGCTGTCTTTAGTTGTTTTGGCCTGTATTGGGTAGTATATCACTGATATGGCTATTTGGTAGTGTCTGAGGTATGTCTGACTGTTTGGGTTCTGTTGGGAAGTGTTTGGGCTGTTATAGTTATCCTTGGCCTAGTCTTTTAGGGTTCAGGGTTGGGCTGAACTGTTCTGACAACCTGAAAGACTAACTCAAAGAGGGAATGAGGGACAGAGAGGGGGAAAAGTAAATTGACCCAAAAAGTAGTGATTTATTGTACTGATGGCTAAATAACCGAACATCATTTGGTGGTTCCCACATGTTGGTCTTGGTCTGGCCTGCGTCTTTGTCTAAGGAGGGCCAGTGGACCAGGAGAGCCTGGAGATGGTGGCTACTGTTTGGACAGCTGCTGCTGAGATGTGTTTTCATTAGTTTAGGCGCGCTCCGCCGTGACGACCTCATGCCAAAGTCACACTTTTAACCTGCAGGTAGAGACTGGGGTCAAATAGAGAGAAGAGTGTTACATACATTCAATTGTTGATTCACATCTACGGGTGCCAGTCCACAAAGAGACAGAATGGTTGGACTCCAAATATGTTTGTGCCATCATTCAGATACTAGTGGAAAGATGTTTCCTTTAGTGCGTTGCCCTTTGAATTGTGGATACTGAGACCACAGAGTGCTATGTCTTATGATAGATCTGTCTAGCTTCTCCTGAACCACAAATACTCCAATAGAATGTCACCTTAGTTGCCTTGTGTTGAGGCCGACATATCTACTGTATGTCTCAGGACTGAACTAATCACTACTGTAGGCCCAGTAGCTTCCTTAACTCCATGCCATCATTGCCATGAACCATAACACAACTCCCTCAATTTAAAGGTATCCTATAACCACAAATAAAATTGCGTTAACAATCAAATCATAAAGGATCTAATCAACGGGAGTTCTATTTCCTAATGGAGCCAAGGAATGCTTCTATGAGAGCCTTTTCTGTAAACAATTACAGGAAACTGTAACTTGGATCCTACAAGGGCCTCATTAAGAGTGAATCATGTTCTCTGATAGTGGTACACAAGTGATACTTGGGCAAAGGGCTGTTTGATTTGTGAGACCAACAAAGAGATGAAGATGTGGAAACATTTACTGTACCAATGGTGCTCTTAGCCACTTGGAAATGAGGCCTTTGACCCGACCCATTTATGTTGGCTGGGAGTAGCATAGAAAAGCTGAGGACACCATGCCATTCTATACTGGTTACTTCAAAGCGGGTGCATGGCTTTCTGTTAACCATTAAACTAATCGGTCTGTTAATAGGGGTTTGTACAAGTCTGTAGGATTCTACTCCCGTGCTGAAACCAGAGGCAGCTGGCACTATGAGACGCTCAGTTCCCGTCACAGCAAATAACTGAATCGCTGATTCATGCTCCCAAAAAAGTTTAATTTAAGAGCAAGGCTGGTATTATCTTTACATAAAACCTTGGTTAAGGAGAGCATCAATGGCTGGTCCAAGGTCGACGTGTTCATTTGGCTGCTAATAGCTGGCTAAAGGATAGGATATACCAGCTCCAGCCAGCAGTGCTATCTGTTGGCAGGAACTGAAAGAAGTCTTTGCTGCTAACCTGGGTTTAGGACAGGGGAGTGTGGAGGCAGGAATAGTACTGACATCCTGGGATGTGCAGCAAACCAGTCTGACTGCAGCAGAGTGCTGGAATGCCACATTATCCCACACAACAACGAAGGTAAGGGAGTTCACTTGCCCCTCTCTCCTCTGCTGGCACAAGTCGATTACGTAGGTCATCCAGAAAAGAGCTTCTGTGTTGCAGGGGCCAATGAGTGGTTTGTGTAACAGCAACCCATCATTGGACAGTGCTGGACATGTTGTGATGTTAGCTCCTCTGTCCTGGGAAATCCACGGTTGCTCTCTGTCCAATTACATTTCTTGCCCTGCGGTGTGTTTTTACCAGATTGGATCCAGCTTCATCCACAAAGGTGAATGCATGTACAGTTTGCCTGGCTCTTGTCTCCATTACTCTCTAAAATACAGTAAATCCACAGCACTTTACGTTATGCATAGTATGTATGTGTAACGGATGTGAAACGGCTAGCTTAGTTAGCGGTGCGCGCTAAATAGCGTTTCAATCGGTTACGTCACTTGCTCTGAGACCTTGAAGTAGTAGTTCCCCTTGCTCTGCAAGGGCCGTGGCTTTTGTGGAGCGATGGGTAACGATGCTTCGAGGGTGACTGTTGTTGATGTGTGCAGAAGGTCCCAGGTTCGCGCCCGGGTATGGGCGAGGGGACGGTTTAAAATTATACTGTTACATATGTACCCTGTTTGGTTTTTGGACAGACATCTTACCTGGACATATTGATATCGGTGTTCTTTCACATGTTCATCGTTTCTCTCAAAAGGGAACAACTGCTTCGTCCTTATCTTATGTTTCTCTAGGACTCTGGCAATTGTCATTGTTCTGACCGTATTCACATTCCCAAAACTGATAGTCTGCCATCACTCTGTCCTGAATTTCACGCAGTTTTATTGCATTGTTGCCAATTACCATGTCAACAATGGCAATTTCCTGCGCATCTGTAACGATGTATGCTGAGTTGAGAAGCAGGTTCAGGGAATGAATACATTTCATTAATACATGCACAAACCAAGTAACCGACATGAAACAGCAACAATGACTCCTGGGGAAGAAACCAAAGGGAGGGACATATAAAGGACAGGTAATCAAGGAGGTGAGGGATTCCAGGTGAGTGTCATTATGCACGTACCGCTGGTGACAGCTGTGCGCCCTAATGAGCAGCCTGGTGACCTAGAGGCCAGAGAGGGAGCACACGTGACACCATCTCATAATATTCTGCCTCTCCCTCCTGTGGCAGGCAAAGATCCTACTGAAAAACACAAATCAATATATTTGAAAATGTCAGTACATGTAAAAATGTGAACGTACTGTATTTTAATGTAATATGTACAGTAGTTCAATTATTATTGAAGGATGCACATCTCACCTGTTGTTTTGCAGGAAAATTCATACTAT
Organism: Oncorhynchus keta; assembly: GCF_023373465.1. NCBI lineage: Eukaryota > Metazoa > Chordata > Actinopteri > Salmoniformes > Salmonidae > Oncorhynchus > Oncorhynchus keta. The sequence goes on along the minus strand of NC_068424.1, from coordinate 18,709,576 downwards.
TGATGCAACTGTTGAACGCTGCAGATTTGGTTTCACCCTTAAACCGGCCTCTCGCAAAGAGAGACCATGGTTTACAACATTGTCAATAATTGTGGCCCTTGTCTCATCAGAGACCACTGCTCTTGTTTTTGGAATTATTAAATATTCTGCTGAGATTTTCTATATGTTTCAATCTAGTTACTGGAGAAATGCACAACATTTGCCTTTGTTCTGTTTTGAATGTGTTTTTAACAGTTTGGAAACAGTGTGTTAGCATTTTAAAACATGTGCTGCAAATAAACTCAGCAAAAAAAGAAACGTCCTTTTTTAGGACCCTGTCTTTCAAAGATAACTCGTAAAAATCCAAAAAACTTCACAGATCTTCATTGTAAAGGGTTTAAACACTGTTTCCCATGCTTGTTCAATGAGCCATAAACAATTAATGAACATGCACCTGTGGAACGGTCGTTAAGACACTAACAGCTTACAGACTGTAGGCAATTAAGGTCACAGTTATGAAAACTTAGGACACGAAAGAGGCCTTTCTACTGACTCTGAAAAACACCAAAAGAAAAATGCCCAGGGTCCCTGCTCATCAGCGTGAACGTGCCTTAGTCATGCTGCAAGGAGGCATTGAGGACTGCAGATGTGGCCAGGGCATTAAATTGTAATGTCCGTACTGTGAGATGCCTAAGACAGCGCTACAGGGAGATAGGACAGACAGCTGATCATCCTCGCAGTGGCAGACCTCGTTTTTCAACACCTGCACAGGATCGGTACATCCGAACATCACACCTGCGGGACAGGTGCAGGATACCAACAAGAACTGCCCGAGTTACACCAGGAACGCACAATCCCTCCATCAGTGCTCAGACTGTCCGCAATAGGCTGAGAGAGGCTTGACTGAGGGCTTGTAGGTCTGTTGTAAAGCAGGTCCTCACCAGACATCACATCCCTCTTGTGGTACCCTTCCTGCAGGCTCATCCCGACATGACCCTCCAGCATGAAAATGCCCCCAGCCATACTGTTTATTCTGTGCATGATTCCCTGCAAGACAGGAATGTCAATGTTCTGCCATGGCCAGCGAAGAGCCTGGATTTCAATCCCATTGAGCACATCTGGGACCTGTTGGATCGGAGGGTGAGGGCTAGGGCCATTCCCCCAGAAATGTCTGGGAACTTGCTGGTGCCTTGGTGGAAGAGTGGGGTAACATCTCACAGCAATAACTGGCAAAGCTGGTGCAGTCCATGAGGAGGAGATGTACTGCAGTACTTAATGCAGCTGGTGGCCACACCAGATACTGACTGTTACTTTTGATTTTGAACCCCCCTTTGTTCAGGGACACATTATTCAATTTCGGTTAGTCAAATGTCTGTAGAACTTGTTCAGTTTATGTTTTAGTTGTTGGGTCTTGTTATGTTCATACAAATATTTACACATGTTAAGTTTGCTGAAAATAAACGCAGTTGACAGTGAGAAGACGTTTTTTTTTTTGCTGAGTATACAGTTGAAGTCGGAAGTTTACATACACTTAGGTTGGAGTCATTAAAACTTGTTTTTCAATCACTCCTCAAATTTCTTGTTAACAAACTATAGTTTTGGCAAGTCGGTTAGGACATCTACTTTGTACATGACGCAAGTCATTTTTCCAACAATTGTTTACAGACAGATTATTTCACTTACAATTCACTGTATCACAATTCCAGTTCACTGTCCCTTTAAACAGCTTGGAAAATTCCAGAAAATGGTGTCATGGCTTTAGAAGCTACTACAGTTTTTCTCAGTCACTTTGGTGCATTTTTCACATCATCCCTAACATGTGCAAAATAATAAGTGCATTTCTCAGAACAATTTGTACAAACTGCAATATACAATAGATATGTTTCTAAAGCTAGTCAGTCACTAAAAATCCTTAGTACATCTCTCAAAAGTAAATATTCTTGCCAATGATCATGTCAGTGTCATCAGAATGATAAGTCATTGAGTCATTGTTCACAAACAAGGTCATCAAAATGTTTAGGCATGTTGTCAATGTAACTGTGTACTTTGACAGTATTACCTGATGTAAACTTGGGCTACAGTTTGGATGACAGTTACTGTATTAAAAATGCACAAGGCTGCACTTCTATGGCATATATCAATTTCAACAGTACTATTTACATATTACTGTATGTGGGTTATTGATTGAAAGAGACTGGACAACCCAAGGGGCACAAAGGAAAAAAAACTAAATTAGAAAGAAACACAGGAAACCACCCCTAAGGCACAACTTTGCCCGCAGCACTGTTGTGCTGTCTCTACACATTCAGACTTTCCTGTCTGTCGGCCCACATATTCTCATCCACATCACACCGGATATTTTCCCTTCCAATGCAACGTGGAAAGAATCTTTTGGAATGCCTTATCCATCCTCTGCAGGCGTCTACTGTGATGTCCTCACATGCTGCATCCATTGCAGCCAGCAGGGTCATCTGTGTGTGTGACTGCCGATCGTACACCTTCCACCTCCATGCTGAAAATAACTCCTCAATTGGGTTAAGGAATGGTGAATAAGGTGGGAGGAATTCTATGAGCATCCTCGGGTGGGTCACAAACCATTGCCTTATGATGTTTGATCGATGGAAACTCACATTATCACAAATGACCTCATACTTTGGCAAATCCTCTCTAAACAGACCCCTCTCATCATCAGGGATGAGAGCCCTGTAGAGAGTCTCTAATAAGTTGAGTAGATGCTGGGTGTTGTATGGCCCTATAAGGGGGATATGGGTTAGGACACAATGCTCCGAAATAGCAGCACACGGTGATATTTCCTCACCGTTGGCCTGGCAAATCCACAGTAGCTCTGTGACCGATGATATTCCGACCCCACCTTCTGCATTTGGTCAGGTTGAAGCTAGCCTCATCCACGTATACAAAGTTGTGAGAGGGTTCACTTGATTCCAACTACATTATACGCTATATCCCAGAACACACAGTTTAATTTGTTTTGGTAAGGAAGAGTGACATAAAATGTACATATATTGCATGTTCCTTCCACAGCAATGGAAATGTGTGCAGTTTATGCTTACTGTACTATGTATCACTATAAAATGTTGCTGTAAAGTAGTTACATAGAAATATGTTTTACCTGTACATACTGGTACCGTAGCTCCTTAACTCTGTCCTCATTCCTTTGGAATGGTACACGGTACAGCTGATTCATACTCATCTGGTTTCTATGCAGCAGCCTGTCGATGGTTGAGATGCTAACCGTATGGATGTTTTCAAAGACATTGTTGTCTTCTATAATGGTCCTTTGTATTTCCCTGAGTCTCATGACATTGTTTGCTCGGACCATGGTGCAAATAGCCTCCTCCTGTTGAGGTGTGAAAAGGCGTCCTCTGCCACCGGTTTGAGGTAATCTTGCAGTCCTATGTGGGGGAAAATGCAGGGATGCATCGCACACTTTCACATAGACAAAAAATATGCGAACACACATTTTACTGTAAAACATACAGGTGGGTGCATGTAAGGTGCAGTATGTATCTGTATAGAGTATATTTCTGTATGCTGTGAAATACAAGTGGACTACTGTAATATGAAGCATTTTAGAAAGTATACAGTATACTGCTTATATACAGTAACAGTGGATTGGTGGACATACCTGTAACATTGGTGGACATACCTGTTCTCTCTTCGAAACGTTTGAACTATTGAGGACACGGTTGATCTCCCAATATTCATCTGCACCCTTCGACCCGCCTCAGCCATTGTAAGGCCATGATTGACAACATGGTCTACAATAGTGGCCCTTATGTCATCAGATATGCGCCTATGTCCTCGTTTGCCTCTTCCTCTGTTTTGTCTTCCACCACGCATCCTTGCTCCTCTTCTTCCTCCTCATGGCTGTTGACCCTGTTCGTTTCCTGGTCCATCCATTATTGGAAAATTGCAACTCTGTGTTGTGGTCTGTCTATATATGCTTGCCAATTGATTCTTCATGAGATGCACCTTTGAGAAATTTAGACAACTGGTTGATTGTTGGTTGAACTAACACTTTACATTCCTTCATGAGTGAGGGTCAATTTCACCTGTACGATTCATCAATTCACATTTTTGTACAAAAGATCTAATAGAAATGTGTAAAACTATGCTTGACAGTTTATGACAAATAGTTCAACAATTTAGCATGTAATGGCTTATGCAAGGAACTAATGCCTAGATGTTTTGAGGGGTAAGACTTTTCAACAGAGAACCATCTACTATATTTTGATCAACATGACATGAGCAATTGATAATGTGGAAAAAAGCTGACACTTGTACATTATCAATTGCAATTTGTTCAAAGGAATAAGAAATTGCTTTAATGATGTGCACAAGTGACTAGATGATTTGGAATTTGTACAAGTAGTATCAAGAAGTGCACTTTTGATCTAAGAAATGCAGCAAAGCGACTGAGAAAAACTGTAATAGGCTAACAAATCAAATCAAATGTATTTGTCACATACACATGGTTAGCAGATGTTAATGCGAGTGTAGCGAAATGCTTGTGCTTCTAGTTCCGACAATGAGGTAATAACCCACGAGTAATCTAACCTAACAAACTGATACCATTGTAGTCAATTGGAGGTGTACCTGTGGATGTATTTCAAGGCCTACCTTCAAACTCAGTGCCTCTTTGTTTGACATCATGGGAAAATCAAAAGAAATCAGCCAAGACCTCAGCAAAAAATATGTAGACCACAAGTCTGATTCATCCTTGGGCGCAATTTCCAAATGCCTGAAGGTACCACGTTCATCTGCACAAACAATAGTATGCAAGTATAAACACCATGGGACCACACAGCCGTCATACCGCTCAGGAAGGAGACGCGTTCTGTCTCCTAGAGATGAATATACTTTGGTGCGAAAAGTGCATATCAATCCCAGAACAACAGCAAAGGACCTTGTGAAGATGCTAGAGGAAACAGGTTCAAAAGTATCTATATCCACAGTAAAACGAGTCCTATATCGCTCAGCAAGGAAGACACTGCTCCAAAACCGCTATAAAAAAGCCAGACTATGGTTTGCAACTGCACATGGGGACAAAGATGGTACTTTTCGGAGAAATGTCCTCTGATCTGATGAAACAAAAATAGAACTGTTTGGCCATAATGGTCATCGTTATGTTTGGAGGAAAAAGGGGGAGGCTTGCAAGCCGAAGAACACCATCCCAACCATGAAGCAGGTGAGTGGCAGCATCGTGTTGTGGAGGTGCTTTGCTGCAGGAGGGACTGGTGTACTTCACAAAATAGATGGCATCATGAGATAGGAAAATTATGCGGATATATTGAAGCAACATCTCAAGACATCAGTCAGGAAGTTAAAGCTTGGACGCAAATGGGTCTTCCAAATGGACAATGACCCCAAAGATACTTCCAAAGTTGTGGCAAAATGGCTTAAGGACAACAAAGTCAAGGTATTGGACTGGCCATCCCAAAGCCCTGACCTCAGTCCTATAGAAAATTTGTGGGCAGAACTGAAAAAGCATGTGTGAGCAAGGAGGCTTAAATACCTGACTCCGTTACACCAGCTCTTTCTGGAGGAATGGGCCAAAATTCACCCAACTTACTGTGGGATGCTCGTGGAAGGCTACCTGAAAAGTTTGACCCAAGTTAAACAATTTAAAGGCAATGCTACCAAATACTAATTGAGTGTATGTGAACTTCTGACCCACTGGGAATGTGATGAAAGAAATAAAAGCTGAAATAAATCATTCTCTCAACTATTATTCTGACATTTAACATTCTTAAAATAACGTGGTGATCCTAACTGACCTAAGACAGGGAATTAAATGTCAGGAATTGTTAAAACTGAGTTTAAATGTATTTGGCTAAGGTGTATGTAAACTTCCGACTTCAACTGTATATAGTTTTGCAGGTGGTGGAGTATGAATGAGAAAAGAGTTAATGGATTTCAGAGAATGTGGTCATTGAAAGCATTTTGTGTGAAAGCAATACAAATAATTCACAGTTTGGTCCACATACACTTCTGTTTCGCTGACCGTGTGAAGAGTTTTGACAATGTGACTTCAGTTTTGATCAATGCATGTAATGTAATGCAACAGTTGCTTATCATTTTGAGCAGTTGTATCAATTGATAGATCATTGAAATGAAGTGAATAGACAGTCATCTCAGATGTAATGTGTGAATTGCATTTTGAAATGGTAATACTTTGATGTTAAGTTGTGCTGTTTTGAACAGGTGATTTTAGTTCAATGAACAAATTATCTTAGCTTTGTGTGTATTGTATCCAAGCAATTGGAAAAAGTGTTAGAGTTTAGAACAATTTGCATTTTGACCATTTGAAAAATGACATGAAGGTTCTGAAATTAGTGCCAAAGTGATTGCAAAAAAACTGTAATAGGGACCTGTGGTGTGTGTGTGCGCATGGGTGTGTGTGTGTGTGTGTGTGTGTGTGTGTGTGTGTGTGTGTGTGTGTGTGTGTGTGTGTGTGTGTGTGCGCGTGCCTGCGTGCGCATGTTCATGTGTGTGTGTGTCTGTGTCTGTGTGTGTAGTCATCAACGTTCCCTCAAACTTTACTCGGAGAGCAATATTGACCTGCTGGACAGACCCATCAAGCCTTAAGCCATAAGATTGATCTAGACTCCAGGTCACAGTGTGCTGTGGAGAACAGCCTTGAATGTTAAAGCTGTGCTACTGTCCATCACCCCAGAAGCCCTGGGTTTATTAGCAGGATGAAGCTAAAGTCATTTGTTCAGGGGATGGGCCAATTTAGTTCTGTTCAGAACTGTGGGTTCATCAAGGGAAGCAAGGTTGTTTGGGTGGTGAGTGTCTTGCCATGTCTGTATTTATAGGCCGTGTCCATGTTCATTCCACTATAACTAACTCTCTCTCTGCCTCTCAGGTGGACCTGTGGCAGCCCAACAGTGCCTCTCTGATCCGACACAACGCCACCGTGGACGTGCATGTGAGACGGAACAACACACGAGGGCTTCGTTCACGCCTCCAGAAGGAACACATAGATTTTAAGTAAGGGCTTTGAGACCACCCCCCCGACTCACCACTCCCCATTTCATATGTTCTCCCATCAATCATCACAATCAACATTAAAATGATGGAGTTTATCATTGTCATCCCTATCCTCAGGGAAGATTTTCTACTTTTTTCTACTGCTCTACTCTATACCTCTCTCTCTCTCTCTCTTTCTTTCTTTGTCTCTCTCTTTCTCTTTCTCTTTCTCTTTCTCTTTCTCTTTCTCTCTCTGTCTCTGTGCCTGTCTCTCCCTCTCTCCTTCCTTTGACTGTTCAGATCTATGTTATTTTATATTGTCTGGGCCGGGGAGGCTGGTGAGTTGATGGGTTTCCTTGTTTACAGTCTGAGAGACTGTCTATTTTAGAGGAGAAAAGCTATGGGTGATGGGTTGATATGAAAGGGGAATAAAATATCAAATCTTAGCTGGGGAAATACAATTGTGTGTAGTGATTCCTAAAATGTCACGCTTTCAACCACTTTAATTTATGTCCACAGTTTTCTCAATAAAGTGAGCTAAGCTAGTGTATGACAATAATCTTCAAAACGTAGTCATTTTTGAAGAGAAAGAAAGTTCTCTGAAAAAATGGCAAAGACAGATGTAACCTTCTCTGGTGCTATGAGAATAGTTGACCAAATAAGTGACAGAAGAATGTGACTCGTCAACTAGAAAACATGTTATCTTCATGGACAGCAGAGGTTCATTTACTTCCAGAGGGTTGCTGAGCTCTTACGCTCACACACAATAGCACTGTCTACAAGCTGTCTCTCCACACAAGGCCTAAGTCTCTGCTCTCTCTGCATTTTTTCTCTCACTTGAATAAGCAAACTGATGATAAAAGGAACTCATCTATACTAAAATCACACCCCCAAAGCTTCTTGTACTTGCAGTCATCCAAAGCTGAAACACCAAGGTCTTTTTATTTTTGTTTCAATCGTTTCTCTGTATTTTAGCTCGTAGAAATACCAAGACAAGAAAGGAGTTTACAGGAAAAATGTTTCCCATAAAACAATGTACCCATCAGACTCACACTAGTCTCTCTCTGCCTCTCTCTCTCTAACTCTCTGCCTCTATCTCTCTCTCTGCCTCTCGCTCTCTCTCTCTGCCTCTCTCTCTCTAACTCTCTGCCTCTATCTCTCTCTCTGCCTCTCGCTCTCTCTCTCTCGCTCTCTCTCTCTGCCTCTATCTCTCTGCCTCTCTCTCTCTCTCTGCCTCTCTCTCTCTCTCTCTCTCTCTCTCTCTCTCTCTCTCTCTCTCTCTCTCTCTCTACAGGGTGTTCATATCTAACCTTCAGAAGGAAATTGAAAAGCAGACTGGATATCGCTCTTCCCGCAAGAGGAGGTCTGAATCCCGATATGACTATGAGGTGTACCACTCTCTGGAGGAGGTAGGTGGGACACACACACACACACACACACACACACACACACACACACACACACACACACACACACACACACACACACACACACACACACACACACACACACACACACACACACACACACACACACACACACACACACACTCACACACACACACACACTTTTCAGTTCAGTACAGTGCAACTAGGAGTCTTTGAGATGTGTGCATTTGCTTCTGGCCCCCTGAATCTTGAATCTGTACGCCCCAGTTCCGCGGTCCGCATGCATTCCACTGTGAGATAGGGGGAACCAGGGAGCCTTTCAGCAAGACTTCATCATTATCATTACACAGCTTTAAACCTATCCTCAAACACAGGAGACACACAGGGCGAAGAGACACACACACACACACACACACACACACACACACACACACACACACACACACACACACACACACACACACACACACACACACACACACACACACACACACACACACACACACACACACACACACACACACACACACACACACACACACACACACAGGAAACATCCATTTACATTCACCATCTGTACAATCTCTGTGTAGCAGGGCCATAATGTACATACCATTCCAGAGAGGTGGAAATACTTACATCTCCATCACCTCCGTCATCCAGGACTGTTAGATTAAGCGTCTGTATAGTGTGTTAGAGGGGGTTATTGAGTGGGTGTGAAGACACATGGAAGGAATTGAACTTTTATACTAGCACACACACACTACGTGAAGCCTGATCTACTCCAAGATAAGTGTGTGTGTGTGTGTGTGTGTGTGTGTGTGTGTGTGTGTGTGTGTGTGTGTGTGTGTGTGTGTGTGTGTGTGTGTGTGTGTGTGTGTGTGTGTGTGTGTGTGTGTGCGTGTGCGTGCGCGTGCGGGCTAATTCCCCCATGGAATCCGCTACAACTGAGATTCATTGCCGTGCTGCCTAGCGTGAAATGAGTTGTTTCACAGAGTTAAAGTGTGATGTGTAGGTCTAGTGTTATAGAGCTGATAGGATGGCCTGGTGCCTTGTTATCTTCATTCTAATGGCTGAATGACCTTCAATTCTTTGTTTCTTGTGTTTCTTTCCCCAGATCCAGAGTTGGATGTTTGAGATCAACAGGACCCATCCTCACCTGGTGGACATGTTCTCTATAGGGAGGTCATATGAAGGCAGGCCCCTTTATGTGCTTCAGGTACTGTAGGAGACACACACACACACACACACACACACACACACACACACACACACACACACACACACACACACACACACACACACACACACACACACACACACACACACACACACACACACACACACACACACACACACACACACACACACACAATGCTGGTTAACTGACTGGTGTCCTGTCCTGTCAGCTAGGAAAGAGAACACGGTCCTATAAGAAGGCAGTGTGGATAGACTGTGGGGTCCATGCAAGGGAGTGGATTGGACCAGCCTTCTGCCAGTGGTTTGTCAAAGAGGTACGTTCCTTTGGCCTTCCTTGACAACTCCAGTCCTTTAGGGCAGCAGTGTCAGCTCTGCTGTTTTTCTACCTTGCTTTCTTATAAGAGATTTCGTCCTGGGAGAGCCAGGTGTGTGTGGACTCTCCAGCCCAACAACAACATGCATTGATTAGTAAAGTGCCAAGAGGAGAAGCCAGCAGGACTGTGGTACTAGAGGCCTGGAGTTGTGCACTTACTTTCTTACTGTAAATCACAGTGTTAACCTTTAATCATGTGTTGCGCTGCAGTCAAATAAGTCCACATGTGAGCTGTTTCACAACCTAAAATAAGCTAAGCACCACTTTGGTTGTTGAACGCCTCCAATTTGGTAAAGCATGAAGTTTGCAATGCCAGGATAGTGGGTTCGATTCCCGGGACCACCCATTCGTAAAAATGTATGCACGGATGACTGTAAGTCACTTTGGATAAAATCGTCTGCTAATTGTCACATATTATTATTATATTAATAATAGCTGGGGAGGCTGCAGCCTGCTGCTGTCAGTCTCTGGTGCTGTCTGTCTCTGGTGCTGTCTGTCTCTGGTGCTGTCTGTCTCTGGTGCTGCCTCTCTGGTGCTGCCTGTATCTGGTGCTGTCGGTCTCTGCTGCTGTCGGTCTCTGGTGCTGTCGGTCTCTGGTGCTGATGGCCTCTGCTGCTGTCTGTCTCTGGTGCTGCCTGTCTGGTGCTGCCCCTCTGGTGCTGTCTGTCTCTGCTGCTGCCTGCCTCTGGTGCTGCCTGTCTCTGGTGCTGCCTCTCTGGAGCTGCCTCTCTGGAGCTGCCTCTCTGGTGCTGCCTGTCTCTGGTGCTGCCTGTCTCTGGTGCTGCCTCTCTGGTGCTGCCTCTCTGGTGCTGCCTCTCTGGAGCTGCCTCTCTGGTGCTGCCTCTCTGGAGCTGCCTCTCTGGTGCTGCCTGTCTCTGGTGCTGCCTCTCTGGTGCTGCCTCTCTGGAGCTGCCTCTCTGGTGCTGCCTCTCTGGAGCTGCCTCTCTGGTGCTGCCTGTCTCTGGTGCTGCCTGTCTCTGGTGCTGCCTCTCTGGTGCTGCCTGTCTCTGGTGCTGCCTCTCTGGTGCTGCTGGGAGCTGCCTCTCTGGTGCTGCCTCTCTGGTGCTGCCTCTCTGGTGCTGCCTCTCTGGTGCTGCCTCTCTGGAGCTGCCTCTCTGGTGCTGCCTCTCTGGTGCTGCCTGTCTCTGGAGCTGCCTCTCTGGTGCTGCCTCTCTGGTGCTGCCTGTCTCTGGTGCTGCCTGTCTCTGGTGCTGCCTCTCTGGTGCTGCCTGTCTCTGGTGCTGCCTGTCTCTGGTGCTGCCTCTCTGGTGCTGCCTCTCTGGAGCTGCCTCTCTGGTGCTGCCTCTCTGGTGCTGCCTCTCTGGTGCTGCCTCTCTGGTGCTGCCTGTCTCTGGAGCTGCCTCTCTGGTGCTGTCTGTCTCTGGTGCTGCCTCTCTGGTGCTGCCTCTCTGGAGCTGCCTCTCTGGTGCTGCCTGTCTCTGGAGCTGCCTCTCTGGTGCTGTCTGTCTCTGGTGCTGCCTCTCTGGTGCTGCCTCTCTGGTGCTGCCTCTCTGGTGCTGCCTCTCTGGAGCTGCCTCTCTGGTGCTGCCTCTCTGGTGCTGCCTCTCTGGAGCTGCCTCTCTGGAGCTGCCTCTCTGGAGCTGCCTCTCTGGTGCTGCCTCTCTGGAGCTGCCTCTCTGGTGCTGCCTCTCTGGTGCTGCCTCTCTGGAGCTGCCTCTCTGGTGCTGCCTCTCTGGTGCTGCCTCTCTGGAGCTGCCTCTCTGGTGCTGCCTCTCTGGTGCTGCCTCTCTGGTGCTGCCTCTCTGGTGCTGCCTCTCTGGAGCTGCCTCTCTGGTGCTGCCTCTCTGGAGCTGCCTCTCTGGTGCTGCCTCTCTGGAGCTGCCTCTCTGGTGCTGCCTCTCTGGAGCTGCCTCTCTGGTGCTGCCTCTCTGGAGCTGCCTCTCTGGTGCTGCCTCTCTGGAGCTGTCTGTTTCTGGTGCTGTCTGTCTCTGGTGCTGTCTGTTTCTGGTGCTGTCAGTCTCTGCTGCTGTCTGTCTCTACTGCTGCCTCTCTGGTGCTGTCTGTCTCTGGTGCTGCCTGTCTCTCACCCAGGTGGGTGCTATTATAGACATGTCTGTCTCTGGTGCTGTCTGTTTCTGGTGCTGTCGGTCTCTGCTGCTGTCTGTCTCTACTGCTGCCTGTCTCTGGTGCTGTCGGTCTCTGCTGCTGTCTGCCTCTGCTGCTGTCTGTCTCTACTGCTGCCTCTCTGGAGCTGTCTGTTTATGGTGCTGTCGGTCTCTGCTGCTGCCTGTTTCTGGTGCTGTCTGTTTCTGGCGCAGACTGTCTCTGCTGCTGTCTGTCTCTGGTTCTGCTTGTCTCTGCTGCTGTAGGCCAATTTATCCCCATTCAAAATCCTATTTCCCCTAAGCCTAACCCCCAACCCAACCCTAATTCTAACCTTAAACCTAACTCCTAAGTCTATAATAGCATCCACCTGTGTGATGCACAGCAACCACTTCTATGCCAGAACACTCACCACACGGAGAGGTAAGGAGTAATACATGCCAATTCAGAGGATGATTAGGTGGCCATGTTGGTAATTTAGCCAGGACACCAGGGTTAACAACCCTACTCTTACAATAAGTACCATTTTTAATGACCACAGAGAGACAGGACACCCGTTTAACGTCCCATCCGAAAGAAGGCACCTTACACAGGGCAATGTCCCCTTCACTGCCCTGGGTTTTCCTTACACTAGAGAGAAGAGTGCCCCCTACTGACCCTCCAACACCATCTGGTCTCCCATCCAGGACCCACCCTGCTTATCTTCAGGGGCAGGCCAGCATTTGGATGCAAGGTGGCATGCTGCTGGCACACATACACACATCTCTCTACTTTTGCTCTGGACCCTCTCTCAGTTTGGAACCATTACAACCATTTTGACAGAGAGCAGGGAGAGTAATGCGTCACACACAATTAAGTCCCCGCAAATCAACCCAAACCACCCTGAAATGTCAGAGCTTTACTATAACATTGTGAGAACATAGCAAGCCGTGTACATGTCTAGCAGGGGGGTTTATGCATCTCCAGATGAGTGTGTACTAGGACAGTATTGAGAAACTTCAAGAGTTTGTACAAGAACAGACTTTTATAATGGAGCAGATCACTGTGCTGTTTAGGTCAACAATAGTAATGTCTCATTTTGGCCAGGGGGGGGCAGAGCTCCATCTCTCTACAAAGTCAGATTAACCTTGGCCTGAGCCTGATTACTGAGCAGGTATTGCCCCACTAACAATCTGCTTTCTCGAATCCTCCACTGGAACCTGCCTGGGGAAGAGGCATTAACACACTCCTGATCAAAACAAATCCAATTGGATTTGGCACATGCGCCAAAAACAACAGGTGTAGACTTTGCCGTGAAATGCTTACTTACAAGCCCTTAACCAACGAAATAGAGTTAAGAAAATATTTGCTAAATATACTTAAGTAAAACATGTAATAAAGGTAACACAATGCAGCAGCATACCACCCTGCATCCCACTGCTGGCTTCTGAAGCAGGGTTGGTCCTGGATGGGAGACCAGCAACATACCACCCCGCATCCCACTGCTGGCTTCTGAAGAAGGGTTGGTCCTGGATGGGAGACCAGCAGCATACCTCCCCGAATCCCCCTGCTGGCTTCTGAAGCAGGGTTGGTCCTGGATGGGAGACCAGCAACATACCACCCTGCATCCCACTGCTGGCTTCTGAAGCAGGGTTGGTCCTGGATGGGAGACCAGCAACATACCACCCCTCATCCCACTGCTGGCTTCTGAAGCAGGGTTGGTCCTGGATGGGAGACCAGCAACATACCACCCCTCATCCCACTGCTGGCTTCTGAAGCAGGGTTGGTCCTGGATGGGAGACCAGCAACATACCACCCCTCATCCCACTGCTGGCTTCTGAAGCAGGGTTGGTCCTGGATGGGAGACCAGCAACATACCACCCCTCATCCCACTGCTGGCTTCTGAAGCAGGGTTGGTCCTGGATGGGAGACCAGCAACATACCACCCTGCATCCCACTGCTGGCTTCTGAAGCAGGGTTGGTCCTGGATGGGAGACCAGCAACATACCACCCCGCATCCCACTGCTGGCTTCTGAAGCAGGGTTGGTCCTGGATGGGAGACCAGCAGCATACCACCCCGCATCCCACTGCTGGCTTCTGAAGCAGGGTTGGTCCTGGATGGGAGACCAGCAGCATACCACCCCACATCCCACTGCTGGCTTCTGAAGCAGGGTTGGTCCTGGATGGGAGACCAGCAGCATACCACCCCGCATCCCACTGCTGGCTTCTGAAGCAGGGTTGGTCATGGATGGGAGACCAGCAACATACCACCCCGCATCCCACTGCTGGCTTCTGAAGCAGAGTTGGTCCTGGATGGGAGACCAGCAACATACCACCCTGCATCCTACTGCTGGCTTCTGAAGCAGGGTTGGTCCTGGATGGGAGCCCAGCAACATACCACCCTGCATCCCACTGCTGGCTTCTGAAGCAGGGTTGGTCCTGGATGGGAGCCCAGCAACATACCACCCTGCATCCTACTGCTGGCTTCTGAAGCAGGGTTGGTCCTGGATGGGAGACCAGCAACATACCACCCCTCATCCCACTGCTGGCTTCTGAAGCAGGGTTGGTCCTGGATGGGAGACCAGCAGCATACCACCCCTCATCCCACTGCTGGCTTCTGAAGCAGGGTTGGTCCTGGATGGGAGACCAACAGCATTAGGATTAAATAACAATAATGAAGCTATATACAGAGGGTACCGGTAAGTCGAGTTAATTTGTACATATAGGAAGGGGTAATGTGACAATGCAAAGATAACAAACAGCGAGTAGCAGCAGTGTAAAAACAAAGGGAGGAGGGGGGTCAATGTAAATAGTCCATTTCATGAATTGGTCAGGAGTCTTATGGCTTGGGGGTAGAAGCTATTAAGGAGTCTTTTGGACCTGGACTTGGCGCTCAGGTACAGCTTGCCGTGCGGTAGCAGAGAGAACAATCAAAGACTTGGTTGACTGGAGTCTTTGACAATTTTTTGGGCCTTCCTCTGACACAGCCTAGTACATGTACATAGGTCCTGGATGGCAGGAAGCTTGGCCCCGGTGACGTATTGGGCCGTACGCGCTACCCTCTGTAGCGCCTTACTGTCGGATGCCGAGCAGTTGCCATACCAGGCGGTGATGCAACTGGTCAGGATGCTCTCGATGGTGCAGCTGTAGAACGATGATGAGGATGATGAGGGTTTTCTAGTAGCCCTCTATAGCAGTTGTACTGCTCAGTCACAGGTGTGTGATAGCACTGGTGGATCCTCTGCCACCCTCCGACTTACAGACTTCTTAGGAGTATTAATCATGATTTATTATTCACCAACTAGAAAGTATTGTAACTGGTGAAATAAAACAGGTGCAAGAGGAGATATAGCCTATGGTTCATTGTGAACTTACCTGTCGTGTTCATATAAGCCTGTTGTTGTTGTAGGCTCTGCATTCCTACCAGCATGACTCTGTGATGAGACGACTGATGAACCAACTCAACTTCTACATCATGCCTGTCTTCAACGTGGATGGATACATCTTCAGCTGGACTACGGTAGCTACAACTCTCTCTGTGTCTCTTTCCCTCTCCCCCTCTCTCTCTCTCTTTCCCTCTCCTCCCTTTCCCTCTCCTCCTCTCTCTCCCTCTCCCCCTCTCTCTCTCTCTCCCCTTCTCTCTTTCCCTCTCCCCCTCTCTCTCTCTCTCTCTCTCTCTCTCTCTCTCTCTCACACCCTCTCTGTCTGGCTTGCTCTCTCTCTTTCTCTCTCACCTAGCTAACATTTGACCCAACATGTGTATTTAAGGTGACATGTTATTAGTATATTCATAGCTACTTTGAGTCAGTGACAATGTTCATTATTTTCCCCCCAGGATCGTTTCTGGAGGAAAACCCGGTCCAAAAACGTCAAGTATCACTGCAGAGGTGTTGACGCCAACAGGAACTGGAAAGTCAAGTGGTGTGGTGAGTTTTTAATGTATCCTTGGAGTGTGTCTGTGTGTGTGTGTGTGTGTGTGTTTGTCCTCCCTTCCCCCTGCTTTCCTTCCCCTGCTGTTGGGAGATGTCTCCTGGTGCTCTGTCTGCTTAATTAGTGTAAGCTGTGGATTAAATGTTTGTGTGGTGACGGCACCCCCCTGTTTGATATGATTTTGGTGGTGCTGAGAGGGGGGGGGGTAAGGTCTTCTGATGGGTGTCTGCTATTCATCACTCAGGGAGGGAGGCTGGTTTTATGTGTGATACTTGGAATCTTAAATAAGAAAGGATAGATAATTACAGCAAGAAAAGAGCTGGGGGAGAGAGGGGAGAAAGTGAGGGGGGAAGAGATGAGTGAGAGGCGGGGAGAGAGGGGAGAAAGAGAGGGGGGAAGAGATGAGTGAGAGGCGGGGAGAGGGGAGAAAGAGAGGGGGAAGAGATGAGTGAGAGGAGAGAGAGAGGGGAGAGAGAGAGGGGAGAAGAGATGAGTGAGAGGCGGGGAGAGAGGGGGAAAGAGAGGGGGGAAGAGATGGGTGAGAGGCGGGGAGAGAGGGGAGAAAGAGAGGGGGAAGAGATGAGTGAGAGGCGGGGAGAGAGGGGGGAAGAGAGGGGGGAAGAGATGAGTGAGAGGCGGGGAGAGAGGGGGGAAAGAGAGGGGGAAGAGATGGGTGAGAGGCGGGGAGAGAGGGGAGAAAGAGAGGGGAAGAGATGAGTGAGAGGCGGGGAGAGAGGGGGAAGAGATGAGTGAGAGGCGGGGAGAGAGGGGAGAAAGAGAGGGGGAAGAGATGAGTGAGAGGCGGGGAGAGAGGGGGAAAGAGAGGGGGAAGAGATGAGTGAGAGGCAGGGAGAGAGGGGAGAAAGAGAGGGGGAAGAGATGGGGGAAAGGAGAGAGAGAGGGGAGAGAGAGGGGAGAAGAGATGAGTGAGAGGCGGGGAGAGAGGGGGAAAGAGAGGGGGAAGAGATGAGTGAGAGGCGGGGAGAGAGGGGGAAGGAGGGGGAAAGGGTGGGGGAAAGGAGAGAGAGAGGGGAGAGAGGGGAGAAAGAGAGGGGGAAAGAGATGAGATGAGTGAGGCGGGGAGAGAGGGGGAAAGAGAGGGGGAAAGGAGAGAGAGAGGGGAGAAAGAGAGGGGGAAAGAGATGAGTGACAGGTGGGGAGAGAGGGGGGGAAGAGAGGGGGGAAGAGATGAGTGAGAGGCGGGGAGAGAGGGAGAAAGAGAGGGGGAAGAGATGAGTGAGAGGCGGGGAGAGAGGGGAAAAGGGGGGGGAGAGGAGTGAAGGAGGGGAGAGAGGGGGAGAAAGAGAGGGGAAGAGATGAGTGAGAGGCGGGGAGAGAGGGGAGAAAGAGGGGGGAAGAGATGAGTGAGAGGCGGGGAGAGGGGGGAAGGAGAGGGGGGAAGAGATGAGTGAGAGGCGGGGAGAGAGGGGGAAGGAGAGGGGGAAGAGATGAGTGAGAGGCGGGGAGAGAGGGGGAAGGAGAGGGGGAAGAGATGAGGAGAGGCGGGAGAGAGGGGAGAAAGAGAGGGGGAAGAGATGAGTGAGAGGCGGGGAGAGAGGGGGAAGGAGAGGGGGAAGAGATGAGAGAGGCGGGGAGAGAGGGGGAGAAAGAGGGGGGAAGAGATGAGTGAGAGGCGGGGAGAGAGGGGGAAGGAGAGGGGGGAAGAGAAAGTGGAGGCGGGGAGAGAGGGGAGAAAGAGAGGGGGAAGAGATGAGTGAGAGGCGGGGAGAGAGGGGGAAGGAGAGGGGGAAGAGATGAGGAGGTGGGGAAAGGGGGAAGAGAGGGGGAAGAGATGGTGAGAAGAGAGGGGAGAAAGGAGGGGAAGAGATGAGTGAGAGGCGGGGAGAGAGGGGGGAAAGAGAGGGGGAAGAGATGAGTGAGAGGCGGGGAAGAGGGGAGAAAGAGAGGGGGAAGAGATGAGTGAGAGGGGGGAGAGAAAGAGAGGGGGAAGAGATGAGTGAGAGGCGGGGAGAGAGGGGAGAAAGAGAGGGGGAAGAGATGAGTGAGAGGTGGGGAGAGAGGGGGAAAGAGAGGGGGAAAGGAGAGAGGAGGGGAGAGAGGGGAAGAGATGAGTGAGAGAGGGGAGAGAGGGGGAAAGAGGGGGGAAAGGAGAGAGAGAGGGAGAAAGAGAGGGGGAAGAGATGAGTGAGAGGCGGGGAGAGAGGGGGAAGAGAGGGGGAAAGAGAGGGGGAAAGGAGAGAGAGAGGGGAGAAAGAGAGGGAAGAGATGAGTGAGAGGCGGGGAGAGAGGGGGAAAGGGAGAGATAGACAGAGCAAGAGATGAGTGAGAGGCTCCAGAGAGGGGGAAAGAGACAAAGAAACTGGAAGGAAAAGAGAGGGGGAAAGAGAGGGGGAAGAGATGAGTGAGAGGCGGGGAGAGGGGGGTCAAACAAAAAAGAAAAGGAGATAACATTGAAACAGAGAGGGAGGAAGAATGAGTAGAAAGGGGGAATCAGAAAGTCCCCAGGGAATTTGGTATTTTTCTCAAGAAATGAAAGGGGGAAAGATTTGTACCCAGTGAGGGGGAAAGGTGGGGGAAAGAGATAAGGAGAGAGAGAGAACCAGAGGCAGGGTAGGGGGGAAAGGAGAGAGAGAGGGGGACTAGAACCGGAAGGTTGCAAGTTCAAGCCCCCGGGAGAGACAAGGTACAAATCTGTTGTTCTGAGAGAACAGGCTGTCATTGAAAATAAGAGATTTGTTAGACAGAGCATGTGATACTGATCATCTCCAAGGTCTGTATGAGACACTGCCCACTGGAAAAAAATTGGTTGCATCAATGTTGTTTCCATGTCATTTCAACAAACAAAAAATAATCTGATAACATTGAAACAACGTGGAAAACTGTTTGGAATTTCTAAAAGTAATCAGAAAGTCCCCAGGGAATTTGGTATTTTTCTCAACCAAATGCAAATAAAACATTTGTACCCAGTGAGTGGTTGGTGTTTAAGATATACGGGGGAGAGAACCACTAGGCAGGGTAGCCTAGTAGTTAGAGCGTTGGACTAGTAACCGGAAGGTTGCAAGTTCAAGCCCCCGAGCTGACAAGGTACAAATCTGTCGTTCTGCCCCTGAACAGGCTGTCATTGAAAATAAGAATTTGTTCTTAACTGACTTGCCTAGTTAAATAAAAGGTAAAATAAAAATATATATATTCTCACACTATAATGTGAGACTATAATGCAGCTATAAGAACACAAGGTCAGATCCAGACACACTATAATGTGAGACTATAATGCAGCTATAAGAACACAAGGACAGATCCAGACACACTATAATGTGAGACTATAATACAGCTATAAGAACACAAGGACAGATCCAGACACACTATAATGTGAGACTATAATACAGCTATAAGAACACAAGGTCAGATCCAGACACACTATAATGTGAGACTATAATGCAGCTATAAGAACACAAGGTCAGATCCAGACACACTATAATGTGAGACTATAATGCAGCTATAAGAACACAAGGACAGATCCAGACACACTATAATGTGAGACTATAATGCAGCTATAAGAACACAAGGACAGATCCAGACACACTATAATGTGAGACTATAATGCAGCTATAAGAACACAAGGACAGATCCAGACACACTATAATGTGAGACTATAATGCAGCTATAAGAACACAAGGTCAGATCCAGACACACTATAATGTGAGACTATAATGCAGCTATAAGAACACAAGGTCAGATCCAGACACACTATAATGTGAGACTATAATGCAGCTATAAGAACACAAGGTCAGATCCAGACACACTATAATGTGAGACTATAATGCAGCTATAAGAACACAAGGACAGATCCAGACACACTATAATGTGAGACTATAATGCAGCTATAAGAACACAAGGACAGATCCAGACACACTATAATGTGAGACTATAATGCAGCTATAAGAACACAAGGTCAGATCCAGACACACTATAATGTGAGACTATAATGCAGCTATAAGAACACAAGGACAGATCCAGACACACTATAATGTGAGACTATAATGCAGCTATAAGAACACAAGGACAGATCCAGACACACTATAATGTGAGACTATAATGCAGCTATAAGAACACAAGGTCAGATCCAGACACAGGAGTCTTTGATATGTATTATTCAATCCAAAGGGTAGGTAAGAGAATGGTCATGGAAAGGCAAAAGGTCAAAACCAGTTCAGAGTCCAGGAGGTACAGAGTGGCAGGCAGGCAGAATGGTCAGGCAGGCAGAATGGTCAGGCAGGCAGAATGGTCAGGCAGGCGGGTACGGAGTCCAGAAAAACAGGCAAGGGTCAAAACCGGGAGGACTAGCAAAAAAAGAATAGAAGCAAGATTATGGGGAAACACGCTGGTTGACATACAAGATGAACTGGCACAGAGAGACAGGAAACACAGGGATAAATACACGGAGGAAAATAAGCGACACCTGGAGGGGGTGGAGACAATCACCAAGACAGGTGAAACAGATCAGGGTGTGACAGCAGCAGATATGGCTATAGGCCTGAGTTTTTCCTGACCACGAGACAGAAACAGGAAAACTCTAGGCCCTTAAGTCAAACCTGCTACATTAGATTATCCAGCTACTGTAACGGCAGGCTAGAATACATTACAAGATCCACTGCCTTGTTCTTTACCTTGTGCCACTTTCACATTTTCCCGGGTAACAAACCCTTCTTTGCTCTGTGTATAACTAATTGCCAGGCGTATGTAGATGCGTACTGGCTGGGGACCTGTGGGAACAAGTTGTTAAAACACACACTGTGTAAAACACGGCCTTGGTCGACACAGAGTATTCATTATGGGGGCCAAGACCTATGAAAACGACACCATAATGATAGGCCTCAGCTTGGTGTTGAGATGTATCATTATACTGTAGCATAGAAGGGGAGGGGAATGACAAATAATCCAAACTACAGTATGTATTGTTGATTTAACCCTCAGCCATCTGTATTTTCAATAAGGCTCTGAGTTTTGAAAGCTGACCAGAAAAGAACTCTGGCTCCTCGCTAAAGCCAGGAACGAGGCCCTAATTATGAGAATAGGCAATAGGCACAAGAAGTTAATGCTTACTGAAGCCGCTATGTGTTTTGTGCAGACCAATCATAGACTTTCAAGGTTGGATGATACCAGGGGTAATTTACTGTCTAATTTTAATCAGTTAATTAATTTAGGAAATTGTTCATTTACACTGTTTGTATTATACATAGACATGGCTCATTCCCTGTTGGATTTGCATATGCAAATATTAATTTGGCCCAGAGTTTTGAGGTGCTGCTTTTTGCTCATGGGCAAGTCTCTTAGATCATGCTCTTTCTTGTCTGTCTGCAGGTTATGCCAAGTTGTGCTTCTAACGTTTATTTTTGGAGTAATCATTTACATAATTAATGGGCATGCGTACTGTAGTTGGAGGGTTTAGTTCTGCTTAGAATACATGAATATGCAAAAATAATCTGAGAGAGACAGAGAGATATGTAGCCAGCGTAGTCCATCTGAAGAGGTATTCGTCCACATTGAAAACAGGCATCAATGACACAAAGTAGCTATGAATATACAAATAACATGAAAGAGGGAGAGGTGAAAGAAGACTGTTTTCTGAGAAGAGAAATGTCTAAAACATATTGAATTGAGAACAATATGTCAACCGGCTGTGTGGACTAAAAACATGTCCCCGGTGTGTTTTATACCCCCCATTTACCATGAACAATGTTGTAATCTAGCAGACTTTTCTGTGCATAAAATGTATTCAAAAATGGTCACAGAAACATACACTAACACCATAGTAAAACCCTGTTCTAAAGTACTGGGTATAGTTCCAGTATAAACTAATATAACCTCTCTGTCTGTATATACAGCACTTAATACTGTATGACCATAGTAAGTAACAACCAGTACCTGCCCTGTCGTTGTCTCTCCCTGCCAGAGGAGGGTGCATCCTCTCACCCCTGTGATGACACGTACTGCGGACCCTTCCCTGAGTCCGAGCCAGAGGTCAAGGCAGTGGCCAAGTTCCTGCGGAAGCACAAGAAGCGTGTCAAGGCCTACGTCTCCATCCACGCCTACGCTCAAATGTTGCTCTACCCCTACTCTTATAAATACGCCACCATCCCTAACTTCAACTGTGTGGTGAGAGACACATCTGTGACCACAATCAATCAATGAATCAATGTTGTTGCAACTCACATTGGAATTGAATAAATGATTGTAATGTAATGTATTCCCCCCTCCAGGAGTCAGCTGCACACAATGCAGTGACTGCCCTGTACTCTGCCTACGGAGTGAGGTACAGATATGGACCCGCCTCCACCACGCTGTGTGAGTTATGCACACTATCTCCTTCCCAACGTTAACTTACTTCAGCAACAGACTGCAAAACACTCAGAAAACATCAAATCAAATCAAATCAAATTGTATTTGTCACATACACATGGTTAGCAGATGTTAATGCGATCTAGCTCATATTTCAGTTATAAGATAAGAATTCCTGCCGTGCACATGTTTGCCTGTGGAAAACCCTCCCAATGAATCCAAACTGTTGTATTTGTTCTGACTCCAACAGATGTCAGCTCAGGCAGCTCCATGGACTGGGCCTATAGGAACGGGATCCCTTATGCCTTTGCCTTTGAACTGCGGGACACAGGCTACTTTGGCTTCCTGTTACCTGAAGCTCTGATTAACCCCACCTGTACTGAGACCATGAGAGCAGTGAAGACCATCTCATCAGGCCTACTAAAGAAGTGTGAGACAGGGATGTATCAGCTGGACAGGGAGAGATATCCATATCTCTGAGATATATAGACATTTACAGTATCTCTGCATCTGCTAGAGAATAACTACGGGTGGTGGGTTATTGTGCCAAAAAGGAAAATGCAACATATATCATGCAAGCCTTGATGTTTACCCAAGAGTGGTCACCACTCCATTTTATGTCTGTATGTTAGAGGCTATAGTGGTACTTGAAAATGCCCTCAAACTGGTTTCAAATGTAAAAGTATTTAGATGTCATATTACATCAAATCTTCACCTTGTACTATCAACAACTCGACTGTTTACTGTGTACGGTGAACGCAAGCACTTGAATGCCATTTTCAAGAGACTGATATTGCATTTCACAGAGTTTTTTTCTTGAAATTGCAGTTTTGACCCATTAAAGCTTCACTATCTGGAGCACCATCAGCTAACTCAGTGGTGTAGTCGTGCCTGGAGAAGTGGGTATATTCTATCTTTTGCCAAAGATGTCCCAAACGGCCCGCCGGGTGAATTCTATGAGAAACAGTGACATACACTCTGAATGACCTAAAATGATAAATGCCATATTGGTCTTTCATAGTCAGGCCAACCCAAGCTGTACTGTGCAAGTAGGCTAATAGTAGACCTACTACTGAAATGGATACATGAGGCTGGCCAACGGCAGTTCCGGAGACCACTTTTGATGTCAGGGAACAATCTAAGAAATGTTGATTTTTTTTTGTGTAGTTACCCTATAATTTGCAGGCACAAAGCACTGTTGTTTGATTAGCAGTGTTTCTGTAGGACATGAGTTTGCAAAACAAATGGCCACTAGATTGACACAAATAATCCTGATATAATTCTGCTTTGTAGCTAGTTAACGCTTAATTTAGAAGGTTTTTGGGAAAGCATTTCCCTCTACCAGAAGACGATTAGGCCTATCATTAGCATTGCTATATTCTTCCTGCTCCTTCATTGTCTGAAACCAGGATGTTTTATCTCATAATATGAGGCATGTTTCAAAGTAGCTTATAGCCAAAATCCCACCATAAAAATGTGGAGGCAATTATTTTATAAAGACTTATACTGGTTTTCTTTCAAATGTATTTTATTGTCTAGCAGCCAAAGGTATTGTCCAAGTCATATTAGCAACCCATGATAATAATTATAACAATTTTAAAAAATGCTAACAATTATTGTTGCATCTTTAGATCTTCCCTCTTTCAAAATATCTAAAGAATATTTACATCTCTGTCCTTGAAACTGCTTGCATGTGCAGTGCACATTTTAGAACAGTGTTTTCCCGCATAGGCCTACCGCCATGTGCACATTGCTGAGCCTAAAATGTGAAATAATAGTTTTTGAACATTTTAAGCTAAACATTCTAACCTGTTCCATCAGCCTTATTAATTGATATGGCATATACCTCCACTACACTACTTTGATATGCATCATGGCAATTAAGAAGTGAGTAAACGCAATATGTGGGCATAAGCCGTATGTATACCTGCATGTTCCACCCACTAAACCACTGAGCTAACTGCTCTAGATGTCTTCTAAAGACATTTTACATTAATTGTGGTAGAACAAGGTCATAAAAATGTGTTTATATGGTACAAACAACAAGGATGCCTAAAGTATCAATAAAGGGATAGTTCACACAAATGACACAATTATGTATGGGTTTCCTTGTAAGCAGTCTATGGACAACGTATGACAGCAAATCATGCTTTAGTTTGTTTAGCTGGCCACTGTTCCAATGCAAATTCAATGCAAGTCAACAGTACCTGTATTATAATTTTTGCACTTTATGTATCTAAAAATGTATTGTGTAACTCAATGAAGTTACTTATAGATCATTTGGACATTAACGTAAAATGCTTATATAGGTACCATTGGCTTGCATTGGATTTCTTCTACAAATGTAGAAAAGTTATCATTTGAAACAGTATCCAGGTAAACAAAACCAAAGCATGGATTGCTGTCATATCTTGCCCATAGGCTGCTTCCAGGGTAAGTAAACCCATATGTCATTTTGTCTTTTGGTTGAACTATCCCTTTAACAAAGTGCCTTGAAATGGACTTTAAACGCTTTTCATAATTTTGTAAAGGATAAGTTTATATTTTTCTTTATCAAGGGGAAATGTTTACTTTTGATAGAAAGTGTAAAGGACATTTACTGAAATGTAATACATGTTATTTCTTTTTTATGAGGTTGTCACGTGGATGTTTTCTTTGACATCACTATCATTACAAACATTACAATATTATCGTTTTACAGTAATAGCCCACTGAACACAAACATCAGTTCAACGTCTAGTTTTGTTTTACATTTGGTTGAGCTGTCAACTAACATGAATTCAACGTGAAATCAACAAAAAATGTCACCATGTCATTCATTGGATTTATGTTAAAAGTTGGGTGAAAAAGACAAAAATGCCCTTATGTTGATGACTTTTTGCAAATCCAATAAGTTTTCCACATGGATTCAATGCATCACATCGATTTATGGGGTTGAAATGATGTGTAAACAACGTTAACTTAGGAATAGGCATCTCGCTAGCGGGACTACTTCTGGTGAAACTGGAGGGCACGCAATTCAAATAAATCATTGTAAAAATGATGGCTATTAAACATTTAGGTACATATGTGTCTTATATTGGCTGCAACCTTAAATTCTTGTTAATCTAACTGTGTTGTCTGATTTACAGTAGCTATTACAGCGAAAACCTGCCATGCGATTGTTTGAGGACGGCACCCCACATCAAAATATTTTTCCACCGGCACAGGTTTCATACATTCACAAATAACGATTAAATATTCACTTACTTTTTGAAAATCTTCCTCTGATTTGTCATCCAAAGGGTCCCAGCTATAACATGTAGTGTCGTTTTGTTATATAATATCCTTCTTTATGTCCCAAAAAGTCTGTTTAGTTGACGCCGTCGATTTGAGTAATCCACTCGTTCAACATGCAGAGAAAGGAATCTGAAAATCTACCCCTGAACTTTGTTTCAACAAGTCAAAATACATTTCTATTCACTCTTTAGATACCGTAAAATGTAATCAAACTAAAATATTTCTTATGGAAAGACGTATGTTCAATAGGAAACCGATTTTAGCAGATGTGTCCTGTCTTCATGGCGTGTAAACACGAATTTCCAAGACTGTGTCACTGTACCTAAACTGATATTTCTTATTTGTTTTTGAAGTTACAAGCCTGTAACCTTGAACATAGACTGCTGACACCCTGTGGAAGCCATGGGAATTGCATCCAGGGAGCTCATCTTCAATATGACCTTTTTCTAAAGAAATAATAATAATTCTGGTTGGTTTTTCTATGGATTTCTATGGATTTTTTCCTAATATATCTATTATATTCTCCTACATTTATTTATCATTTATACAAACTTCAAAGTTTTTTTTTTCAATGGTAACAATTATATGCATATCCTGGCTTCAGGACCTGAGCAGCAGGCAGTTTGCGTTGGGCACGTCATTCAGGTGGAAATTGAGAAAAAAGGGGCCTAGTTTTTAATTCAACCAGTTTTTGCCCAGTGGGAGGAGTGTAATATCATGTGTGGTAGGTAGTGTAACAAATGCAGTGAAGCAGTCTGCTATTTCCTATTTCATTCTAACATGATACAGCGTGCCGTGTTTCTGGGCCCTGCGACAACACACTCATACTGCATATCACCCTGTTTAGTCCAATCATTGCGTATTTATGCAAACAGTTATCATGATTGCTGCCCACTCTCCCAATTGACAAAGATCAATGTGGATCAATTACTGTTACGATTTGATGTGGATGACAATGATGACTTGGTACCAGATGGGTCACAGTTAGGCTTTTTCTAATTTCTTCTCCCCCTGCCACCCAAAACTCCCTTGATCACAACACTAAATAACTAATGAAGAAAGATCCTTGTGCTGTCTGTCTCTTAGACATCAATCAATCCTGTGTGGGTGTAAGAGACTGTGTGTGTTTATTTGACCTTTATTTAACTAGGCAAGTCAGTTAAGAACAAATTATTATTTTCAATGATGGCCTAAGAACAGTGAACTGCCTTGTTTAGGGGCAGAACGACAGATGTTTACCTTGTCAGCTCGGGAATTCAATCTTGCAACCTTCCGGTTACTAGTCCAACGCTCTAACCACTAGGCTACCTGCCGTGTGAGACAGTGTGTGAGAGACTGGTAAGAATGTATCAGGATTCTCCCTCCCACTTGGGTGTAAAGTACTAATAATGGTTCTGGATAAGCAACCAAGACACAGAGATAGATATTCATCTTCAAAATTGGCAGGGGATGTTCCTGTATTGAGAGAAATGCTTTGCTACCACCATATGCTGTACATTTCATGTTGTTTGAACTAAGACACAGAATGGTATGGTACGAGGATCTTTCAATACTGGCACTTTAGTGGCTTTTAGCCTCAAGTGTTAGTCAACTACTCTCGTTCATAGATCCTCTTCCTTTGCTGACGCTGCAGTTTGGGTTACCTTTCGTTTTTATACAAGTAAACAACATCATGGCTCACTTTCAAGAGTGCAGCATCACCCTACCTTTGGTGAAAAACAGATTGATTGCAGGTACCAGACAAAGGAACAAACAGGTATAGTATTTTGTTTAATATCACATCCATTACACTAGTTATACACAGTATAATGAGTTATTTAATATCACATCCATTACACTAGTTATACACAGTATAATGAGTTGTTTAATATCACATCCATTGTGCTAGTTATACACAGTATAATGAGTTATTTAATATCACATCCATTATGCTAGTTATACACAGTATAATGAGTTATTTAATATCACATCCATTATGCTAGTTATACACAGTATCATGAGTTGTTTAATATCACATCCATTACGCTAGTTATACACAGTATAATGAGTTGTTTAATATCACATCCATTACGCTAGTTATACACAGTATAATGAGTTATTTAATATCACATCCATTACACTAGTTATACACAGTATAATGAGTTATTTAATATCACATCCATTACGCTAGTTATACACAGTATAATGAGTTGTTTAATATCACATCCATTGTGCTAGTTATACACAGTATAATGAGTTATTTAATATCACATCCATTATGCTAGTTATACACAGTATAATGAGTTGTTTAATATCACATCCATTACGCTAGTTATACACAGTATAATGAGTTGTTTAATATCACATCCATTACACTAGTTATACACAGTATAATGAGTTGTTTAATATCACATCCATTGTGCTAGTTATACACAGTATAATGAGTTATTTAATATCACATCCATTACACTAGTTATACACAGTATAATGAGTTATTTAATATCACATCCGTTATGCTAGTTATACACAGTATAATGAGTTATTTAATATCACATCCATTACACTAGTTATACTCAGTGTAATTAGTTAGAAACACAGTAGAGTTTGTTAGATTCAATATTTAGTTGATCCTGACTCTGATCATTTAAAACCTTCTGATGTGGTTCTTTGACCAAGAAGAAGAGTGATGGAGTGCTGCATCAAATGACCTCCATAATCACCCGACCTCAACCCAATTGAGATGGTTTGGGCTGAGTTGGACCCCAACAAGTACTGAGTGACCCCAACAAGTACTGAGTGACCCCAACAAGTACTGAGTGACCCCAACAAGTACTCATTATATGTGGGAGCTCCTTCAAGACTGTTGGAAAAGCATTATAGGTGAAGTTGGTTGAGAGAATGCCAAGAGTGTGCAAAGCTGTCATCAAGGCAAAGGGTGGCTACTTTGAAGAATCTCAAACATAAAATATATTTAGATTTGTTTAACACTCTTTTGGTTACTAAATGATTCCATGTATGCTATTTTATAGTTTTGATGACTTCACTATTATTCCACAATGTAGAAATTAGTCAAAATAAAGAAAACCCCTTGAATGAGTAGATGTGTCCAAATTTTTGACTGGTACTGTATTTGACAGATGTTATTGCGGGTGTAGCGAAGTGCTTGTGTTCCTAGCTCCAACAGTGCCGTAGTATCTAACACTTCACAACAATACACACACATCTAAAAGTAAAATAAAGGAATTTAGAAAAATATAAATATTACGACGAGCAATGTCGGACTGGCATTGACCATGTAAACATTATTAAAGTGACCAGTTTTATGCATCATCTCATTATTTTACATGTGCATTAGTTTGAAAAGGCATGAGGGGGATTGCTTTGCTCCCACAATATTTGTAAAAATTAATGTAATATAATCATGATCAGGTAGATTATTTCTATAGTACACGCACACACACACCCTGCTGCCTCACTGCGGCCGTTTTTAACGTGCGTGACGTCGCTTCCTTCCAACATGGCGCAGCTAGGCAGGTTGCTAATGGCAATCTGAGGGATTTACCCCACCTTCTGTCTTTATTTATGTCTGTATGTTAGGGCCACTGCCGCTGTCCTCTCGAATAGAACACATCGGTCTGGAACGGCTGCTGCCCTTGGGACAGGTACTGCTCCTCGCCCCAATTCCGGCGCGCCATGTATGAAGGCAAAAAGACGAAAAACATGTTTTTAACCAGAGCTTTGGAGAAGATCCTGGCCGACAAAGAGGTTAAAAAGGCTCACCATTCGCAATTGCGAAAAGCCTGCGAGGTGGCACTCGGTAAGTTTTATTTCTGACATTATCACAGTCTTAGTTTGTAATTGATTTACCAACGTCATGCATCTCTGGTTAATACTGCCTACTATGTTTTCGGCTGCTACGTTGTAGCCAGCCTCAAGGTTCGCGAAAGTATGCGACTCTTTGGGCTACATTGTCGCAACAAAGTCGTTCTAGAATCTATTGGCAACAATGCAGCTACAGTTGATATGTATTTTCGCTCAATATTTTACGGTTTATTCAGGTAAAGGACGGTAGATAGTTGTTGAATATACAACTATCGAGGTGGCATTATAGGATCTCGGATAATCATCGCTTAGTTACTGTGTGGATACGGAAATGGTGCAAATGACAGGGGTGTGTGCCTCCTTTGACAGTTGCAAACTGCTACACTAGTTTATTACGCACGCAACTGACAATACCGTGCTGTATGAATAATTAGCTAATAACTGAAAGCAAACTGTCACTTATTATTTACAATTATAAAGCATTATGGAATTGCTGCTGCATTTGTCTGCAGGCTACATCAAGTCGTAGCCTATACAATTATTCCTGAAAGAAGAAGAAGCGATTTTAAATTGTTAGACTGATATGTGCAAATCATTTTGCCACATTACTTTAACTTTTTTTTCCCGATGGGATCGTCTGTGTGGGTTATACGAAGCAGTCTGTCTACTCTGCTCTAGAAATCCAGACTGTCCTGCGTGCCCGGAGAGGGGGGTCATGGCTGAAAGGGATGCAGTTTATGTCAAATTGACGTTTAAAGTTGAAATGTTTAGCATTTTACCAAATCCTGACCCTTTTCCTAACCTTAACCCAATTATCATAACCTGCTACGTAAATTGTCCTAACGTGCTACGAAGTCAATTATTGTCAATTCTGACATAAACTGTATCCCTTCTAGTCGAAACCGTAGAGGGAGTGGCGTTGAAAGAAAAACAAGTAGCCGAGCTTGGCAGTGAATGTTGGCTACTGTGATGTCTTTGGAGACCCGGATCGGCGTTTATGTCTTGGGTTGTCCCCAAAAATACATGCGCATCGGGAAAGTGGCAGATGTATCATTCGCACCAGGTGCATTTAGCTGCATTTAGCTGAAACGCGTCTTTACACTATAGCCTATTTCCAGTGGTCCTACGCCTTGTTGAATTTAGAAAGAGGAAGGGCCCATCTGAACTTCACATGAATAATTTTAATCTGTCATGAAAACGATCAGGACAGGTTTTGTTTTTCCCTGCATAGTCATTTCGGGTCCATTTATGTGTTTTTGGTCAAATTGGCAAACGGCTTGGAACAAGTTGCTCTCTGTTCTGCTACTCCAGTAATCTGACACTGCTGGTGAAACACAGCCCACCTTTGTTGTTGAGCAGCCAGTGAGTCTAGCTTTTCTTCATTTTACTGTACCTGTCTCTCCACTGTTTTGGTGGATAACAAATGCACATTACTACATTACATTGACATTTTAGTCATTCAGCAGATGCTCTTATTAAGGACTTGTAAAGTAAGCATTTCACTGTAAGGTCTACTACACCTGTTGTATTCAGCATTTCACTGTAAGGTCTACTACACCTGTTGTATTCAGCATTTCACTGTAAGGTCTACTACACCTGTTGTATTCAGCATTTCACTGTAAGGTCTACTACACCTGTTGTATTCAGCATTTCACTGTAAGGTCTACTACACCTGTTGTATTCAGCATTTCACTGTAAGGTCTACTACACCTGTTGTATTCAGCATTTCACTGTAAGGTCTACTACACCTGTTGTATTCAGCATTTCACTGTAAGGTCTACTACACCTGTTGTATTCAGCATTTCACTGTAAGGTCTACTACACCTGTTGTATTCAGCATTTCACTGTAAGGTCTACTACACCTGTTGTATTCAGCATTTCACTGTAAGGTCTACTACACCTGTTGTATTCAGCATTTCACTGTAAGGTCTACTACACCTGTTGTATTCAGCATTTCACTGTAAGGTCTACTACACCTGTTGTATTCAGCATTTCACTGTAAGGTCTACTACACCTGTTGTATTCAGCATTTCACTGTAAGGTCTACTACACCTGTTGTATTCAGCATTTTACTGTAAGGTCTACTACACCTGTTGTATTCAGCATTTTACTGTAAGGTCTACTACACCTGTTGTATTCAGCATTTCACTGTAAGGTCTACTACACCTGTTGTATTCAGCATTTCACTGTAAGGTCTACTACACCTGTTGTATTCAGCATTTCACTGTAAGGTCTACTACACCTGTTGTATTCAGCATTTCACTGTAAGGTCTACTACACCTGTTGTATTCAGCATTTCACTGTAAGGTCTACTACACCTGTTGTATTCAGAATTTCACTGTAAGGTCTACTACACCTGTTGTATTCAGCATTTCACTGTAAGGTCTACTACACCTGTTGTATTCAGCATTTCACTGTAAGGTCTACTACACCTGTTGTATTCAGAATTTCACTGTAAGGTCTACTACACCTGTTGTATTCAGCATTTCACTGTAAGGTCTACTACACCTGTTGTATTCGGCACATGTGGCACATAACATGATTAGATTGTTGATTTGACTTACAGTTAGTGCATTCATCTTAAGGTGGCTAGGTGGGACAACCACTTATCACAGTCATAGTAAGTAGATGGGGGTGTGCTGTGGGATTATTTAAAATAGTCTTTGAAGAGGTAGGGTTTCAGAAGATGGCCAGGTACTCTGCTGTCCTAGCTGCAGCGGCAAGCTGGTTCCTCCACTGGGGTGCCAGGACAGAGAAGAGCTTTGACTGGGATGAGTGGGAGCTGCCCTCCCTTAAGAGTGGGAGGGTAAAGAGACCGGAGGTGTACTCGGGTTAGGGTGTAGGGTTTGAACAGAGCCTGAAGGTAGGGAGGGGCAGTCCGTCTTGCTGTTCTGTAGGTAAGCACTATGGTCTTGTAGTGGATGCGAGCTCCAACTGGAAGTCAGTTGAGTCTGTGGAAGAACAGGGTGACATCTGAGAACATGGGAAGGTTGAAAACCAGGTGGGCTGCAGCATTCTGGATAGGTTGCAGGGGTTTGATGGCACAAGAGGGAAACCCAGCCAACAGAGAGTTGCAGTAGTCCAGACAAGAGATGACAAGTGCCTGGATTAGGACCTGCACTGCTTCCTGTGTGAGGTGGGGTTGTACTCTACAGATGTTGTAAAGCATGAACCTGCAGGAGCGAGTCACTGCTTTGATGTTTGCAGAGATTGAGAGGGTCTTGCCGTGAGCAAGGTTCTTTGCACTCCGGAAGGGGGACACCGTGGCGTTGTCAACCGTGTGGAGAGGCCTTGGAGCGGACTGGCCTTCCCCGGGAGGAAGACAAGCTCCGTCTTGTTGAGGTGGAGCTTGAAGTGGTGGGCCAACATCCAAGCTGAGATATCTGCCAGGCACGCGGAGATGTGTGTCGCCACCTGGGTGGTGGGAAGGAGATAAGTAGTTGAGTGTCATCCGCATAGCAATGATAGGAGAGACCATGTCAGGATATGACGTAGCCAAGTGACTTGAGAGGAGAGGAGAGGGTCTAGAACCGAGCCCTGGGGAACACCAGTAGTGAGAGCATGTGGTGCAGATACAGATCTTCTCCATGTCACCTGGTAGGAGGGGCCTGAGACGCCCAGCCCTGAGAGGGTGGAGAGGAGGATCTGATGGTTCACGGTGTCGAAGGCAGATCTAGGAGGATGAGAACAGGGGAGAGAGAGTCAGCTTTGGCAGTACTGAGAGCCTCCGTCACACACAGGAGAGCTGTCTCGGTTGAGTGACCCGTCTTGAAGCCTGACTGGTTAGGGTCAAGAAGATCAATCTGAGAGAGGTAAGGTAGCGAGAGTGTTGGTCAGAGGCAGCACACTCAGTGGACTCAATAGGCTGAGTGAATGAGGAGTGGATGTCATCAACCTTCTTTTCAAAGGATACAGAGGAAGAGAAAGTAGAGGAGTGGAAGAATAATAGGTCCTACGGAAGTTTAGAGTAGTTTTCCTCCATTTTCGCTCAGCTGCCCGGAGACCTTTTCTGTTGGCTTGCAATGAGTCACTCAGTCACTGCGCAGGAGGGGTGGGCCGAGCCAATACGCAATGCTATTATGTTATTACACTGTTAGTAACACAATTGAGTGGCTACATGTTAGCATGTTCAGTAAAACGTACTCTTTTGATGTAGAAATATTTGATTACACATTTCTGTAGTTTTTCTCCATTGTGTTACATAGGCTACTGTGTTTATGTTAGCATTAGGCTATGTACTTCCTGGGTTTGTGTTGTGAGATTATCCTCGATCGGCAGAGAGTCTGTAGTAGGAATGAAGCTCCCTCTGCATTCATAAACTGAATAGCCCAGATTAGTAAGAGCATCACAGTGTGGGTGTTTTAAGAGCAGTGAGTTTAACATAATGCTTCCTTATACCTATTATCAGTATGAAAAAACACCCATACTATGTCGTGGCAGAAACTACAGGATGCCATCCTTATTAGGCACGATTCTATAGGTGATTTTCTTCTTTCTTGTACCTGAATTAGTATTTTTCATGATAACCAGCTGTGATTTTATTCAAACGCTTGGATCTTGTACTTATTGGAGGTGTGGATGGAGAGTGTGGATGCCACTCATCCAAAGACACTGAGAAACTCAGTAACCACTGCCTGTCGAAACAACTGGGTCACTCAGTATACTCAGAGACTTACGCAATCTTCCCTCTTACCTTGAGGCACAGAGACATCTCTGAGAGAATGCCACTACTCACTGACAGTCCCTCTGATTGGGATACATTTAGTCCTCACCGTCCTCCTCTTTGGGACACCTTGTAATCCTTCCAAGACTACCCCTAGTCACCTACCCACTACCCCTAGTCACCTACCCACTACCCCATGTCACCTACCCACTACCCCATGTCACCTACCCACTACCCCATGTCACCTACCCACTACCCCTAGTCACCTACCCACTACCCCTAGTCACCTACCCACTACCCCATGTCACCTACCCACTACCCCTAGTCACCTACCCACTACCCCATGTTACCTACCCACTACCCCATGTCACCTACCCACTACCCCTAGTCACCTACCCACTACCCCATGTCACCTACCCACTACCCCATGTCACCTACCCACTACCCCTAGTCCCCTACCCACTACCCCTAGTCCCCTACCCACTACCCCTAGTCCCCTACCCACTACCCCTAGTCCCCTACCCACTACCCCTAGTCCCCTACCCACTAACCCTAGTCCCCTACCCACTACCCCTAGTCACCTACCCACTACCCCATGTCACCTACCCACGTCACCTACCCACTACCCCTAGTCCCCTACCCACTACCCCTAGTCACCTACCCACTACCCCATGTCACCTACCCACTACCCCTAGTCACCTACCCACTACTCCGAGTCACCTACCCACTACCCCATGTTACCTACACACTACCCCATGTCACCTACACACTACCCCATGTCACCTACCCCTAGTCACCTACCCACTACGTCTAGTCCCCTACCCACTACGTCTAGTTACCTACCCACTACCCCTAGTCCCCTACCCACTACCCCTAGTCCCCTACCCACTACCCCTAGTCCCCTACCCACTACCCCTAGTCCCCTACCCACTAACCCTAGTCCCCTACCCACTACCCCTAGTCACCTACCCACTACCCCATGTCACCTACCCACTACCCCTAGTCACCTACCCACTACCCCTAGTCCCCTACCCACTACCCCTAGTCACCTACCCACTACCCCATGTCACCTACCCACTACCCCTAGTCACCTACCCACTACTCCGAGTCACCTACCCACTACCCCATGTTACCTACACACTACCCCATGTCACCTACACACTACCCCATGTCACCTACCCCTAGTCACCTACCCACTACGTCTAGTCCCCTACCCACTACGTCTAGTTACCTACCCACTACCCCTAGTCCCCTACCCACTACCCCTAGTCCCCTACCCACTACCCCTAGTCCCTTACCCACTACTCCTAGTCCCCTACCCACTACCCCTAGGTCCCTACCCCTAGTCCCCTACTCACTACTCCTAGTCCCCTACCCCCAAGCCACTACCCCTAAAAGGATCCCAAAAGGGTTCTACCTGGAACCAAAAAGGGTTCTTCAAAGGGTTCTACTATGAGAGACAGCCAAAGAACCATTTCAGGTTCTAGATGGCACCTTTTTTTCTAAGAGTGGAGACAAGTCATCAATCTAATAATACTGTAGTTATTTTTGTCACTTTGACCAGGGATGTTGTATCATCTCTAGTAGAGGTCGAACGATTATGATTTTTCAATGCCGATACTGATACAGAATATTGGAGGACCAAAAAAGCCAATACCGATGAATCGGCCGATTTAAAAAAAAAATATATATATATATATACATATACATATTTTTTTATAAAAACATTTAAAAATAAAAATAAAAACTTATTTGTAATAATGACAATTACAACAATACTGAATAAACACTTATTTTAACTTAATATAATACATCAATAAAATCCATTTAGACTCAAGTAAATAATGAAACATGTTCAATTTGTTTTAAATAATGCAAAAACAAAGTGTAAGAGAAGAAAGTAAAAGTGCAATATGTGCCATGTAAGAAAGCTAACGTTTCAGTTCCTTGCTCAGAACATGAGAACATATCAGAGCTGGTGGTTCCTTTTAACATGAGCCTTCAATATTCCCAGGTAAGAAGTTTTAAGTTGTAGTGATTATAGGAATTATAGGACTATTTCCCTCTATACCATTTGTATTTCATTAACCTTTGACTATTGGATGTTCTTATATGCACTTTAGTATTGCCAGTGTAACAGTATAGCTTCCGTCCCTCTCCTCGCTCCTCCCTGGGCTCGAACCAGGAACACAACGACAACAGTCACCCTCGAAGCAGCGTTACCCATGCAGAGCAAGGGGAACACCTACTAGAAGGCTCAGAGCGAGTGACATTTGAAACGCTATTAGCGCGCGCTAACTAGCTAGCCATTTCACTTCGGTTACACCAGCCTCAACTCTGGAGTTGATAGGCTTGAAGTCATAAACGGAGCAATGCTTGACGCACAACAAAGAGCTGCTGGCAAAACGCACGAAAGTACAGTTTGAATGAATGTTTACGTGCCTGCTTCTGCCTACCACCGCTCAGTCAGATACTTAGATACTTGTATGCTTGTATGCTCAGTCAGATTATATGCAACGCAGAACACGCTAGATAATATCTAGTAATATCATCAACCATGTGTAGTTAACTAGTGATTATGATGGATTGTTTTTATAAGATAAGTTTAATGCTAGCTAGCAACTTACCTTGGCTTACTGCATTCGCGTAACAGGCAGTCTCCTTGTGGAGTGCAACGAGAGAGAGGCAGGTCGTTATTGCGTTGGACTAGTTAACTGTAAGGTTGCAAGATTGGATCCCCCGAGCTGACAAGGTGAAAATCTGTCGTTCTGCCCCTGAACGACGCAGTTAACCCACTGTTCCGAGGCCGTCATTGAAAATGTTTTTTTTTTAAATCGGCGCCCAAAAATACCGATTTCCGATTGTTATGAGAACTTGAAATCGTCCCTAATTAATCGGCCATTCCGATTAATCAGTCGACCTCTAATCTCTAGTGTTGTTCAAGGATGTTGCATGTGTTGTTGATATTCAGCCCTCTTCTTGTAGGTTTGTGATCTTCCTTGTAACACTATCCAATACATTACATTTTTTCTATTGAAAAACTAAGTTGTCAGATCGAGTATGTTCTCACTTTCACTGTGGACTTGACTTTTGCTCTTGTTCATGAAAACATCCTGTAGCAGCTTGGGTTCTCACATTGTCACAAAGAGGCAGAACAGTGACGGAAGCAGGAATACATTCATCTTGGACCACAGAGTAGGGGGCAGGCGCCTGGCGCTGCCCACCCATTCCGAGAACGAGGTTATGATTCATTTCATTCATGATGATTAAATCGTTTACTAACGCTGGACTGACTTCCAAGTGGGCTCCCGAGTGACGCAGCGGTCTAAGGCACTGCATCTCAGTGCTAGAGGCATCACTACAGACCCTGGTTAGATTCCAGACTGTTTCACAAACGGCCATGATTGGAAGTCCCTTAGGGCGGCGCAAAATTGTCGCAACGTTGTCCAGGTTTGGCCGGGGGAGGCCGTCATTGTAAATAAGAATTTGTTCTTAACTGACTTCCCTAGTTAAATAAAGGTAAAATACATGTTTTTTTAAAGGTAACCAATGTGTGTCACAAGTTATCAGGATAGAGGGAGGGAGTGGCCAGCTGCAACGAGGTCAGGGCTTTTCCAACGGTCAGAGTCCAGTAGGGTCGAAACACATTTCTCTTATTCCACAGTCCTCTGCTCTCACAGCAGCCTGTGAATACATTCAGTTCACACACACACACACACACACACACACACACACACACACACACACACACACACACACACACACACACACACACACACACACACACACACACACACACACACACACACACACACACACACACGGGCCTGCTGTGGTAATGTAGCAGTCGGTCCACAGTATATATTATACCACGGGGTCGAGATCTAATGGAATTGGTCATATCTAGGATAAGTCACCGCCAGTCACCTGATGTGTCAGGCACTACAATCAAAACATTTGTGGTTTGCTAGTTCAATTATTGTAGCCTGGTCAGCTTGGGGGACAGTACTGTTTGGTACTACGTTGTTTGCTAGTTTAATTATTGTAGCCTGGTCAGCTTGGGGGACAGTACTGTTTGGTACTACGTTGTTTGCTAGTTTAATTATTGTAGCCTGGTCAGCTTGGGGGACAGTACTGTTTGGTACTATGTTGTTTGCAAGTTTAATTATTGTAGCTTGGTCAGCTTGGGGGACAGTACTGTTTGGTACTACGTTGTTTTCTAGTTTAATTATTGTAGCCTGGTCAGCTTGGGGGACAGTACTGTTTGGTACTACGTTGTTTGCTAGTTTAATTATTGTAGCCTGGTCAGCTTGGGGGACAGTACTGTTTGGTACTACATTGTTTGCTTGTTTAATTATTGTAGTCTGGTCAGCTTGGGGGACAGTACTGTTTGGTACTACGTTGTTTGATAGTTTAATTATTGTAGCCTTGTCAGCTTGGGGGACAGTACTGTTTGGTACTACGTTGTTTGCTCGTTTAATTATTGTAGCCTGGTCAGCTTGGGGGACAGTACTGTTTGGTACTACGTTGTTTGCTCGTTTAATTATTGTAGCCTGGTCAGCTTGGGGGACAGTACTGTTTGGTACTACGTTGTTTGCTCGTTTAATTATTGTAGCCTGGTCAGCTTGGGGGACAGTACTGTTTGGTACTACGTTGTTTGCTCGTTTAATTATTGTAGCCTGGTCAGCTTGAGGGACAGTACTGTTTGGTACTACGTTGTTTGCTCGTTTAATTATTGTAGCCTGGTCAGCTTGGGGACAGTACTGTTTGGTACTACGTTGTTTGCTCGTTTAATTATTGTAGCCTGGTCAGCTTGGGGACAGTACTGTTTGGTACTACGTTGTTTGCTCGTTTAATTATTGTAGCCTGGTCAGCTTGGGGGACAGTACTGTTTGGTACTACGTTGTTTGCTCGTTTAATTATTGTAGCCTGGTCAGCTTGGGGGACAGTACTGTTTGGTACTACGTTGTTTGCTCGTTTAATTATTGTAGCCTGGTCAGCTTGGGGGACAGTACTGTTTGGTACTACGTTGTTTGCTCGTTTAATTATTGTAGCCTGGTCAGCTTGGGGGACAGTACTGTTTGGTACTACGTTGTTTGCTCGTTTAATTATTGTAGCCTGGTCAGCTTGGGGGACAGTACTGTTTGGTACTACGTTGTTTGCTCGTTTAATGATTGTAGCCTGGTCAGCTTGGGGGACAGTACTGTTTGGTACTACGTTGTTTGCTCGTTTAATTATTGTAGCCTGGTCAGCTTGGGGGACAGTACTGTTTGGTACTACGTTGTTTGCTCGTTTAATTATTGTAGCCTGGTCAGCTTGGGGGACAGTACTGTTTGGTACTACGTTGTTTGCCCTTTGAGAGTATGCCATTTATGCACTAGAGACAGCTCCCATTGTTTCCCTCATGTACACTGGCTGGATATTCTGTACTGTACAGGTAAAAGCCTAGAGTGCTGTTTTAATGTTACTGAATCAAGACTGTATCTACTGTAACTAGCACAGTAACTACAAATGCCTTTTTAAATTAAGCAATGTGGACTGACCCATAGTAGACCTCATTCATTTCAGTTGATGCCGAAAAGAGGCGTGAAATGAAATTCTAATATGCTGTAATATGTTGTTTATTAACCTTCCCCAAAAGCAAGGTTGACACGAACAAAGTCATGGATCAACTACTATGGCAAACTGTTTTCCTCCTGATTGTGGATGGAGATAACTATGTTTCTTCCTCTTAGAGAAAAACATTTGCTGGGCAAGTATGAGCAGAATATATTGTGTACTTTTCAGGAACAATGCGTGTGCTGATAACCCTGAGGAAGGCACAGTGATGCTGAAGCGGTGGTAAATACCCATTCAATTGCTGGGAGTTTATACATGGAGTGTGTGACTTTCTTTATTGTGATAGTTTATAGGTTCTAATAACAGAACAGAACTCCTTATTAAGGGGCCCTTTGAGACATGTTTTTAAACAGCTGTTCCTGTTATGTATGGCCCATTATTGTCCCACTTACTGTAGTCATTAGTTTTGCCAAACCCAACCACACATGGTGGGTACAGCTGTATGTGGTCCTCAGTCAGTCAATGGAATCTCACGGATGATATCTGAATCCTTAGTGGGATTCTAAAGCTTTTTATTTTGAAGATAACATTATGCTTAGACTGTGGCAAACTCATTCCTTATATCAATTTCGTCTTTCCAGGTGGCTCTGACGCATTCTAACAAAATCATCATTCGTCCAATGACTTGGTATTTTCGAAATAGCAAAATAACAGTGTGTTTCCTTTCCTTTTACTCAAAAGGTTGTTCTAAACAATTGTGGGGTATTGCGATGCATAATTCCTGCACTGAGTCTAAGAGCTTACAACGATCTGTGTGTATCGAATGTGGTGAAGCAGGCTTTCAGGACAGAGCTGTTTTAACGGTACCATCTGCCAATGTGGGGATACGTCTTCATCAAAGTGGGATGTTTTTGCCAGACTGTAAGATTCAAGTTTAAACCAAATATAAAGTGGGCTGATTGTCTCAGGTTGCGTTCAAGAAATAACTGGACATGACTCATTATGACATAAGGCACTTTACCAAGGCGACAAGTCTTAGATAGCAAAGAACACCACTGAAAAGACGTCTAACCTATTGTACATTGACAGGAAGTATAGGTCTATGGGCCTACGTTTAAACACTGTGTAGTATAGAAGTCGTACAGTGTTGACATAAATATGGGCACTGCGACGGCCACGTTGTCATTAGGCTCACTGAACACATGCTCTCCCAATAATGTGTCCAATTTGTTAAGCTTTTTAATGTGACTCCCTATTGACCAGTAAACACTGCAGTCTCACTCTCGCTCAAAACAAAGGGGTAGAGAGTTGCTCCATAGTGCACA
Organism: Oncorhynchus keta; assembly: GCF_023373465.1. Lineage (NCBI taxonomy): Eukaryota > Metazoa > Chordata > Actinopteri > Salmoniformes > Salmonidae > Oncorhynchus > Oncorhynchus keta. The sequence goes on along the minus strand of NC_068424.1, from coordinate 18,668,743 downwards.
AATGATACATAGGCCTACAACTGGTTATACCAACTATACCAGATCCTCATTGGGATACTTTCTGTTAGCTTCATTATGTCATGAAGGAGTAATTAAGTGGATAAAAGCTATGGGGTTTAGAGTAACAAGTATTTAGCCTAAGTGATCAAATTGTTCCTATTAGCTTTCAGCAATCTATTATTGTGAATTCTACTTAGTTAGCACCATCAAATACTGCATGGTGGTTCATAGGCTAAGGCTATGTATTCAATTAGTAACTAGGATATTTTTCATCATATTCCCAACATTAAGGAACAGAAATTCAATAACCAAGTGGTTTACGCCTAGCCAGACATATTTAGAAAACCTAGCTGTGTGAAGCTGAGACACCAGAGAGCCGGTGCGAGAGCTGCCAGAGCATCACTGTGGATGAAAGAGAGCAAATGAGTGAGGAGACAGCAGCCTTCAGCCATCTCTTATGTTCCCATTACGTTGAGACTTCTGGAAATATTCACAGCAATAGATTTGCTCTCCTCAGGCTGTATCTCAGGAAATGGACAGATCGGTGTGTCTGTGTGCTCCGTTATTTTTTTGCTGCAATTTAAAATAAGGATAGAGTAAATTGTTCAAAACTTGGAACACACGGACATAAGTGTGTGTGTGTGTGTGTGTGTGTGTGTGTGTGTGTGTGTGTGTGTGTGTGTGTGTGTGTGTGTGTGTGTGTGTGTGTGTGTGTGTGTGTGTGTGTGTGTGTGTGTGTGTGTGTGTGTGTGTGTGTGTGTGTGTGTGTGTGTGTGTGTTGAGTAATGGAGTCTGGCCAAGCCTGGCTTGCTGCAGGGTATTATTGTTTAGTGTGAATGTGGTGAGTTTAATTTGGTTTGCTCACTGGCTCTCTCTCCATCAGTGAGGAGCATAAGCTGGGTCCTGGGCTAGAGGAGAATGAGGAGAGGAGAGGAGAGAAGGGGATGGGGGGGTAGACTGAGGAGAAGAGCAGGGGAGGAGAGAGGAGAAAAGAGGGGAGAGGAGAGGAGACTGAGGAGAGGAGCTCTCTTTTTCTAACTGTTGATATAGGCAGATAATAGGTGAATATTCCTTGAATTGTGCCACAGACAGACAGACTAGTAGTTTGAGAGCAGACCCCATGGTGCCCTCCTGTCTCGGCTCCACCAGGCTGTGTGCAAACAGGCAGCTTAGCTCAGCTCAGCTCTAAACCAGCAGGTTCACTGCTACACACATCGTCAGCAGGGAGAAATTCACTCTCATACAGCCCAAACCGGACCTGAAAATTACATGAACTAACACTTTTCTCTAGAAAGAACCAAGTTAAGAGCAAAATAAGCTAATACTGTACTGTACCTCAATGTGGGGGTTTTCTGTATCGCACAAGCCGATATATTTTGTTACACTGATACCCCAAACATCCGTAATACCTGAGTGATCCATGCTAATGGCTCATTCAATCTAAGGACAGGACATTAATACATGTTATTTGACCAGCTAACAAACAGCTGAGAGGAACGGAGGTAATATTCTCCTCCTCTTCCTCCTCCTCTTCCTCCTCCTTATAGGGTGTAGGAAGAGTTACGACGCTCATATTTAGCAGATCCTGCCATCTGTGTGCATCTGAGGCGGGCTAATACAAAGCTAGCGAGTTACCATACATCACCCTGACTGAAGAGATGGACAGAGAGGAGCATCAGGGAGGGAGGGACTGATTGATGGAGACAGGGAGAGAGGGAGATAGAGAAAACAAGGATTGAGAAAGAGAGAGAGGGATGCCATGCCAGCCTGGGCCCCATGGTCAGCAGGTTGAAGGAGTGCAGGGTTGATGAGGGAGGGCACTTTGGCAGAATGAGTCTTCATGGGAGAGTGTGCTGTGTTGCTGTGGTGCTGTGTACAGGGAGGAGGGAGGGAGGGCCCCACACACACCATTGCCTAGCTATTCATCTCCACAGTCCATGCCTCAGAATGGGTGGAGGGTAGGATATTACCGTGGCTGGTGTTATTGAATGGTGGCTTTCTTAATAGCATTGCATCTGCATGATGTCAGGGCTATGCTACAAGAGCTACTCTTTCTCTCAGTCAACATGTTTGTTGTTTCTAGCATCAAACTGTTTCTAGCTGATCTACTACTCTGTGTGTTTGTGTATGTACAGTGAGGAGAACAAGTATTTGATACACTGCCGATTTTGCAGGTTTTCCTACTTACAAAGCATGTAGAGGTCTGTAATTTTTATCATAGGTACACTTCAACTGTGAGAGACGGAATCTAAAACAAAAATCCAGAAAATCACATTGTATGATTTTTAAGTAATTCATTTGCATTTTATTGCAAGACATAAGTATTTGATCACCTACCAACCAGTAAGAATTCCGGCTACAATGCATTGAATTTGGGGGAATATTACAGAATCACCAATCTGTATTTACATTGCATAAATATTTCACATGGATTCTTGTAAAAGAAAGACCCCAATAACTGTGTAATTAATAATCATGCCCTGGTGGAGCAGAAATCAAGCTTCAGTCAGTGTAGTGATTCCCAGCATGATTAGACAGGGGCTTCAGGTCTGGGTGAGTAGGCAGGCTGAAGTCCGCAGTCCAATGGGCCCACACACACACCAGGTCGTCCAGACAACCTCTGGCAGCCAGTGTTTCCTTCTTCCTCTCCACTCCTCTCCTCTCCAAATGTAATTACTGCAGTGCAACCTTTCCTTCCACCCAGCATAGTGGAAATCCCATATGGGAAGATTTTCCCCTGGCTCGCTATGGCAGCAACAGCTGCCCCCTGTTTACCAATGCTCTGGAGAGAGATTGAATTGGAGGTTGCCACCTACACACATACCCTGGATCAGATTAATCAACCCTGGTCCTAATGTTAATCTTCATGGTGTGAGAGCAACTGAGAGAGACTGGTCTGCATGTTGATAACCTCACCACTGCCTTTCTGATTTCCTTAAGAAAGTAGGCCACATAGAAAGAGATGCACACAGGCAGTCCAGGATCATTGAAGGGACTGTCATCTTGAAAATCGGTGGCATTTGAAATGAAATATCTTCCCTTGATAACAAAGCGTGTGGCTGACTGTGTCTCAGCAGCCCAAGGCTGTTGTGCTACATTGTGGCTGAGATGTCGTGTCTAAAAAGAAAGGAACATTTCAAATCTCACACACTTCCCACACAGACAGAACCACACACACACACACACACACACACACACACACACACACACACACACACACACACACACACACACACACACACACACACACACACAGGGGTGCCGTGTCTAAGGCGTTTCAATCGGTATTGGATCCATGCTAGATTCAGATGGGTGGAATGCCTTTGATGTGGAAATGCCACTGACTGCAGGAGACGGGATGCTCACCCACACAGCTCAGGTGACCGAACCTGAGAATGAGATTGACCCACACAGCGTGTGTGTGTGTGTGTGTGTGTGTGTGTGACACGTAGAGCATGAGAAAACAGTCTGCAGTCTTTCTGTGTCCTCATCTGTCTATCGTGTCTGACCATTGAACAATTTCCTTCCTTCCCCCTCTCCTCCTGCCGTCTTCCCCCTCTCCTCCTGCCGTCTTCCCCCTCTCCTCCTGCCGTCTTCCCCCTCTCCTCCTGCCGTCTTCCCCCTCTCCTCCTGCCGTCTTCCCCCTCTCCTCCTGCCGTCTTCCCCTTCTCCTCCTGCCGTCTTCCCCTTCTCCTCCTGCAATCTTCCCCCTCTCCTCCTGCCGTCTTCCCCTTCTCCTCCTGCCGTCTTCCCCCTCTCCTCCTGCCGTCTTCCCCCTCTCCTCCTGCCGTCTTCCCCTTCTCCTCCTGCCGTCTTCCCCCTCTCCTCCTGCCGTCTTCCCCTTCTCCTCCTGCCGTCTTCCCCTTCTTCTCCTCCTGCCGTCTTCCCCCTCTCCTCCTGCCGTCTTCCCCTTCTCCTCCTGCCGTCTTCCCCCTCTCCTCCTGCCGTCTTCCCCTTCTCCTCCTGCCGTCTTCCCCCTCTCCTCCTGCCGTCTTCCCCCTCTCCTCCTGCCGTCTTCCCCTTCTCCTCCTGCCGTCTTCCCCTTCTCCTCCTGCAATATTCCCCTTCTCCTCCTGCCGTCTTCCCCCTCTCTTCCCTCTGATCTTACACAAGGCCTTTCTGCAGAGCAGCTCCTCACAGAGAAGGTAAAACATGTCGAACTGAAAACTCCCCTCACCTTTCAGTCCCACTCCCCTAGTGACTTCTTATCATGTACGGTCACCGTGAGGAAGCTATGAGCACGGCGGTGGCTGCTGAATGAGGCTAGGTTGTTATTGTTATTGTACTCCTAGTCGCTCACCGTGAGGAAGCCATAGCACAGCAGTGGCTGCTGAATGAGGTTGTTATTGTTATTGTACTCCTAGTTGCTCACCATGAGGAAGCCATAGCACAGCAGTGGCTGCTGAATGAGGTTGTTATTGTTATTGTACTCCTAGTTGCTCACCGTGAGGAAGCCATAGCACAGCAGTGGCTGCTGAATGAGGTTGTTATTGTTATTGTACTCCTAGTTGCTCACCATGAGGAAGCTATGAGCACAGCAGTGGCTGCTGAATGAGGTTGTTATTGTTATTGTACTCCTAGTTGCTCACCATGAGGAAGCCATAGCACAGCAGTGGCTGCTGAATGAGGTTGTTATTGTTATTGTACTCCTAGTCGCTCACCATGAGGAAGCCATAGCACAGCAGTGGCTGCTGAATGAGGTTGTTATTGTTATTGTACTCCTAGTCGCTCACCATGAGGAAGCCATAGCACAGCAGTGGCTGCTGAATGAGGTTGTTATTGTTATTGTACTCCTAGTCGCTCACCATGAGGAAGCCATAGCACAGCAGTGGCTGCTGAATGAGGTTGTTATTGTTATTGTACTCCTTGTTGCTCACCGTGAGGAAGCCATAGCACAGCAGTGGCTGCTGAATGAGGCTAGGTTGTTATTGTTATTGTACTCCTAGTTGCTCACCGTGAGGAAGCCATAGCACAGCAGTGGCTGCTGAATGAGGTTGTTATTGTTATTGTACTCCTAGTTGCTCACCGTGAGGAAGCCATAGCACAGCAGTGGCTGCTGAATGAGGTTGTTATTGTTATTGTACTCCTAGTCGCTCACCATGAGGAAGCCATAGCACAGCAGTGGCTGCTGAATGAGGTTGTTATTGTTATTGTACTCCTAGTTGCTCACCATGAGGAAGCCATAGCACAGCAGTGGCTGCTGAATGAGGTTGTTATTGTTATTGTACTCTTAGTCTTTCCTCTCTTTCTAACGCGACGCTCTGCAGTGTGTGTGCATCTCTCTGCCAGAGCAGGGGGTGCTTATTGAATTAGTAGTATTGATCAAACAGCTTGAGTCAGCAGGAGTCTTTGTCCAGGTGAAGTAGTCAGCCTTCCAGCCGTGGCATCACTGTTTACCATCCTGTACGCATCATCAAACTGTGCCGCTCATCTGTACAAAAAGTGTGTGCGTGCGTGTTAGTGATGCACCGATATGACATTTTTGTCCGAGACCGATATCCGATATTTTCCTTGCCAAAGAAAAAATCAATAGCGATACAGATTTTAGCGACCTTTTAAGCATTCTAGTACAGTGAAATAGTTAGATCGCTGCATCCATGTGTGTGTGTTAAGGCACTGCTTCTCAGTGCAAGAGGTGTCACTACAGTCCCTGGTTCGAATCCAGGTTGTATCACATCCAGCTGTGATTGCGAGTCGCATACGGCGGCGCACAATTGGCCCAGCGTCGTCCGGGTTTGGCCGGGTTAGGCCTTCATTGTAAATAAGAATTGCCTAGTTAAATAAAGGTTACACACACCACACTGACCAAAAAGTGGCATTTACTTATGTCCCCATTACCAGTAAAACATAATCAAAACCTATTTCTTTCACTTACTTGCTATGCTGTTTCGTTGTTCATTTGTTCAGTCGTTTCATTCTCAACCAGGATTTCTATGGAATGGCGTTTGGGTCTTTGCGTGTCAAAAAAGATACATGTCAAATAACACTATTTGATGTGTCAAATTAGCTTGTTGACCAATCAGGACCTGAATATGACTGCACGTTACGTAATATTTCAACGCATTCATACATTTTTTACCTAGTCATTACACATGGAGTACACTATCACTCGTATTTCATGTCACAATGATTCATTGATACGTATGCTATGATGCTGGTAAAGTTGTCTCGCCAGCTAGCTCATGGATCCTATTAATGTTCTTCCCCAAAAACATAGCAAAACGACATGTGTTTCAGTAGCTATAGTTAGCTAGCTCATGGATCCTATTAATGTTCTTCCCCAAAAACATAGCAAAACGACATGTGTTTCAGTAGCTATAGTTAGCTAGCTCATGGATCCTATTAATGTTCTTCCCCAAAAACATAGCAAAACGACATGTGTTTCAGTAGCTATAGTTAGCTAGCTCATGGATCCTATTAATGTTCTTCCCCAAAAACATAGCAAAACGACATGTGTTTCAGTAGCTATAGTTAGCTAGCTCATGGATCCTATTAATGTTCTTCCCCAAAAACATAGCAAAACGACATGTGTTTCAGTAGCTATAGTTAGCTAGCTCATGGATCCTATTAATGTTCTTCCCCAAAAACATAGCAAAACGACATGTGTTTCAGTAGCTATAGTTAGCTAGCTCATGGATCCTATTAATGTTCTTCCCCAAAAACATAGCAAAACGACATGTGTTTCAGTAGCTATAGTTAGCTAGCTCATGGATCCTATTAATGTTCTTCCCCAAAAACATAGCAAAACGACATGTGTTTCAGTAGCTATAGTTAGCTAGCTCATGGATCCTATTAATGTTCTTCCCCAAAAACATAGCAAAACGACATGTGTTTCAGTAGCTATAGTTAGCTAGCTCACTATATAGCTAGGTGTCATCATCTTAAATAACCCTAATAAGAGTTCTTATTTGATTAATGGTAGTCGGACCCAACTATGTGAAGCTATCCATAATAAGGATTAGCCACAATAGTGGACTTTGCGGTTAGCCTTGAAAATAAAATATGTCATTGACAGTGATGCAAATGAATACAAAATAGTAGAATTATTCCCTAATTGAATAGCTCATGCTAAATGAGGTTGGAATGTTGTTATATAAAATCAACATAAGAAAACAATTTATATAGGTACAGTGGGGCAAAAAAGTATTTAGTCAGCCACCAATTGTGCAAGTTCTCCCACTTAAAAAGATGAGAGAGGCCTGTAATTTTCATCATAGGTACACTTCAACTATGACAGACGAAATGAGGGGGAAAAAAATCCAGAAAATCACATTGTAGGATTTTTAATGAATTTATTTTCAAAATATGGTGGAAAATAAACTTTTGTTATTGACCAAATACTTATCTCAATACTTTGTCATTGCCAACAAAGGGTATATAACAGAGGTCAAACGTTTTCTGTAAGTCTTCACAAGGTTTTCACACACTGTTGCTGGTATTTTGGCCCATTCCTCCATGCAGATCTCCTCTAGAGCAGTGATGTTTTGGGGCTGTTGCTGGGCAACACGGACTTTCAACTCCCTCCAAAGATGTTCTATAGGGTTGAGATCTGGAGACTGGCTAGGCCACTCCAGGACCTTGAAATGCTTCTTACAAAGCCACTCCTTTATTGCCCGGGCGGTGTGTTTGGGATCATTGTCATGCTGAAAGACCCAGCCCCGTTTCATCTTCAATGCCCTTGCTGATGGAAGGAGGTTTTCACTCAAAATCTCACAATGCATGGCCCCATTCATTCTTTCCTTTACACGGATCAGTCGTCCTGGTCCCTTTGCAGAAAAACAGCTCCAAAGCATGATGTTTCCACCCCCATGCTTCACAGTAGGTATGGTGTTCTTTGGATGCAACTCAGCATTCTTTGTCCTCCAAACACAACGAGTTGAGTTTTTACCAAAAAGTTATATTTTGGTTTCATCTGACTATATGACATGCTCCCAATCTTCTTCTGGATCATCCAAATGCTCTCTAGCAAACTTCAGACTGGCCTGGACATGTACTGGCTTAAGCAGGGGGACACGTCTGGCACTGCAGGATTTGAGTCCCTGGCAGCGTAGTGTGTTACTGATGGTAGGCTTTTTTACTTTGGTCCCAGCTCTCTGCAGGTCATTCACTAGGTCCCCCCGTGTGGTTCTGGGATTTTTGCTCACCGTTCTTGTGATCATTTTGACCCCACGGGGTGAGATCTTGCGTGGAGCCCCAGATCGAGGGAGATTATCAGTGGTCTTTTATGTCTTCCATTTCCTAATAATTGCTCCCTTGCTTCTTCAAACCAAGCTGCTTACCTATTGCAGATTCAGTCTTCCCAGCCTGGTGCAGGTCTACAATTTTGTTTCTGGTGTCCTTTGACAGCTCTTTGGTCTTGGCCATAGTGGAGTTTGGAGTGTGACTGTTTGAGGTTGTGGACAGGTGTATTTTATACTGATAACAAGTTCAAACAGGTGCCATTAATACAGGTAACGAGAGTAGGACAGAGGAGCCTCTTAAAGAAGAAGTTACAGGTCTGTGAGAGCCAGAAATCTTGCTTGTTTGTAGGTGACCAAATACTTATTTTCCACCATAATTTGCAAATAAATTCATTAAAAATCCTACAATGTGATTTTCTGGATTGATTTTTCTCATTTTGTCTGTCATAGTTGAAGCGTACCTATGATGAAAATTACAGGCCTCTCTCATCTTTTTAAGTGGGAGAACTTGCACAATTGGTGGCTGACTAAATACTTTTTTGCCCCACTATAGATTGTTAGCTTTGACATGGGTTTTGCACATTGGCGTTAAACAAGACATCGGGCCGATACCGATGTTGGCATTTTTAGCTAATATCTTCCGATTCCAATATGTTCACTGATTTATATCGTGCATCCCTAGTGTGTGTGTGCTTGCTCCCAGATAAACCTCCCAATACTAAGGGCATTTAATACCCATTGACGAAAGGAGGATTGATGAGGACTTTGTCTTTGTTTTTGCCTGAGTTTCTTGTGAATCAGCAGTCTTTGGTAATCATTAGAAGGGAGCAGCTTTCAGTTTGGAGCAGGTTTTGTTTCTTAGTCTGTCTCAGTGGCCACTGGCCAGCCCCCTATTGTCGGGCAGTTGTTGTATCAAACATCCAATCCAGTATTATCAAGAAGCCATCCCATAGTTCTGAGTCTCAGTGAAGTGACGAGCCTGTCACCTGAGGAAGGCTTGTTGTGATTCTCTGGGCATACATCTCTCACTCTCTCACTCTCTCTCTCCTCTCTCTTTCTTTTTCTCTCTCTTCTTAATTAAATTTCAATTCAAGGGCTTCATTGGCATGGGAAACATGTTTACATTGCCAAAGCAAGTGAAATAGATAATAAACCAATGTGAAATAAACAATACAAAATTTACAGTAAACATTTCACTCACAGTAGTTCCAAAAGAATAAAGACATTTCAAATGTCATATTATGTCTATATACAGGGTTGTAACGATGTGCAAGTAGTTAAAAGTACAAAATGGAAAATAAATAAACATAAATATGGGTTGTATTAACAAAGGTGTTTGTTCTTCATTAATTGCCCTTTTCTTATGGCAACAGGTCACAAATATTGCCGCTGTGATTGAACACTGTGGAATTTCACCCAGTAGATATGGGAGTTTATCAAAATTGGGTTTGTTTTTGAATTCTTTGTGTAATCTGAGGGAAATATGTGTCTCTAATATGCTCATACATTTGGCAGGAGGTTAGGAAGTGCAGCTCAGTTTCCACCTCATTTTGTGGGCAGTGTGCACATGGCCTGTCTTCTCTTGAGATCCAGGTCTACCTACGGCGGCCTTTCTCAATAGCAAGGCTATGCTCACTGAGTCTGTACATTAGTCAAAGCTTTCCTTAAGTTTGAGTCAGTCACAGTGGTCAGGTATTCTGCTACTATATACTCTCTGTTTAGGGCCAAATAGCATTCTAGTTTGCTCTGTTTTTTTGTTAATTCTTTCCAATGTGTCAAGTAATTATCTTTTTGTTTTCTGATGATTTGGTTAGGTCTAATTGTGTTGCTGTCCTGGGGCTCTGTGGAATCTGTCTGTTTGTGAACAGAGCCCCAGGACCAGCGAGCTTAGGGGACTTTTCTCTATGTTCATCTTTCTGTAGGTGTTGGCTTTGTTATGTAAGGTTTGGGAATCTCTTCCTTTTAGGTGGTTGTAGAATTTAATGGCTCTTTTCTGGATTTTGATAATTAGCGGGTATCGGCATAATTCTTTCTCTGAATGCGTTATTTGGTGTTTTACATTGTACACAGAGGATATTTTTGCAGAATTCTGCATGCAGTGTCTCAATTTGGTGTTTGTCCCATTTTGTGAATTCTTGGTTGGTGAGCGGACCCCAGACCTCACAACCATAAAGGGCAGTGGGTTCTATAACTGATTTCACTGTATTTTTCTCGCTCGCTGTCTGTGTGTCTGTCTCTGTCGTACGCACAGTCATGTTAGTCTCACAGCTGTCTGACAACGTTTCTGTGTTCTTGATGTGTGGTTTGGTTGACACTAGTGCAAAGTTTATAACGTTTATATTTTTATTCCCATCTGGAAATAACAGGATTTAAAACATTTAAATGTGACCTAGTCTCTTTTGAATTTGTATAGCAGACCCTCATGCCAAATTGAGTCAAACCACTTTTTTGAAATAAACAAAGCATGAGAAGACTTTGTTTGTCAATTAGGGTGTGCAGGGTGAGTACGTGGTCTGTCATATGCAGTAATTTGGTAAAAAGCCAATTTGACATTTGCTCAGTACATTGTTTTCACTGAGCAAATTTACGAGTCTGCTGTTAATGATAATGCAGAGGATTGTCCCAAGGTTGCTGTTGACTCATAACGTATGGTAGTTATTGGGGTGATCAGTCCTTGGTTCTAAATATTGGGGAAGATGCCAGAGCTGAGGATGATGTTAAAGAGTTTAAGTATAGCCAATTGGAATTTGTGGTCTGTATATTTTATCATTTCATTTAGGATACCATCAGCACCATAGGCCTTTTCTTCAATTTAATTGGAGAATCCAGTGGGTTCTGGTAGTCTTTAATAGTTGATTGTTAGATTTGTATTTGATCATGTATATGTTTTTGCTGTTTGTTCTTTGTTATAGAACCAAACAAGATTAGAGAGGTGGTTTATCCATAATTCTCTGTTTTGGATAGATAACTCTTTGTGTTGTTGTTTGTTTAGTGTTTTCCAATTTTCCCAGAAGTGGTTAGTCTATGGATTCTTCTATTACATTAAGCACTCACTCAGATGGGCATCAGCATTGTCATGTGTGATTGAGAGGCTACTGGTGGGGAAGCATGCTAGAGTCAGTGTTCTTTATGCCCTTTGATTAGACTCAAACCCAGAACACCCAAACACACTTAACACAAGGCCTGTCAAGGCCAGCTCTCAGCAGAACTACTACAGCAGACCAGAACACCGACAGTACAGGATGAATTCGATAATTATGACTTCTAATGTGTTGTTTATAGTGCTGCTGGGTAAATGTTGGGACTCGGTGACTTGTGGAAGAGATGGTAAATTATAGGGCAGAGAGACGGGCAAAAAAAGGTGAAGTTAGTCACATAACATTGACTGTATTCCTAACAGCATTGGGAGACAAAAGTGCTATCATGGTTCACTTGGTGAAAATGGGATTTAAATGAATAATAGGTGTGTGTGTGTGTGTGTGTGTGTGTGTGTGTGTGTGTGTGTGTGTGTGTGTGTGTGTGTGTGTGTGTGTGTGTGTGTGTGTGTGTGTGTGTGTGTGTGTGTGTGTGTGTGTGTGTGTGTGTGTGTGTGTGTGTGTGTGTGTGTGTGTGTGTCAGTTTCAGCCTCAGTCTCAGTTGAATGGTGTTATTTGGGAGGGATAGACACCAAATTGGGGATCCAGTTTCACATCAATAAAATCTTCCTGGGGTATCGAGGATATTACTCTGTCTATCTGTCTCACTAAGGGCGCTGGTTAACTCTTAGCGTTGCCATGGTTTCAGCACTCAACACAACTGGTGACAATTATTCATAAACACTACCTACACATTCAACTAATTACCTGATGTAGCTCACAGTGTAGATAACATACCCCAACGTTCCAATCTAACACTTTCTGTGTGCCTTGGTTTTAACTTAATATATGCCTAAAGGATTAGCCAATACAGGGCCGATGTATGCCCAAGAGATTAGCCAATACAGGGCCGAAGTATGCCCAAGGGATTAGCCAATACAGAGCCGATGTATGCCCAAGAGATTAGCCAATACAGGGCCGAAGTATGCCCAAGAGATTAGCCAATACAGAGCCGATGTATGCCCAAGAGATTAGCCAATACAGGGCCGAAGTATGCCCAAGAGATTAGCCAATACAGAGCCGATGTATGCCCAAGAGATTAGCCAATACAGGGCCGAAGTATGCCCAAGAGATTAGCCAATACAGGGCCGATGTATGCCCAAGAGATTAGCCAATACAGGGCCGAAGTATGCCTAAGAGATTAGCCAATACAGGGCCGAAGTATGCCTAAGAGATTAGCCAATACAGGGCCGAAGTATGCCTAAGAGATTAGCCAATACAGGGCCGAAGTATGCCTAAGAGATTAGCCAATACAGGGCCGAAGTATGCCTAAGAGATTAGCCAATACAGGGCCGAAGTATACCTATTAAATTAAAACCCTTTTTCTCCCCAATTTCGTGGCATCCAATTGTTGTCGTAGCTACTATCTTGTCTCATCGCTACAACTCCCGTACGGGCTCGGGAGAGACGAAGGTTGAAAGTAATGCGTCCTCCGATACAGGAAAGTCATGCGTCCTCCGGTACTGCTTCTTAACACAGCGCTCATCCAACCCGGAAGCCAGCCGCACCAATGTGTCAGAGGGTACACCGTGCACCTGGCAACCTTGGTTAGCGCGCACTGCGCCCGGCCCGCCACAGGAGTCACTGGTGCGCGATGAGACAAGGACATCCCTACCGACCAAGCCCTCCCTAACCTGGACGACGCTAGGCTAATTGTGCGTTGCCCCACGGACCTCCCGTTCGCAGCCGGTTACGACAGAGCCTGGGCACGAACCCAGGGACTCTTCGGCACAGCTGGCGCTGCAGTACAGCGCCCTTAACCACTGCGCCACCCGGGAGGCCCATCACTACGTTCTTATGGCTCCTTACACTCTCTTGTATTTGAATCAGACTTTATGAAGCAGTAAAAAGCTATGCAGTGGACATGTTATCTGAACAGTCACAGTAGCACAGAGCCTCGGTTTCATCTTCACAACTCTCCCAGCCAGGACTGAGTTAACACTGCTATATTACAAAGGTCTTTCAGCAGACACCTGTGTTCTGATGTTGCTATGGGTGGTGACTGCGCAATCCATTCCTGGGGGTGTAAGTGCTGGGCTGGAACCAAAATGTGCACACTTGAATGAGAAACACTGGTTTGAAATAATACTACCCTGCTCTCTGTTTGTGTTTGGGATCTAGCCAAGGAAAGAATGCATCTAGGTTTGTGGGATTGGATGGCTGCGGGTAATATGTTTTGAGGCAGAACAAATCTGTATGCTTGTCCATATGAAATATGTATGTGTCAGGCTCTAGCAGGTTATGGGCTATTCAGTGAGGTGCAGAGGTCAGATATATGGACGTCAGCTTGTCTTGATCCACACAAGAATGTGTTACGAGTTCAGCTGCTCTTGAACAGAACGTTATGGAACTCTTTCTCTCTCGCTCTCCTTCACCCCTTCTCCCCCCTCACACTCTCTCGCTCTCCTTCACCCCTTCTCCCCCCTCACACCCTCTCTCTCGCTCTCCTTCACCCCTTCTCCCCCCTCACACTCTCTCGCTCTGCTTCACCCCTTCTCCCCCCTCACACCCTCTCTCTCGCTCTCCTTCACCCTTTCTCTCCCCTCACACTCTCTCTCTTCTCTCTTGCTCTCCTCTCTCTCTCTCTCTCCGCCTCTCTCTTTCTCTCTCTCTCTCTACCTCTCTCTTTCTCTCTCTCTCCTCCCTCTGCCTCTCTGTCTCTTTCTCTCTCTCTCTCTCTCTCTTCTTAATTAAATTTCAATTCAAGGGCTTCATTGGCATGGGAAACATGTTTATATTGCCAACGCAAGTGAAATAGATAATAAACCAATGTGAAATAAACAATACAAAATTTACAGTAAACATTTCACTCACAGTAGTTTCAAAAGAATAAAGACACTTCAAATGTCATGTTATGTCTATATACAGTGTTGTAACGTGCAATATAGTTCAAGTACAAAAGGGAAAATGAGTTGAAGTTGGAAGTTTACAAACACTTAGGTTGGAGTCATTAAAACATTTTTCAACCACTCCACAAATGTCTTGTTAAGAAACTATAGTTTTGGCAAGTTGGTTAGGACATCTACTTTGTGCACAACAGAACTAATTTTTCCAACAATTGTTTACAGACAGATTATTTCACTTATAATTCACTGTATCACAATTCCATTGGGTCAGAAGTTTACATACACTAAGTTGACTGTGCCTTTAAACAGCTTGGATAATTCCAGAAAATGATGTCATGGCTTTGGAAGCTTCTGATAGGCTAATTGACATAATTTGAGTCAATTGGAGGTGTACCTGTGGATGTATTTCAAGGCCTACCTTCAAACTCAGTGCCCCTTTGCTTGACATCTTGGGAAAATGAAAAGAAAACAGCCAAGACCCTAGAACAAAAATTGTAGACCTCCACAAATCTGGTTCATCCTTGGGAGCAATTTCCAAATGCCTGAAGGTACCACGTTCACCTGTACAAAAAGTTGTACGCAAGTATTAACACCATGGTAACACGCAGCCATCATACTGCTCAGGAAGGAGACGTGTTCTGTCTCCTAGAGATTAACGTACTTTGGTGCGAAAAGTGAAAATTAATCCCAGAACAACAGCAAAGGACCTTGTGAAGATGCTGGAGGAAACAGGTACAAAAGTATCTATATCCACATTAAAACGAGTCCTATACCGACATAAAAGGCTGCTCAGCAAGGAAGAAGCCACTGATCCAAAACCGCCAATAAAAAGCCAGACTACGATTTGCAACTGCACATGGGGACAAAGATCGTACTTTTTGGAGAAATGTCCTCTGGTCTGATGAAACAAAAATAGAACTGGTTGGCCATTATGTCCATCATTATATTTGGAGGAAAACAGGGGAGGCTTGCAAGCCTGAAAAACACCATCCCAACCGTGAAGCACGGGGGTAGCAGCATCATGTTTTGGGGGTGCTTTGCTGCAAGAGGGACTGGTGCACTTCACAAAATAGATGGCATCATGAGATTGGAAAATGATGTGGATATATTGAAGCAACATCTCAAGACATCAGTCAGGAAGTTAAAGCTTGGTTGCAAATGGGTCTTCCAAATGGACAATGACCCCAAGCATACTTCCAAAGTTGTGGCAAAATGGCTTAAGGACAACAAAGTCAAGGTATTGGAGTGGCCATCACAAAGCCCTGACCTCAATCCTATAGAACATTTGTGGGCAGAACTGAAAAAGCATGTGCGAGCAAGGAGGCCTACAAACCTGACTCAGTTACACCAGCTCTGTCTGGAGGAATGGGCCAAAATTCACCCGACTTATTGTGGGAAGCTTGTGGAAGGCTACCAAAAACGTTTGACCCAAGTTAAACAATTTAAAGGCAATGCTATCAAATATTAATTGAGTGTATGTAAACTTCTGACCCACTGGGAATGTGATGAAAGAAATCAAAGCTGAAATAAATAATTCCCTTTACTATTATTTTGACATTTGACATTCTTAAAATACCGTGGTGGGAATTTTTACCAGGATTAAATGTCAGGAATTGTGAAAAACAAAGTTTAAATGTATTTGGCCACGGTGTATGTAACCTTCCGGTGTATGTAAACTTCAACTGTACATCAATAAAATCAATTTAATCTCAAATAATGAAACATGTTCAATTTGGTTTAAATAATGCAAAAACACAGTGCTGGAGAAGAAAGTAAAAGTGCAATATATGCCATGTAAAAAAAGCTAACGTTTAAGTTCCTTTCTCATAAGATGAGAACATATGACAGCTGGTGGTTCCTTTTAACATGAGTATTTAATATTCCCAGTTAAGAAGTTTTAGGTTGTAGTTACTACAGGAGTTATAGGACTATTTATCTCCATAACATTTGTATCTCATATACCATTGACTATTGGAAGTTCTTATAGGCACTGTAGTATTGCCAGCCTTATCTCGGGAGTTGATAGGCTTGAAGTCATAAACGGAGCAATGCTTGAAGCACAGCGAAGAGCTGCTGGCAAACGCGGGACAGTGCTGTTTGATTGAATGCTTACGAGCCTGCTGCTGCCTACAACCGCTCAGTCAGACTGCTTTCAAATCATAGACTTAATTAGAATATAATAAACACACAGAAATACGAGCTTTAGGTCATTAATATGGTCAACTCAGGAAACTACCATTTCGAAAACAAAACGTTTATTCTTTCAGTGAAATACAGAACCGTTCTGTATTTTATCTAATGGGTGGCATCCCTAAGTCTAAATATTGCTGTTACATTGCAAAACCTTCAATGTTATGTCATAATTATGTAAAAGTCTGGCAAATTAATTACGGTCTTTGTTAGGAAGAAATTGTAATGTGTCTGTGTGAAGCTGGTGAGATGAGTCAGGCGCAGGACATCGGATGTAATGAAAGCAATTTTACTCAAATAATATAACACGTCGTAATAATACAAGGCCACAAATACGGACCGCAATACAATAAACAATTACTCACAAACAAACATGGGGGAACAGAGGGTTAAATAATGAACAAGTAATTGGGGAATTGAAAGCAGGTATGTAAGACAAAACAAATGGAAAATAAAAAGTGGATCGGCGATGGCTAGAACGCCGGTGACGTCGACCGCCGAACGCCGCCCAAACAAGGAGAGGGACTGACTTCGGCGGAAGTTGTGACAGAAATGTTCGTAACGAGCCAGGCAGCCCAAACTGCTGCATATACCCTGACTCTGCTTGCACAAAACGCAAGAGAAGTGACACAATTTTTCTAGTTTAAAGACATTCATGTTAGCAGGCAATATTAACTAAATATGCAGGTTTACAAAAATATACTTGTGTATTGATTTTAAGAAAGGCATTGATGTTTATGGTTAGGTACACATTGGTGCAACGACAGTGCTTTTTTCGCGAATGTGCTTGTTAAATCATCACCCGTTTGGCGAAGTAGGCTGTGATTCGATGATAAATTAACAGGCACCGCATTGATTATATACAACGCAGGACAAGCTAGATAAGCTAGCAATATCATCAACCATGTGTAGTTAACTAGTAATTATGTTAAGATTGATGTTTTTTTTGTTTTATAAGATAAGTTTAGTGCTAGCTAACAACTTACCTTGGCTCCTTGCTGCACTCACATAACATCTCCTCGTGGAGTGCAATGTAATTGTCTTTAATCGGCGTCCAAAAATGCAGATTACAGATTGTTATGAAAACTTGAAATCGGCCCTAATTAATCTGCAATGCCGATTAATCGGTCAACCTCTAATTGTTTTTGTGATTCACCATAGTGAAGACGTAAGCTTAGGTTTTCTGGGTCTCTATATTTTTGGTTGGATAAGTTTCTCAATTTCTTTTAGGTTTTTACATTCTTCATCAAAATATTTGTTATTGTTGTTCATTTTCTTAGGTTGTCTGCTTGAAATGTTACAATTTGATAGGAAAGCTGAGAGGTCAAATATACTGTTTAGGTTTTCTACTGCCAAGTTTACCCCTTCACTATAACAGTGAAACCTTTTGTACAGGAAGTTGTCTAAAAGGGATTGACTTTGTTGTTGCCTAATAGTGTTTTGGTAGGTTCCCACACTACTTTCCTTCCATCTATAGCAGTTCTTAATATTATTCAGTTCCTTTGGCTTTGATGCGTCATGATTGAGTATTGCTCTGTTCAGTTAGACTGGAATTTTGCTGTGATCTAATAGGGGTGTTAGTGGGCTGACTGTGAACGCTCTGAGAAACTCGGTTGAGATCAGTGACAAAGTAGTCTACAGTACTACTGCCAAGAGATGAGCAATAGGTGTACCTACCGTAGGAGTCCCCTCGAAGCCTACCATTGACTATGTACATACCCAGCGTGCGACAGAGCTGCAGGAGTTGTGACACGTTTTTGTTGGTTATGTTGCCGTAGTTGTGCCTAGGGGAGCATATGGGGGAGGGAATGCTGTCACCTCCAGGTAGGTGTTTGTCCCCCTGTGTGCTGAATGTGTCAGGTTCTTGTCCAGTTCTGGCATTTAGGTCGCCACAGACAAGTACATGTTCGTGGCCCTGGAAATATTCGCTTCTCCATCCTGGAAGGGGAAATCGATATTCATTAAAGTATGGGGATTCTAGTGGGGGAATATAGGGAGCACACATGATAACATTTTTTTTCTTCTGTTGAGATCATTTCCTTTTGAATTTCTAGCCAAATATAAAATGTTCCTGTTTTTGATTAATTGAAAAGATTGCGTTAGGTCTACTCTATACCAATTCTCCCGGAGTCCCTTCCCTGTTTCACACCTGGCAGTTTGGTGGATGGGACTACCAGTTCTCTGTAACCTAGAGAGCAACCAGTGGGTCCATCTCCTCTTCTATACCATGTTTCTTGTAGAATGACAATGTCTGTATTTCTGATTTCTTTGGTGAAGTCACGATTCCTGCTCTTTAGGCCAAAGGCAGATGACCTCAGGCCTTGGATATTCCAAGATGAGATAGGAAAGGCTTTGTGTGCAAAACTGCCATCAAGGCAAAGGGTGGCTACTTTGAAGAATCTCAAATATAAAATATAGTTTGATTTGTTTAACACTTTTTTGGTTACTACATTATTCCATATGTATTATTTCATAGTGTTGATGTCTTCACTATTATTCTACAATGTAGAAAATAGTAAAAATAAAGAAAAACCCTTGAATGAGGAGGTGTGTCCAAACTTTTGACTGGTACTGTACGTCACTGGATGTTCACAGCCCCGTAGACTAAAACTGCCTCACTGGAGCTTTACAGCCCCTGTAGACTAAAGCTGCCTCACTGGAGCTTTACAGCCCCTGTAGACTAAAACTGCCTCACTGGAGCTTTACAGCCCCTGTAGACTAAAGCTGCCTCACTGGAGCTTTACAGCCCCTGTAGACTAAAGCTGCCTCACTGGAGCTTTACAGCCCCTGTAGACTAAAGCTGCCTCACTGGAGCTTTACAGCCCCTGTAGACTAAAGCTGCCTCACTGGAGCTTTACAGCCCCTGTAGACTAAAACTGCCTCACTGGAGCTTTACAGCCCCTATAGACTAAAGCTGCCTCACTGGAGCTTTACAGCCCCTGTAGACTAAAACTGCCTCACTGGAGCTTTACAGCCCCTGTAGACTAAAACTGCCTCACTGGAGCTTTACAGCCCCTGTAGACTAAAACTGCCTCACTGGAGCTTTACAGCCCCTGTAGACTAAAACTGCCTCACTGGAGCTTTACAGCCCCTATAGACTAAAACTGCCTCACTGGAGCTTTACAGCCCCTGTAGACTAAAACTGCCTCACTGGAGCTTTACAGCCCCTATAGACTAAAACTGCCTCACTGGAGCATTACAGCCCCGTAGATTAAAACTGCCTGCAGATCAGTGCAACTTTACAGCCCCGTAGACTAAAACTGTCTCACTGGGCAGCAGCCCAGTATAGAGGGCAGCAGCCCTCTATACAGACAGACTGGTGTAGCCTGACATGTCTTCAGATCAAGGCAGCAGCCCTCTGTACAGACAGACTGGTGTAGCCTGACATGTCTTCAGATCAAGGCAGCAGCCCTCTGTACAGACAGACTGGTGTAGCCTGACATGTCTTCAGATCAGTGCAGATCAAGGCAGCAGCCCTCTGTACAGACAGACTGGTGTAGCCTGACATGTCTTCAGATCAAGGCAGCAGCCCTCTATACAGACAGACTGGTGTAGCCTGACATGTCTTCAGATCAAGGCAGCAGCCCTCTATACAGACAGACTGGTGTAGCCTGACATGTCTTCAGATCAGTGCAGATCAAGGCAGCAGCCCTCTGTACAGACAGACTGGTGTCACCTGACATGTCTTCAGATCAGTGCAGATCAAGGCAGCAGCCCTCTATACAGACAGACTGGTGTAGCCTGACATGTCTTCAGATCAGTGCAGATCAAGGCAGCAGCCCTCTATACAGACAGACTGGTGTAGCCTGACATGTCTTCAGATCAGTGCAGATCAAGGCAGCAGCCCTCTATACAGACAGACTGGTGTAGCCTGACATGTCTTCAGATCAGTGCAGATCAAGGCAGCAGCCCTCTATACAGACAGACTGGTGTAGCCTGACATGTCTTCAGATCAGTGCAGATCAAGGCAGCAGCCCTCTATACAGACAGACTGGTGTTTTCAGATCTGTTCTACAGGGACACAAAGAAGATTCATAGAGCCATGCTCTAGCATATATGCTTGTTCATATACAGTGCCTTTTGGATAGTATTCAGACCCCTTGACTTTTTCTATGTTATGTTACAGCCTAATTCTAAAATTGATTTAAAGAAAATGTTACTCATTATTCTACATACAATATCCCATAATGACAAAACAGGTTTTTAGAACTCACTCTACCATAAAGACCTGATTGGTGGAGTGCTGCAGAGATGGTTGTCCTTCTGGAAGGTTCTCCCATCTCCACAGAGGAACTCTGGAGTTCTGTCAGAGTGACCATTGGGTTCTTGGTCACCTCCCTGATCAAGGCCCTTCTCCCCTGATTGCTCAGTTTGGCTAGGTGGCCAGCTCTAGGAAGACTCTTGGAGGTTCCAAACTTCTTCCATTTAAGAATGGAAGCCACTGTGTTCTTGGGGACCTTCAATGCTGCAGACATTTTGTGGTACCCTTCCTCAGATCTGTGCCTCAACACAATCCTGTCTCTGAGCTCTACGGACAATTCCTTTAACCTCATGGCTTGGTTTTTGCTCTGACATGCACTGTCAACTGTGTGATCTTATATAGACCGGTGTGTGCCTTTCCAAATCATGTCCAATCAATTGAATCACGGGTGGATTCCATTCAAGTTGTAGAGACATCTGAAGGATAATCAATGGAAACAGGATGCACCTGATCTCAATTTTGAGTCTCATAGCAAAGGGTCTGAATACTTATGTAAATGAAGTATTTTATTATTTTTTATTTTTTGGAAACATTTTTAGAAATCTGTTTTCACTTTGTGCGTAGATTGCTGAGGAAACAGTGTTTATTTAATACATTGTAGAATATGGCTGTAACATAACAATAGTTAGAGAAAATCAAGGGATCTGAATACTTTCCGGTATGTAAATAGGGTAGAAGAGTTGATTTTAAAAATAAATATAAATAATGATTTAATAACTGTGAATAATGATTTAATGACTCTTCATGTGATTAAAAAGCCCTTGTTATCGGCTTCTGTTATTCTGCTCGTACTAGACTGTAAAGTGGCCCTGAAACCACACCTGATTAAATGGCATGTACTGTAGCACACTAAGTTGACCCTCAAGGAGATTTTGAATAAAAAATTAGCCTCGTAAGCAATATCAATAATTGAGCTGTCACTATTTTAGTGGCCTTTGTTAATAATAAGAGGTTAGTATTCTTTGGAGGGCTCTGATGAGTGTTGCTATACTGTATGTTTTAAGCACTTCCTAGACTCCCCCTGAGTCAGTGTTGAGAGAGCTCAAATCCACATTCACTCAGTGCATAGCAGAGTGAATTGTGCCACAGCACAGTGGCACAACACCCAGACTCCTCTCGGTGAGGGCATGTCTAGAACTGTCACAATGACTGGGTGTGTTGGAGTGTGGAATGTCTACCCAACACCAAAACACAAGAGGGTGTATTGTAAAACACACTCACATACTCATTGCAGGCCAACTTCTTAATGAGTATGTTTGCATGCACACGCAAGTGTGTGTATCCCAACGCTCTTAACCGCTAGGCTACCTGCCGTCTTAAGAGGTTCTTATCCACATCCTGGTGTGTCCCACGTACAGAATTAATCAACACTTCACTGTGACTCCCCAGACATTTACAAGGAGCCGTGGACGAGAGAGAAGCTAGATAATCAGCTAAATGCACTATTCATTAATAAGCAGGCTCCCTACCTCACTATTCATTAATAAGCAGGCTCCCTACCTCACTATTCATTAATAAGCAGGCTCCCTACCTCACTATTCATTGATAAGCAGGCTCCCTACCTCACTATTCATTAATAAGCAGGCTCCCTACATCACTATTCATTAATAAGCAGGCTCCCTACCTCACTATTCATTAATAAGCAGGCTCCCTACCTCACTATTCATTAATAAGCAGGCTCCCTACCTCACTATTCATTAATAAGCAGACTCCCTACCTCACTATTCATTAATAAGCAGGCTCCCTACCTCACTATTCATTAATAAGCAGGCTCCCTACCTCACTATTCATTGATAAGCAGGCTCCCTACCTCACTTCATTAATAAGCAGGCTCCCTACCTCACTATTCATTAATAAGCAGGCTCCCTACCTCACTATTCATTAATAAGCAGGCTCCCTACCTCACTATTCATTAATAAGCAGGCTCCCTACATCACTATTCATTAATAAGCAGGCTCCCTACCTCACTATTCATTAATAAGCAGGCTCCCTACCTCACTTCATTAATAAGCAGGCTCCCTACCTCACTATTCATTAATAAGCAGGCTCCCTACCTCACTATTCATTAATAAGCAGGCTCCCTACCTCACTATTCATTAATAAGCAGGCTCCCTACCTCACTTCATTAATAAGCAGGCTCCCTACCTCACTATTCATTAATAAGCAGGCTCCCTACCTCACTATTCATTAATAAGCAGGCTCCCTACCTCACTATTCATTAATAAGCAGGCTCCCTACATCACTATTCATTAATAAGCAGGCTCCCTACCTCACTATTCATTAATAAGCAGGCTCCCTACCTCACTTCATTAATAAGCAGGCTCCCTACCTCACTATTCATTAATAAGCAGGCTCCCTACCTCACTTCATTAATAAGCAGGCTCCCAACCTCACTATTCATTAATAAGCAGGCTCCCTACCTCACTATTCATTAATAAGCAGGCTCCCTACCTCACTATTCATTAATAAGCAGGCTCCCTACCTCACTATTCATTAATACGCAGGCTCCCTACCTCACTATTCATTAATAAGCAGACTCCCAACCTCACTATTCATTAATAAGCAGGCTCCCTACCTCACTATTCATTAATAAGCAGGCTCCCTACCTCACTATTCATTAATAAGCAGGCTCCCTACATCACTATTCATTAATAAGCAGGCTCCCTACCTCACTTCATTAATAAGCAGGCTCCCTACTTCACTATTCATTAATAAGCAGGCTCCCAACCTCACTATTCATTAATAAGCAGTCTCCCAACCTCACTATTCATTAATAAGCAGGCTCCCAACCTCACTATTCATTAATAAGCAGGCTCCCTACCTCACTATTCATTAATAAGCAGGCTCCCTACCTCACTATTCATTAATAAGCAGGCTCCCTACCTCACTATTCATTAATAAGCAGGCTCCCTACCTCACTATTCATTAATAAGCAGACTCCCAACCTCACTATTCATTAATAAGCAGGCTCCCTAACTCACTATTCATTAATAAGCAGGCTCCCTACCTCACTATTCATTAATAAGCAGGCTCCCTAACTCACTATTCATTAATAAGCAGGCTCCCTAACTCACTATTCATTAATAAGCAGGCTTCCTAACTCACTATTCATTAATAAGCAGGCTCCCTACCTCACTATTCATTAATAAGCAGGCTCCCTACCTCACTATTCATTAATAAACAGGCTCCCTAACTCACTATTCATTACTGCTGTCAGTGCCTGCTATCTGCTATTCCCAATGATGTCATTAGTTTAGTAAAATAGAGCAGAATTGACCCTCCCCTTTGACTGTTACATCAATGTTTCTAACGGTTTCTCCCTCCCTCTCGTTCTCTCTCTTGTTTCAGAGGAAATAAAGGAAGAGTCTGAAAAATTAAGGTATGTTTGTTTTAATTCTGTTCAGGAAAACATCCGGGTTAATTTACGTGATTTACTGCATGTCTCTGCCTGTACAGTTCTTGTACATTTGAACGCTTGCTTCTCCCTGTCATTAATGGCTTTTTTCATGGACCCCTGTCTAGTGCCCGGCTCTAACCTGTGTGTGTGTGTGTGTGTGTGTGTGTGTGTGTGTGTGTGTGTGTGTGTGTGTGTGTGTGTGTGTGTGTGTGTGTGTGTGTGTGTGTGTGTGTGTGTGTGTGTGTGTGTGTGTGTGTGTGTGTGTGTGTGTGTGTGTGTTGTGTAGAGAGAGAGAAATGGAAAGAAAGAAAAGCTGGCTTTCACCTGAGTGTGTTTGTGGAGCTTTTCTGCCCGGTAACTGGGTCTGAGGAATGAAATGTACCATGAGTACCAGTCCTTTCCTCCTCCTCTTTCTCTCCCTCCATTTCCCATCTCTGTATCTCTCCCCCTCGAGAGACCCACAGCAGAACTGGATGATCAGGGCTGGATCACAATGTTCCAGCTAGGCTAGCTCTGCCAAAATGAGACCCCTGGGGTCGGCTAGGGGAGCTAGGCTGGGGGTGGGTAAGGAGAGGTGGGCTGAGGGGGTGGGTAGAGGAGCTAAGCTGGGGGTGGGTAGAGGAGTTAGGCTGAGGGGGTGGGTAGAGGAGCTAGGCTGGGGGTGGGTTGAGGAGCTAGGCTGAGGGGGTGGGTCGAGGAGCTAGGATGCGGGGGTGGATAGAGGAGCTAGGCTGAGGGGTGGGTAGAGGAGCAAGGCTGAGGGGGTGGGTAGAGGAGCTAGGCTGTGGGGGTGGATAGAGGAGCTAAGCTGGGGGGGGGGCTAAGGAGAGGTGGGCTGAGGGGGTGGGTAGAGGAGCTAAGCTGGGGGGGTGGGTAGAGGAGCTAGGCTGTGGGGGTGGATAGAGGAGCTAGGCTGTGGGGGTGGATAGAGGAGCTAGGCTGTGGGGGTGGATAGAGGAGCTAGGCTGTGGGGGTGGGTAGAGGAGCTAGGCTGTGGGGGTGGATAGAGGAGCTAGGCTGTGGGGGTGGTTAGAGGAGCTAGGATGCGGGGTGGATAGAGGAGCTAGGCTGAGGGGGTGGGTAGAGGAGCAAGGCTGAGGGGGGGGTAGAGGAGCTAGGCTGTGGGGGTGGATAGAGGAGCTAGGCTGTGGGGGTGGATAGAGGAGCTAGGCTGAGGGGGTGGGTAGGGAGAGGTGGGATGAGGGGGTGGATAGAGGAGCTATGCTGAGGGGGTAGGTAGGGAGAGGTGGGCTGAGGGGGTGGGAAGAGGGAGGTGGGCTCGGTGGGAGGGCCGATTCACTGGATCGTACAGACACTGTATCTAAGCTTCCTCCCACAGATGACCTGCCCAAATGGGCTCATTTTTGGTGGGGGAGGAGGAGGGATGTAGGGAGTTCAAATACAGACACCTAACCTTTCACTAAGGTGCCCTGCCCTCCAGGTTTCAGAAAAGTAATAAGAAACACTCCTAACATCACTAATCCCCAAGGATCTTTTGTACGCAAAAAAATTGTACGCAAAAAATTGTCAAAAATGTTAAGCACAAAAGCAATGGTAGCTAAATATATTTTTAGCTTTCTCTCGTCTGGCTAAACCTACATTTATGTAAATTATGAACATGATCAGGTAAATCCTGTATGTTGCTTATTAGAGGGGAGAACGCATGCTGAACAAGGAGGATCTCAAGGACTCATGACTCAGACCCATGCGTAGAATTAGCATAAGTAGAATGGACATTACCATTCAAAACAACATCTGGAGGCTTTATTGTTTGTTATATTTGAAATGCTCAATCATGCTTATCATATCATCTTTCAGAATTCTGTATGCTTTCTCTTCTCTTCCTTATCCACCTCTTTCTCTCGCTCTCACTTTCTCGTTCTCTCCCACACTCTCTCTCACTCTTTCTCTCCTGCTCTCTCTCTCGTGTACCACTGCACTCTGCGAGGTTATCCCTCTAAAGAAGCTGAAGTCATCCCTTTCTCTCTGCCAAGACAAACACAGCCCTTCCCTTCTCTCTCTCCCCCTCTCTCTTCTTCTCTCATGTCCTCCATCCTAGGATCAGAGCTCAGTGCAGTCTGGGTGTGGTTGTTCTGCTGAATAATATTTTAGCCCACAGCCAAGGACACCTGGTTTAGATCTATAATATTTTAGCCCTCAGCCTCCCGAATGACGCAGGGGTCTAAGGCACTGCATCTCAATGCTAGAGGCGTCACAACAGACCCTGGTTCGTTCCCGGGCTGTATCACAACTGGCCGTAATCAGGAGTCCCATAGGGCGGCGCACAATTGGCCCAGCGGCGTCCGGGTTAGGAGAGGGTTTGGCCGGGGTAGGCCATCATTGTAAAATAAGAATATGTTCTTAACTGACTTGCCTAGTTTAAAAAATAAATAAACAGCCAAGGACCCCTGGTTTAGATGTGTAATATTTTAGCCCACGGCCAAGGACCCCTGGTTTAGATGTGTAATATTTAGCCCACGGCCAAGGACCCCTGGTTTAGATGTATAATATTTAGCCCACGGCCAAGGACCCCTGGTTTAGATGTGTAATATTTTTTGCCCACAGCCAAGGACCCCTGGTTTCAATGTATAATATTTTAGCCCACAGCCAAGGACCCCTGGTTTAGATGTGTAATATTTTAGCCCACAGCCAAGGACCCCTGGTTTAGATGTGTAATATTTTAGCCCACAGCCAAGGACCCCTGGTTTAGATGTGTAATATTTTAGCCCACAGCCAAGGACCCCTGGTTTAGATGTGTAATATTTAGCCCACGGCCAAGGACCCCTGGTTTAGATGTGTAATATTTTTTGCCCACAGCCAAGGACCCCTGGTTTCAATGTATAATATTTTAGCCCACAGCCAAGGACCCCTGGTTTAGATGTGTAATATTTTAGCCCACAGCCAAGGACCCCTGGTTTAGATGTGTAATATTTTAGCCCACAGCCAAGGACCCCTGGTTTAGATGTGTAATATTTTAACCCACAGCCAAGGACCCCTGGTTTAGATGTGTAATATTTTAGCCCACAGCCAAGGACCCCTGGTTTAGATGTGTAATATTTTAGCCCACAGCCAAGGACCCCTGGTTTAGATGTGTAATATTTTAGCCCACAGCCAAGGACCCCTGGTTTAGATGTGTAATATTTTAGCCCACAGCCAAGGACCCCTGGTTTAGATGTGTAATATTTTAGCCCACAGCCAAGGACCCCTGGTTTAGATGTGTAATATTTTAGCCCACAGCCAAGGACCCCTGGTTTAGATGTGTAATATTTTAGCCCACAGCCAAGGACCCCTGGTTTAGATGTGTAATATTTTAGCCCACAGCCAAGGACCCCTGGTTTAGATGTGTAATATTTTAGCCCACAGCCAAGGACCCCTGGTTTAGATGTGTAATATTTTTTGCCCACAGCCAAGGACCCCTGGTTTCAATGTATAATATTTTAGCCCACAGCCAAGGACCCCTGGTTTAGATGTATAATATTTTAGCCCACAGCCAAGGACCCCTGGTTTAGATGTGTAATATTTTAGCCCACAGCCAAGGACCCCTGGTTTAGATGTGTAATATTTTAACCCACAGCCAAGGACCCCTGGTTTAGATGTGTAATATTTTAGCCCACAGCCAAGGACCCCTGGTTTAGATGTGTAATATTTTAACCCACAGCCAAGGACCCCTGGTTTAGATGTGTAATATTTTAGCCCACAGCCAAGGACCCCTGGTTTAGATGTGTAATATTTTAGCCCAAGGCCAAGGACCCCTGGTTTAGATGTGTAATATTTTAGCCCACAGCCAAGGACCCCTGGTTTAGATGTGTAATTATTTTAGCCCACAGCCAAGGACCCCTGGTTTAGATGTGTAATATTTTAGCCCACAGCCAAGGACCCCTGGTTTAGATGTGTAATATTTTAGCCCACAGCCAAGGACCCCTGGTTTAGATGTGTAATATTTTAGCCCACAGCCAAGGACCCCTGGTTTAGATGTATAATATTTTAGCCCACAGCCAAGGACCCCTGGTTTAGATGTGTAATATTTTTGCCCACAGCCAAGGACCCCTGGTTTCAATGTATAATATTTTAGCCCACAGCCAAGGACCCCTGGTTTAGATGTATAATATTTTAGCCCACAGCCAAGGACCCCTGGTTTAGATGTGTAATATTTTAGCCCACGGCCAAGGACCCCTGGTTTAGATGTGTAATATTTTAACCCACAGCCAAGGACCCCTGGTTTAGATGTGTAATATTTTAACCCACAGCCAAGGACCCCTGGTTTAGATGTGTAATATTTTAACCCACAGCCAAGGACCCCTGGTTTAGATGTGTAATATTTTAACCCACAGCCAAGGACCCCTGGTTTAGATGTGTAATATTTTAGCCCACAGCCAAGGACCCCTGGTTTAGATGTGTAATATTTTAGCCCACAGCCAAGGACCCCTGGTTTAGATGTGTAATATTTTAACCCACAGCCAAGGACCCCTGGTTTAGATGTGTAATATTTTAGCCCACAGCCAAGGACCCCTGGTTTAGATGTGTAATATTTTAGCCCACAGCCAAGGACCCCTGGTTTAGATGTGTAATATTTTAGCCCACAGCCAAGGACCCCTGGTTTAGATGTGTAATATTTTAGCCCACAGCCAAGGACCCCTGGTTTAGATGTGTAATATTTTAGCCCAAGGCCAAGGACCCCTGGTTTAGATGTGTAATATTTTAACCCACAGCCAAGGACCCCTGGTTTAGATGTGTAATATTTTAGCCCACAGCCAAGGACCCCTGGTTTAGATGTGTAATATTTTAGCCCACAGCCAAGGACCCCTGGTTTAGATGTGTAATATTTTAGCCCACAGCCAAGGACCCCTGGTTTAGATGTGTAATATTTTAGCCCACAGCCAAGGACCCCTGGTTTAGATGTGTAACAGCCAAGGACCCCTAGATGTTAATATTTTAACCCACAGCCAAGGACCCTGGTTTAGATGTGTAATATTTTAACCCACAGCCAAGGACCCCTGGTTTAGATGTGTAATATTTTAACCCACAGCCAAGGACCCCTGGTTTAGATGTGTAATATTTTAACCCACAGCCAAGGACCCCTGGTTTAGATGTGTAATATTTTAACCCACAGCCAAGGACCCCTGGTTTAGATGTGTAATATTTTAGCCCACAGCCAAGGACCCCTGGTTTAGATGTGTAATATTTTAGCCCACAGCCAAGGACCCCTGGTTTAGATGTGTAATATTTTAGCCCACAGCCAAGGACCCCTGGTTTAGATGTGTAATATTTTAACCCACAGCCAAGGACCCCTGGTTTAGATGTGTAATATTTTAACCCACAGCCAAGGACCCCTGGTTTAGATGTGTAATATTTTAGCCCACAGCCAAGGACCCCTGGTTTAGATGTGTAATATTTTAGCCCACAGCCAAGGACCCCTGGTTTAGATGTGTAATATTTTAGCCCACAGCCAAGGACCCCTGGTTTAGATGTGTAATATTTTAGCCCACAGCCAAGGACCCCTGGTTTAGATGTGTAATATTTTAGCCCACAGCCAAGGACCCCTGGTTTAGATCTGGGATCCATAAAGACAGACAACACTTACAAATATGTCTTTTTCCTTGGTTTTATTCCTTAGCAACAGTCACAAGGATGCAATTTTGTCCACAAAGGCTTTTGACAGCATAAAGACAGTCAACAGAGTCGGAGCTGAGAGCATTATTATCAAGTGTATGACACCATGGATCTCTCATACTTTACAGTTGTGTTTCTTTGTAAAAGTTAGCTGCTTACAGTGTATTAAATTGAGCTGCATACAGCACATGTATAAATACGTAAACAGTACACTGTTAGTTGTCTGTGCATGCTCGAATAAATGTTGGTTTAAATTTAGGTTATATTTTTATCATGCGTAGAATGTATGCACACATGACTGTAAGTCGCTTTGGATAAAAGCGTCTGCTAAATGGCATATATTATTATATTATTGAGTAGAGGACAGACTAGGTTGTATGATCTTGGTTTGCTTTTCCCTTGGTCTCTTCTCTCCAGTCCTCCTCCAGACAGCAAATCAGATTCTAGCACTCTTCCGCCAATCAAATCAAAGACCAGCTTCGTCGAGGCCGACAAGTACTTCCTGCCGTTTGAGTTGGCATGTCAGTCCAAATGTCCCCGCATCGTCATCACATCACTAGACTGTTTACAGGTCAGTGGCAGAGGAGGTCAGGACGTGACCCCTGTTTGTCTATGCTACAGGATTCTATTCATTGGCGGTTCTCCTCCATTAATGATATGTCTTAATTGCTTCGTTCATACATAGTACAGTTCATGTGTATATGGGGTGTTTCTGAATAGGATTCAGGAGTTGTGGTTTTCTGACTGTCTTCCTCTGTGTGTTTTGGGTGTGTCTTGTAGAAGCTGATAGCGTACGGCCACCTGACAGGCAGCGGTCCAGACAGCGCGGCCCCGGGCAAGAAGCTCATCGACAGGATCATCGAGACCATCTGCGGCTGCTTCCAGGGACCACAGACAGATGAGGGGGTGCAGCTACAGATCATTAAGGTCGGCTACTGCAGTTCTATGGTCTCTCTGCTGGGAACTGGGTGTGTTTTGGATACTGTGTCCTGCTATTGTTGGTTTCTGGGCTTTCCCGCATGGGGATTATTTGGAATTGCGATTAGTGTTATATATCTGTATAGTGAGTCTGTCTGTGTGTTACGTTCACCTGTAGACAGAAGGGTAGTGGTTAAGGGAAGTGCACTAAGCAGTGGTTGAGGGAGGTGTACAGATCTACTATCTTAATTTGATCACTATGTTGTCACATAGAATTTCTTGCGTAGCAGGAAATGAAAATTGCAGTGTATTCAAGGTTTAACAAGTATTCTAAAGTTTGTAATTTCCAATTTAAAGTTTCAGAATTGATTTGCCTTAGCAGAAAATGTATCAAATGTCCATTAATTTTAGTCTACATAATAATTCACATTTCCTGTTGCTGCAAGATGACTTTCCTGCTGTGAGAAGGGTCATATTAAGACTGCTAAGAAGTGATGACTGACAGTAAGTGCTGTGAGTCAGAGGGCCTGATGTCTTGCAGGAGCAGTGTTCTTTCCTAGTACAGTACTCCTTGCTGTGAAACACCAGCCCAAATCTCAGCCTCTATCCTTAATCTGCTGTCAGCTCAGTTTGGCTCATCTCAGCGCAGCTTGGCTCAG
The DNA here is from genome assembly GCF_023373465.1 of Oncorhynchus keta. Classification (NCBI taxonomy): domain Eukaryota; kingdom Metazoa; phylum Chordata; class Actinopteri; order Salmoniformes; family Salmonidae; genus Oncorhynchus; species Oncorhynchus keta. The sequence continues at coordinate 18,637,548 of NC_068424.1, read as the reverse complement.
CTCAGCTCGGCCCAGTATAGCTGTGTTTGTGTTGTTCCTGCTGGGATGAGGGGGGTCAGAGATGTGAGATGCAGAGGACTGTAGCTCTGTTTGTAATCTATTCATCGTGTCTTTCACACAAATCATTTATCCTATGAGTAGCCATGAAAGACCTTGATAAACTATGAATGAATGAATCTTTCTCCCTCTCCCCTTCTCTCCCTCTTTCCATCTCTCCCACCCCCCACCAGGCCCTGTTGACGGCGGTGACCTCCCAGCACATAGAGATTCACGAGGGCACGGTGCTGCAGGCGGTCAGGACCTGCTACAACATCTACCTAGCCAGCAAGAACCTCATCAACCAGACCACAGCCAAGGCCACACTCACTCAGATGCTCAACGTCATCTTCGCCCGCATGGAGAACCAGGCAGTAAGTCCCGCTCTGAGACGCATGCTAAGGTCCCAGTGTCCACACTAACAAAAGCACTTACAATGCCACTTAGAATGCATGACGTCAAATAGATGGCTTCATTTGAAGTGGTGTGTTAGTGTGGATATTGAAACAGGGCTACAGACTGATAGATACTGTACTGAGGGAAGAGGGAAGAGACAGACACACACAGAGGGAAAGAGAGGGTAACTCTTTATTTGAGCACTTCAAATCAAAATATGTTTTGTCACATGCTTGGTAAACACTAACAGTGAAATGGTTACTTACGGGCCCTTCCCAACAATGCAGAGAGAAAAATATTTAAATAATTCTGTCCTAAAGCATGGGTTACGCGGTCATAATCATGACATAGAAGATGAATAAGGTGGCGTAAGGGTTTATGTGTCAGGCTACAGCTAGGCTAAACATGGCTAGCTTGACAGCTACATAACCAATCTAAGTTGATATAACCTGACTGACTTTTTCTAACTTCCATCATGCTGATGACAGTATAACATCCACTTTCTGACCAGAGGTTCAAGTAAGGTGTGAAGCTTTGCTCTAATCATCTTGCTCTAATATCATCTTTTTATTTTCTGATTGACACTTCTCCCCCCTACGGACACATAGCTTACAA